>NC_084687.1:4585489-5213267 GCF_028389875.1 Rhea pennata
CAGACAAAGGCAGAATCATGCGATGGTAAAATGAATTCTAGCCACCTGACGGAATATTCTCTTAAATAGCCGTGTCACAGCTGACTCTACCAAATTTAGTGGCATTAGCCCTTGGGTGAATTTGGCCCACAAAAAAGTAAGTTAAGTGGAGAGATGCAAGTAATCTTTGCAAAGTGCCATAAAAATACAACACACTTCATAAACTTGATTTTCAACCAAAAGAAAATAGTAGCAGGGAAAGACTCCAAAGAACTACGAGTAGGAATCATTATTCCCACTGCCTGTTACCCAAATCAAAGTGGAGGGAACTGAAAGAATGAGAAAATATTAATTCAAATCCCCTAGCCTTTTCAACCTGTTGATTTCTTCTCCCCAAAACGATTTCAAGTGTGACCACTAGAGGAAGCTGTGAGACTAGAGAGCACCATTCAGGTTTCAATATTAGAAATCCAAGATAACCACATTTCTGTTCCTGGTGCTCCAAGAACTGCTGCCTCAGAGTTCAAACACAACTCCAGATTTTTCTTCCATTTTCATATCACCTGTGAAACTGAGCATTAAGTAGCTCTGAAAGGATCCTGATCACTTAATGAGGATCTTGCTTTTGTGAAGTTATCCACAAAAATGAAAAAGTAAAAAAGGCACTGGCGCATGAACATGGTGTGTCCTATGAGAGCCATAAATGGTAAGAGGTTCCCTGCATGTGGTCTCACATTTAATTGCTTTAACATTAATAAAAAAACTCAATGCAAACAAATAGCTGTTACCAGCTTTACACACCCTAAGCTTTCCGGGAGCTTGCAGTATCACACAAGCAAAGCCTCTGTTCACCCTACTCAAGGCCACAAGGGTGAACACAAAGTAAAGCAGAGGACAGTGAAGCAAGACTACCAGACTACTATTCACTGAAAATGGCAAACACAGAAGCAGCCAGCACAGGCCCTCCTTTGACCTTACAGATAAGAAAATTTAATTCTCTTTCTCCTTTTTGAATAGGTGCAGCATGCATCCCATAAACAGAATAAGAAATGTCACAAGGGAGCAGCGGTAGCGTGTTTGCTATGTACACACAGCTATTTCACAGTGATCTCCTTGTCACTTCTGCCTTCTACATCCTTGTGAGGTAGGGGAGTATTAGCTTCAGTGGAAGAAGGGAGGCACAAGCCAGGGAACATAATTGTCCAGGAGACATGAAAGTCAGTAGTTTGAATGGTCAAGACCAAGTTTCCCAAATCCAAAGCTAATTTAGAGTCACCTAAATGGGATTCCCCTGGGACACACTGGGAAGTTCAGCCTCTGCAAGGCCTACAGAGGGGAAACACCAGCAATCAAGCTGTGCTGTCCCAACACTCTGAGCTCCCACCACCTACAGATCCTCACACCAGCCTCACCCCACTGGAGACCTGTAGCAGCCCCACAGGCCACCCATGCCCACAGGGAGCAGCCGGTGACACCAAGAAAACAAGCAGTCCAGGCCTCTCCTAACTTCTCCTGGATAGATGAGCAGTCACCCAGCAGCGGCTTCCCTTGCATTTAACCAACCTGCAAACTTCCAATCTGCAAACTTGGCAGAAAGCCTCTTCTATGCAGGTAGGAAAGGGCCCTGACATCTTGCTCCATGCATACATCAAACATTTCATCCTTTTTTTATTTTCTTCTTTCTAGAGGAAGAAGGGAATACATATTTTGCATTTCTCAGCTCAGGTAGTGACAAGGCAGGCTCATAGGAAGCTCCTAGAGCACTGCCCCTTGCTGTTATGTCAGGGTTCCTAATGCTGTCCCAGAGGGTGATACGTAGAGCTTATAAACTCTTTATTTAAATAGCTTCCTTAAATACATTTGGTTTTTCTTTTTTTCAAATAAATAACTTCTTCTCTCACTTCCCTAAATGAAAACTAGATATAGGGGGATACATTACTTGTCTTTTTTCCTTTAAATAAAGTTATTTGGCATACATATAAAAATATATTATTCAAGTTTCTTTTCAGTTACAAAACACATAATGGTTGGGGTGGAGAAAAGAATGGAAGACAATCATAGAATCATAGAATGGTAAGGTTGGAAGGGACCTTTGGAGATCATCTAGTCCAACCCTCAGCGTAGCCTGTATGGGGATTGAACCCGCAACCTTGACATTAGCAGCACCACGCTCTAACTGACTGAGCTAAACCTAACCCCAATCACAAGGACTTCCCTCCAAAAAAGAAAAATCACTGAATTCTAGCACGTGGAGCACTTTTAACTTACACTGCAATAAACAGTAAGCCAAGAAATATGTGCTGTGTAGACTCAGGCATGGCATTAGTTATATTTTTATCATTTTTCTTAACTGTACATCACATGTCCTTGCTCCCAGAAAGGTCACATTCCAAAATGACACAATAGCACTTCAGAAATCTAGAAATCAAGTTTCTGGACCTCAGAATCAAGTTACAACTGGACAATCAGGTTCTCTCCTCTTTCACCCCAGAGATTCTCTGACTCTGCAGATGGTAAAACACTAGGAACAAGGAGGACATGGCAAAGCTTGGCAACCTTTCTGCCAGGAGTGGGAGAACTCACAGAGCACTGGATCTCTCAAATCGTATTCCAAGGAGGAAGGTGAAGAACACAGACAGCAGAAAGATGGGACTCCAAACGCAGAGTACTTCTGTCTCATAGAAACATCTAACAATGGCAAAGAGTAATCCAGGAAGGGATTAGGCTGCAGCATGTCACCAAGTACACAGTGGTGGTGGAACATCCTGCAATGGGAGAGAAGCAGAGACCCTACACAGCACCTCACACACAGGCCTGACAGCTCAGCTTGTATTCAGCTCTTATTTCAATAGACAAACCCACATCAGAGGCCATAGATTTATCCAAGAGCCTAATTTAGCCCTTCCAAGTCTACAGTTGTATGAAACAAAATGCGCGTTCAGTCAAAACACTGATCAAATATTTCACGTGGATTCAACCAGGCACATGGGTGTTGGCAGCAACTTTGATATGACTCTAAGCTTGGCTGCTTTGCAACTCCGCTCACACTTGCATGTCTCCCGTACGATTTCCCACCCACTCTCCAACAGTGAGCCTCAGCTAGCAAGTTTGGGATTTGCAGCTGCTCTTTTGCCCCTTTGCAGCACAACAGAGCCACAAACTCTGTTCCGAGATCTGGTCCCCAAAAAAGGTTATGAGCCACTGAGAGGAAGTGTTTCATATTGGCACCAGCTTTCACAATTATCAATGCAATACAAAAGGGCATTAAATGAATAAATAAATAAATATAGAGTAAACAAATAAATAAAACAACAAAATCAACAGCACTTCTGAACAGTCACCAAAAAGTATCTTAAAAAAACAAAACAGGTAACATACAGTTTAAGGTATCTAAACTAAGCCTCAAACTTCTCTCAAATTTGCAGTCCTCCCATCCACTTTTTCAGCAAGCCCCCCTCAGGAAACCAGGTTTATGTTATCACATAAACCTGTGCCCATGTCTGTCTGTCCTCCTCTGTTAATTTCTGGAGATGCCCAATTCCAATCAAATTTGAGAAAGGCACAGAAGAATCACAGACTTCTATGGGTTTCAGGAAAATAGGCAACAGAGCAGGGGGGAGAAAGTAGCAGCAACTGGAGAGGGAGAAAGACTGCACCATAAGCTCCCATGTCATCAGCGATCAGAAAAAAAACAGACTTTGGAATGATCCCACTACAGAGGGTACTTCCCTTGGAGCTCACCAGGAGTCACAAGGCATGAAAATCCCCAAGAAACGGGCTCAATTTACAGTCAAGCTCTTAAAGCAACTTGCTTTTAGGAACACTCCGCCACCATGCTACTGCCTTGCCTGTATAGCCAGGCTGTTGGCACCAAGGAGCTGTCAGAAAAGCAGATTTAACCCTATTTAAGGTTGTATCCACACAGTGCCAGTTCTCATGCTGGCACCTTCTGCCCCTCTCTCCAGAAAGAAAAATTTAACCCTCAAATAATGTCTTCAAAGATCCCACAAGGCTTTAAAAACAAACTACACAGGGAGAGTGGAGAGGGGAAGACTGGCAAATAGACTAGCCTTAACATCAGCTGTAGGAGCCACCCCGTGACACGAGGCAATGGGGTAAACAGGAAAGCAGAAGGCAAGGGCAAATGGATGTCACACCGGGCAATACACTGAAGGGCAGATACCGAAGCTACAACACTGTGCTTGCACTTGGCATTCCCCCTTACAGAGGCAGGTCAGTGCTGTTATGTCGAGTTTTCCTTGAAGTCCCATCATCTCTTGGCAGGGCCCTTTGCAAGTTGGACATGGCTGCTGTCTTTTTTAGGTCAATGACCGCATAGGAGTCCGTCCGGTGGGCTTCATGGGTGGCAAGAGGTGGGGCGTGGGGGACCGGCGACTTCTGATGTCCCTTGTGCGGCTCAGCCTCCAGCTCCACCTGGATGTAGTTGAGCTGCCGTGGTTGCTCTGGACAGGGCCGGGGGAAGTCAAAGTTGAAGACGCTGGACATGCAGTTGCGACGAGGTTTTGGCAAGAAGCCGCTGCGCCGCAGGCCACTGCCCCCATACAGTGCAGTGTTTTCCGAGTTCATGTAGTTCTGCAAAGGATCGTCTTCACTAGCCTCAGGGTAGCCGTTGGGGGAAGGTGTCAGCCCATCCCCAGTGTCTGTGACCTCCTCCCCTCGTTGGAGTGGCTGGCACTCCCACACTGGAGGCAGCGATGGCAAGTTCTCATAGTGCAGCAAAGCCGTTCTGCGATGGGAGCAGCCAGATAAGCCCAGGTCCTCCCGGGTGAGTTTCAAGCGCCCACCTCGGTGAAGAGATGTGCTGCTGGGGGGCAGCAAGCCATTGACATTCTCGTAGACGCACTGGGGTGAAGCACACTCATCCTCACATTCGTTGTTGTTGTTGGGGGCACAGAAGTACGTCCTGCACTCCCGGTGGTGCTGACAGATGCTATCTCGTTTCACTGTGTGCCTGTAGGTGGATGTGGGACCTAACACAAACTTAACCTCCCCTGGTTGCAGAAAAACCTGGGGATTGCGGTCTTCTAGAGAGCAGCTGTGGATCCTGTGGGGGAAAGGAGGGTGGACTTCAGGCAAGGAGTGCATACAATGTCGGCCCCTCAGCTCCTGATCACCACTGGCTGTGTTCACGTAGGTATGGGACTGCAAGGAGAGAAGCAGAGGGACAGTGAAAGAAGAAGAGATGAGACGAGAACACAGCAGGTGTCAGCAGCTGAGAAAACAACAGGAAAGGGAAGGACTTGGGTGGCTGATGGAGCAGGAAGAGAGTAAAGCATTTCAGAACTTGAGAAGATTTTGGGAAGCAAGAAGTCATTGGTGAATTTGTGGACTGAAGCAGAGACAAAAGGGAGTTCAACTGTAGAAGATTCAGATCATCTGTTTCACGCTAGATACATATATGTGGGACAGAACAAAAAGCAAAGCCACTAGCAAAATGCTTTACTGAGCAGTTTACACTGCAGATATTGCTGACCACAGGATTATGTAGGGCAAATCTTAAAACTCTAAAACCAAGAAAAGATATCTGAACATCAAAAATAAAATGAAGAGTATGCATCTGCATATAAATCCAGAGTTGTAGTAACTGATAGACAGGGCAACATGACTCGGAGTCATGTCGAAAATTAAGCGTTGCTGTTGCATAATTGCCAAGACAGTATCAGTGGATTAAGGAAGCCAAGTCAGTTCATCTCAATAGAGTGTTTGTTCCAATCAAGCATGGTAGAGCAGAAGCCTCTAGGACCAAAATAAAGCAAAAGAAACAACAGATGATGAGGTGTGAGGATCCCCTGAGCTTTGCTGTAGTAAGGAAAGCCTAGAATTGCACAGGACTGGAAGAGAAACATGCTTGCTGTTCATTGCTCACAATAACAGAATCTAAGAGATCCAGGTTTACCTGCTCATCAGGCCCAATGAGGGCATGAGTAGAGTCTTCACCCACAGAAGAATGCCTCAGGCTGCTCACAGAGGGGGGGCGAGCTGTAGAATAAGATAGGGTTTCTCCAGGGAAGCTGTGAAATCCATTGGGAAATCCTGGGACAGTGTACCCCAGACCTGGAAGGGAATTGAGATAGATAATCATTAGAACATTGATTTGATACAAAATACAGAGTTGGCTGTATTTTCACAATGAGCTGGTCTCTTAAATGCATCTTGAAAGGCAGAATCAGCTAGTCTGGAAAAGACTTCTACCATGAGGCTCATAGTATACATACAAGGGCGAGGCTCTCTTCTTTTGTCACTCCTAATAGAGGCAGGAATTGAACAAACCTTAATTCTCCCAAACGTGTTTTCCTTTAGGAACCACCTGACCCTCAAAGGAGCTATTTAAAAAGGTCATTTGGCAGAGGTCCAGATGAAAACCAACTGAAGGCTGACAACTTGCTTATCTATTGGAAGGCTTTTTTTTTTTTTTGCCATTTCCTTGGAAACAAAGTATCACATCACAAACAAGTGGGGGCCTTAAAATAAACATGCTGGATGGGACATACACAGATGCAAAGAGACAGTTCAGCAGCAAGCCAGTACATGGGAGAAAGCCCATGGGCTGGAAAGGACAGTTTTCACACAAGCAATTCCAGGCATTGCTCAAGTCTCTGCATTCCCCCTCTTCTCCTCAGATATCAAAGAAGCCTTACTGTTAGGCGCCTGGGGAGTCCGGGAAAGCTCCCGCTCTGTTGGGTGGCTGTTCCTGGTGATGACAACAGGCTCTTCCACAACGTTGATACTATTACATTGCATCAGGTCCTGAAGCAAATTAAAGATCTCCTCTGCTCTGGAACACTTAAATGCAAAAATCCCTGCACAGTAATGAAGAGTTGGGTCAGAAGAGCAAAAAAGCAAGCCTGCTTTAACAAGAGTATAATTCTAGGCTATAAATAAACAAGCATGATTGATTTTAGCGCATTTAACGCAATCAACCCTTGCAACTCACAGCCACAGGAGAACAACTAACAGCTCAGTGGATTAATGAAAGATCAGACATTTCAATGAGTTGTGAGAATGTTCATCCTTCCATTGGATGGGATAAAAAATTGTTAGGAGGATGTAAATCCTCCTGCTTTAAGTCATAAACTGAACAGACAGACAAGCAGGAGAAGAGTCTCCCTTTTCCTATGCAATGACTTGGTAGAAAGTGTCTTGCATCCTTCTTTAAGGCCCATGGCACTAGCCACTAACTGAAAAAGGACACTGAAGAGAGCTGCTGGGACCTGGTAAGGCAGTTCCTAGACTCCTTAAAACACCTTGACAAATCATAAGACAATATTTTGTAAGGCACTTTCTATATTCAATTGCATCCTGATGTGACATTTCTGCATAGCATAACCTATTGTTGCAGCAAAGCAAATATGATGCCAGGACTACCACCTGAAAAAATGGTGCACTACCAGCAGAAAAACAGCACTTCAATTATCTTAAGGGACAAGCTAGCTGGTTGTGCTCCACTTCTAATCTTCTATTTTAACTCACTTGGCACCCAGACCAATTCCCACCGCCAGTGGAAAGTCTTTCCAGTGACCGACGGGAGCTGAATGGGGCCTTGTGGAGTGTTAACCAGAGGGAGAGACAAGAGCACCATATTTCAAAAAAAATGTGTCAAATTAAATAGTGGCTCCTCAGCTGAGCAGCCCAAACCAGACCTGGTGCGTGCAGAGCCAACCAATCCCAAGCTGGCACGCACACACACGCACAAGAGCCATAGCAACAAGAACAGCATGGCAACAACAGCTTCTACCCCAAAGAAAAATGTTTAAAATACTCTGGCCACAATATAGCTGTATCTGCCTTATTTAAGATGAGGAGCTGCAGCAGGAACAAATTCTCCTAATAAAATTAACTGAGCAGAAAGAATTCCTACAAGGAAAGGAGGAAACTAATCAATATAACAGTGGCATCCATCCGAATTTTGTCTGCGTTAAGACTGATGAGTTAGCATGTGTCTGCTGAAAGATTTTTTAATATATGAAGAACAAATAGCTCTGCTTCATCATCACTATCTGGATCTACACAAAAAAAAAAACAGGCAGAATTCTAATTACTCATCTGCATTCTGTAAAGGCAAAACAGACAACCAAAGACAAGCAATTCCCATTGCTAGCAACTGAGAAGCATACAATTCAGGAGAGGAAAACCCCACTTACATAAATATTAAAAAGGAGCATACGGCATTACAGATTTGCGCAGTACTTCACACAGATACTGAACAGTCATGTGCTGCCCTTCTGGATATGAAGAAGTTTACAAACACATTAGTAGAATGAAAAAACACAAACTTTTTTTCCATTGGTCCCATGTGCCAAGAAAATGCTCAGTTTTTTAAAAGCAAGAGAGAGAGACTGGTAAAGGAACTTATAGGCACCATAGTAAAATTGGAGTTTATTCCCAGCTCTGCTGATGATTTGGCATGTACTCCAGGGTGAGTCACTTCCCTTCTCTATACACAGGATCCCCATGCACAAGATCTGTAAAATATAATGACTCCTTTGCCCCCATGTTACAAATTGCTGCCAAACAGTAAATACAAAACATTAAGTAGAACTAGTACTAACAAAGGCAGAGAATGCACTGAGAAATACAAGAATATTTATACTACTACTGCTATTGATGTGGATTTGGAAGCTCTGTGAAATTAGCAAATCCTCAAAGAAACCTGAAAAGATGCAGATCATGCTCTTTTACTTTCTCCCTAGAGTTGAAAGATGCTTAATAAAGCTTTAGTCTTGCAAAAAGCACTTTCTAGCTCCTAGAAGGACACCTCCAGAAACCCCTCCTACTACAGGTAAACATGGTTAGCTCCAAAGCACAGAGCTGACAGCATAACTAACATCCTGTCCAACACAAAGTATGCCTCCTCCAGTTAAAACTTCAGCTGCACCACTTACCTTATGTTGTACCAATTACTTTATGAGAGCCAATGCACTAGCGAACTGAGACCACTAGATTTAAGGCTATATATGTCCTGAGCCGCAATATTGCTAGCATTAGTGTTTTAATTGGGAGTATTAAGTGTATGCATAGGCACATTCCAGTATTCTGGGGGAAGAGAGGCTGCAGACAAACATGTTGATTTGTTAGATGCAAGAACTCGGGAAGACATAAGCGTTGACTCACTTGAGCTTACTGGGAATAGAAACTTCAGAGCGCCTTCCTCCAGGAAACACAACACTCACCCTGCCCTGTCTGGCAGCGACGTCCGCTCTCAAAGGAGAACAGGTTGGAATCATAGCCATAGCGGCGCAAGCAGAGGTAGGGCCACCTGACAGCATCTCGCTTGTGAGTGTGCAAGATGAGCTCAGTCTGCGTCAGTTCCATAATCCCAGATCCCAGCTCGTTACCTTCATCATCCACATTCGTTACCTGCAGAGGTGGCACGGCTTGCATCAGGAAAATCTGTGTACTTGTACCCAAAGAAGTGCTACAGGTTTAGGCCCACCACCAAAGATATTTTAATTCCCATGGACTTCCCTTTCATTTACTAAGATGCATTTTTTTCAGTTGAGAGCATGAATTCATTGTTGGCAGAAGGCGCCAAGTTGGCAGCCTTGGAGACTGTATGCTTGGCAGTTCAGCTGATGTCTCAACACAAACACTGGAAGATAGCCCTGAGCAATAAGAGATTTCTCTCCAATTCTCCATTTCCTTGCTAAGGGAGAATCTCAGTGGAGAAGTACTATCTGAGTCCTATTTTTCAAGCAAGGTTTCTTAATTAAAAAACAAAAAAAACCAACAAAAACATATCTGTAAATCTCATCACATGAAAGAATTCATGTGAAAGAGCAGGGGTTTTCTTTGCTTTCCTGCCTGGCACCCAACCCAAGCTGATGTTTCCTAGTAGTTGTTGATGTTACAGATTCCCCTCTGACGATGAAAGTCCAATCTGTACCTTAAATTTGGTGGGATGGTTGTCTAGGATGCTATCCCTGCACAGACAACTGCAGCAGCTCCCCATGATGCCAGCATAAGAGGTAATCCCTGGGAGAGGACACAAAACAGAGAACAATCACATCTTCAAACCATCTCCTCCATTCTCTCAGAACACACAGCATTTATATACCCTTCTTAATCACCCTGCACATGAACCGGAGTGTTTGAATCTCAACTGGTTTTTTTGTTTGTTTGTTTGAAAACTCTTCTGTGTGTTACTCAATCGATAGATATCATATATTATAAGGCTGATTAAGAATAACAGCTCTCTGGTGCTACTTTATTCACTTTTTCATTAATCTGCAACATAGCCTAAAAGATTCCATTTCACCCCTTACAGGAGAGCTGTACTAACAAACAGGTAAAGCATGAAACTACCCAAAGCACCTCTGTGGGGTCTGAACAAAGTTAGTAACTTTTAATCTCATTTGGTTCTTACCATTAGGCAATTGTTTGATCTTTTTGGAGAAGTGGGAAGAAATCCCACTACTGTCCCTCTATCTTCCTCAGGACTTCATAGTAACCAGGCGTTGCAGTCACCTAGAACATGAGGGAAACTGTCCCATCTTCTACCTGACACGGAGAATAGAATTAAACAGATCAATAGACAAAACACAGAGAATAATAATAGAAATTTGGAGGAGGGGTGTCACTGAATTTCCCTCAAATATCACACAGAAGGAAAGTGCATTTTTTTAAAAATTAACTCCCTGCATTTAAATGAGCATAGAAAATAATTCTGCACAGACCACTCCTAAAACACAGCACATTTAACACAGACACCAGGTATGCACACTTGCACTGATATTGAAGGCTAGTGAAAATTATCCTTCATCACTATCTGTGCCAATTTTCTAGCAAATATATGTCATTAAGAACTCACATAGGTCTTGCATAGACACTCACAGGTCTTGAAACCATTTGCATCCCAATGGGCAAAGTCTACAAAGTATGTTAAAAAATACAACTTCTGAAAAACACAGTCTATAGCCAAAAAGAACTAAAAACAAGAGACATTTTACTTCTTAACTTTGAGATCCTGTTGAGGAAGGCAGTTTATCAGAGCTACTGTAACACAAACAGAATATTGAATGGCAGATGGCTTTAAAGATGTGGGGAATCACACACATCTGCTGCTTAGGAATGTGAAGACATCTTCATTAGATGGAAGGTCCTTAAGGGTCAGAGAACAAGCAGCCTTAAAAGCAAATGAACACAACAGCTGTTGTATGTTGAACTGTGAAAAGGAGCAAATGCCAGAAAACAAAAAGATGCAGCTATCTAGTGTTTTTCAGAGAGTGCAAGCACGCAGGAGTTACAAACACTAGTAGTAAGAAAAATTGGCATCTCTGATGCAACCTTAACAAACTTCGCATCAACTCCAGGGCGCTAGAATCAGCAGCAGATAATACAACAGGATGCCATGCTTTATTTGGCAAGAACAGCTAATGATATCTCCGTCTGAGGCCTGAGAGAATAAAGCCATATGGATAACCAGCCTGGCACTACAACAGTAAGTAAAATGAAAAGGCTATTGGAAGTCTCTCACTCTGGCACGCCAGAGTCTGCCTCACCAGTCGCTCCAAATTAAACAATGGATCATGGAGTTGTATCTGCAGACACACACATTACAGAAACTGCCATCAGACTTCCAGACAGCGCGCCGTGTAACTGTACAGCATCACGAAGGGATGGGGCAGAGCTGGCAGTGAGCTGACCGATGGATCCCATTTCATTTTTTGCACCAAAACACAATCTAAATTATCTTCCATGGCAATTTCGTATCACTTTGACCCCTGAAGAATTCCCAACTCTGTCCTAGTCCTTTAGAGTCCTCCAGAACCTGACAACTTCCTTTTGAGCAAGTTGGAGGAGCACTGTCCCGTATCGGTTGGCCACCCGCCTTTTCGCGCACACCAGTTATCCCAACCATAATAACGCTACACATTCCCTGTTCAAAACGGCATCCTGTTCAAATTGTCCTATTTGGTTTTTCTACACTCAGTACTCCCAGCTGACTTTACAGACTTTGATCAATAATTCAGCAAGAGATTCCTCTCTGTTTCATCTAATCTGGTCACTAGGGTCCCTGGTCTCCACAGTTTCCGTCTTTCCATTCCTACCTAATCAATTCCCTTGGTAAAAAACATCTTGCAGAAAACATCTTACCTTTGCCCCCTTCTCATTTGTTTATTTCTCTCTCTCTCTGGTGCTTCCTTTATCCCTCATCTCTCTAACAGGTGAAGCATTTAGGAAGCAGTGCTGTGGCCTACGCTGAATTGCTATTACAGATAGAACTGAACAAGTAAGAAAAAACATAGCGAGATCCCCAAGGACTCCCTTGGTACTTCCAGCTGCTCCTCACTCTTGAATTATTTTAGCCACATCCCTTCCATACAAATATCAAGAGTCTCAGAACTCCAGTCCCTTGCTCAGCGCTTTCAACACACACCTTTCTGATGGCTGTGTTCGCAACATCAAAGCCTTTACTACTTGAACCAAATGTACTAGCAGCACCATACGCGTCTCTGAAAGCAAGAGCACATGCCTCCCTAGATCAGCAGTCTCATTCCTCTCCGCTGTCTCCCAAGCTACAAGGACCCAAACCTAACTCCTCCTAGAAGTCTTCACACCCCTCCTCAGCCCACTCTACAAACCAGAGCTCACCTCTTCCTATTTCATAGCCAGGTTGCTCACTCTCTTTGCAAATCTTCTATGGAGATGCCCTCCACCCCACCAAGCCCACAGAAGACCCTTCCATGTCTCCAAGCTCAATTATCCTAAAACCTAGCAATGCAGAAGAGGGTCTGTCCAGTCTCAGGTGATCCTGGCACCTGGTCCAAGCACCCCAGTCCCGCTGACACTGTGAGCAAAGCGCACCGGGGGGGGGGGGGGCAAACCCACACTGACAGCATTGGACAAGGATACTTGGCGAGCAAATGCATTTGGCTCCCCACAAGCACCCTCCTGATGTCCAGTATCAACAGACCCACTGCCCCCTTCACCAACCATCAATATGGGGGGAGGAGGAAAGGGGCTGCAAGCACACCCCGTCCCGCTGCAGGAGGGCATCTCCGGGGCAAGAGGGGCTGCGGCAAAGGAGGAGAGGGCGCAGGAGGTGGGGGCGAGGAAGGGGCCCACACAGCCCATGGACGGGCAGTGCGAAGGGGCAGCAGGATGGGGCCAAGTACTGGGGAGGAGACGGGGAGGGGGGCACGGGGCACGTGAGGGAGAGACGGGGCAACCAGGGGAGCGCAAGGGGCAACTGGGGCATACAGGGGGCTGGGCAAGGGGGAGAGCAGGGGCGGGAAGGGGGCAACGGGGGGGAAGGGGCAGCAGTGGAAAGGGGGGTGCGCAAGGAGGCTATGCGGGGCGAAGGGGCGCGCAGGGGGGCAACCGGAGGGGCGCGGGGGGAAGTGGCGATGGGGCGGGGGGCGATGGGGCGGGGGGCCTGGGGAAGACGTGAGCGGGGCCGGGGCCGGGGCCGGGGCCCGGGGGGGGGGGCAGGCCCGGCGGCCCGGGCCGCGGTCGGTACCTGAGGCGCTGCCCGGCTCCGCCGTCCGGGAACCGAGGGCCGGGCCCGGCGCGCTGCTCCGGCCCCCGCTGCCGCCCGGCCCGGCCCGGCCCGGCCCGTGCCCTGCCCTGCCCGGCCCGCCGGGACCGGGACCAGGACTAGGACCGGGTCCGGGTCGGGCCCCGCCACCGCCGCCTCCCCCCAGCCCGGGCCGGGGCCCGCCGGGAGCAGCGAGTCCGCCGGCCGCCGCCTAGAGCGTCTCCGGCTCGGAGGACCCGGCAAGGCCGGCGCGAGGCCGCTGGGGAGCGCGCGAGACCCGCGGCGCCTCGACGGCGGGGGCGGGGCGGGGCAGAGGGGGCGGGGCAGAGGGGGCGGGGCAGAGGGGGCGGGGCAGAGGGGGGTGACAGGGAGGCAATCGGGATGCTGAGGTGTCCATGGGGCAGGAGGGGATGCTGGGGGTGGGAGCCATCGGGGCAGGAGGGGTGCTGGGAGGGGTCAGTGGGGCAGGAGGGATGCTGTGAGTGGAGGTCAGTGGGGCAGGAGGGGATGCTGTGGGGTCAGTGGGGCAGGAGGGGATGCTGTGGGGTCAGTGGGACGGGAGGGATGCTGTGGGTGGAGGTCAGTGGGGCAGGAGGGGATGCTGTGAGGTCAGTGGGACGGGAGGGATGCTGTGAGTGGAGGTCAGTGGGGCAGGAGGGGATGCTGTGGGTGGAGGTCAGTGGGGCAGGAGGGATGCTGTGGGGTCAGTGGGACGGGAGGGATGCTGTGAGTGGAGGTCAGTGGGGCAGGAGGGATGCTGTGGGGTCAGTGGGACAGGAGGGATGCTGTGGGTGGAGGTCAGTGGGGCAGGAGGGGATGCTGTGAGTGGAGGTCAGTGGGGCCGGAGGGGATGCTGTGGGGTCAGTGGGGCAGGAGGGATGCTGTGGGGTCAATGAGGCAGGAGGGGATGCTGTGAGTGGAGGTCAGTGGGGCCGGAGGGGATGCTGTGGGGTCAGTGGGGCAGGAGGAGGTGCAGAGAGGGCAGGACACAGGGCGCTGTGGGGGGGGAGGCAGGGGGGGCCTGGTGCAGGAGAGCGCCTGCCCCCCTCCCACCCGCCGCAGCCCTAGGTGCCGCCTGCCGCCCACCCCACGGGGGACCGGTGGCCGCGGGGGGGGCTCGGGGCAGGCGCGCCGGGCGGGAGCCGGGGCAGAGCCGGCGCAGCGGGCGCCGCACGCTCCTGCTCTCGCCTCGCACCGCCCTGGGGGCCCCGCGAGCCCCGACGGCGGCGGCGGCGGCGGCGGCGCGGACACCCGGCGGCGCGGTCCGAGTCCCATCCGTGCCGCCGTCGGGCGGGGCGGAGCTGCCAGACGTCTGCAGCAGCCGCGGTTATACCTGGGGTTTCGGCTCCTCGGCCGAGACGCTCCCAGTCTGTCCCGGTGCGAAGCTGGGGGCAGCGAGGGTTTCGCCAGCCTGCTCCACTCTCGGAGCTGCGGGCCGGCGCCCTGCTCTGCCCGCTCCCTGCCCGGCGTCGGTGGGAGCCCCTGCTGCCGCCCGGGCGAGCCCTGGGCCGCCCGAGCCCCGCCGGTGCCGTCAGGGGGATTTGAGCGTTTCTGCGGTGCTTCTCTTCCGCGGCGCCCGCTGCAGGGGCCCCGCCGCGCCGCCGTGCAAAGTCCGAGGCGGCGAACGGTCGAGATAAAGCTGCTGAGATCGGCCTGTCACCGACCCCAAACACGGCGGATTAGTTTCCCCGGCGGAGAGCCAGGCCCTTAAAGGCTCCCTCGGGAGCAGGCTCCGAGGGGGAGCGGGCGCCTGGCAGGGATGAGCCCCCTTCTCCTTTTTCCTGCCCGGGTGATTTTTGCAGATCGGGAGGATATCAAGACCAGCTGCAGTAACCCGTGCTCGGACAGCAGCCCCGGGCGGCCTCTCCTAGCAGCGCTACCGCGGGAGCCTGGCTGCATCCTTCGACAGCTTCCCCTCGCCTTCCCGGGGAGACCCCGATCCCGCGGAGACCTGCGCAGGGCACAAGCACTTTCCCCCCGGCTCCCACCGGAGCCCAAGCCAAGGCGCAGCCCGGGGCGGCGAGCGCCTCGGATCCAGCATCCCCGGCCGAGCTGGTGGGGCTGGGGCGGCCGGGCCACCGCTGTGCCGGTCCCTCCGGCCACGGCAGCACGCTGGAAAATCCCACGGCACACGGAAGCGCAGAGAAACAACCTACCCTGAAAGGCAGGCTTCGGAAAGTCTGGTAAACATTGCCCTGATTCTCACCCCGGTGCAATTGCAGCAGCCGAAGCCGGTCGGAACGGCTTTTCGGAGACACGTCAGGTGTTCAGGGCTTGGGAAAAGTAGGACATCCCGCCTCGGCCCGGCTCGCTCCGCCGCGCGAGCCCGGCCGAGGCCTCCCCACCTCCGAACCCGCCTGGAACGACACCTCCCCCTCTGGTGAGGCTCCGGCTCCTTCCGATCTAGGTAGGAAAATAAATCACAGCGGATCACAAAAGTCATTGCGGCGGCAACCGGGGCCGAGCTGAGCCGCGGACGGAGGGAAGGGCGCGGACGCTCAGAAAATGAGAGGTAGCGAGAAAAACAGGCGTCAGGGAGAGCTCGTTCCCCTGCAGGGTTAACGAACGCCCCCCTCGCCGGCGCGCTCTTCCCCTCCCTGCCTGCCGCTGCCGTCCCTGCCATTGGCTGTCTCTGTAGGTTTAGGCTAAAAAGCCTGTAATTAGGACCCCAGCTGACACAGATCCAGTTTCCTGGGCAGGCAGATTAAAAAAAAAAAAAAAAAAAAAAAATTGTTTCCCTAACTCAGCTTGGATGTTTTCCTTTCGCTTCGCGAAGCTCCCCCCGACTCAGCCTCCGTTCCCGCGCCTCCGCCGCGGCAGGTAGGGCGAGCGGGAGCGCCCGGCGCCGCGGCCGTGGCCGTGGCCGTGGCTGTGGCCGGAGCGGGCGGCCGAGCCCGCCGCGGCGCCGCAGGTACGTGGGCCGCGCGGCCGAGCCGAAGCCGGGCGGAAAGGGGTTATTTTTCTCAGGGCGGTTGGAACGGCGGGACGCGCGCCGATGGAGCTCGAGATGGAGGAGAAAATATTGGGAATGGGGGGGGGGAAAGCAGGTAATTCCCCATCTGGGAGCTGTTGCAAATGGGAAGACGAGCAAAACAAGGAAAAATTGAATTTGGGAGGGATTTTGGCTGCTTCCTCTGTGGGAAAAATAAACCGGAGGAGGAAAATAGTGCTGCTGCCCCCTCCAGCCCGGCAGGCTTTGTCTGCAGCAAACGCCCGTCGAGAGCGCGAGACGGTGTCGGCTTTACCGCCGCCGGAGCTCGGCCGTTCGGGGCTGCCCTGAGCGCGCAGGTGGACACGTGCCGCGGCACGGCTTTCCCTCGGCTCCGGCGCCTGGAAAAGCCGCCGGCCGGCTGGAGGCTGCGGGGTGCCGGCGGCTCCGCCGGGATGGAGAGCCGGCGCCGCGGGGGCGAGGCAGGTCTTGGATGACTGAGTCGCAGCGGGTTAATGGGTTACTGCTCCTCGCCGGGACGGGGCACCGGACGTGCCTGCGCTCTCGGAGCGGGGAAAAACGCCACGGCTGTGTTGACGGCACCTCTCGCAAAAACAGGCTGCCGCGTGGGTGCAGCTCTGCGTCCGAAAGCGGCCAGCGCTCGCGATGGGATCCGGCCTCGAGAAATTGCGTTTCCCGGTGGCCTGGGGAGGGTCTGGTGCTGCTGCAAAACAGGCCACAGCTGCCCGAACCGGGGTCTTGTAAAACTGAGAGGTGACTCTGGAAAACCGAAGGCGCCGATCAGACCCGGCGCGTGCCGGGAGCCGGGAACGAGGAGGGCGCGCGTGCCGCGGCCGGCCGGGGCCGGGGCTGCTCCCGGAAAGCCAGCCAAGGCGAACGCCCCCGTGAATTTAGCCCCTTTGACGCCAGGAGCCGCGGCTGCTTTGCAAAGGGCCACGACCGCCGCGGGAAGCGCGCTCCGAGCGGGAAAGGAAAGCCAGGAGCGGGACGCGGGAGGGTCCGAGCGCGGCAGCGGGCGGCAGAGCGCGCCGGGACGGCCGGGCCCCGGGGGGCGCAGGGGCTGGCCGCAGGCGAGAGCGGCGGGGCGAGCGGCCGCCGGAGCGGAGCAGCCCGACCTGCTGGAGCCGCCTGGCTCCTCAGCACGGGCGACGCTTCCCGCTGTCACCGTCTGCTGCTAATTACAGGGAGTTGCCGGCAGCCCAGACGGCCGCCTAATTGCATCAAGCCAAGCCGGGCCGGGCTCTCCCCCAGCGCGCTCCCTCCTGGGCCGCGCGGCTCCCCGGCACGGCTCGCTGCGCGGGCGCGCGCCTCCGGAGACCCGCTGGGACAGGGGCCGATCGCGGCTCCGAGCGGGACGCCCGCCGGACGACGGCTCCGGGAACCCGGCTGGCAGCGAGGGGCCGCAGGGGGAAGCCGGAGGCAAGCTGCGCCGCGGCAGGGCGGCATCCGGCGGGTCGAATTAAGAGCAAGCTGGATTAGACGTGTGTAGCTTGGAGGCTTAGTGAACCGGGCCAGAGCCAGGCAACACCATCCATCTCCCAGGGGAGGGGGACACGCATTGCTGCCGGTGCCAAAGACGGAGCAGCAGAGCTGGGACTGGAGCTGGGCTCACAGGGGTGCTGGTTCAGCAGCCCCGGGGACGCCAGCGCGCCCAGACCAGCCCCGGCTCTACCCTCCACTCTGCCCGGCCGCGGGGCCCTGCGAGCGGGGCACGAAGCCCTTTTTGTCTTATCCCGCTGACTAGCCAATTTGCAGAGTTAATCATTGACCCAGGTGCACCGCGGGGAAACCTGAGCTGCCGGAGCCTGGACCCACCGGAGAGGGCCCGGATCGGGAGCGGGCTGGCGTTCGGATGCAAGGTCCAGCGCCCCGGGACACAGCACGGGAAGGGACAGCGGGGCTGGAGGGGTGCGATGCAAAGAGGCACGGTGCCTGGCACGGGCTCGGGCGGGAGGCATTGAAGCCAGAGCAGCCGGGACGTTGCTGCTGCCAGCCCTGAGAGCACGGGCAGGGGATAAAACAGATGCACAGCAGTATCGTGCCAGCTCGTGGTGCCCGGTTTGCACCCATATTGCTGCAGCACGTCCATCCGTGCGGGAGTCCAGGGTGCCCCGTGGCACCTGGGCTTGCCCCGGGAGCAGCGGCGCAGCCCCGGCCCCCCCCCGGCTCGCGGCACTGGGACGGCGTCCAGGCGCCCCGGGAGCCGCCGGATCGCCATCACGCCTTTGTTTTGGAAACCCAAGCGAGGAAGGAAGCGAGCAGCGAAAAAGCGCCGCGCGCGCGGGGAGGAGGGGACGGGACGGGACGGGACGGGCGTGCAACCATTAGCAGGGCAAGGCGGTGGCGGCTGGGCGAGCCGGCTGCCCCGGCAGGAACAGCCGCTCCGGCCTGAACAATAGCAGCCCAGGGGGAATAAATTACTTTCCACTGAATTGGGCTGGACCTCGATCTCCTCCCACTGCTCCGCTCGGAGACAGGCCACAAAACCAGGGATTAACCAAGCGCAGCAGCCCTGGGAGCCCCTGCGTTTCGCTAGCGATTCAGCAGAGGGTCCCGAGGCTCCCGCGGCGGCTCCGCGGGACCATCCCGGAGCGGGGTCCGTGCCCGGGATGCCGCGGCGTGTCCTGGATGCGGACCCGCCGTCCCGGCCGGCTCCGAGCCCTCTCGCCTCTCTCCGCAGCTCATGTCCCTGCGGAGCCCCGCATGGCCCCGGCGAGCCGAGCGGCCCCCCTGCGGCACCGCCGCCGGCCTCCCTCCCGCCTCCTCCGACAGCGACTCCGGCTGCGCCCTGGAGGAGTACGCGGAGCCCCCCGCCGAGCCCGCGCCCCCCGAGGTGGGCAGGACCCCCCCCCCCTGCTGCACCCCAGGTCCTGTCCCGGCACCCAGCATCCTTCCCCCCCGGCGGTGCATCGTGGATGGGGAGGGAAGGCAGGAGCGTGGCGCGGGGGGCATCGCGGGGCCGGGAGCGGGGTGAGCCGGGCCAGCCGCCCCGCCGGCGGCGAGGCACCGCCACGAGCCGTGCCGGGGCGAACCCGCCCCTCCCGGGGCCGCAGCGAGGCAGCTTAATCCCCTGCCAAAAAATCCACTTGTGCTTCTCTCCCCGGCGCGACGTCCCAAGGCGCCCGCGCGGCCCGCCGCCCGCTCGCCCGAGCCCGCCCCTCCGGCCGACGGCAACCGGCTCCGCGTCCGAGCCCTGCTGCAGCAGCTGCCGCCGCAGGACTGCGATGTAAGACGCGGCGCTCGCGGAGCGCAGCCCTTCGCGGAGGCGGCAGCGCCCGGGCGCCGTGCGGCCCCCCTCACCCGCCGCGTCCCCCGTGCCCGCGCAGGAGCGGTACTGCCCCGGCTTGGCCGAGGAGGAGAGGGAGCAGCTGCAAGCGTTCAGCGCCCGGCGCCGCCGCGAGGCCCTGGGGCAGGGGCTGGCGTGCCCGGTGCCGGGTCCCTGCCACGGGTGCCCCTGCAAGAAGGTGAGACATCCTCTGCCCCCACCGCCTCGACCGCGACGGACGGCGGCCGGGGCGCCGCCGTGCCCGCGCAGCCGCCGAGCCCCGTCCGCCTCCCTTGGCTTTGCAGTGCGGCCGGAGGCTGAACCGCGGCGACCCGGGGGTTTCGGCGTCCAGGCTGGGCGATGAGCTCTGGCACCCGTCCTGCTTCTGCTGCCACTTCTGCCACCAGCCCCTGGTGGATCTCATCTACTTCCAGCAGGACGGCAGGATCTACTGCGGCCGGCACCACGCCGAGCTCTTCCGGCCCCGCTGCGCCTCCTGCGACCAGGTGGGTGCCGGCGGGGAGCAGCCGGGGCCGCGCTCGGCTCGGCTCCGCTCGGCTCAGCTCGGCTCGGCTCTGCCAGCTGCGCCCACGCCGGGCCGGGGGGGCTGCAGATGCAACGGGGCCCCCCGGCTGCAAAGCAACGGAGGGGAGGGCGGGGGGCAGGCGGGGACCCCCGGGAGCCCGACGGCCGATCCGCGCCGCGGGCAGCGCGTCGCGGCCACGTCGACGGGTGCTCGGAGGGCGGCCGGTTTCTGTCTGCCCCCCCCCCCCCGCAGCTCATCTTCCTGGACGAGTGCGTGGAGGCGGAGGGCCGGCGCTGGCACCCCGAGCACTTCTGCTGCCTGGAGTGCCAGGCGCCGCTGCGCGGGCAGCGCTACGTCATGGCCAGCGGCCGGCCCTGCTGCGGCGGCTGCTTCGAGCGCCTCTACGCCGAGCCGTGCCAGGCCTGCGGTGAGCCCATCGGTAGGTCGCGGCGCCGGGGTCCCGGCGCGGCCGGAGCCGGGAAGAGCCCGCCGCTCACCCGCCGCCCCTCGCCCAGGCGCCGACAGCGAAGAGGCCACGCACCAGGGGCTGCGCTGGCATGCCCGCGCCGCCTGCTTCTGCTGCAGCCTCTGCCGAACGCCGCTCCGCGGGCGGCCCGTCACCTCCCGCCGCAGCCTGCTCTACTGCTCCGAAGCCTGCAGCCGCGAGCGGGACGCCTCCTCCGCCGCCTCCGACTCCTCTGACTCGGCCTTCGTCTCAGCCCCGTCCCCGGACTCGACGCCCGTCTCCCGCGCTGCCCGGAGCGCCTCGCCGGCCGCGGGCTGCGGGCAGCGGCTGCAAGGGGCCGGTACGGTTCCCGGCGCGGGCAAAACCGGCCCCAGGGCGTTTTGCGCCCGCTGCGAGCGTGCAGCCCGCCCGCCGCAGCCGCCGGGGCGGGCTCAGCCCTCTCTCACCCCTCCTCGCTCTCCTCCTTGCAGAGCCAGAGCCGGATCAGGCCCCTGTGCACCCTGCCTTCAGGAGCGCGGACGACCGCGGAGCAGCGGCCAAGGCGAGGAGCAGGGATGCTCCGCGCCCTGGCACGCCGCTCGCCCCGCAGCCCGGCGCGGAGGGTCCAAGCGGCCCCGGAGCACCAGGCCACCCGGCCGCAGGGAGCCCCGACCCGAGAGCGCCGCAGGGCGACGGGGACCTGCGCTTCCGAGGCGACCTGCCCCCCGCCCGACGCAGCCCGAGGCCGCGGGATGGCGAGCTGCAGGATGGCACAGAAGAGGAAGACTCCTGGTGCCCAACCTGCTCTTCGTCTTCGGACTCAGACTCAGAAGAGGAGGGTTTCTTCTTCGGGAAGCCCATCCCCAAACCCGGGATGAGCTCCCTGGGCCGGGAGCACCGGGGCCGGACGGCGAAGCCGCGGGGCAGCAGCAGGCACTGCAGCGTGTCCTAGCCGCGGCAACACGGCAGCCGCGCTGGCACCGCGTTTAAGCAGAGGAGCAGCGGGGAGGCTCCTCCCGGTCCAGCACCGCCGTCCTGCTCGCACCCCCCGGCCCCGGCCGCCTTTGCAGTCCCTTCCCAGCGCGGTTTGGAACCGGCCCAGTGCTGGCAGGGAGAAGCCGCCGGGATCCCCTTCGCTGGCAGAGCGCAGCCTGCAATTCCTGCCGGCCTCGCTCGCAATTAAGAACAGGTAAAGCAAGCTCGGGAGAAGCCAGCCGACAGCCGGGGCTGCATCCTGCCGCCCCCGACGCCGCGTGCGGATTTCCCACCTGCAGGAGCGGATCCTTGAAGGACGCGGCCCCGCGCCGGGCACTTGAACCGCGGGGAAGGGGTGGGGGGGGAGCAGCGGCGGCGCTGCAGCCGGCTCCGACACCGCGGCGCTGCAATAAAGCTCGGCCGCGATCCGCGCGCCGCGGAGCCGAACAAGCCTGGCCCGTTCCTCCCCGCCGGCGTTAACGCGCGGCTGGGGGCAGGCGCTGGTGAGGGGCGGCACGGGCGGCGGGCACAGCAGGGACGGGACGGGGTCCCCCACTGAGCGCAACAGCGCAGGGGCAGCAAGGGTGACTGCTGCTTTAATTTTAGATTTAAAACCCGCGAGAGGACAGACCTCAGCTCTTAACGCAACACCCGTGCGAACAGGAGCCTAGGGAGGAGGAGGAGGAGGAGGAAGGCTGCTGGGTGCAGCCTGGTGGCACCCCTCGTCCCCGCCGCCAACAGCGGTTCCCACCGGACCCCCGGGGCCGAGCACCCGCTCGTCCTCCCCGCGGGGGCTCAGCGGCCGGCGGCGGCCGCGTCCTAGCTGTCGATGAAGCTCTCCAGCTGCCGGAGGTGGTGGCCGCGGGCCTGGCGGAGGTTGGCGCGCAGCGCCAGCCCCATCGCCGCCTCCATGGAGGGCTCCTTCTGCAGCAGCATCGCGGCCGCCACGGCCAAGGCCAGGCCGAAGCGCTGGTAGGACTGCGGGAGGGAGGCGGGGGGGCAGCGGGCGCGGGGCTGCGGGCGCCTCCAGGGCTGGCGCCCGGCTCGCGAGCGTCTCCGACCGGCGCGGAGCACCCGGCGGGTCCCCCCCCCCGCCCCGTCCCGTCCCCCCGGCACCCTCGCGCCCCGCGGGGTCCCCCGGCGCTCACCCACTCGATCTCCTCCTTCCTAGCCAGCACGGCAGCGGAGCGGGGGTCTCTGCCGGACGGCAAGGGGGTCGGGAGCGCGGAGCGGCAGCCGCTGCCGGCCGCAGCCTGGCGAGAGGAAGAGGGGGATGCGCGGAAGGCGAGAAGGAACCGGGGCGAAGGGATGGGGCTGCTGGAAGACATGGCCGTGTAATCCCACCCTCGGAAAAGCCGGAGAGAAAATCCCCCCTCCAGCCCCCGTGCCGCTCCTGGGGTCGGCTCCCACCCGGAGCGGGGACCCGGAGACGCCTCCGGACCAGCAAAGGCACCGGCGGGCCGGGGCAGAGCCCGCTGCTGCCTCCCAGCTCCGTCTGCTCCTCTCCCGCCGGAGGCAGAGCTGAAACACAGCTAGCGCCAGTCCCTGACCGCTACTGGGGAAACCGGGCGCTAGTGCCAGTCCCTGACCGCTACTGGGGGAACTGGGTGCACGTGGCGGGGCTGACGAACAAAAACAGGGGAAAACAGCCAAAAAAAAAAAAAAAAAAAAAAAAAAGAAGCAGGGGAAAACAGGGAAAATAGCAAAAATGAGTTTTGGGTGAGCGCCCCTCTCCCTGCCCTTGGCTTGAGGCTCGGCAGGAAGGAGGAGACGCATCGGCCCGTACCGGCTCGGAGTCCTCCTCCCTCTGGCTACGAACGCTCTCCGTCGGCACCGGCTCCGTCTCCAAAGCTGCGGGGTCCCGGCCGGCGGCGGCAGGACGCAGGGACGTCTGTCCATCCTGGGGGTGGGGGGGAGACGGACGGGCTGCTAAAATTCCCGGGAAACTAAGAGAGGAGCAGCAAAACGTCCCAGAGAAAGCGGCGCCTTCGTACCGGCTCTGCTCCCGCCGCGCGCCCCTGCTCCGCGGCCTCCGGCTCGGCACGGCTCATCCGCGGGGCGCTTGCCTGCCCGGGGGGCTCGGGGGCCTCCTGGCTCGGCGGGTCCTGGAGGGGGGGGACGGTGCCGCTCGGGGACAGGGCGCGGGAGCCGCGCGTGTGCACCCCGGCCGCTCCAAACTCACCGCCGGCTCCGCTTTCCGCGCGCCGTCCGAGCGGAAAGAGCCGACGGGCTGCGGCTCCGCTCTCTGCGCGGAGCTGGGAGCCGAGGCCTCGGCGGACGAGAGCTTCTCTGCGGAGCGAGGAACAGGACCGGAGCGTGAACGCAAAGCCCGGAGCCGAGACGCCAGCGCAGTGCCAGAGCCTCCCACCCAGGAGCCAGACGGGCCCCCGAGGTGCCGCCTGGATGGCGCAGAGTCCTTCTCCCACCCCAAAATCCCACCTACGGGCTTCAGGCCCCCTCCAGCCGTCGGCTGCACCCCAATCCCCCGGGCGCTGCCCCCGAATGCCCCGGGAGCCGCCCCGAGCAACCCCCGGCGCGAGCGCGCCCGCGGCACAGACCTCTGGAGACACGGGGACGAGGCGGGCGGCAGCCCGAAGCCAAGTTCTCCCGGCAGCGACGTCGAAGGCAGCGGCGTTTCCAGCCCGGGCCACGGCAGCCCCGGGGCCGGGCGCCCCCCGGGAAGCCCCCTCGTTTCCTGCGGGACGGACAGGCAGCCCCGTGGGGAACCCGAGGCTGGCGGGGATCTCGCTCGGAGCCGGGCCAGCGTCCGAGTTGAATCCAGTGGGACGAGTATTTCTCCTACTGCATCCCACGCCTTGCCCCCGAAGCGGGGCGCCGAGCCCCCCCCTGCAGCCCCCCGAGCCCAGCACCTACGCGGGGCCGGCGCCGGGCGGCCGGGCGGGGGGCTGCTCCTCGCCGGGGAACTCGGGCCAGGCCACGGAGCGCCGGCAGGACACCGGCAGCGGCGGGACCTGGCAGAAGGACGCGGCGCGTCAGGGACGCGGAGCCGCGATCCGCTCCGACGCGTCCCGTCCTTTCTCCGCGCTCCGATTCCCCTTTACCGGGCGCCAGCCACGTTCGAAGCCGTCGCCGGCTCCTCGCTGCTCTTTGCCGCGGTCCCAGGGGCCCGGCGGCGCCCGTCTGCCGTCCTCCTCCTCGCCCGGGAAGCCGGCGGGGCCGGGGAAAGGCTCGGCGTCCCAGGGATGGGGCTGGAAGGAGAAATCCCCGCCGGCGCGGGCAGCGGGGAGGCCGGGCAAGCCGGAGCCGTTTGAGGGGGGCTTCCCGCAGCACGGCAGCGGCCGCGCCGTGGACCGAGCTCCGACGATGCCTGGCCTCTTAATTAAGGCTTTAGCGACAAGCTCTGCAAAACCTGCACGGTGTCAGCTATCCGCAGGCACGGTTCGCACCCGCTCCTTCCCTGCAGCTGGCACTTTGCCCTTTCTGCTGCTTCTTTTGAGAAGGCCAGAGCCGGGCCAGTGGCGCGTGGTGTCCGGGGGTATTTTTTTGTACTTCTGCTTTTGAGACGAGGGATGAGTCACCCGCCGCCCCCGCGCTCCCCCCCCCAGCTGGGACCCCCAACCACCGCCCCGGAGGTGGAGGAACACCGCAAATTTTAGTCCGCACCCCCGCTCCCGGCCCCGAGCTCCCCCTGCCCCTCCGGCTCCTGGCGAAGCCCCCTGTCCCGCTCGCCCCGGCTTACCGGCTGCCAGCCGCCTCCGGCGCTCCGGCGGTCCCGTCCCCAGGGCGGCGGGCGCCAGGCGGGCCGGGGGACGTCCGCGCGGGGTGGCAGCCGGGACGCCCGCGGCGACTGGGGCTGGGGAGAGGCGAGCGGGATGGGGCGAACGAACGGGGCCGCGCGAGGACGGGGCTGGGGGGCACCGAGGGGGCGCCGAGACCACCTACCTCCCTGGGGAAGCACGGGGAGCGTCTCCAGCAGGCGTTTTGGGGGAACATCTCGCCAGCGGGACGAACCCGCGGCCAGCAGAAGGCCCCCACGTGCTCAGCGCCCGGCTCCTGGGAGGGGAGGAAGTGCAAGCGAGCTGGCAGCGCGGGGAGAGCGGCCGGGGCCATCGCTGCCCGGCAGTGCCCCGAGGGGACCCGCGGCCCCCGGGGGCTGCTCCGTCTGCAACCGGCGCCCTCCGCTCCCTCCAGCCCTCACCCGGCTCGTCGTGCATGAACGTCACCGAGGCGGCGCCACCCCCGTCCCCCCCCCCCCGGGCCTGCTCTGGCACGCAGGGACGCACCGTGCTCCCCGTGCAAACCCCGCGGGTCGAGGCGACCAGCTGCGCCGCTCCGCTACTCTTCTCAGCTCGAGCTCGGCCGCAGCGAAGCCAAGAACCGCCCGGGAAAACGTATCCCCACCGGGCAGACAGCACACGGCTTTCCAGCCGGGCAGTTAATTGTCGTCTCTGCCAGCACGTGTTGCACAGTGCTGGTGCCTGAGGCCAAGCTCGTGGCACAGGGCTCTGCTCCAGCCTTTCACGCTGCCGAGGGCAGCGCCCGAGGCCGCGCGAGCTGCGCAAAGCCTGGCTCGCGTGTTGTACGAGGCTGTGCTGTTTGCACGAGGCCCGTGCTCCTGAGCTACGCGCTGCACCGGGCCACACTCCTGCCGCACGGCTTGCACGAGGGCGTGACGTGAGGCCGCGCTCCCGCTACCCACCCACCCGCCCCGCACGCGGCTGGTGGATGAGGCCACACTTGCACCTCCCCACACTGTGCCCGGCTGTTGCACGCAGGGCTTTGCAGGAGGACGCCGCACGCGCGTGCATTACACGTGGGGCATTTGCACGAGGACACTGCGAGCACGTTACGTGCGGGGCGTCTGCACGAGGACGCTGTGTGCGCATTACACACAGGGCATTTGCACAAGGACACTGCATGTGCACTACACGCGGGGCATTTGCACGAGGACGCTGCACGCGCATCACACGCCGGGCACCTGCGCGAGGACGGTGGGGACGCGCATGCGCACGGCGGCGGGAGCGGCTGGGGACGGCATTGCACTGCGCACGCGCGCCCCCCCCCCCGCCCGCCGGCGCCGCGCGCCGGAAGTGACGCCGAAGGCGGGCGGCGGGCGGCATGGCGGCAGCGGGCGGGCCGGCGGCGGCGGCGCCGCAGGGGCCGCGCGGGTGGCTGCGGAGCGCCCTGCGCTTCGCCACCGACCGCAGCGACTTCCGCAGGTGGGCGCGGGGCCGGGGGGGGGGCGTCTGGGGGCCGGGGCAGGCGGCGGGGGGCGGCTGCGGGGCGCGCGGCCCGGCCCGGCCCGGGCGCCGCCCGCCTCAGCGCCGGCCTCTCCCGCAGGAACCTGCTGGTGAACCTGGGGCTCTTCGCCGCCGGCGTCTGGGTGGCCCGAAACCTCACGGACATCGACCTCATGGCGCCCCAGCCCGGCGCCTAGCGGCCGCGGTGAGTGCGGCCCCGAGCGCGCCCTAGCGCCGGCGCCACTAGGGATTGCGGAGTCGGATTTGTACGAGCCCGAGCTGCCGCGCGCTGGTTTAATTCACTAGGCTAGAAACAGCATTGCCTAACTCTGTGTAATTGCAGCCCCAGGAAGGAAGCGCGCCTCTGAGGCAGAAGAGCTTGCCCTCCCTGTAAACGACGAGCAGAAGAGATGCGTTTAGCTGTCAGAGTGCCAGTACCCTCGCGGGGTATCACCTGCTCTTGTTTGCTGTAGAGCTGCTACTCACACTTCAAAGCTGTTACTCTAGGAGCAGTGACTAAGGGTGAAAAGACTTTTGAGTGTGAGGGGGAGAATTTATGTTAAAAGTCATCCTACAAGGTACAACGGGAAGCGTTTTCTCATGAATGTGAAGCCCTTGTGCATGGAATTTTCTGTACTGCCATCTCACTGTTTACTTAAACATTAAAGCATGGGGAATAATGACATAACTCACTGGAATTTTATTTTTTAATAAGAAACTTCAGCTTACAAAAACAAAGTGTAAAAAGAGTAAAGATTTACAAAAATCATAAAAACATGATTTATATTTCACACCCATAAGAGAAAGGAACAAGTCCAGTCCTGGGTTGTAAGCAGGACACATAGGCTATTTACTCAAAGGAAAACCAAAACTGTAAAAAGCCCTAGGTAAACTCTAACCACCAGAAAGTTACACGGGTAATGTTTGGACAAGATAAAGCTGGTATGCTGACTGTAAAGAAAATATAGCTGGATATGGGAAGAAGCCATTTGGTGTTGCATAGCATTTTAGTGCCTTGGACTGAAATTACAACATGCCAGAATCAGCTTAATAGTCCAGCTGTCAGTGATGAAGCTGTTTGAGGGACAGTGAAAGCACTACGTGAGGCTGACATGGGAGGAGTGTCTTTTAACCTAATCCGATATGTTCTACTACAGCTCCCAGAAGATGCTACTCCTAGCACAGAATAACTTCCCAGCCCTGAGCATTATGGCAGTATGACTGCAGCATGGCTTCAGATTCTTTGGACAGTTATGCACAGGTTTTTAAGATTAAGACATTCTTCTGAAGTAGCACTGCCTACATATGTTGTGACTTAGAACTGCCCCCTCACCTGAACAAAGGAGAAACTTATTTCATTACTGAGCAGGAGACCAATTTAAAGAATGCTGTTTTCCAAACAGGTATTTTAACATCCTGTAAAGAAATTCTGAAGTACGAGTAGTTCAAGTCATGCAGAGACACTTTCTGCAGGAAAAGGGGATTAGCTATAATATGTCTTAATGTTCCAATTAATCTTAGTTTTGATTTAGAACACACTAATCTCCTCCTGAGGCCTGGGGTCAGGCAGGGGGCAGTTCATGCAGTTAAGTACATAAGGCGGCCATAGGTGACTTATTGGATGTTGTCTTAACAAACCTTGACTAAAATAAAAGCTGCTGAACCTGTGATTAGGAGCAGTGCTTCAAGTGCATTTGCACTAAGCTATGAGACAGCTGGACAGATTGCCAGAAACATTCAGTAATTAATTGGATTCTCTCTAGTCACTTGCTGCTGCCTAGGAGTGTCCTTGAAGCAAAGGCAGTCTCATTTGTGAGCACAGCATGGCATACATCAGCTTAAGTTGTTAGTGACATAAGTAGCAGAAACGCGAAACAGAAACTAGAGGCTGTTCTGACTTAAAGCCCTCACAGAAGTCACTGAAAAAAATCAGGAAACCTGGCCAAGCTACAGCTTGGATCCTCACCCAGAAAGCAAAGCAAAATGCTACTGTTGTTTTCACAAGGGCTGTAGGGGATTTCATGCTGAAGGAAAACTCTTCATGTTCTGCCCAGCCTCTACCAACAGTGTCCTTCCAACAATCTCAACTTAGAGCAGGATTAACTTTTTAAAGTGCTGAAGATTAGCTTTAATTTTGCTCTAACTCAAGACAACAGTGACACTTCCAAGGCATTAACAGAAGCAGGGTCTTCCTCTGCAGCAATCTACCAAAGCCTGTCACACTGCAAGGGAGCTTGTCTAGGCAACACTCCCCTCAGAGGAGCTATTTTAACAATCCTGAGCATTTAAAGTAAGCTTGTTTTACGGAAACAGGAAAGACAAGCTTGTTTAAAAAAAAAAAAAAAAAAAAAAAAAAAGTTTTACTGGAAACAAACTTACCCACTTGTTCTTTTCCTATAAACTACTTGCTTAGGTAAACATACAGAAGGCTGTGGCTTAAAGAATTTGTGACTGCTAAACCAAAGCTGAAGTGGGAGGAAAATGGAACCTCATTCTGTTTTAAATGGGCTCTAGACTGCCAGAGGCAAGTTACTGTAGTCGGCATGTCTGATAAACTACTTGTTTACATGTGGGAATCTGTGGTTCACCTTGCAGCAGTAAGCACAGGTGCCTAAAGGGCCAGGCCAAGTAACTTCATTTAATAAGTCTTCGGAGAGTGAAGATGACACTTGCTAAGGAATGTCATTCCTACATCAGAGGTATTGAGTTACGCAGACCAAACATCACAGCAATTGTGCAAAAGTAAAGGAACCACATGGGTGTTCATCCTAGTTTGTCAGCCTCAAATTCCACTCAAGAGTGCATCAAGAGCCTACGGCAGCATTACTCATCTGCACACCTCGAGTTTGCCCATGCTGTAATACATTCCTAAACCTTGTCTATCCACAAATGCTGCACGGATTTCATTTTACTAACACAACTGTAACAGTACAAATTATCCCCAAAGTACAGAGATGGTTATATAAAGAAATAAGGCTAGCCTAAGTGGGCACTTAGCTCTGCCCGTGTTGAAGGAATGTGCATTCCTCTTGAGCAGGAGCAACATTCAAAAGCTGCGCATTCCCATAAAGAGACACTCATACAGAAAGTAGCTGTAAAGCAGAAGAATGAGATAATCTAGTTAAACAGAGGCTTTCACTACCCGTTTCCACAATGTTCTAGTTTGACAAGTTTAGGATCCAGCACCTACTGTTTAGTATGGAAAAATCCAATTCCTTCCTGCTACCTCTATTGGAAGTATGTTGCCAAGACTGAAAAATACAGATCAAATTTACGTAAAGTCACCAACTGTATCCTTCCTTTCTCACTTCTAGTTATACAAAGCATTTACAGTGACATTGTGGGCTTTAAGTAGGTAGCTCCTTTTTTAAAAACTTGACAGTTTTGTATACTGTTCCTTAGGAACCGTAATATTTAATGGAAAAGCACCATTCATTTTGCCAGTATGAAATTACTGATCAGAGAAGTTTTTGCCCCAAAACCACGAGAAGCTTGCTGCTAATGAGACTGCATTTGGATTTTGTCATCTGTCTCTTGCCTGCAAAATATGCAATCCTCCAATACACGAAGTCCCCTCGTCAAATGCTTCCTGTGTTTCCTAAATTTAGATCACAGCTTACTGCTGTGGTCGGCTTGGCTTTGTTAAGTGGTTGTTTCATTCTTCCTCATTCCCTATCCCCAACCTGTACAAAATCAGTAGTATGGCAGTTCAAGAACCACCCTAAAGATACAGCAGTTTGCTGCAACTGCAATGCATTCTGTATCATGCACAAGCTTCAAAACAATAAATAGTTAACAGTGGTTAAAGTCAGTTTTGGGCCCATTGGGCTGGTCATTCTTTTTTCCCTTCTGGAAATGTACATTGCAAACAATGCATTTTTAAGAAGACTTGTTTAAGAACTCTTTCCAAAATATTTTGGCCCACCATACAAAGTCATCCTTAAAACAAGCAGAACCCTTACACTCACTCACTCACACACAATAAAATAAGCACAATGGAAGGAGTGGCCTGAAGGCATACCCCTAAAAATCAACTAAGACAAATAATCACAAGTTGGTACAAGTAACTAACATATGTAGCTTTTGATCATTTGAACAGTGCTGCGGTTGTACAAATTTAAAAGCTTGCTAGAATGCTTCACATTCCCATCTGCAATAAACAAGGTATCAATATTAATGTAATAGACGCCAAAAAACCCACTTGATTGAGGTTTTAGATTCCCACAGGCAATACATTCCCTACCTAAGTCCTTCCTATCTGATCTCAAACCAGTTGAAGGGATTAGAGACACACAAAAAAAGCAGTGTTCAGAGCAGGTGTTTGGATTTTACACCTCCCTCTTGAGGCAGAGATGCTTAGCCACCTTAGCAGTTGTACCTGTTTCATACTAAATTTATGCAGGCATTACCATGGCATGTTTTTGCTTACACATGTGGAAGTATTTGCTACATTGCTAAGCAGAAATCTGTGCAAACACAACCATGGTAAAGGGAACAATATTTTTTACTTCATAAATCAGCAATTATCATTAGATTTATACCAGAAGGTCCTTTCCAAAGCTACAGCTACTCTACCAGAAACCCCACTGGAGTTTTTATTCCTTGCTCTATGCAGGCTTATTGTATATAAGGTACATGCTTTGACAGACATCACTTTACTGATGTGATTGGAGGGGGCCTGAGTGACATAAGAAAATCTAAGAAGCCAAATCCAATCTGCCTTTGAACAAATTGTTACTTGAATTATTACAAATACAGAGATTTCAAATGTGTAACACTCAAATATTATCTTCTGAGCTTGCTGGTAAACTTTTAAATTCACACACAGATATGAAATGTAAAAATGTCAGTGATACCGAGAGTTCTTATGAAAACACACAGGTCTGTCTGTGGCTTCAGTCATGACAGGGGAATTCAAGACTTTTCCCAAACATTTCTGTCCCATGCAAAAATGTAACTGGATACAAGGCACCAAATCTAGGGGATCGTAAAAAATTAATTCACAAAGCTGTATTGGAAAGTATACTAATGTCCGCCTCTTCTCTCTTCCTTATGTAGTTTTCATTCTGCAAAGTATACAGTCAGCTTCTGTAGCTTATCCTGGGGTAATCTGGAAACAGCCAAAAGTTTCACTGGTCTCTTCTCTCTCACTGGGATGTAATTAAACATATTTAGGCCCAGGGGTTTCACAATCAATTAAAAGAGTTTCTAAATTACCACCAAGACAATATTTATGCTAGAAGCCTTGCCTTCTAAAAGCAAAAATAACTTCTGATAGTGAGTCCATAGGACACACTTAATGCTTTTACCATTTCCAATTGTATTCCTACACTCAAAAAATGTCTGGAGTGGATTTCAGGGTGGAACTGCCACCCAGCAAAGTTTGACGTCAAGCACTTAGTATGTATTATTCCACTTCCTGCCTCACACTGAGGACTCCAAAGTCAGACCGAGAATTGCTCCAGTTAGAACGGGGGTGGTGGTGGTGGTGGTGGTGGGAGAACAGCACACGCTACCAAACTAGTTTTTTTCAGTGCTTTGCAGAGAAACCATTTTTGCAGTATGCATAGTTTAACTTGGGAACGTAGGCAGTAAAGGGGTAACACAAAGGTAAATACATGTAACTAAATTGCTAAGGGAGTAATGTTGGCTAAAATATTTTCCAACTACTACAGCAGATGATCATACTGGCCATGAAATTATACATTAATATTCTTCAATTTTAAAGAAAATTGAGTAAAGTCAGTTTAATAATGAGTTGAACAGAATAAGGACATGTTGAACACAGCTCTTTACCAAAAGCTGCATGTTCATGAACTCAAAGAGTCTGTCAAGTGTACAGTAACTTCCTACACCTTTAGAAAACAACCTGCAAATGCCAAGAACCTAACACTTGTTCTAAGTAGCTCTCAAAGCAAGTGACTCCCCATCACAGGACCAGACTCCCAGCACAGAAGAGAATGAACAGTGGTGAAAGTGTGGTGCGCTGTTCTCATGGTATTAGATTAGCATTAGTAGCTGCTCCAGAACCCTGCAAGTTTGGTTATGCATGGTACAACAGGGACCTTTTGCAAATAGTTTAGTCAAGTCAAGTCAAGGTACTGAGCAAACTTGTTTAAGTTTGTTGCTTTTTTTTTTTTTTTTTTTTTTTTTTTTGGGGGGTATTTAGTCTGTTTTAACATTCCTTAACTGAGAAGTTGCAGCTATATATGCAGAAACAAATTCTACTCTCAGTTGCATCAAATTAAGGTTCTGATCTTGCAGACATCTCACAGCCACAACTCAGTTGCAAATGGAAATCCACACTTACATCCAAGTTACATCATCTGCTTATGCAGTTGCAGAAGCAGTGCCTAAGTCTGCAATTATTCTAAATATGTGTCAGTGTGTTAGAAGGATTTGAAGCTATAATACTAGAGGAGATACAAAGTTTACTTTATAGGCTACCTTTTTCAGGCATTCACTTAGGTGGGCTTCATTGAAATTGCAAGTAGTATATTCATCTTACTAACTTGAGGTAAACTTCCAATCAGAATTTCTGGCAAACAAGACACTATAAAACAGTGTACACCACAGAGGGAACATTGGGCTGTGCTTATATAAAGAAGCCTGCAGTAGACAAATATAAACCAAACAGCATAAAAAATGCTATACGCTATCGCTTCCAAATAAAAGCTAAATATTACAAAAATCTCACAGTGTTGGAAAAAGCAAGTTTACTTTGAAGTATAATTAATTCCTTCCCTATCAGGGCAATCATTTTTCTGACTGCAGTATCTCCACATCTCAGCACAACTAGGCTAATGTCACATGGAGAGGCCACTAATGTCAAAAGATGTCAACAGCAAATGCTACAAAATCTGCTTGGGAAATCAGATGCACCAGTGGCTAACAGTACACTCTCAGCTCCCCATTCCCCTCTGCAAGCTACTCAATTCAAAGTGACAACTGTATTACTACCTGAATTCAAATGTTAATGCAAAACACTCAGTCAAAAGATGAGCATTCATAGTGAAGAGTCTCAGCTCACTGAAGTAATAACTAATGCTGCATTAAGTTTGCCTCTATATCATGTTTTTATACAAACGGGGCTAGCATGGCTAAGAGATTCAGAAGGTGAACACACCATTTGGTAGTCAGAGCAAACCACAACCATCATTTAGAAAAACACAATCCTCTTAAAGGGTGGATACGCCTGGAAGGACAGATGGGAAAGACACCAGTTTTCCCTTCCACTCAGAGATTACTAAAAAGGCATTGTTAAACACTGTTTTTCTTTTAATTTTCCTTTTGAGACATGTAGTCTTCACAAAGCAAGTGCACTTGTAAGTATTTGATAATCACAAGTGCTTGATTTTGATCTTCCATGAATGTCAACTTCTGCCTGCGCTGAACCCGAACAAGCTTCACCTGCACTCAGTGGAGTCATGCTTCCTTTTACTGGATTTTAACTTGGCCTGTTGCGTTTTTATTATTCTGGCTTATTATTCTGATTCTGTGCAACCAGAAAATAAAACTACCTAGTAAATACGCAGATACACAGACATTCATAGGAAATCCTTTCAGATCCTGCTACATTTAGAAAAATAAAACCAAAACTTGTCATCACTTCCCATAAGACTGTTTCAAACTGTCTTGTCTCTAAAAATAAGAGTATATGATTTCAAAATTATATTTAATTGCCAAAAAGATTGCCAAAGTTTTTGTAGGCTCAAAAAGCAGCATGTCACTCAGACATACAGGAAATATGAAACTTTTTTCAGACAGAGGACACCTAGTATGACACTGTGCTCTAAGAAAGCAAAAGATTGTTATTTGCTGCACTCCTCTCTGCACGGCTGAAGTGATTAACAGCAGCCAGAGAAGACAGCCTGATTTGCCCATATGACAGAAAATTGAAAGTTGCAGTAGTGGCAGTGGAAAGAGAGGAATAGTATTTGGGAAACTTACCTCTTCACCCCTCCAACAATAATGTAGGGTTGTCAGTTTATGTCTGATGGGTAAATGCTGACAAGAATAAAAGGAGAAGGGGGAGGGGAGAGAAATAATTTCAGAACTTCTCTACCTGAAAAGTGAATCAAAATTTTTGAAGAACTTCATACTTTTACACGGTTTCATCTTCAACCATTTAAAAAATCCCATCAAGACTGGAAGAGGCCATGTCTCTTTGCAGTCACGTATTCTGATTTGATTAAAATATGAAATGTGAACAACTAAACTTCAAAATATAAAAACATCTAAGATGCAATTATAGACTGAGAATTCATTCTTTATACATGGTCAGCTTGGTCCCTATGTTTCTCATTTGATTTTAAAAACATTAGTAATAATACAGATTTTTCTTTTTGTAGCCTTCCAAACTCAATATGGAACTTCAGAATTAAACTGGATTTGTTCCCTCAGTAGAGATAAAGACCTCACAGGCTAAATTCTATTCACTACATCTGTGCAACCTCACTGCCTTCAGTCAGTTTGGGCCACATGTGACGCTGGAGTTAAGGAGCATTTGTATTTGTACAGAAGCAGGAACAGAATCCAGCTCTGTCTCCCACTGCTGTGGTATTACTTCCACCCTATTCACCTGAGGAAAACAGGCCACACTTGCAAAAGTGCTAGTTTGTCAGTACAAGTTGCCTCCATACCAACTGCCTCTACTATCAGAGCTGTGCAAGCCAGGGCTCAGACTTCATTACAGCCCTGATGTGCAAAGCTATGCCAGTAGAAGCCTGCAGTATAGGCTTTGTTTCTACTGCCTCTGTAAACAGATATGACTCTGAACACACACAAGTACATGCCTGTCTTATCACAGGGTATTTTTTTTTAAGCATACTTTCTCCAGAGTAGGACTGTTTTTAAATAACATTCCAAGAGAATTTAGTTGCCAATTCAGTTCAGCCTAAGGAATAAATCAGCAAGTGTGCACACAGAGCCAGTAACACCGAGAAAAAGAACTGCTGACAAAGATTGCCAGTCATGGGTTTGCCCTCAACTGCTGGCAAAGAAACTGGTATCACAGAGATAGCTGAGGTCTCGGGGAACATTTTCTCTGGTAGAAGAACATTAAAGATTTCTCCAGCAAGAATGGCTTGTAGAACAACCAACTCCATCTATTCAATATACGCTGGAAACCATTCAAATAAATACATGGGGAGAGACTGTGTGATTCAAACCCTGGAAGTCTGATTGACAAACAGAATGACAGTTAAAGGGGAGGGTACTATACCTGTTCCTTCTGGAGGTTTATCAGCATTACTAGGTGCTGAAGGATTTGGGAAGTCAGTTGAATGCTTCTGTTTCCCGGTTGCGCTCATTGTTACATGCCCTAATCAATTCCTTTTTGATAAAAAATTAAGAATACTAAGCATCAAATTTTCTCTTTTTGTTTTGTAGGAACAATTTAACACCTTTAAAAACAAGATTCTGATTACAATCTTATGTCACAGAACTGCACAGCTTGATAAGACTTTTCCAGACCCTGGGTGGCAAACATCATGATCTGATCCATTCCTGCAGCAAGTCTTTTTTCCTATAGAGGAAAGATGTGAACACCCATAGTTTTAAAAAACTGAGACTGTTGATTGAGTTATAGTGCTTCCCATCATGGAAATGTCAGTCTTCCGTCCTTATCGCTGTTTTTGGATGGCACCTGAGCTTGGAGTTGTTTTTCTGAGATTCCTGCTTTGCCCTGTACTGTTCTTTGCGTGTAAAAAAGAATGTAGGCCTGGGTTTTGCACACCTCCTCCACACTACATACATTCAGTTTGGAGTCATTGCAGTGGACCCAAAAACCTAGGAATCAAAGTGAGAAAGAGGACATCAGTAAGGGAGACATCATTCTTTCTGACTGTATTTTGGAACTCTTTATAGGAGCCATCCACAGAGAAACAGGGTTATGCAGGAGAAAAGGCATCTTTACCTTTTCCTCATAAATACTTTGGAAAGGAGTTTCTAATAAGAAAAACATACCACTTCTGTGCTGTTAACACAGTTTAGAAATATGAAATCATAGTTCAACCAATTGTATATTTTGGCACAAAAATTTCACTAATAAAATAAAAATTTCTTGGAGATAGCCAATTTGTACCCCTTTCTCCATAAGTTAGAAGGCAGAATTGATACTACTTCAGCTGCAGAAAGAGACTGCTGGAAATTCATAAAAACCCTGCGGATGTTATTCATGAATAGTCCCTGTCCAGTTTCAAAACACTTTCTGTTTATCTCATCAGCCCAAAGATGCTAAGAAAAGACACCCAGCTGGAGCAGCCCCACAGAGTTACATAGTGTAAGAAAATGAACCGTTCATGCTGTTAACAACAAGCAATAAAAGGCATCCCAAAGGGCTACAAAGCAAAGAGCAGCAATCTGTGGTCCTTGTGCAAAAAAAGAAAACATGCTACTAGCAACACATTCTGGGAAACCAACTACTGAGTATCAGGAAACTTGATCGCGAACAACTTTGATTGTAAAGCTCTACAGCGCACTGCATCTACGGAACAAAGTACAAGCTGCTTGAATTTGTTTCCCCCGGAATAAGGCACACGCACCTCCCTCCGTGTTGTAGCAATATGCTGTGTAGTGTCCTGAGCCAAACCCTTTCCCGTGATGCATCACCACAGCGGAGAGGTCATAGACAAAGGTCTCTTTGTCAAGAGAGGAGATAGAGTCCCTGCAGCAGTAAGGTTCCATGTTTAATACCTGGTCAAAGAGGACATGGACCCCAATCTTCTCACGGTGATTGCGTTCAGACCACCTGCAAACACAAGTGCATGAATCAGGCTCGGGATTCCTCTTCTTGACAGTGATAAAGGGCTGCGGAAGCGCACGAACAGGAGGCGCAGAAACCTAGCCACTCCTGAGCAACTCTGAAGAGCCTTCACTGCTAGGATCAGATAAGCACTACATGCATTTTTCCTTCTACTTTTACTCTAACATCCACTTCAGTTATATTTTGCATAAAATAGATATTATTACTGATGCCCTGAGGTATTTGTTGTGGTAGTTAGGATATTTTTGAGATTTGTAACAGCCAAACACAAAGAAAGCCAGACACCTATTGTGACAGTCAAACAACATTTAAAATACTCAATTACATAAACTTCCCACATCTCACAATTGCTTGCACTAACCATTTTAGAAACTTCTCAAAATATTTACAACTTCTTCTGCTACATTTTATTCAATAGGTAAATGCACAATATTGGTTATTTAAACTATCCAACAACCTCTTCACTCAACAGATCAGATCATCCTTCTCACAGCCACTGTTTCAAGTTATCTGCAAACTTAGACAGAGGTTACTGGGCATGATTCAAAGGAATTAGCATTAATCTTTACAACTTGTTATATAGTGTGTGTATTAGAAAATGCACTAGGAACAGCCTGCTGATTTTAATTTAAATGCTACCCTGAGAAGGTATCAACACGTCTGGTTTGGGTAAAATGTTTATACACATGCACCTCCCACACTAATCAGTTGTTTCCAAAAAACCCAGCAGTAACACAATTGCTAGACATCATGCAAGGCATCCCACTCACCTGAATCGTTTAAGGTGCAGTCGGAGGACCTGAGGTAGTCTGTAAATCATTAACTGTTTTCTAGCTTCACTCAAAACAAGAGGTTTAGGAGAAGACTTTCGTCGTTTGCCTACCAAAAGAAAAAGATACCAGGCAGAGAATGTTAGATTGTAGATAATTTGCTGGGGGTGGGGGGGGAGGGCGGGAACATCAGGAACCCTTTTTTCTCTTCCAGTAGCAATAGTCCAGTTCACTGTAAGATGCACTCATAGGATGGAGACAGAAGTAAACACTATTTATGCATTCCTTCACAGAGGAGGAATTTCTTGGTCAGGAACAACTGGCTTAAAAATACCTAAACTTTTTCATTTTTGTGATGCTTATGAACACACCATCAGTTATCTGCTTCAAGCTGCTCCTGCTGACATTTCTGCTCTGAGAAACACAATAGAAATAGTAATAGAGGACTTGGGCCAAAGACTTCTAGGGTTGCAGCAGTTTCAACAGAAAAACCAGCAGCACACAAATAATACTATTTGACATCATATTACTTTAGAAGGTATGATCCATTTATTATACCACTACCATAAAGCTTGTACTAGCAAGCTTTACTAGCTCAAGAACATTAATACAAGTCAGAGGAAAATGCCTCCAGCAAGGTTCCAACTCTAGAAGTTCTGCCGCCCAAGAAAGAAAAGCAACAGCTAAGCAGAAACTGGAAAAGAGGAAAAAAGGTTCCTCTTCCCAGTGAAAGCCTATTGCGCTTTCCAAAGCAGTAACATATGATTATATCATGAAGAAGACGGGTGGTTTTCAGAGTTTCCAATAAGAAACGGACCTGTTAATTACTTTTCTGCACCTTACTGCACCAGTTGGGAACAGATGGGTTGCTCCTCCTCTATCATGTCTGATTAGCAGTGCCCCATAGTTTTTGGCACCTACAAGCAGGCTACTTGCTTTTCCGTAAGATTTTTTTATCTGGTTAATGTCTCCTTAGCTATGTAACTCTGAAGTAACTGTTAAAATTCGGGCTTTCATCAACCACCATAGAAAACAGAGTTAAGATAAAAGTTGCACTGAGTCATATTGATACTTTGCAAACATCATCTGTGAATAACAATCTGTTCAAACCATATTTGGTTTTCCTTCAAGGACTTCCACAAGTTAACGGCTATTTCCTAGCGTTTTGGGAAGACATGTGGTAACAGATTCATTGTAAGTTGATAAACACAGTTCTACATGTATTTGTTATTTCAGCTGTACTGGTTGCAATATAAGTCAAATCATTGGAGTTTCCTGCCAAATGGGCAAATATTTGCCATAAATACCTGCACGAAACAATTCAAATTCAGTGGAGTTAGTAACCTATCTGCATGATTATACAGAAGGCTGAGGTTTTTTCAGAAATATAATGACCTTATAATTAGACCTACTAAAAGAAAGCAGAAGTCATCTTCTAGCTGAACATAGCAAAACACATGTATTCACATAACTGCTAATACATTGATGTGGGACTAATGACAGTTCATCGCTTCCTGACAAAATTCCTGAAAATTCCCTATAGAAACTCTAACCTGGCAGCAGACCTTGAGAACTATGCCTTTGTGGCTTCTGGTTAAAGGAATCAATCAAGAATAGGCAGCACAAAGCATATAGATGACTCGTTAAACATGCACAAAGAGTTTGAGAAAACTGTCCTCTTCTTATCATATAGAAGTTGCATAGCTTTCCCACTATACAGCAGAGATGAGCAAAGCATAATGGAAAAGGTTTCTTCTCTTGTCTCTAAACCAAACACCCCTCAGCCTAAATTCTTACTGCAGTTGCCTCTCCCCCTAAAAACACAAGCAGGGGGAGCAGTTCTAAACTAGCTCATATTAAATCCTTAGCAAATCATGCTGCTGAATGGCAGAGATGATAAAAGAATGAAATAATTCCAAACTGGTGCCTGAAGGAGCAGAAGCTATCAACAGGAAGAAACAAAACAGCATAATCAGTGAGGAAAAACAGTTTTCATAGACTCATAGGTCACAATACTAGTTTTTAGACACACAAAAGGTACATTGGAAGCCTCTCATTCAGAAAAACAGAGTGTGCTTCTAACCTGCAAAGACAGGAGCAGCATCTGACTTACTGTTGCATTGGTCGCATGCATATATCCTCCCTTCCAGAGCTTCAGTTTCCGTGAACTTGGCCAACATTTCTGTCAGCATGCACTCTGCCTGGTTAACAGGGACAATCCCTTTCTCAATAGAATGATAGCGCTCCGGAAATTCCAGGGAAAGATCCCAAAAGGGCTCAACGGTGTTGGATTTGTAGTTGCATGTTATACAGGTGACCTGGAAATGAAATGTTTACACACAAATGAAGTTATGTACACGTATACCTCCAGACATTTACATTCACATCCAAATTAACAAATCCGTGCCCAAAAGGCAGCGCAGTTTCATGGACATAAAAATGGTCTAGCAGTCAAGAGAAGCACTACTTATTTCCAGTCTGAAAGCTAAGTCTGTCTTGAGCAAATAAAGTGAACTTCCTTCTCAGTGCTCCACCAGAGACAATATTCACCTTTATGGGATTCACTTCCTCAGCTGAAGAACATTACAGGTATAATACTACTTCAGCTGGCTAACACACATTTTGGAACAGCTTTCTAATATAAAGAATACACATGAGCATTTATCATGCAACTTTCTTTCCCTAGTTTCTCTACTTCGCTTGCATATTTGAAAGTGCTACCTATAGATCCTTAACTTTTTCATCAGCTAACTGTATAATTATTATTAGTGAATGGAGCACAAAAGGAGAAATTAGAAATGAACTTGTTTTCTCATGTCATCCCAAAGACAGTAGAAGAGTTTTAAATTAAACTCAGAGGCAGCAGATGGGAGCATTAAGAGGTAACAAAAAACAGAAAGCAAGTTATTTATACTATATCATAGCAGTGGATAAATTACATTGATTCACAATTTTCTGAGCTGTTAACAGAGATCTACCACTGAATCTAAAACACTGACCTTAGCCACAGCATATCATCTTCCACAGTCAAGAGACACAACTGAACAAAGAGCATTTAGTTAAGTGCACAAGAAGTTAATGTAATGTATAAATAATTCAAGAGAACCATGAATTTCGTCATTTCTTCCCTGAAAAGCCAGAAGTTTTATCCTGAAAAATACACTTTGTAATCTTTAAAATGCACATTAGTTCTTACGAAAGGTAAGCTCGGTAAGACCAGCACTGAGAAAGATGATATAAATCTAATGAGAATGCAGATATTATATCCTTGTGGTTTGATCCTGCAAACTGTCAAGCATCTCAAGTTATGCACACACACTTTTCTCTTGGAAAGCAAAAGTAGTTGAGGGCTTTCAGAGACTCACTGCACTCTCAGGATCAGACTTTTGGGGAAAAAGATGTTTCAGACAAGGGAACAGCACAAAACTAAGAAACCAAGCAGTGCGAGAGGGCTGACACTTTCAACCCCTACAGAAACATATGTTAAACATGCTCAGTGTCTCAAGATGCCTTTAAAATGTCTCGAAAAAAAAGTCACAGTTAGTTTGTGTTATAAAGAATAAAATTATTGCCTTCTCTGTCCTTCATCATATTCCTTCTAGCCAGGGAAACAAAACCAGAAAAGACCAAACAGAATACAAAGACACTTTATAAATCCTGTAACAACTTAAAACTAAAGGCCTAGAACTTCTTTACTGGTGCAGATCTCATCCTGCAGTAGCAAAAGTCAGTTAAATTTATGATACCATTAGACACGTGACAAGTACTGAAAATGCTGACAACCCCCACAGCAATCTAACTGATTTCATTCTCAGGAGGCACTCCTAAAAAATTCCTTTCACATATCCAGCACTTCCTCAAGAAACAGCCTTTGCTTCTTGGTGCTAAAAGGGCCAAATGATTTCTGTGGAAAACCAGGTTCATACCTGACTGAGTAGCTGCCCATGAAAAATGGTGTTCACCACCTTCAGGACCTGCTTCGTGAGCTTCCTTTGTGAGAAAGGGATGAGGATCCTGTGTTTTGTTCCTTCCGACTCCAGCTCCTGCTGCACTTTGTCCAATAACTCACATAGGAATTCCTGAGCGTCCTGCTGATCGTAACCTCGAAATGCTGGGATCAGACTCCACACAGAGTGCAGCATGGCAAATGGGGACACGAGCGCCCACTTGCCAGACCACATCACTCTGAAGAGGGTGTGCAATTCATGGCAGAGGGAGATGTGCTTTGAACTTGGTTCCTTGGGTTGTATTAGTTCTAAACTCCTGCTTATTGAGGAGCCACCATTTAAGCCAGCTGGCAAGCTGTGTGCGCCATATGAGCCTACTTTATCAGTCTTTCCTGACTCATTAGCAGCAGATCCATTTGCCAATTTGCCAGGCATCCTAGACTTCCCATTCACAGTTTTGGCTAAGAGTTCTTCTGTTTCACAGAGATCAAGTGTCAGAAAACATTCTCTAAATTTCTGGAGGTGACTTAGCACTTGCAGAATAGAATTCATATAACATGTGTTTCCCAGGTTCCTTAGACCCGTCACCCCGGGAGTCATCAGAGGCTTACGCCGTATGGAATAAAATTGTTTGAATCTGCTGCTCTGTATTCGCCTTGAGGTAGGGGAAGTGGTTGCCACCTCTCTGAATTTCCTTGGAATCAAGTTCTCTCTGTGCACATGAGACAGCAACCTTGCACTCTTCCTTGGAGGGGTGTTTGCTAACTCCTCCAGAAGTTGTCTCTTCATCTCCTGCCGCCGCTGCCTAGCTGCTTCCTTCTTTTTCTCCAACTCTTCCATTTGTTTCTTTTGTTCTAATTTTAGCTGGCCTCTGGAGCTCTTACCAAACCAGGTCCGCAGCGCTTTTGTGAGCAAAGATTGGCGCCTGTGCCAGAGAGCCGTAAGCATCTGAGGCTGTCCCTGAGGGGTCCTTTGATGGCTGCACATGTCCTCTCCAAAAGCCATTGATCGCAATGTCCTACCACTTCTTGTTGATGGATCATGTTTTTGACTCCTAATTGCCAAAAGAGAACTTCTTAGCAATTTCAGATCTCCCTCTGGGTTATCATTCAAGACATAATCTTCACAAAGGTAACAAAAGACATAAAGATCATTAACTTCCATTGCCAATGGATGTCTGGTTTCTTCAAAGTGTTTAAGTGCATGTTCTTCAATGTACCTCCCACAGGCTACATGGGAGCATTTCAGACAAGCCCAGATAGATTCTGTCGTCTGGCAGTCCACACAGCGCCACTTCTGGGGGTTCAGGATAGAATGGTCCTGGGCGAGTCGTAGTCGCCCAACATGTTTGCATCTATCCATGTCTTACAGAAGTCTTCGCTGCTTTGACCTTGGAAGGTAAAAGGGGGAGGGAGGGGGGAAAGAGAGCTCTTAGAGCCATTAAACATATTTAAAATGATCTCTCTTGTGCCAAACGTAAAGACCTATAAAGATACAGATGTCATATCTTGTCAATTCCAACTGCAGTACTTCTTCCATTGACTATATTATTTGTGTGTACATTTTTTCTGAAAAGCAGTTTTTAGTACCATTGAAAGATAATGGTTTGACAAGCTCTGCAGACTAAAACTGTCTGTCTGCCTTCTAAAGACAGCCCAGACAGCTGCCAGAGAGCCTCACCCAACCTGGATGACTTGCTTCACAGAGAAGAGATTAATTCAGCCCACATACCCATTTGATCTTTAGCTGCCCTCCTGAAGTTGTTACATACAAAATGAATTTGTAATTGGAATGCACGCCATCAGGAACTAGACTGAAGCTACCAACTTTTCACAGAAGCCACAAACATGTCAGATAATTGTAATAATCAGAACTAGTCTATATGCAATCTGCAAGTCCACAGGCTCCGCACTCTATTCCAGAACTCTCCAATTTCCCACACACTCACAAAAATTTTAATGTTTAAAAAAAGTCAATTGGAAAAAAATGAAATGCATAATACCATGTGATGTCCGTATTCTTGCAAAATGTGTGCGTGTTTGCATGAATGCATACATAAACATGAAACATAATTGATTTACTGAATTTTTTATATTGTGACTGAAGAAAAATCAAAGCAGACACCAGAATTCTAAAGCGCAAAAAGCTTTCACTTTGTATCCAATGTCCACGTTTCATAAATGACACTCAGTTGTGCAAAGAGCACAATTAAAACAACATTCCTCATGCCAGCAATGTAGTTTCTTTTGTACATTCCTTCCAATTTTCTGATACAGCTGAAAAAGTCGAGGGCACAGAAATAGCACCCAGATTCATTCACTCACACGCGCTACTCACTGAGTCATGCTTAAACATTCCTTCCTTCGCAACGTAATGTCCAGGGCTTGGAACATCCCCATTTCAGCCAAAGGAGTCTTGGCAGTTCTTCGAGAATTTAATTACTACTTAAATCTTCATTGTAAGGCAGCACAGCTTCAAAGCCCTAGAGAGAGAATATTCTTGTGATGCACATAAACACACTAAGAAACCTAGCATGGTTGCTTTTGAACAAGATTAATGCCCGCAGTGTAAGAGCCTCCGCAGCAAAAACATTTATTACAGAGAACAGAATTAGCTGGAAACCAAAACATGACTGCACCTAAGAATCCCAATAGTTGGATGTAAAGAAAAAAATCAAATGAAAGAGACACTCCAGAATTTCATTTTTCTGCTTTCATTCTCTGATAATCTATAAATCTACTGATCACCCATAGCCTTTTCATCGCAAGTCTTTTGTAGTGGATGACCCACCATATGGCAGAGAGAAAAAATATGAGAAAAAAAATGAGTAAAAACGTGCACATCCTGTGATCACTTCAATTTTGGCTGCTTCGGTAACTTGGTGAGAGAAGGCAGAAGAGGGGGGAAAAAAAAGTCTGTCCTGAATTAAACTTCATTTCTAAATGTTTTTTCAAACAATAAAAAAGTGAAGTAATGAATAGTTTTCAAGTGTGGACTGCAACAAAATAAGAACTACAGAGGAAAAAAGAAGGAAAAATCTGCATTTTGCCAACAGCAGAAAAAAATGTAAAAATGTAACTGTTGTAACAATCCAAGAAAAGATTAATTTAATTTGTGCATATATGACTTCAGTACTTCAATATAATACAATGCAGTGATAGGAGGGACAGCAGTAATACGCAAAGTGGTTACAGATGTCACAGATCTGGTGTATAGAACACGTAGTTAAAGAAAACACTTCATGAAGGGCAGAGTTTAACATAGCTAAGGAAATACCATGCTTTCTCAAAGCTTTAAGATAAGCATTGAACAGTTGACTATAAAGGCTATAGAGAAAACATATCTGACCAAGCTACCAAAACACTTTTTTAGTTGTCCTAAAATTATGCAAATATACTTTAATTATTTTTCCCTCAGTGACACTGCTGCTAAAGATGGAACCTGTTAAATAAAAACAAACAAAAATCAAGCCTTTTCTATTCTTTAACTCTTCTTTCTTTTAGATTAAAGCAGAAAAAGTGGCCTCTTCAGAATTCATTTCAATATTTTGATTCTGCAATATCTAAATATTTTTTTCTTTTTTATTTGAAACAGTTCTGAAATTTGCTAGACCTCTCATTTGGACTACGTTCATTCATTTGCAAATCCTATAACCTGGAGAGGCACTTTTAGAAATCCCCAAATAAACAAAGGACAGATTGAGTCCCTCCTTTTGAGTTGGAAACATTCCTCCCTACCTTTCTCCCACCTTCCTCTCTGACCTTTATCTCCCCCTTCTTTATTTTTCTGCTCAAGTCTTGATGCAAAATTGTGGAATAATCCTGTCTAGTCTTAGTGAGACCAAGTGGCATAGATTCCAGCTTGAAAGAGTATAGACACTATGGTAACATTGACAGCCTTCATTTACATAAAAGAATACTAATTATGTTGTATCATCAACATCTGTGATTCTGCTCACTGCCATATGCGACAGTGTCGGGAATTTAACCCTTGAGTCTCACCAGCGTATCCAAGATAGGTGCCATGTTACAAAAAAATAGGCCTTATAAATACTATTTTCTACGGTCTGATTAAATAGCTGCCAAGTGCAGTCACTCACCAGTTCTGCAAGGTCTCAGGACAGTGCATTTTCAAAAAGCACTGAATTTATCCTCAATTTCCAAGAAAGAAAAAAAAAAAAAGAAACAATGCTGGTATGTTGCTAGCTTCAGCTGAGTAACAGGCTACAAGGAAATCAATCACACACCAGATACAGTGCGTTAAAGAATGATGTTTAACAATGGAGTAGGCTGTCAGTATATAAATTATAAGCTTTTTGTCTACTGCATTTGCTTTTCCTGTGTGGGCCAGCAAGATTTCCTGTTTAAAAAAAAAGGAAAATAATTTTAACAACTTTGGTCAGTTAACAAAGCAGCTTTGTTACACCTCAACTCAGTTACTCACAATACAAAAGCATCTTTGATACTGCACATAATATTTCCCACCTGTTTCTCTTTAGGTATCTATGGATACTTCCCTTACAAATCTAAGCCCTATGAATAAATATCAAATACATTAGGCTGCTCTGCAAGTTAGAAATAAGCAACGTTACTTAACTCAAACCACTTAAATCATACACCTTTTCAACTTCCTCCTTCTGAAATCGTCCTCAAATAAGATCTCTTACTTTTCACCAGTGTGGTTTTAATGTCAAAACTAAGAAGGAAGAGCAGCTTGCATACACCTGCAAGCCAGCCAAGCATCTGTATTGCTCACTACATTTTGTGGGCTAGGTTTCCATGCATCTGCCTAGGGTGCAATCTGGGCTTCAGCCACATGTCACTTAAGAACCTCTCCTTACATTAAAGATGCATGTTACTTACTCACTTATTCTTGATCCCTTCCATGAAAATTAAAATTAGCACTCTAGTATTGTGCAACACATGTACAAATGCAGCTGGAGCGTCTGCAGGTTCAGCCCTGCCTTCACAGGCAAACAGATTACTAAGTCAGTGAGAGACACATACACACCATTAGAGAACAAAATTTGTTCCTGTTTTACATAGGTAAACAAATAGTTGGCCACGACCTACTAGAAAGAATAAAAACAACACTAACAGGAGAAATTAAAAAGCTATGATTAAAGAAATACACAAACATGAGTCAGAAGCTGTAAACAGTCACACAAGGGAGAAAACTTGCAGAGATTACAGAGCTGAAAATATTTAGGACATTGCAACAACCGAACACAAATTTAAGTGGTGAATGTTTAAGTTTAAGATGAGCTACATGCAACAGGAGAGTTTAACAGCGGAGAATTAACCCCTTACATTTTAAGGACAGAAACAAACAAAAAGAACTTTCATGTTTGCAATTACTCTGTGTGTGTGTTTACATATACATATGTATATGCATATACACACACACATATATACACACACGTGTATGTTTATATATAGATGCTATATGTGCAATTGCAGTTGGGTTTATTTGTTGGTTACACTCTTTTGATAGATATTTCTTAAAATGAGATCTATCCATGTAGCTGTGTTTTCCTATCTGCTTGGACTTCTTTTCCAGATAAGAGGTAAGGGAAAGAAAATGAGAGGAGAATGAATAACTTAATTGCTCTGCATGGAGAAAAAATACCAGAAGTGTTGAGTTGCATTCCAATACAACAGCAGATGCATTAAAACAGAACTATAGGAAATAAAAGGAAAAGCATGAATGCTAGTTTAGCCAACTCTTCATGGACTACTAGTAATGTTCTATAGATAATTAGAAAAATTCCCACCTTGCAAATCTCTTTTACTATCTGCACACCGAGTCAAATCCTACTTTCCTTAACTGTATGACTCATAATCCTGAAATAAACTTGTGGCACAATTCTATGACAATTCCAAGAACCAAATACAGCAGAAAATTTGGCTCTTGATTCTAAAAGAGTTTTATCTTAAAACACATGACTTTATTATGTTCCTTTGTACCATTGTTACACATTTGGAAACTGAATAAAGACATCTGTTCAGAACTGTTGACATTAGCTACTTTATTTTTCTAAATAAACTTGCATGAAATGAAAATAAAAGTTTAAGGATCAGGAAAGGTACTAGATTTTTAGCCTGGAAACTAGATTTATCTTTCCTTTGTCCGAGAGTTGGTTCCAGAACAAATAAGGTTCGGGGATGTTGACACAAAATCCTTTAGTTGCAATCTGGAAATCATCTTTAAAGACAGGTAGGAACCTCAGGCTGAATTAACCTTTCATTCATTCATTCCTCTCCTGGGAGTGGCAAAAGTGAAACATAGCAGCATTTCAATTGTCCATTGGGAACTGGCATCACATTAAATACAACACTTCTGTTATTTATTTATTTATTTATTTATTTATTATTTTCCCCAGAGTGTTTTAAAAACAAATGAGAAATATTTCTTTAGATATTCTTGGTTTCCATCTTGGTTTCTATACATCCTACACAAATATACTACATTTGGTCAAGTAGATTTAAAAATCTTGGATGCGAAAAAACAAACATGTCCCAACTCCTCCCCCCAAAACAAAACAATTTTCTACATGCAACCTTAGTTTTACAGTAGAATTTATAGTCTGTTGCAAATACCTAAGGATGCCAATAAGGGGATATCAGAGAGAAAACAGATCTAAGAATTGCATGCATGTACTCAAAAACATTGTTCATCTGATTATTTTCACCTACCCATTTGTGAGCAACCAATCATTCAACCAGATTTCTAATGAAAACACATAATCTGAGCTGATCAGTGTAACACACGTTCATATTTGGGTTACTTGCGAAAATCTCAATTACAGCTTGTTCACACCTTGAAGAACAACAAATACACTATGAGGGTAACTTTTGTCACCATCCTCTACAAAATGTAATGGTGCAGTACATGCTTCCTCTCTTGGGGAAAAAGGCGCAAGGACGCTTTCTGTTTTAACTCTGCTGAACAGAATACATAGTTCTATTTTCTCATTCATAGGAATGAGAGTGAGGAAGCGTGGCCTGAAAGGGCCGGTTCCTCCGGGTAACAGTAGTCATTTCACGGTGGAAATTGCTCTAGACTCTTTCTTTTAGACTTCTTTTGCTTCAGATGGTTTGTAAACCACCATCTGCCATAATCATTTATATTTACCTTGAACATTATGGTGTGAGCAGTGTAATTTGTGCTTCATCTTTTATTCTGCCCACCTTGTTTTAAATTATTCAATTAACAAATAATTTAGGATAGTAACGGATGACAACTGAATGGGTTAAACAAAATATTGAACTAACCTGTGGTGGTACAACAAACAAGATCAGATAGCTATATACCCAGAAGACAGAGGAAAAAAAAATCCAAATTGCAACATTCACGTTCCTCTGCCAGCAAGACTTCCCTGCTGTTAGTCAGAGTAAAATTCATACCCTGTATTTGGTTCTAAAGCCAGTAGTAGTCATCACAACTTTTCAAATGGGAACACTTGTGTAACTGATATTCTGCTAGAGAAAAGGAAGGCTACACAAACAAACAAGGATCACAACCACATCACCCGTGCAAACATCATCTGCCCTTAAAGTCACTGCACTATACACAACTATGAACTCAATAACTGGGCAAGCAGCTACTCACTTCAGAAAATACAAAATAAGCTCTCTTCCAGCTTATCTTTCTCCAAAGCACAATCAGTTGGACAGGGCAGAGATGGGTTTCTCCCTTCACTCTTCTAGTTAAATCCTGCTGATTTTAGACTTTCAAATGCATTTCTAAAAAAAGTAACAACAGCCCTAGAGATATTTAAAATTATACTGAAAGCATATTTGCTCAAAAACTGCCAGCTTTATATCCTAGAATTAACTTGATAGTACATCATCTTCGACAGAGGGAATCCAAGAATTACAGGCAAATTAACAGGATAAAGGAAAAAAAAAAAGAAAGAAAATGCACTAGTTGCACATGGTTAGGAATACAGTGATTCTTTGAAATGGTAAGCAAAGCAAGGAATTAAACAGCTGCTGTGAATAAGTGAATAAACCACATCTTAAAAGGTAGACAAATAAGGGCTCTGACTAGTGCCCCCCTGAGTCTTTAGCTGTGAGAGCAAAAGTGGTCACAGATCTCACCTTGCTCCTGCCCAGCCCACTCCTCTGCCAAGTGGAACACACACATATCCCTGGAAGTTGGCCAATGCCTCACAAGAGTCACGAGCTCAAAAATTTTAAGCTGGCTTCAGCCTTTCAGTACAGACTCTGCAGGAGCCCGCTGGCCCAACACACACCACTGCGCATTCAACAAACTGTTCAAGTTCAAACCTATAATCACAAGGGAGCTCAACCAAAATGTGACTGTACCGCCAACTTTCACAATGAGTTCTCTTTTATTAACTCCTTTAAGTTAATTATAGTTATGTCAATGTTAAACTGTTTCTGAGAGTTCATACACTGCTGTAAAAATTTGCTCTAGGCTCCAACCCAGTGTTCTGGGAATCAATTTTCAAAGAAATATTCAATCGTTGCCAAAAAAAGCCCACTTAGAAGTATGGGGTTTGAAAAACTCCTATTTACTGCACCAGCATTCTAGGTGGAAGTAAATGCTACTTCTGCAGGACTTAGTCCTTTCTGTGAATCACCTTAGGGAAGCTAAAGTTGACGGATGTTAGTACGTAATCTGATTTTTCAATACAAATGAAAAGCACAGACACCACAATGTAATGAATACAGTTAACTTCAAACATTTCACACTCCACAACAGAAAGAACAAAGCTCCAGCGGGTCCCGATTTGTCCACACTGCCAACCCAGCCGCAAGAATTGGTCATCCTCCCTGAGAAATTCACATAATTTTAGGGGGGAAACTGGCAACAAGGATAAGCACTTGCTTCACATTTTACATTGGCTGACTCAGTTTTGTACTGAACCCTCCAGAACAGGGAGTAAAATCCTAACAGCAGAATGCAAGGAACACAAAGCCTATCAAACACGGAGTAGCTAAGAGCATCAGAACACACTAGTTCTGTGCCCATTTTACCCCAACTTCAACTCACCACCTGACTGCACCTGCGAAATACATAAAACATTTATAGGTACTCTCTGGTAAGAATGCAACTACTAAATCAATCAGACAAATTGTTAAGGTTGAATGCCATCCAGTGCTCAGAGCTGCCTCAGAGGAGGAGTAAGGATGAAAAAAACACTTGCTTTTTCTTAAGACTGGAATTTTGAGGACTTTTTTAAAAAAAAAAAAAAAAAAAAAAAAAGTCTTAACGTCTCCTAGACTGTTTTAAATGTGCCTAGTTTACTGAAATCTACGGCTGATGTAAACTGTTCTGTTAACACGCCTACACTGCTCAAGCCTGAAAAGAAAAAGGAGAAAAGCTCCCCCAGTTCCCATTCCTAAAGCTAGTAAATGCCTTGGAAAAGATACAATTACCTTGTCTTGCCTTTTTCCGCTTTTACAGCTCACTGTACTTGGTGAGCTGGTTTAAGTATACTAGCCAGAAGAACCATTTTGCAGATTTAAACTGCATCTTCACCTGAAAACTGCTGACAAACTCTAAGTAGTTTAGAAAATACACTCAACTCTTTATTAGAGTAAATTTATGACTAAAATAAACAAGAGACTTCACAATGCCTGTGTCCTCAAAGAGCAGTAATTCATACTTACAGGCCAACAAACAGTTTCAAACATGCATGTGTCTTCTACCTAAATTCTTTCCTAAGAAGTTTCTGCTAAACTACAGAATGAAGTTAGGAACCACTAGGAACTTCTCTTTCAATTTATGGTTTGAAAATAATCACAAAAAGGCAAACAGAAGTAAATTTCTTTAGTTCACAAGTCTTTAGAGTTCTCCTTAAGAACTAGCCAATTTACTCTGCTATTCAGATTCTCTACTCATACAAGTTTTAAGTTTGAAAGTATTTAAAATTAAAATATTTTGCAAATGAAATATGAAGATTCTTACTAAGCCAAACACTGTTTCTTGTTGAAGTTCAAGAGATGAATAAAATAAGCAACTAAAACCACAGTTAATGCCTGAAGCTACCTGTATTTTCAATGGTAAGACCACATTTTGAACATAGCTTTAAGAAGAGCTTTTCAGTGTGCAACAAACCAATATATTTTATTCTTTAGGGTCACCATAAAACAAAACCAAATGATACATGTCCTACAGTTCCCTAAAAATGTGGGTACTGACTATATAATGGTCCTGGATTTTAAAAAGCATTATTAAAATGCTATTAACTCACAGAAAGTCATAAAGAAAGACGTATATGATTCTTCACTTATTTCAACATATAAAATCTCCCCTCTCTTTCTTTTCATAGGCTTCTGAGGCTTTATTTTTGGTTTGGCTTTTTTAAGTGTTAATAAGCAGAGAAACACGATATGAATACCATATAGAAGAGGTATTCACTTTTAATGAAAACAATTTACATTATTTCCTCCAGGCCAGTGAAAGAATCAAAAAGGGAAAGAGACAATGCAGTAATTCCACTGGTACTTACATCCACATAAGGTTGGAGCAATTACAGCAAATACGTACAATTTGAATTATCAGAATCAAACGTGAAAAAATGTTTTACACTAGAACAATCTGAAAGCAGATGTTAACTGCCCAATAAAAAAAAATAGTGATTTCACTTTATGAGTCAAGCAACCAGTTTTATAGAATCCATGAATTCACAATGAATTCTATTTCCATAATTATGACAACATCAGATAGTGATATGCCATAGCATTTTATAATTTTCTACATGTTTGCCCCCTGAACATGACTCCTAGAAAAAAAGTCACTGCCAGAGGAGATAATAACAGAGCTTCAAGTGATGTAAAATTAGGGGCACTGACTTCAAGTCAACAGAACTATGCAAGTTTTTGCTGTATGGAAAACTAGATGACAGCTTTTACTTTCCCTCCATCCCCAAACTTCCATGATTCATACCGAAGCTGATATTTTTTGCTTCCTTTCACACTTACCATTGCCCAGTTCAGCAAGTATTCAAGTTTAGTGAGACTGCTCAAATGGATAGATATACATGCTTACATATTCACGGGTCAGAACCTGTGCACAAGTGAACAAGGCAGTTTAAGAATAATTAACAAGGCACAAGTTAAACAAAATAAGCCATGTAATGTTTCAACATGGCCTAAAGAAGAAGGAATAGAGGGGATGAACAGCCATTCTTTCATGTTCCCACTTTCCCTGTGGTATTACATTTTTTTAAATCATGGCCTACTATGACTCACCCTGAACAGCTATGTGTTTTCTTAGAATGCAGAAAGCATTATTTCTTTTTGACCATGTTCTTTAAGCATTATTTTTCAAATTCAATGTATATCACATTTATCACCCTTTGTCAGAGCAGAAGTTAAGTAATAGTTCAGACATACATTACAAATAATTTTAAACCCCATACTCAGCCTTTTATAAGAAAAAAAAACTAGATAGTTTTCATCTGTCTTCATGATAACATCAGCAAAATTAAACATAACTTCTACTAGCAGAGATCTTAAAGTCAGAAGCAGTTATATTTTGACCTGTACTGGGAAAAATCTCTTGCTCCAACCCCTAAACATTTACAAAAACTGATAATTGCTTCTTACTGTAATAATATATACAATTTTAATAATAAAAAGCCTCAACACAAAATATACAGTTCACAGGTATGAGATGAAGTTTTGTAGCTGCAGCACATCGGAGAATTGTCTTGGTATTGCTCTCACACACAAAACCGGTGGCTGCAGCAGAGATCAGTTTAACAGCCCCAGTATTCAGAAGCAGCCTAACAGTGTCTTCGAGAATCTCTTTGTGATAGACACAAAGACGGATTATACCAGAGAATGAATACTTGGTAAGTTATGGGTAGTTCTCTGCTGTTCTTCCTCCTCCTCCATTTTAATTCATATTCATCTTGGCAAAATCTTAGACAGACTATTAACTAATCTAAAACAACATCACAGCTGATACAACATATAAAGCAATCAGTCAAATGAACATGTCAGTGCCATCTACTGAAGCAATAAAGAACAAGACAACCCCAGCAGGCTGTGGCTTATTATCTTCACAGCCATAATGAATAGGCAAATAGTATTAAATATAAGTACAGTATTCCACAGTCACATAGTCACATTTTGCTCTGCTTTAAGCATGAAAGGTTCCTCCTGTATGTTTGAGATGCAGAAATTAAAACAAGACAAGATTTCAAAACATTTCTCCCTCATTTTCTTTTCTTGCCAATCAACTAGTCTTTTAAAATCCTAAGCAAGTGAAACAGAACAGCAGCTAGAAATTTTTTGTATGGATTTTAAAGAAATATCGCTAACTTAGAAATGAATCAAATCACAGTGCACAATTTATCTGAAGGCAAAAAAGGATTTCAGGTTTTTTTATTTGTCCAGCAAATAAAAACAAGACAACAATCCCAGATGTTCAGCAGTCATCAGTGCTTATTTGTAGAGCATCTGTAAACACATCCACATCCCAGTACAGGAGGCTGCTGCTGCTTCCACAATTTGAAAACAAGCCAATGATCTGACCTGGCCTTCACTTTTACTGCTGGATCTGACCCAAGGTCTTCGCAGTTTTCTTATCAACAAAGAATTAGATAGAGAGATTTGCATGTCCTTTTGCTCTGCTCAACCAATGTTCCTGTTCTGCACATAGAATAAAAATCTATACCACTAACACTCCTTTCCTACATGGGCAAAATGAGATGAAGAAAGGCAATAACATGAGTAGCACATTTTCAATTTCAACCGTCCATATGTCCAGCCTGCCCACTCTATCTGCCTGATACATAAGACACATAAGAAACAATTTCACTTGTTCACAAGCACTTTTTTTGTTCCTTCCTGATGGAATTACTCCTTAATTGCATATCATGAATCCTGTTCTGGCTGAAAATCTTTTCTATGAATTACAGGCAGTATCTGCTATTGCCCTCACCACAACGTGTCAACACACCAGAACAAGGTAGGAAACGAGGGACTTGATTTGCAAAATATTAGATTGTTAATTTTCTTTAACAATTTGAGATCAGCTGAAGTCCAATTCCATAACATGTTATCTTAATAAATTATCCCACTAAGAGGTTAGAGTTCATCACATTAATGTGTCTTGAGATGAGATGACAAATGGACAAGAGACAGAAAGAGGGAAAAATGAATTTGGTTTTGATGTCACAATCCTGTATCTCAAAAAACTGTTCCTAAACCCATCTAATTTTATTATAAATGGCAAATCATTTTCCTTCTTCACTGACTCACTCATTTCTATAGTATCCAAAACCACAGGTCCGGTAGCCAGATTATCAAAATCATCTTAAATTTTGTTGTACTCTTTTTTTGAAACTTTTAAAGTAGATTTTTTAGTCTACCTTTTTTAAAAAAAGTATTTTTATTTTCTATCATTAATATTATATTTTCTCAAAATAAAGTAATGATTGTGAGAAGGATCTTCATCCTCTCTCACATTCAGGTGTATTAACTATTCTTAGTTAAATAGATTTGCTTCTAGTCTTAGTCTGATGACAGATTAACTCATGACTGGTAGGATTATAGACTTACCTCTGGAAGTAAATCACTTTTGAATCCCGAGTTATAACTATTAGTTCTTTAAAGCTTAGCTGAACAGCTTTTGGTATGTCTTTTGTATTTTTGAAAGAATGATTAAGCATCATGAAATCCAATCTAAGGGCTCTTCCTAAAAATTCCAGTGAATAAACAGTTGATTTGATTTTTTTTTTAAACACCTGCAGAATTTTACTTGGACTTTTTCCTCAAAACAATGAATAGTATTTTAAGTCTAGAATACTTGCCCTTAAAAAAAAATTTTTTTTTGAGTTTGTGTGGCTTTTAATCACATTGAAAAAAAAAACTTTGCTGTTGTCCTTGGAGAGAAAAAGCTATCCACATCAATCTGCTCCTCGCTACTCAGCATGGTGCTTTTGTTCCCTTTACATCTCTCTAGCTGCAAAAGACATGACCAATTCTATAGAGACTGAAAGTGAAGCATTTGCACAGAGCAACAAGCTAATGACTCTTCTCTACTGAAGATACCAAGTATACATTCAAGCATTGCTTATTCTTAGATGAAATATAAAATATTCCATATAACGACATATGAAATTGTAGTGCCGTCAGCAACTCATTTTTTTCTTTAGAGATCACTACACACAAAGTAATACAGAAGAAGCTATTAAGCAGCTATCTAAACAGGATCATTATTTCAGTTTCCTCCTTCCCCAGCATTCCCTGCAGTGACATTAGTAAGGAAAGTGAGAGGTGTCCTTTCCATATACTTTTGATTTGGGGAAGAGGGTGGAGATATTTAGCCATCAATCCCTTAGTTTCATTCGAACGGGAGCCAAGTTGGTTCAAAGAGCTGCCTTAACTCATTACTTTTGCCTTCTATGTTTCCATGACAAGAGATATGGGATAGTGAGCACAGAAAGAGTTTCCCCTAAAAGGCAAAAAAGAAGACAACTCTAACTACCGAAGATGGATACTGGACGGAAAAGCTGGAGACTTCCCTCCTCCGGAAGCATGATTGCCATAATTATATGGCTTAGTTGCACCCTGACGAGCTACAGATAACAGGTCTTCTAGGGTTCCCAGCCCACACTGTAAACCACTGATCTATACCCCAGCCAGATGATAGCTTTTATTATTATTATTTAATAAAGGACAAATCAAGTTTTGGTTAATTCATCATTAAGAACTCCCTAGCTCTTACTAAAGTAGCTGCAATTTTCAAATTGGAACATACCATTTCTCACTTTTCCTTCATGACTGGAAAAAAAATAAAAATCCAAAAGTTGACATTTTTATTTAGTTCTAGCAACACATCTATATGCACACACACATTAATATATAGACGTACATATACTAGAGAAACTAGTGTCCATACTTCAGAGGATTAAACCCATTTTCACCTGTTCTGAGGTCCTGTTAACAAACAAATCTTAAAGCACTACATATTTCTGCCATCTTCAGGCGGAGATGTTTGCTATTCCCCTGTAATCATTCTGCCAGGCTTTCTCCTGTAAAGCTCTCATTCTGTGCTATGCCAATATGCGATAAGGGTCTTGAAATTTTGGAAAAATGGACCCAAAGTAGCAACTTCCTCTGCTTTGTACTTAAGGTATGTGACTACTTCCTTCAACAAACAAGCTCGTTCAAGATAGCTTCACCGTTAAGGCTTTGGTTTGCCTTTTTACATCAGCTCTTAGACCTACTCCTCCACCTAGAAAGCCTAACAACTACTGGGAAGTTTAGAAAACCAGGGTGATGATAAAAGCAAACCCCAGTTAGTCACACATTACCTCCTGATTTGACTGAATTATACAAATTTGCATGCGGGGGGGAGAGGCATGCTAAACTGTATTTGCTAAAGTGCATGTTATGAAAAAATTATTTGCTCTTATAGACCATAGCTCAATATTTATGTAGATAATGCTCAAGCTAGAAGTCAGCCACAAATCTATACAATTTTCTTAATACACACGGCACTTGTTTTTCAGTTGGAATGCTTTTAACATGCAACATAATGTGAAATTCTAAACTAGCTAAAACTAGTTGGTAAAGTTAGCTTCAGAACTAATCAAGAGAACAACCCTGTACCACCACATCCAAAGAATGAAAGGATTTAATATACAATACAGTTTTGCTGTTTGAATAAAAGGAAAGCACATTTGCCTTGAACTTTTTGGAATAGATTCAGTGTTAGAGCTATTGATCCTTTCCAGGAGCCTGGGGAACAAAGCAATAGTAGGACAGAAACACAAGCCAGCATTGACTGCCCTTCTTAAGACACTCTTTTAGTAATTCTAACTAAAAGCTACTTGTCACTTTATCTGCATATCCACCTATACAGGCTGCAAAGATCCTTATTCCATACCATTTTTATTTAGAGTTCAAAACCTTGAATTGTCTTCAGAGGCTTTTCATTGCCTGTGAGAGAGAGAGAATGTAATTATAGGACAGTATTTCTTAATCAAATCTAAGCCGCCCACTGAAAGTGAATGGGAAAATATGGTTGCAAGGCAATGCTTCTCAATCAAATGGACGGATTTGCCTTTCAAAGTGAATAAGGGAATGTGGCTGTGGTCACCATTTCTTAATCAGCTCAGCTGATGTCCTATAGAAGGTCTCAATGGAAGAACACAGCTGTGGCCCATAACTCTTGACTTGATCTTCCATGGTTTGACTGAAAAGACTGAAAAGAACATAAATGCACTAAAGCTTTTCTCCACTAAATTGGTTCTTTCAAAACCGTCACTGGGTTCACCCAGAGAAAAAAAAAAAAAAAAAAATTCCTTTTCAGCACACTTGGTTAGAACTTGGATATAAAAGTTCTCATTACATATACATTACAGACTGAGGTTTACTATAATACATCAAACTATTATTATTTTCACTTGAAGATATAGTATGTTATTTATCAATTCCAATTTTCTATAGAGATTCCTATGTCTGAATAGGTGTTTTTTCTTTAGTTAAAGCACCTTTTTGCATCTCAGTTAGGAAAGTTATGAAACACCCAAAAAGCATAGTTTCAGTCAGATTTTTTTAAGATTGTATTTGTTACACTAAATACATATCAAATGCACTCATACGAGCTCTGAGCTATCAGATCCATACATTTCAAATTTCTGTCTGCATTTGAAAATATGGTTGAATTTAGCAAGACAAGAAAGAGAGCATGTGTGCGTTGTGGGGAGAAAAGAAGATAAACTGAAAAGAGGTTCTGTGTTTTAAATAGCTGTATATATTTTTCTTCTACTTTTTCACTAAAGGTCTTAAAAGGTCAGACTTTTGCGTGAATTACATCATAATTTCTTCATCAAGGAAACTTAGCTAGTAAGTCTTCTTCAAAACATCTTTTACAGTGAAGGTGTGCCCCCAACAAGTTTGCCATTTTCTCAGTTTTCACCACAGTGATCTTTGACTGCGGTGGAGAGGAGGTGTCATGGTCACTATATGCTCATTACCACCTAGTGAGCAAAAGCTGATTAACAACAGGTAGCACAAAGCAGCCAAGTTTATTTTGGTGCCACCTATTCTATGTGGAGTAAAGATAGTAAATCACTTGGTAACACTGTAGCAAAAGGTACAGTTTTCCTTCAAAAACAACAGAATGCAGCACAATAGAATGCACTCTAATTTGCATTTTGCTCTACATTGCGTGATATGAAATACTGCAAATACAGAAATAGCTATACACAAAGCATTTAAAACTTAAATCACTGGGACACTTGCAAACATAAGAATCTCCAAATCTGTTTTTACCTACTTTCCCTTTAATCTTTCACCTACTTTCACTTCAATCTTTTTTGTTTCAGTAATGCATCATAGCTGCTCCACAGCACTGCTGCCAGTTACACGAAGCCCACATGCGAGGGCTGCAATTCAGTAGCTTACAAGCTACATATGACTCAGGAGACTTGCATTAACCATCTTTGATCTAAACTGTTATAAAAACAAAAGTGACAGGAGTTAGCATTAGCACATGCAGAGATAAGAACACGCAACCAGCACACTGTCATCTGTAAACTGAATTTAAAAAATGTATTTGCTTCTGTTAAAGAATTAGTTGAAGTTGCTTAGCACTGCTTATGCGCTCCAGTGCAATAATTCACTAAGGTTTTCATACTGATGAGGATAGTCTTCCATTCACTAGGAACGGGGTGTGTGCTTTTTTCTGTACAACATACCCGCATCAACTCAACAGTCTGTTCATTGTGGTTAAGTGTTTAAGAAAGGTGAAGTGTCAATACACAAAGTGATTAACAATAGACCGCTTAGACCAGAACATCTCTAAAGGTTTCATTACCCAAAAGGGGCGTGAGGGGGGGAATCCTTGATGAAATATTCAGGATGAAAACCACAAAGGTGGTTAAACAAAGTGAGAAACTTTCAATGTCTCATCCACCAGAGAGAATCCTTGTAAAGAATTTACGCTCAGTATTAAAGTATCAGGTAAACTATCTTTCAGAGTGTATAAGACAATACAGCTCAAATTAAGCTGTTGCTAATGAGCTGGTATATTTTCCTCTCCCATTTAATCTCAATTACTGTACAGGAAAAGTCTCCAAACATCTCAATATCTTTCTATTCATTTCTAAAGAACATTAAAAAAAAAAAAAGCCTTAGTTTGCTTTTGACTCATAGTTTAGGTCAGCTTCAGAAAAACTTTTACACCCCCCCAAAAAAAAATAGATACAAAGGGATTCATACATATCTCACATGAGAGAAGCTGAATTTTGTATTTCCATGCTGGCTGTCTAGCTATTCTAACTCTATCAGCTAGTATCTTCTAATGCCTGAGAAAACAACTAAATTTCACTTAGATGCCCAACAAAAGTCCTAAGAAATTTCAATGTAGGAATGGCTATTAAGAGAGAGAAAAAAAATACAACAGCTCAATAAAAATAGGATCATAAAGGCCCACTCAGGCATTTATACCACCTTTGCCATTAGTGACAGTATTTCTTGCAGCTCATTCTTAGATGCTCAAACAGTAATTATTAAGAAACAATTAGCAAATAAGTGCATTTTAGCCCTGAAGAAAAAAGCTGTAATGCTTGATGAGGACAGAGATGAATTCCAAACACACAAACATCAAATGAAGGATTATCATAGTGGGAAGAAATCTACTACAGCAAGAAACTGAACTCAAGAGCTTTACATCCAGAAGCAGAAGGCTATTTACCAAGCTAAAACTGACTCTTCTTTTTTGTCAGTAGTATTCCTATGATTAGCAACATAACATAGAAAAGATGTAGCCTGTGCAAAGGCCTCTCCCCTTGAGTCCACCAATGCAAGTACTATTCAGACCAAGTGTTGTTTCATTTTGCAAGCCACAGCACATGAGGCTTATTCACAATTTATCCATTCTTACAGGCCTCCAACATGTCTTGTCAACCACAACGTTTTGTACCACATGTAATCTGAATCTCCACAATAACTGCAGTGACAGATTCATTAGCAACAATTAATCTTCATATACAAAACAGACGAGTAAATCTGCAATGTTAAGTTACTAGTTTTAACACTCTATAAAGCACCGCATACATGACTATTGTTGAGCCATGATCCTGTATAGGTAATTTAAAACAAACAGAACTTGCACAAGACCAAGAAATACTCCAGACCCGAAATTTCAAAACATCTTTTTCACTGGAAGTCAAATAGCATTAACCCTAAGAACGATTAGGACGAAAATAAACAAGTGTTTACAATTTGCAGCATCATGTTTGAATGCCTGCCTAACTCAGAGACATTAAATACTGTTCACGGTTGACATGTAATTGTCATATACTTGCACCTATGCTATTTTCAAAGCAATTAAAAAACACCACAAGATTTTGTTGCCCCTTCTTTTTAAATCACACCAGTATGTTTGACAACTGTTAAACAACAGCAATCGCCAAATTCAGCTAGTCAGCTCAAACATAGCAGCAAAAATTCAGTGAGGAACACCAGCATTGTATTTACAGCTAGCTGCATGCAGGGTGCGTTTCCAACCACTGCTATAGGAGTTGCACTTATTTATGCCCAGGGTGAGTTTAATCTGTACCTTTCATGGAGAATTCTTATTTTCATGACTCCATTTGTTCACTAACTTATCTGCTTTCATCCTCTCCGTCCCACTCCCAATCCTCACTGTTCAATTCTTCCTATCCCCATTCTCACATCTCATTTGTGCTGTTTCCTTTTCTCAAGAAGTACCTCAGATCTCTTACCTACCAACGGTCCCCATTCCTACTTCCTCCCTGACACCTTTTTTTCCTGATTCCAATCTCACCTCCATCACACCTTTTAATCTGCGCTCCTTACTTTTTTTGCCTTGTTCACAGGAGAACAATTCATGCTGCTTTAGGAGAAGCTCCTGATGAAGTCAATTAGAATTTTTCTCAGCTAAGGGGTAAGCAGTGCATATCAGATCTTTCACTGCATGCTCATCGGGTTCTAGCAAACAGCATCTCTGAAGCAGCACTATATAAAAGGACCAAATTTTGCAAAATTGCACCCAAGATAGCTCAGCGACTTCAACGGATAGCAGGATCCTTCTCTGATTAAAACTACAAGTGAAAAGTAAAGATTCGTTTCACCTACATGTTTTAAAATAACTAGGCATTTTCATTGTATCTGTCAACATTCTTCCACTAACTATATTTGGAGATTAGGAGTTACTCTGATGTACAAATCATACTTGTTTTTGCTGTGCTCTATTTCATGTAACACTCTTAGCAGGTACGTTTCTTGAGATTAGCAGCTTTTCTAGGATTTACTCATGTTTGTATGGGTTCATACACACAAGCAGTTATCGGGGGGAGGGAGAGACAGGGAAGAGCATTTGCAGGAGGAAATTCAGGTTACTGTCATTCCACTTGCCTTGAATTATATTTTAAAAGCAATTTAAAAGTCTACTTTTCTTCTCAAAACTGATACTAACAATCAAGAGATTTAAACACAAGGTGCCCTCAGTCTCTTCCAACCCCCATAAATTTCTGTCTTTGGGAAGATACAGGCAGCATTGGAAAAGGCATAGAAAAATAAAAAGCTTCAAAAAAAAAAAAAAAAAGGAAAAAAGAAATAATCAGTATAATCAGTTAACACTGATGCTTCTAAACTCATTTTTCTTTCTTCCACTCTTCCTCCTCTCCACCCTACTCTGCCATTCCAAAACACATTCACGTTTTCAAGCAATTTTTTTAATCAGAAAAAAAAATGCCTTACTCTCCACCGTGCTAAATAACCGCAATTTGCGGAATTCACGCCAAAACCCACAACTCGCAGGGGTTTCACCAAAATCGCGGGCAGGATAAGACACCCCCCCGCCCCCCCCGAGAGGCCAGCTATGCCATCCCCTTCGCAGCACCGGATCCCTCTCCGGTCCCGAGGCTTTGGCCAAACGCTCACACTTATTTTACCTACCCAAACCGATAACGCGCTGCCTGGAGGGGGGGATGGAGGGGGGGGGGGTGCGGGCGCGCTGCCGGACCACCCCAGATCCGCCGAGCAGCCCCGCAAGGAGCAGGGAGCGCCGGCAGCAGCGCCGGGCCGGTCCCCCCGCGCCGCACAAAGGGGAAGTTGCGGAGCGGGCGGCGAGGGCCGAGGGCAGCGCGGGGCTCCCGCCCGCAGACAAAGGCGGCCGCGCCGCGGCCCCCGGTCGGCGCCCGCCGAGGATCGGGGGGGGGGGGGGGCTCGACCCTCTCCCCCGGGTCCCGCGCCGGGACACGACCCTCCTCAGAGCCCCCCTCAGAGGAAGCTTCTCGGGGGGGGGGACACGACCCTCCTCAGAGCCCCCCTCAGAGGGAGCTTCTCGGGGGGGGGGGGGGGGAACACGACCCTCCTCAGAGCGAGCTTCTCGGGGGGGGGGGGGAACACGACCCTCCTCAGAGCCCCCCTCAGAGGGAGCTTCTCGGGGGGGGGGGGAACACGACCCTCCTCAGAGCCCCCCTCAGAGGAAGCTTCTCGGGGGGGGGGGGAACACGACCCTCCTCAGAGCCCCCCTCAGAGGAAGCTTCTCGGGGGGGGGGGAGGGACACGACCCTCCTCAGAGGGAGCTTCTCGGGGGGGGGGGGGGGACGACACGACCCTCCTCAGAGCCCCCCTCAGAGGGAGCTTCTCGGGGGGGGGCGGGGACACGACCCTCCTCAGAGCCCCCCTCAGAGGAAGCTTCTCGGGGGGGGGGAGGGACACGACCCTCCTCAGAGGGAGCTTCTCGGGGGGGGGGGGGGGACACGACCCTCCTCAGAGCCCCCCTCGGAGGGAGCTTCTCGGGGGGGGGGACACACGACCCTCCTCAGAGCCCCCCTCAGAGGGAGCTTCTCGGGGGGGGGGAACACGACCCTCCTCAGAGCCCCCCTCGGAGGGAGCTTCTCGGGGAGGACGGGACCCTCCTCAGAGCTCCCTCCCAAGAGAAGCCTGGAGGGGACGGGGCCCTCCTCAGAGCCCCCCCCCCCCTCCTCCAGAGGGAGCCCCTCGGCGGGGACCCTCCTCGGACACCCCCCCCTAGAGGGGGCCCTTCGGGGGGGGGGGGGAACGACCCTCCTCAGAGCCCCCCTCAGAGGGAGCCTCTCGGGGGGGACGGGACCCTCCTCGGACACCCCCCCCACCCCCCAGAGGGAGCCCCTCGCGGGAGGGGTGGGTCCTCCAAGGACCTTTCTCAGCCCCCCTCCCAAAGGCGCCTCTCTGTCGTGGGGGTGGGGGGGGTGAGGAAAGGGCTCGCCCCCCCCCCCAAGTGTGCCCCCTTGCCGGGGGGGGGGCCTCTCTCACCCCCCCCTCGGGCTGCCCCTTGGCGAGGAGCGGACCCTTCTCACCCTCCCCTCGCAGCGCTGCCCTGGGGGGCGGGGGGGGGGGCGGACCCCTTCCCCCCCCCCCCCCGTGCCACCTCACGCCCCCCCCTCCCCTAGGGGGCGGTAGAGGACCCGCCCCCCCCCCCCAACGGCCCCTTTATTTACCGCCATCATCAGCACGCGCGAGCTGTCACCGAGCGCGAGACACCCCAACCGGCGCCGGCCACGCCCTCTCCCCGCCCATTGGCCTCCCGCCTCGCCCCGCCCCGCCCCGCCATTGGCTGGAGAGCACGCCACACAACGCTCGTCCCTTCCCTCCCCCCACCCCCCGCCCCGGCCGTTCCACACTCCATTCACGGGCGCTGCTTACGCGAATTCCGTACGGCGCTAGGGCAGCGGCGACGAGCGGAACCCGCTCCCGACCCTGACGCTAACGGCGCGGTGCTCGCACCGCTGGACGTCGTTTGCGCAGCCTACGCCGAGGAAGGAGCGGGGCTCTGGTGCAACTTACGACTTTTGCGTAGCCGCTAGGGAGAGCTCTTCAATGGCTTACGGCTGAGTAGAGGGAGGGCAGCGTTGAGGGGCGGGGACTGCCTGGGCCCTGCCCCGAACGGTGACGTAGCGGCGCTTTGTGAATCCCAGGCTGAAGTTTGGTTGAGTCACAGGAGGGTAAATAAGGATGTTTCGAAGACAAAGAGACTCTTAAAGGGGCAGCGCGGGAGGTGGCGTGTCACCGCAGGGGCCGGCGGAGGCGGCAGCGGCCGGGGGGACACGGGGGGTGACGGGGCCCCTGAGGTGACTCTGGGGGCGGTGACACCCCACAGGGCCCCTGAGGTGACTATGGGGCAGTGACACCCCACAGGCCAGGAGGTGACAAGGCCCCTGAGGTGACTCTGGGGGTAGTGACACCCCACAGGGCCCCTGAGGTGACTCTGGGGGCAATGACACCCCACAGGGCCCCTGAGGTGACTACGGGAGTGGTGACACCCCACAGGGCCCCTGAGGTGACTCTGGGGGCAATGACACCCCACAGGGCCCCTGAGGTGACTACGGGGGCGGTGACACCCCACAGGGCCCCTGAGGTGACTCTGGGGGCAATGACACCCCACAGGGCCCCTGAGGTGACTACGGGGGCGGTGACACCCCACAGGGCCCCTGAGGTGACTCTGGGGGCGGTGACATCCCACAGGGCCAGGAGGTGACTCTGGGGGCGGTGACACCCCACAGGGCCAGGAGGTGACAGGGCCCCTGAGGTGACTCTGGGGGCGGTGACACCCCACAGGGCCAGGAGGTGACTCTGGGGGCGGTGACACCCCACAGGGCCAGGAGGTGACAGGGCCCCTGAGGTGACTCTGGGGGCGGTGACACCCCACAGGGCCAGGAGCTGACAAGTGGGCCAGCAGGGCCCAGGATCAGGATGAGACGTTGCTCCCCAGAGTGCAGTAGCCACTGCGAAGGAACAGCAGCACGTTGTGTCAGGGACAAAAGGACATCGGACTGAAGCTGGGAGATGAAGCCCATTCTCCACAGGGACAGGCACACTGTGGCTGTGACAACTCACCTCTCAGCAGCCCCGCAGGAGGTAACTATTGAGGACCTGCCAGGGAACAAGGGGTCCTGCTTCCTGGGCAGCGCCGAGTCAGGGCAACACTGCAAGCAGTCGTGGACCACGCAGAACTGCGACGACAGGAACGCAGGTCAGTGGTGTCACAGTAGCCAGCGCTGTCCTAGGGCACGCCCCAGGCATGTTGCAAGAAGTCTGTGCAGTGGCTGCCACGCAGCTCTGGGCTGAAATAGCCCCTGCCAAAGCATGGCAACAGCAGGACACCACTACTTCTGTGCTGGAATCAGGATGACAGTCCAGAACAAACGAGACACAATTCCTTTGCCCAGGGATAAAAAAAAGTACCTTTCCCCCCACCGCCTCACCACAGTGCCCTCCCAGCCCCAGTAAGTTTTGAGGCAGAGCACTGCAATTTGCTGCAGCAGGTATGAGGCTGCCTTCTTCTGCAAAGGCACAACGACAACCCACAGTTGTGGCTTCCTCATGAGCTCCTTTGAGACAGCATGGTCACCCTTGTGTTACAGAGGAGCTAGAAAGCAGCCTTCCCACAAATTCTACTTCCTACTAACTTCATTATCCTTTCTGAACACTTCTCCTTTTTGACCAGTGCCTGGTCTGTTTTGAATCTTTACCTACACAAAAATCCATACTGTCATGCACTTCTGAACTCTTCAACAGCTCCCTGCTGGATTAAGCCCTCAGTCTGTAATGGCTTCTAAGAATTAAAACAAGGCCTTTATGTCCTTTTCCCCTTTGTAAAGCTTAGCGGGGTGCAGCTGCTATGTTAGTGCTTCCTCATAAAAATGCCGCAGCGTGAAACAAAGCAGAACCCCACAGGATCCCCAGTGTGGTATCGAGACTAGGAATTTCTCTCTGCCACTGAAATAGTGTATGACCCTGGTAACATTACTTAACCTCTATTTAGCCGGGACGGTGGGTAGAAGAGAGGGGGCAGGGGAGCTATAATACCGCAAGGGTGAAACCCATACCCCCAAGGCCCCTAATTCCCTCTAGGTCAGGCTTCAACTCATTGAAAGCAACAACACTGCCAGTGATTTTGAGAAGTGCAAAAGCATGGGGGGAGGGAAAAAAAAACACCAAAGATCCAAATAGAGGAATACAGCTTGGCAACCTTTCCATTTGGATTTTATATTCACAAAGAAAACACTGGGGAACAGCAAGAAAACAACCTTCCAGACCATGCCTTGACAGGCAAAATTAGGGTGGTTTTCAATTACGCTGGCTCAATCCATTAACGTAACACGATTGAAAGCCCCCTGAAGACTTGTTAAGATGCAGACTAGCGTGTTTGAAGCCACGTTAACCTGCCATATTGATGTTGGGGAGGTGGGGCAGAAAGGGGGATAAGATTGAAAAACAGTCATTTTGTCCATCAGGGAAGTAAAAAGCTCCAGAGTAAAGCTCCTTGTGTCGGGCAGGTGATGCCCTCATTTGCAGAATGCAATTACAACAACAGACAGTTTTGCTTAGACATAAGGGCTAAACCCTATCCATCCTTACACATGTGGGAACTTACTGACGTCAATGGCTGTAATGGTGTAATTGAAGGCAGAATGTAGCTCAAGGGGTCCTGTTTTATTACTCTAGGAACAGTACAATGTATTAATAAGAGAACATAAGTCCCCAGAGTTCCCAGCACACATTTTGTATTTTTAAGACATATGACTGGAGTTTTGACATCTCTGGTTGCAGAATGCATCTTTTGGAAATTAATAAAGCATTAGCCACATAAAAGGAGTATTTTTTTTTAACTTTAAGATATAAAAGGGGAAGGACAGAAATAACTATCTCTACAAAGATTAGAGTGGGTTTTCATGAGTTTTCCCAGGCATGTTTAACCTTGTGTAAGGATATCAGGTCAGATTCTCCAACCATCACTGAAATTAACAGTGTGATTGAACTCAGTTTGCAAGTTATGAACTTGAGCTAAGAGGTGCAAAATCCCAGTACATTCAGTATGTCGGAATTTCTAATACACTTACTGTGCATTATGCCATTTATTATGGTTCATTAACGAGGTCTTTCTGGACCTGGTGCTGATTAAATTTATTAAATGCCCACACTAAAAGCTATAGGCACTCTAACAGTTAATTAGTTTTACAGGTATAAAAGATAATCATATCCAAATAACTATTTCTCTGCCAGTTAGCAAATCAAGGTAACCTAACAGTTTCTTTTTCCCCCACCACTTCAGGAAGAGAAATCTATTTAGGTGAACATTTCTGTTTTGCTTGCTCTTCAGATTCTTCGAGACTTACGTATAGGCAAGGGACCAAGAATATTTTCTGAGAGAAAGATGCACACTGCTTCTGCACCAGCTACCCACTGTCCTCTTTGCAAATCTCCCTTCCTAAAAACATCTTTATACCTTCTCCACATCCTCCCTCTTCGTCCAGGACACAGGCTGGGGAGTTGGAACCCCGCTAAGGCCCTTGGCACAGCCTTCCTAGCAAATGCAAACAAAGTTCAGCACAAAGGTTACTGGCAGAATGAGCGTGTTTCTTCTTGTTCTGAGAGCAAGGGGAGGAGGGAGAAAAAAAAGAAAGTATTACAGCTACAAGCCAGATAGATACTGAATGTGTAAAACCAAGGGGACAGATGGCTCAAAAGGGATCTCATTTCCCTGGTTTCCCTGCTGTAAAAATAAATCACCACTGAAAAATATTCAAGTGATATCACATAGTTAAGCCTTATAATAAATCTTTAGCTCCTATTCCTCAAATCTGTCCTTACTCAGTAAATCTGCTGAAGTCACCAGGATTCCTCAGGTGAGAAATAACGTACAAGAATGGGACATTTATTAGATACCTTTCAAACAGTGAGATAAGGCGGCTGGTATTCAGTTTCAGTGCATGAGAGGGCTCCTGCCAGACTTACTTATTTATCACTAGGCTTCACTGGAGCCATGTGAGAGGTAGAAGATTTTAATACTCCCCTCAGATGCAAAAGACGAAGGCAAGCTAAGAACACACCCATAATACGAATGCAAGAATTACTGTAGATTTTGCCACAGGGAAATTAGCTCACTTCAGTAGTATAAAGCTCTTGAATCAAATCAAAGATAAAACTCTGCAAAACAATTGTTTCCACACAACAGAAAAATCTCAAAAGCAAAACACAGCAACACAACAGAGGACAGCACAACACCTGCTGTGCAGAAAGACTCCCATCTCCTCACAAAAATACAGCTTTTATTTTGGTGAAAAATAACAAGATGCTTTCACATGGTTATCTAAAAATCTCTCTCCTGTAGCAGTTTACAGTCAAGGAAACTCTACCCTTGCATATATTTGGCTGGAGTTTCTCCCTTTTCCTCCTTCTGCATGCAAACAATAATCCCCTGCATGAAGCACTGCACTTAGAATCATCATCGCCATGGGTGGATCACAGACACGCTCAGAAACAGAGGAGAATTGTAAGAAATACGCATAGCATTCAAGACCTTTGCTTTAAATCAGGAGAAAGAGATTAAAAACAAACACAAAAATCCAACCAAACAAAACCTTGGGCTGACTCCAGTGTTGCTTTTTGGAGAGACTCCTAATCCACATGGGCAGGCAGGAAAGAGGATGCAGTTGCTTTAAACAGAGCTTCAGGCAGCCCTTTCACCTGATTCCTGCCACGGGCACCTGCTGCTGCTTGCGGATCTTGTTGAACAGCTCCATGTACTGAACCATGGTGTCTGCTGGGCTGTAGATGCTGTCGTGCTTGGTGCTGAACACGGATGGGATGCCAGGAGTGTGGCTCCCCATGAAGCTCTGCATGAACTCCATGAGCAGGTTCCAGCAGTCATTGGCTATCACACAAGGGCAGTACTCAACCTGGCAATAAAAAACAGAGCACTGAAGATCACAGCAGGGGCGATAATCACACAGGCAACAACACGACTTCCCTGTGCCTTGCCAGAGATGCACGTTTAGTCAATGGCTTGACGTTGAGAGACCAACTTCTCCATGCTGTGGTTTCAGATGGATATATAGTAGTTCTCTCAGCTCTCTTTATGTGAACATGTAGCATAAAACAACAGAGGGATGGAGAAATGTAAATGAAGAGGATGTGCTGGAAACAAACTGGCAATCCCTTCAGAAGGGAAGAAAGAGGAAGGTAAAACACACCTATAAGTTCATTATCTGTATTAAATGACCAGAACAGGAGGTCTCAGGACTTTGATTCAAGTGTCACAAGTGAATGTCACTCCCACAATGTGGTAAGTTAATGACTTGCATGTGTGGCAGTGACATCTTTCAGGTGTGTGTTGAAAAACTTGGGGATTAAGGATTTTCAGCCTCTTATCTAATAAGAGTCTGGTCCCAAATCAGGAGTGAGTCCTAATGCAAACCCAGAAAAAAAAAAAAAAAAAAACAGAAGACCTACTAAATCAAAACAGAAGCAACCAGATCACCTGGCAAATCTGGTCTTGAACTCAAGTTTAGAGTAAAACAAGCTTCTGCCTAACTGCAGGTTAATAGGAATGCTGACACTACCAAAATATCTGTTTGTTCAACTGAAGAAAAAATAAACTATTTCTCAATCCCCGTCACTGCTGGCTAGTAACACCTGCCTGAGTAGATCCAGTATGATCATTAATTACGCATCAGGTAATAGGATTTGTGTTTAGAAAGACGTAGTCTCAGCTCTTTGACCTCTCAGCATCTAATTCTTAGCTGTCTTACAGAGTGTTCAGCTTCAATGTATCTAACTATCCAAAGTCTGACCTACTCTGCCTTGCCCTTCCCACGCCAACACAGACCAGCTTCTTGTCTCATTCTGAGTCTTTTCAGCCCAGATGAAGCTTGTCCATGGCTCACTAGCCTTTGAGTCACACATCCATTCAGCCAGCTGTCTCCCCAAATGCCTTCACAGCTCCTCCCATGACCCTTCATATGTACTAAAGGATTTCCCTTTAGAGTGTGAAAGCCTTTCTTCAGCCCAGCTTCCACCCCGCGAATACCCAACAGCAGCTGGCACGATAGGACCGGTGCTCTCAAGCCTAATCAGCAGTCAGGCTGCTGAGCAGAAACAGCGGAAGCCGTTTGATGACAAGCTTTGAGCCCACACTGCACCCCACAGTGCAGCAATATAGGTCAGCACGCCATGGGGTAGGACTGACGCCTGCAATGCAAAACTGTCTGAAGAGAGAAGACAGATTTACACCTTGTGCACGCAGAACGTAGGGCAGGAGGACCGTGCTCTCTGCTCTGCTTGACACAAGGAAAGAAAGTAAAACCTAAATCAGCATTGAATTATCAGCTAAAGAGGTTATTTTGTCCCCCTTGGTATGTTTAATAACCTGAAGTGTGCTACTTGTGTTGTGCGTCAGGATTTTAAGCAGCTTTTTAGTTTGATGGCATCCCTTCAGGGTTTTGTTTATTGACACTTCAATGACAGGCTTTTCCAAAGCTGCAGCTGAGCTCCAAAATATCTGTCTGAATTAAACCTTGCTGTGAAAAAAAAAGAGATAAATACTCCGTCTTCCACATACACGAATACATCTAGTACAAACTGATAGCAACTAGTATACAAGTTCACATTTGAGAGGCTGGTCTATAGGCCAGGCAGTCAATACACAAAAGGAAGAGGGGCTCAAGATTTCTAGTCTAGCTCCTAAAATGAGATTTTTCTATCTGTAGTTGTATTTTATATCCTTGAAAGACAATCCTTACCTCCACAGATATTCCACGGGCACTGGGCCCCATTGTAACTGTGCCCACCTTCACCAAGAAGTCACAGTACTGGTAGCGGGTACCCCGGCTCTCTATCTTGTTCGCCTTGGCATTTTGGAAGAAGCCTTTCAGCTTCACCATAAGGATATCAAAGTTGGCATCTGCTATCAGGCAGGGACCACTTTCAAAGAGAGCGAAACAGCTGAGGGGATATTCGGAGTTGTGCATCACGTACATCAGCTTGCCTGTCTGCCCTGAAACAAGAGCAATGGTATCTGGGCTGTAAAAACAACAGTTCTGTGCTTGTACGTGCTTTAAAGAAAGAAACATCTCTTTGTTTTCCCTTTGCCATTCTTGCTGCTTCAGTTCCGGGATCCTTCTATTAGCCACACAGAGAGGACGTGCCTGGCTCGTACGGAGATTAAGAAGTGGAAGTGGATTCTCATTTATCCCAGTCAGTTAACAAAGCCTTTCCACAGATGTGGTTGTGTGAGTTCCAGCTGCAGCAAAAAGCCCCTCTCATAGCTTCCACCCTGCAGGCACATCAGCAAAACCCCACAGCAGGGCAGCCAAAGCAGCACCCCAGCTGCACCAATCTGCCTGGGAAATTGTCTGAGCAGAGCCAAGAGGCTGAAAGGGCTCAGTGCTGACCTCTGCAGCCGCAGAAGCACCAGAAGGATGTTCACACTGGTTTTTAAATGCTGTTAAACCCCACACACTTGAGCAGGAGAAGGAAAGAACAGTCCCATTAGGTAAGCAGATTGAGTAACACCTTTCAGCTCTCCTGTTAGGCCCTGGCATTCCCTCTGGATGTCACAAGTTCTCCGAAAACATCCCCTGGGCAGTACAGGGGCATTTCACACCTTAGGAGCTCCCCTAGAGCTGCTCACCACCACCTGCCTGCCCAGGGGAGCCTGTGCACTTCTCAGCTACCACCTCCAGCCTGCAGGTCTGCTGCCACCTCCTGCCCTCAATCACTCACCCTCCTGGAGAACGGCAGAGCAGGCAACAGCAGCAAGATATTCTTAGGAGACTCCTGTACCCAGCAGTCACATCCTCCTCTGCTGCAAAACGCAGGCTCCAAAACAGCTCTCCAGAAATCATGCTTTAAGCAGCCTTACGGAAAAAATACCGCCAAACTGGCAGCTGTTTTTTTGACCATTTATCTTATTCTGTATGCACAAGAAGGATATCCTACGCAACTACTGATATTCCAGTAAGATTCGTTAAGTGCTCACTGCTCAACACAGCTATCCTCAGTGCAGGAAAAGGCAACTGTGGGGCACGCACTTAATGAAGAAAATAGTGTTAGCGAGACACAGCGTGCGCCAAAGTGGAACAGCACATTTGATCGTTCAACGTGTCTGTCACAGGGCAGCCCACAGCACGCAACACCCAGCCTCCAGGCCAGCGGAGCCCTCGGACTGACCTTCCCCGGCTCTCAAAGAACAGTACGCAGGGGCACTATGCTTCCCAGCGTTGTTCATCTGAGAGGGGAAGATGGGAACTGCAGCACAGATCTTTCAAGGGAGAGAAAAGCTTTTACAAGCAGCGAGACAACCGCCCATTCCCTGTGAGAACTCAACGCAGTAAATAAAATGAGGACGACTCGCAGAAAAAGCCTCAACTCCGTGGCAGAACCCGGGACAGAGCCGCGATCTCGCACGTACCAGATGCTTGTTCCACAGAGCACCTTGCTGCTCCCGCAGCCGGGTTTCGCCACCAGCACGAGATGAAGGCAAAGACCGAGAAACGCTCCCGGGAGAAGAGCAGCCTCCCGGCCGGCACTGCATGAGAGCCCGCGACCGCCTCCCTCCCTCTTACCGCGACCGGGCTGGCAGCTGCGGGCTGCGCCCGGCCGCGGGGCCGCCGCTGACCTTGGTTGCCCATGGTGGAGGCAGCGGTGTGGTAGGTCTCGCAGTCCACGCAAAACGTCCCCTGCTTCTCCGCGCCCAGCAGCTCCAGCTTCCTGGTGAGCATCTCCACCGTCTGCTGCACGCTCTTGCCCTCCGCCACCGGCACCTGCGCCACGCTGCGGGGGGGGGGGGGGGGGGCGTCGTGGGGGGGAGGCCTGGCCCTGCTGCCGCAGCCCTGAGCCGGGCTGGGGACTAACGGGACCCGCTGCAACCCCCCCCCCCCCCCCCGTGACAGCACCCACGGTGGGGGGGCACCTTCTGCCACGGCCTCTCTGCCACAGCCCCCCCCTACACGAGAACACCCACGGAGGGGGCCTCCAACGCAGCCCTCCCACGATGGGGTCTTGACACCCTCCCCCGTGGCCTCCTCGTGATGGCACCCCCGAGGGGGGCATGGACACCCTCCAGCATAGCTTCCCCCCACCCCCACGAGAACACCCACCGGGCAGGGGGGGGGCTCCAGCGCAGCCCCCACGAGGGGGTCCTGGAGCGGGGGGCACTCCCCCCCTGGTCTCCCTATGATAGCACCCACGGGTGAGACGCCTTCCACCACAGCCCCCCCCCCCCAAGAGAGCGCCCACGGAGGTGGGGGGCGGACACCGTCCCCCGTGGCCTCCTCCTGATGGCACTCACGGTGTGTGTGGGGGGGACCCTCCTCCACGCCCCTCCCACCACGGAAGCACCCACCGGGAGGAGCCCTGTGTTGCCCCACACGGCAGCACCCACGGAGGGAGGGGAGAAGACACCGCATCCCCCCCCCCCCACGCAGGACGCCCCCACGGGGGCCCACCAGCCCCCCCCCGCTCGCCCTTACCACGTGACCCCCATGGCGCGCGCGCGGCGGCGCTGCGGCGGCGCTGCGGCGGCGGGCGGGCCGGGGCGGAAGTGACGCGCGGCGGGAGGCGGGGACGCGCAGGCGCCCCGCGCGCGGCCCCTGGGAGCGGCGCGGCCATGCCGAAGGCGCGGTGCGGCCCCGCGGCGGCGGCCCAGGCCCGGGCCCAGGCCCAGGCCCAGGCCCGGGCGCAGCCGCTGGCCGAGCAGATCCTGCGGGCGGCGGCGCCGCGGCCCACGGCGCGGGTGAAGCGGCGCGCGGCGGCGGCGGATGACGACGATGGCGGCGGCTACGTGGACGCGCGGCTGTCGCGGCGGATCCTGGAGCAGGCGCGGCGGCAGCAGGAGGAGCTGGAGGCCGAGCACGGCCCCGGCGCGCCCGCCGCGGCGCTGGGTGAGCCCGGCGGGGAGCGGCGCGGCGGCGGGAGCCCGCGGCGCGGCCCCGCGCGGCCCCGCGCTCACCAGGCCCCGTTTGGCGCAGGCCCCGCGGCGCCCGGCCCGGGCAGCGAGGATGAGGAGGCGGCGGAGGAGGAGGAGGAAGAGTGGCCCTCGCTGGAGCAGGCCGCGGCGGGGCGGTGGTGCCAGGAGGTGGCCGTGGACCCCGAGGACGAGAAGGCCATCGAGATGTTCATGAACAAGAACCCGCCGCTGAGGTGGGCCGGGGGCGCGGCGCCCGGCCAGCGGCCCGGCGCAGCCCCCGCCGCCGCCTGACTCCCTTCCCCTCTCCTCCCGCCAGGCGCACGCTGGCAGACATCATCATGGAGAAGATCACGGAGAAGCAGACGGAGGTGGAGACGGCGCTCTCGGAAGTAACGGGCTGCCCCATGCCTCAGCTCGACCCCCGCGTCCTGGAGGTCTACCGGGGCGTACGAGAAGTAAGGGTGAAGCGGCCCCGCAGGAGCCCGCAGTGCTCGCCAGGCGCTGCAGCGCTCTCCTTTCCCTGTGCTGGTGGTAGTACAGCGATTAGGATGTTCAAGGAGAGAAGCTCAGCTGGGGGTAAATCAGCATATTCATGAGCAGAGTCACTAATTCCCTTGCAGACAGACACCCTAGGAAGCCTGAGAGAAGCCCCACGCTGGAGACTAGAGGGTGGTGTGATTAGTTAGCACGGCTCCAACAGCGCTGCCCTGGGTGTGCTCTTTCTCTTCAAATTGATTAACTGCAGTTTACATAATATCATGCACTGAAGGCCCCAGAGAGTTTCTGAATGACTGACTCTCAAGGTCAGGAAACAAATCCTGACAAATCCCCGTGGTCCTGCTGTCAGTTCCAGTATGTCATTGCCAGGCTTGCATTTTTTATTTTTAAAGGTGCTGTCCAAATACAGGAGTGGCAAACTCCCCAAAGCATTTAAAATAATTCCTGCCTTATCCAACTGGGAACAGATCCTCTACATCACAGAGCCAGAGACGTGGACAGCAGCTGCCATGTACCAAGCAACGAGGTAAGTCTCTGGGAATTGCTGATTTGGGGTTTTTTGCTTTGTCTTTCTGCAAGCTAGTACCAGATGTACAAAATGCCAACCTGCATGCTGCTTTCCCATCCCTTCACCTGCCCAGGTAGAGGCAGCGGTGGAGGATTCCGAAGCTGATGTCTTGGTTCAGGTGTCTTTAGGAAACTACCTGCAATTATGCACTCACAAGACCTCACTCCAGAGGTGGACAGCTCATGCCTTGCTTTGTGCTTTGCTTTTCCCAGGATATTTTCATCCAACTTGAAAGAAAGGATGGCCCAGAGGTTCTACAACCTGGTGCTGCTGCCTCGGGTCAGGGATGACATTGCTGAGTACAAGCGTCTCAACTTTCACCTCTACATGGCTTTGAAGAAGGCTTTGTTCAAGCCAGGAGCCTGGTTCAAAGGTAGAGAGTCCCCCCAGGGTGGTGGCTCCTACGTACGAGCCTTGTGTTCTGCAGCAGCTGGGAAGCTCAGCAGGGGCATGTTGCACACTTGCCTTTGGCCTCGTGTCGTGCATGGTACGATGGCTCGTTGTGGCTGCGGCAGCCCCGGGGTCAGTGGGAAGGAGGAGGGCAGAGAAGAAGCAGAGGAAATGCAGAGACCCCCTTTGGCCCATTTGCAGCCCTCAGTGCTGAAGGGTGACGAGTACTGGAGGGTTACTCAGGTGCTGCCAGCAAATGCTGGCAGATACTTGGTTTCTTTCGGAGATCAGTGGCACCTTACAAACTGTCTGTGGCCTGACACCCGTGTTGTCAGGCAACCTGAGAGTGTTTGGTGTCAGATGCACGGCAAAGAGGGCAGGAAGAGATGCTGAGACTCCTGTAACATAAACCGATGGAGGAACCGCTAATTTCCTGGGGTCGGATGCGTCCTGGGATAGGAGAAGGCAGCTCTGCCTGCCCTGTTTGAGGTCAGCAGTGCCTAACACTTTGCCTCCCGCAGGGATCCTCATTCCGCTGTGTGAGTCGGGGACCTGCACGCTGCGGGAAGCCATCATCATCGGCAGCATCCTCACCAAGTGCTCCATCCCCGTCCTTCACTCCAGGTAACACGGCAGCCAGGCCCTGCTGCCATGGAGGGCTGGGGAGGATAGGCAGGGGGAGCAGTTCTCCCTTGGGGATGCCGGAACGATGGTGTGGATCTGTGCCTCGGCCTCTCAGAGATGGAGAAGGTTCACCCAGCTCTGCCTCCTGTACAGTTCAAGGCTGCCTGCAGCACTGGGGCTGTCATCTGTGTCTGGGATCCAGCAGGGGCAGGGCACAAGGGACAGGCCAGCCTGGGAGAAAGGGGGCCCTTGGCCAGCCATGTCACGGGTGCCCTGTAGCTCTTGCTTGGCCTGTGGGTGCTGAGGCCCTGCCGCGTCTGCCTTCACCTCAGTTCTCCTTCCATCCCCACAGCGCAGCCATGCTGAAGATCGCTGAGATGCAGTACAGCGGTGCCAACAGCATCTTTCTCCGCCTGCTCATTGACAAGAAGTACGCGCTGCCCTTCCGCGTGGTGGATGCGCTTGTCTTCCACTTCCTGGCCTTCCGCACGGACCAGCGGGTCCTGCCTGTCCTGTGGCACCAGAGCTTCCTGGCCTTTGTCCAGCGCTACAAGGAGGACCTGTCCTCGGAGCAGAAAGAGGCCTTGCTTGAGCTGCTCAAATTCCACTGCCACCCACAGATCTCGCCCGAGATCCGGAGGGAGCTGATGAACTCTAAGACACGAGATGTGGAGGGGCAGCAGCCAGTAGCCATGGAGTGAGCAGGAAGAGGCAGGGAGGAAGGGAAAAGTTGCAGCCCTGATCTGCTCCGGGGGCTGCCAACTGGCCAAGGACGCTAGCGGATGCAGCCGGGAGCTCAGCTTGTGAGCGAAGCCCTTGGGAGGTGCAGGGGAGCTTCCGACCCTGATTCTGCTGCTCCAAGCCAGGCGCTGGGAGCAGGCTGTGTCCGGTGACCCAGACTGCATTCCTTACGCTGCTCATCACGGGACAGGGCAGTCCCCTGTCCCACACTGGGAGTCCAGTGGCCACCAGTACCCAGGAGAACAGGAGGGTTTGGCCTGTTCCCGTTTTGGAGAATAAAGCCTGAGCTGTGTCTGTCAGTCTGGGGGCGGTTCTGCCCCTCCCTTGTCGGCTGCACCCACAGCAGGGCGCTGCCTTCTCCCGGTGCTGCCATGTCTCCTCCACCTTGGCCCGTCCCCAGCAGGTGGCAGAGCAAAGCCACAAGCCAGAGGCTTTGCGTGGATCTGATCACTGGAGCTGCAGGTGCCACCCCAGCTGCAACAGGAGAAAAAAGCCCCTGTGCATCCCCACGTCCTTCCCCGTGCTCCTGCTACCAGGGGGCTCAGCCAGCGGCGGGGGGGACAGAGGGTAGGAGGGCTCTTGCCTGCGCTGTGTGTCGAGCAGCCCCAGCGCTGCTGTTGGGGGAGGGAAGGGAGAGCATCTCCCTCCTGCAGCAAGGAAGGCAAGGTGGGAAAGGGGCTGGGACACTCCAGCAGAAATGCAGAGGGTCACCAAGGTGCAAAGGAGCCTTCAGGTTCCTCCCTGAGCAGTGGTAGGGGGGAAGTCAGCACTGACCAGGGCAGGGACAGGCCACAAGTCCAGCCCAGTTACCCCCTGCAGGCTGCAAGGGAGGTGGGTGGGGGACTGGGGGTGAGAACAACTGCTCTGAGGGGTGAAAATGCTCCTGCTGGTGCTTGAAGGTTTCCTGAGGGCTCAGCTGTTACCAGGTGGAAGCGAGGTGCAGAGCTGCCTTTGTCACAGCCACCATTAGCCTGCCCCACGGCAGGACAGCGTGAGCATCAGGCACGTGGCTGGAGTGGAGGGGAGGGCGAGAGCAGCACCGCACTGCCGAAAACTACGGGGAAAGCACCATGGGGGCCAGCACGAGGGAAGAGCTTCCAGCTGGCAGAGAGCAACGAGCCAGGGAGCAGGCTGGGGCGCGGGGTAGCCTCAACTGCCCCCCGATTCCTTTGCTGCTCCCCGCAGGGGGTCCCGTACTGGCTGCCTCAGGACCTGGGCCCCCTTCCTGCGGCCTCAGCAGCCGCCCGGGGAGGCCGCGTGCCTGCCCACGCGTGTGCTGCTCCCCCACTGGAGAGCCCAGCTGGTTTTTCTCCTCCTCTCAGCCCATGAGGCTCTGCACTTACCAGGGGAATCGCGAAGGGTCCTGGGTGATGCTGTGATGGCGCGAGGCCTGCTCGCTTGCAAGTACCTGGCCTTGCTCCTAAAACCAGCACAAAGTCCTGCTGGTGAGCCCCAAGCAGAAAAGCCGCTGCAGCTCCCCCTGGCAGCAGTATCTTGCCCGTGCTGAGAACCACCTCTTGGCTCTGCCTCTCCGAAGGGCTGGCGCTTCCCTGCATGACAACGGAGCTGCAGCGGGAGCAGAAACTGAGTGAAGCGAAGGGGCAAGCAAAGCCCAGCTGCTGCGGGCTGGCTGCACACCACAGTGCGCCGTGCGTTTTCCCCGGCTCCCTGATTTTATCTCCTCTAACGAAGCCAGAAGCTGATGAGAGAGAGATCCTAGGCTCTCGCGCATCCAGCCTGCTCTTGCCATCCTGCAGCAGAGCCGGTGTGGTTGCGCCGTGCCGGTCTGTAGGAGGTGGCTTTCAGAGGCACCGGCGGTGTGAAGGCGTTGGCTGCTCTCCAGCAGTCGTGCGGCCTGCTCCGCGCGCGCAGGCACCCTGCCCGCCGGAAGGCATTCGGCGCGGCGCTCTCTGCGTTTGGGCCTTTTTTCACGTTCATCCGCCACCATCTGTGAAACGCAGCAGGGCTTCAGCAGCCCTGTGAGGGAGCAAGGCAACACGCACCCCCGAGGCACGGAGCCGAGGCCTCGCTCAGTCTCTGGCAGGTGCTGTAGCATCTTTGGTTCGCTTGCCTCCACATCTCAGCAGGGTCGAAGCTGGCTGATGGCACCTTCTTGGCTCCCCCACTGTTGCTCTGCTCTCCCCAACCCTGCTCAGGGTTCCTGACTGCAACATTTCCACTGCTCCCTCCCTCAGGCAGCCTTTCCTCCAACTCTTGCACCACCATGCCCCTCCCTCCCGCCGGCTCATTCCCGCTTCATCCTGCTCCTGTGGCACGGGAAACACCAAGCTGGAGGCCTTCAGGACCAGCCCGCTCCCGGCAGCGGACAGCTCTCCCGCCCGAGCGCGACCTGGAGCAGGGGCAGCAGCTCTGCGCAGGAGAGCAAGAACCTTCACTCTACCCAGGCTGCCCCCGGCAGCACAGAGCAACTTTCAAAGGGAAAACCTTGATGCATTAATATTTGTTTAAAATACTTTATTGCAACATCATACGACTTTGACTCTCCCAGCAGTGGGACTCTTGCATATGAACACCAAACTAGTTTACTCTTAAATTAAAAACTCATTTATATATAATAATTTCTTTCCTTTTGTACAGACAGGCTCTACACTCCTCCCCTCCCCTTCCAGCTAGCAGAAGTCAGTGGCAGATGGCACTTTTTGACAGATCATGCTAGTGGAGGAAGGGCAGCCCCACCTTTCTCCACCAGGTAAGACTTTTGTTCCCAGTGGCATCCAAAAAGGAGTATTTCCACATCCTTTTTCCCCCACAGGAGGACAACAGCCACAGATCTATGTGTCCAGAGGTCACCAAGCAGCAATAGTCTGCTTCCATCCCTGCAGAGTCTCTCTGGCTTCTCTTTGTTAATACAATACTACAATTTAATGGTCTCTCTTAGAAAAGCAGCATTATTTTTTTAAAACACTTTTATAAAACTAACAGACAGGATCAACAACAACACAACAAAAATGCAATCACTTTTCAACTGAAGTGTGCAGCGGATTTTCCACCCTACGAGGATACAACTCAAACCCACATGGATATGCAAAACAGCCCCCTCCTCAATGTGATCCGAGATTCCTGCCTTAGAGGAGCGAAGATGCATTTCAGACGATAGCAGCACATTCAAAGATTCTCTCTCAAAATCAAGTCTGATGTCTGACCTACCTAAAAAAAAAAAAACCAACCAGCTTCCAAGTGGGAATCCCCACTGCCCAGGGAGCTAAGGAAGGGGACAAAAGGCAATCAAGGCACTCTTTCGGAAGGGAAGGAAACCGGCATCCAGGCCCCACAACAAAAAAAATGCAAGTCTTCTTCCCTCCCTGTTTCCCAGCAGTTAAGAATAAATTAAGCAGCCTCAGTGGGGCAGTGGAAAGCCGAGGTGATTTACAGTGTTTTTGCACTCCAGAGCTGCACTGTCCCCGCTGAGTACACCACACCCAAACCTCACCCGAGAGGCTGCTCCCTGAGGCGAGAACTTCTCCTCTTCTACTGTCCACACAAATAGGGGGCACTTCCCCAAAGCAAGCCAAAAACCCGCAAATTCCAAATCTAATGGCAACAGGAAACAAGCTACACGTTTCTCCTCCAAGCAGAAGCAGCCATGCCATTCACTCCCCAGGAGCCGTAACTCTCTGGTACTAAGCAATTAGGACCAAGGGATTGACAAGTGCCCGCTCTCTCCTTCTGGACACTTGTTTCTCTTGTGAGCCAAGCAGTCCTGTAGCACCCCAGCCTAGGAGGAGGAGGCGGGGACTTATAGACATTTTGGTTGTGTAAGCCAAGGTAAGAAGTGTTTGATGGCCCATGCAGGGCTGGAAGTGGTCATGGTAACAGTACCAAGGAAACAGCAAACAGTGGCCACCTGGGCTAAGAGGAACACAAACTGAGAAACTTTTTACAACTTCATTTTGGATTCTGCACCCCCTCCCCAGCTATTCTTGAGTCCCACCACCATGAAAACGGCTGCCTCATCCCTGCCACCTGCAGAAGCCAGCAAGCTCTGCCAACTGGCCTCCTGCACTCACCTCGGTGGCTCATCATGAGGGTCGCCCAAACACCTTTCTGCTGTCCCTCTCCAGCATTACAGAAGTGGAGACAGACAAGCATGGAGCCCTCTTTCTGTGCACCTAGCAAGAAGACCAAATCCTCAGCAGGCTTCAAATGGATGGGGTTAACGGATGAGTTGGTGGAAGCCAAAGACCTGTTGGTGTGCAGGGCAAGGTCCTGTTCTCATGGGGCTGGGCAGCTCTCGGGAAGGGGAGGCTGGTCACAGGTTGATGTCTGTGACATCTGTAGGTGTGCTGGTGGGTTGGCTGGCAGCGTAAGCAGCAGTCTTGGTGGATCTGTATTTCTGTTGGCTTTGGGATGCCTGTTTCAAGCTCTCGGCTAAGGCTGCCTCAATCTGCTCCTGACAGCCTTTCAGGCAGTCCTGTGGGAGAGGAAACAAGACAAGAAGCCTCAGTTCTTCTCTGTTGTTCAGAGATGAGAGTACCTTATGAATAGCTCTGAACAGCTGCTGGACTATGTCTGTGGCCCCTGGAGCATCTAAGCACAAAGAGGACAAAGAAGTCTTTTTCCTACAAGAAGCATCTCCAGCTCTGCTATACTTTAGGCCCTCCTGAAGGCTCTTCTCCTGAAGAGAAGGCTCTGCTCTCTCTCTCTCTCTCTTTGGCTTCCCTGCTCTGCTACATTCTTGCAAAAAAACCATTGCTGTCCAAAGCCCAGCAGAGCTTCCCAAAGCATCAGAGTATTCACTTGGAGGCAACATGTGATTTCTGCATCATGGTAATCAGCTGCTACTGATGACAGAAAGGAAAGAGCAGAGCAGCCCTGTGCAGGCCCTATCAGCCTTTCTGGCCAGGGCTTCCTCGATCTGCATGAAGGCCTGCTCTTACAGCAGGCATGCATGCTCGTGGGGACCTCTGCGTCCCAGCTGCATCCCTGCAGGCTCCACATCCAAGGTCTTCTTGGAGCTCTGTGTGGTCATGTCTCTCTGGGGTCACCTCGCCACTGTGGAGAGAAGCTGCGCGCAGCTCTGAGTCCTCCTGTCCCTGCCCGCATCCGAGCGGATGGCCAAGAGGAACCTCTGCTGGGTGCCCGGCTTGCACACGCACGCGCTCCGAGCCACTCGCTCACCTTGGGGATCTCGAGCACAGCCCTGCACTGCGCCAGCACTGCATCTCCAGCAGGCAGAGGCAGACGGTCCCTCCCAGACCCGGGCAGCCCCTCAGCCTTGCGCTCCTGGAGAAGCTACCTGCCATTGACGCTCTGCGTCACTACAAGAACGGCTCTGCAGCCGAGCAGCTTCCTAGACGGTTCCTACCCTCCTGCTCTTCCCTCAGGCAGCCCCCACCTGACTCTCTCGAGCCTCCACCGGGCCCAGGGAAGCCAGGGCTGAGGGGACACCCAAGTCCCACAAGCAGAAAGACGCAGAGGACTGTGAGCAGCAGCCTGTTGCTTATAATAAAGGCAACTCCCTCCCTCCCCAGCTATAAACAGATGAGGAAACTCCTCCAACCTGACACTAGAGAGCTGCGGGAGGCCTCTCGCCCATGCCGTGAAAGGGCAAACCTCAGCCCGGCGTCGCTGCTGTGGCTGGGCTTTCGCTGAGCGCCGAAGGCGGTGGCATTTTGCTCCTCGAGGCTGGACCCGAGGTGATCGCTGTGGGGCCGCATCTGCTCGCTAGATGCTGTCACACATCGAAATCTCTTACCAGGAATCCGCCACCAGTTCTTAGAAACTGACAGAGGATGTGGCGAGCAAAAATAGCAACGCCCACCTCCCCTTCCCCGGGCCGTTTCCAGTAAGCCGTCTCTAACCCTGCTACCCGCCGCGAGCTCGCTGCGGGCCTCGCGCAACGGCCGGCCCAGGGCTCACCGCGGCGAGGGGCGGAGGGGGCAGCACACGAGCCGGGGCTGCGGGCAGGAGGGGGGCCCTGGGGTCCCTGCCTCAAGGTCGGCACGATTTAACGGGAACTGCCACCGCGTCACGGCCTCGCCGCGCTGACCCTAACAGGAGCGGAGACGGGCACGCGTCTAAAGAGCCACAGCCAGGCTCTCCGTAGGCAATTTCAACAGCGATGTTAAAAGGTGGCTTGCCCACACCGAGCCAGGCTCCTCTGCCTGCTAGGACAACTGTGGGGCTTGCTGGGGCACCAAGCTGTTCTGCAGAGCAGCTGTGCCTTGGGGCTCTCTAAGCACGCTCCTACAGAGGAGCGAGAGCTGGTCCAGGGAGGGCCAGAGCGGTTCCATGGCACGGCTGAAACTGGTGCAACTGGCAGGGAAGCAGCTCCAGTTTGGTGGGGCTGTTGTACAGCACCTTGCACACGAGCGGGCTGCGGGGCAGGAAGGACGCCCTCTTCTGAAGGACCGAAGAGCAGCAGGGCCGGAGGGAGGGAGGTGGGCTGGAGGGCAGCGGGGGCCTGGCTTCGGCTCCGCTCCCTGCTTCCCACCTGTTCCTCCGCCGGCTCCGGCCCTCTCCGCTCCCAGGGTAGGTTTCAGCCCCTGCCTCATTCACTGCAGCAGCTTGAGAGCAGCTGGCTGCACTGATTCACTCTTTAAAAAGGCTCAAACAAAATACCTAAGAAGTCACACAAATAAAACGGGACGCCCTCCGGCCGCATGCCCTCTCTGCCCAGACAATGCCAGGTCCCAGCCTCCCCCCGCCGCGGCACAGACGCGTCTCCTCCAATTCCCGACGCTGCTGTCAGGGGACTGTAACTAACCCCACACTCGGCTGCCGGCATCAGCGCTCGGGCAGAAGAAAAGATCAAAAGGGGCCTGGGCGGAATAAAGGTTCTTGATTTCTTCACTGCAGCGGGAGCAACCTGGAAACTAGGAGTCTGACCGGGTCCCCCTTCCCTAGCCAAAGGGCAGGAGGGGGGCAGGCAGATGCCCCTTCGTCAACCCAAGCCAAGCCCCTGTGCCAGTGCCAAGAGATGCCTCGGCCCCCGACCCCCTTCCCACCCAAGCCTGGGCACCTGTAACCAGACACTAGCTGAGATTAGCAGATGCTGAGCCCGGTTTCTCCCTCTGCCCCATCCCACCACGTCAACCCGATCCTGCTAACACCTGTCTGCTCAGGCAACAGACGCTTCCCTTTGTGCTTCTTCTCAAAGGCCCCCCGAGCTCTCCCCGCTCCGCACAGACAGCGGTGGGGGCTGTGGCCCAGCTCGCTGGCCGCGGAGCCGACTGCAGCGTGCAGCCACCAGCCACTCGCTGCAGGCCGGACAGCGCGGCGGGTGGGAGCAGAAGAGAGGGGGCTTTGAGACACCCTCTCGCCACCACCTCAGCCAGCTGCTGCCAAGGAGGGAACAGCCAGTCCTCAGTTCAGGGGGAATTCATCGTGCATTGCTGCTCTTGGCAACAAGCACGGGGATCCCCCGTCCCCCTGCTCGCAGGCGCAGCCCCTCCAAGTCTCCCAGACTTAACTTGCTCTTGCCCCTCACAAGGTTATTGAGGGACAGTGTAATGCACCCAGCTCCTGCTTTGCCCTCAGTTCATAGCTGGACTCTGGTCTCTGAACAGAGCACAGCAACGGGCCTGGCCAAGGTTTTCATCCCATCACTGCATTTAGAGATGCTCACTAACCTCTAGGCACTGTTCAAACCCAGGTCATCACTGTTACAACTTTCCCCTCCACAAGAACAGGCTGCAGAAAGAGGAAAGGCCTGTGCTGGGCCCAATGCTGGAACCACTTTGCTGTGAACACTCACCACCTCCGTGCCAGTAATGCTGGCCAGCAGCTCGGTGATCGCCTCTCCGGTGAAATCATTAACAGAGATCGTCAGGCCGTGCATCGCTGCTCCAATACTGCCTGTTGCAATCATGGACGGTGGGTACATAGCGAAAGTGTAATCTAGAGTCAGGAAAGGAACACAAGAGGCAAAACCAGCAAGCTGTTAGCAAGGACGTTTGTACGCTATGAATTCTTGGGGCTGTGATTTCCCTGGAAAACTAGTAAGGGCCAGACAGAGGGTCTCTCCAGCATAGTGGGCAGAAATGGAGTGAAGCGGCAGGAAACAAGGCTGTGTATCAGAGCTGCAAGCTCCACTAAGCTACTTCTCCGGGCTTGTCTACCTCAAAAGAAGCCCTGAACATGATTTTGCTCTAGTGACTTAGAGTGAGGCTGAGAGAAGCTCAGATTCAATCTGCCTTTACGCTGGATGCCCTTGCAAGACGCGACCGCCTGCTCCGTGTTCGCAGTCTGCAGAGCAAGCGTGGCGGCATGGCTGCTCTGTCGTGGCGTCTCCCAGGCACCCACGAAGTGCCGCTAGCTCCGTGCTCCCATTTTGTCAGAGACAGAAAACAAGTCACTGAGCAGCAATGTGCTCCGATTTAAGTGAAGGCAAATGTTCAGCTCCCCCAAAAGCCAGGCCCCTGAAGATGGGCCCAAGGTTGCCCAGCCAGCCTGACTTGAGCCCAGCCTCCCCTGCCTGTAGTCACTGGCCCAGCCTTCCCAGCACCCCCGCAGGATGGTTCCAGCGGAAAGCGGCACATACCTGTGGCACACAAGGCAATGAAGGTCTGCGCGTGTTTCTTCACCAGCTCCATCTTGTCCTTTGGAAGTGGGAGGTGATAGAGGATGTGAGCCAAGAAATCATTTGCTATCACTGACATGAGATCCCATTTTAGCTTCTCCAGGACTAGAACCTCCCAGTCCTGCAGAGTCAGAGCAAGAGAGAGACACAGCACATTACTCAGCCAGCCTAGGCCAGCCAGAAACACTCACCAGATCCAAAGGCAGATAAGCAGAGCTTATCTGGGCCAGTAAAACAGTGCAATCCATGAGACAAGGCAGAAAGAAAAGAGGGAATGTCCCTGCTCTGTGATTATGGTACAAATCTAACCTTGAGCTGTTGCAAAGCTTGGAGTAAAGATCAAAAGAGGAAGCGATAAATCTGGTTTCTCCTTTCCAAGGTGCAGTCGGATTAGCCTTCAATACTCCTCTGCTTTGCAAGGCTGCTGCAACAGCCCACATAGGAGAAAACAGACTAAGCAGCAGCAAACATGCTGTTCCCATACTCCTTCTCCACTCCAGAAAAGGAGAGGCAGATGGCCGCAGCAGGTCCACACTCCCAGGAGCAATACAGCTTGGAGCTGACAGAGATGTGCTCCTCTAGCCATTACAGCAGAGGGAATACAAAAGCTCCCCTCTCTCCGTGCCACGCCGAGCTGCTCGGTGCAGGGACTGCCTCCTACAGCGGCTTCGTGGCTAGTGAAACGCAGGAGGCAGGATCCGCTCTGCACCCAGCCCCTTTGCAGAGGGTGAGGGGGAACACAACAGAGCTCTCAGAGCTGCATCCAGACAGCCCAAGCTCCTCATTAGATGTCATTAGCAATGATATCTAGGATCCCTGATGAGCTCGGTGCTGCGACCACGTGCTGAGCAAGGAGATATTCAGCCCAACAGACAGCAGACACCGGGCACACAGCCTTCAAGAGAAAAGCACTTTGTAGCCCCAGGCTGGCACACCGACAGAGCATTTCCCACTCATCACACCTCCCCTCCGCCAAGAGAGCTTCTAGCTGTGTTCAGCAGAGCACCCCCAGCAGTTTCTCGGGGGGGGGGGGGGGGGGGGGAAGAGCCACATTCACATCCAGCTCTCCCAGAGACCTAGAAGCAATGGCTCACTGCTGCTCCCAAGACAGGTGCCAGGTGGCTGTAGACGTCCCACATCGCGCTGTTCTGCCTACGCATCTAACAGATATTTCTGTAGAGTCTTCCCCTAGCTGGTCTCTATGCAAGCTGGGGAACAGATGGCAGGAAAGGCCCAAGTGCCCCCACGGATTTCAGATGGGGCCAGGGCTGCTCCTCTCATCTGCTCAGGCTCTTTGAACTTTGGGCATTAGTCCCAAATCCAGCAAGGAAACTGAAGCTCAGAGCAGTCAAGGGCAAGCATTTGGCAGCATCACCACCTAAAGCCCAGCAACTCCAGCTGCAGTGTGTGCAGACCAGTAGCAGAACACCCATCAGGGAAAGTATAATAAAGGATAGCCCCCAAATCAGAGCTTTACCACAGGATTTGGCACCTCTGCATTCAGCTCCCCACTCCACCATGAATTTCAAGGCGTAAGGGACTTAGCTAGGGTAAGAGTTTGAAGCAAACTCACTTAGAGGCCACAGGCTGACTGGTCTCACTGGACTAGGTGGCTTTGATGTTATATCTGAGCATGACTACATCACTGACAGAGCAGTCTCAAGAGATGCAAGAGGACAGCACGTTCCCAGGATCAGTTCCCTCCCCATCCAAGGAGGGATGTCATAGGCAGCCCACACCGAGCGCTTGAGCTGCTCTGCTAGTCCCAATTCCCCCATGTCCCAAGCCATGCTCAAGACCTCCGGCTGCTGTGCTTGGGACCACGACTCTCTGCTTCTCTCCAGCCTCATTCTCTGGAAAAGCAGCAAATCGGGTCTCAGCACCAAGGGGCAGACATGCCACTGACACCACAGAGGACACCCCTGCCCCATCCCACCTCCCCGCTGGCACGGGGTGACGCGTCCCTGCCTTGCGGACATGCAGGGGCAGGAAAACACACTGCAGGGGCTGAACATCCCTCAGCTCTGGCCTTGGAAGGATGAAGCTGAACTGGGATTTTTAATCAGATCCCTCCATGTCAAGGCCTAGTCCTACCCAGCAGGAAATTATTTATTCATATATTTTATATATATATGTGTATATATATCTTTTTACACAAATAGCCTAAAATTACAAGGTCAATTCTGCCCACAGAGGTGCTGAAGGAGTGCTAGAACAGACAGATTTGAAGAAGTGAGATTGATTTTTCACAAGGGCAGGTCTCCATTTTTTCTCTTTTTTTAAGCCCAGTCTTCCCCCTTACACAACAAAGCCAGTTTTGAGTTGCTTAAATGAACAGCATTGCTCAACCTGTTCCAAATCCCCCACTAGGCCAAACGCGCTGTTTGCCACTTCACAGTGTGAACTTTTCCAGTCAGTAAGTGGTATTTTGCTTGAACACAGTTGCTAGTCTCCCATATGGATGGCCAGCCTGCTTTCTCTCCTCCTAGTCCTCCTATATTTTTAAGGCAAATTCACAGTGTAAAAAGCTAAAAGAAACCTAGCAATAAACTCTAAACCCTGAGGGTCACGGTACAGGTCATTTAGGGTGCCTGATACAACAGGGCGATTGGAATAGAGAGGAAGAGAAGGGGATGAGGCATGGACAAAAAGAGGAAAAAAGACAGTGTTAGCCATTGCTTAAACTGAAGTAACACTGCAACGTGACACAATGAAAGACCCACGGGAGGCAGAGAGCTCCGTACGTTCCTCGCCAGGAAGGCTGGCTGCTTGCCCCCGCGCCAGCCCAGCTTCCTGAGAACAGGGGCACAAGTCCCTGCTGGCACCTTCAGCGGTCGCTGCCCCACAAGCAAGAGGCTAGGACAGCTAGAGCTTGACCTGTCTGCCTGAGCTGGGAGCATGGCCCTTTGGAAGACCCAAAGATAAGGTTACAGTAGGGACTTTGGACTTGCTTCACGAGCAGCCATCTCTAAATGGATCACTACACCTGAGAAGGGAGCTCCCAAGCACAGAGGACACAAGCCCAGTGTTGCCCGGGCTCTTGTTCCTCATGTTTCCTCCTGGAGTGGCAAGTCAGCTCCTGGGCATCATCAGAAGCATGCGGCATCCACCCTGGATCAGTGTGGCAGAGCCAGTCCCCACTGGGACGTGTTTCGCCAGATAACAACCCAGCTGCGTGACCTCACCTGGGACACGCTGGCTCATGCTACCCTGATCGTGACTGCAGCCTGTCCATTTGCAACACAGACACAGCTCTTCTCAGCTACTATAGAGTATCACCATGTTCTTGAAAAACCTGATCCTGAGACCCAGACAGCACTAGAGACGCCTGCTGAAGGCGACAGGAGCTGAGGAGCATCAACAGCTACAGGGTTTCGTCCAGGAAAGTGTCTCCTGCCAAACAGCCCAGCTCTTCACTTTGCTCCCGCTCTCCCCTGGGACTTGCCACTCTGTTCAGCACGTCAGAATCTCTGAATCACTTTATCTGTGGAAGAAGCAGAACAAAAGGCTGCAAGAGACAAGCCAGCAGGTTTGCAACAGCAGCACCACTCTATAGCAAACATCCTTTTCCTGGCATTTTGTTTTGCATTTAATTGACTCAGTCTCTGCCTAGCTAATGGAGGAGGAAAAAAAAAATTGGAAAATGTTCCTTTTTCCTTCAGCCTGTGGAGCCCACCCTCCTGTTGGAAGGGCTGCAAGCTGCCAACACTGCCCAGCAAGAATCCCATCAGGTTCCTCTTCTGCAAGATCCCCAGTGCAGAGCTCCTCATGCTAGGCCAGGGTACCTAGGGGTAGAAACTGTACTCCAGCTGAGCTTCCTTGCTGCAGGCTTGTTCCCTTGATCTCTCCCAGCTGCATGCCACACAATTTAAAAATAAATGAATAATAACAAAAAAGCAACAACCACCATGCCCTATTACCTCCCCTGCTCTTACAGGGCGATCTCAGAGCACAGTCCTCTTGCCATGAAATAGCCTCCTGCCCCTCATTGCTGTCTCTGCCCCCTTCCATGCTGACAGCCTAGTCACAAGCAGAGATGTTTTTATTAAATTTATAGCTCTATAAACTCAAACTGACATGTAACAAACACACTGGCTTTTCTCCTTGTTGTGTAGTGACAGTCACTGTAAATCAGGTTCTGCTCTCACCCACACACCCACCATGCCTACAAGGAGGCCACGTAAACGTATCTGTCAAGGCTGCAGAGGGAGCAGAGAACCCAGCTCCCTGCCTGCAGCAGCCCTGCCTTTGCAGGAGAAAAGGAAGTTGCGCTTGATTTTGTCACTTGAGTTGATAAGGTGCCATTTTACATTATCATAAACTTGATGAGACATTAGCAAAGCAGGAGCAGGCTGCACTCTGTCGTACTCGTGAGCTGACTCAAACAGAGGGTGGAAAGAGCGGCCGATGTTGTTGGCCACCCACCCCACCCAGCAGCTGAGACACAGCTACAGAAATGAGCAGCCATGAAAGTCCTTCTGCAGAGAAGAAACTTGGGGTAAACGGTTGTTTCCATCCCTTGACTGACTTCAAGGCTGGATGTCAAGCGTAAAGATGCCAACCCTTCAAATATGGCAATGGTTGTAACTATTCCACCTATGCAATAAACAGAAGCCAAAACACATGCAGTGAGCTTACCTGGGAAGCCAATGTTCTACCTCAAGTGAACACCCCTGTTCCCTAACTCAGCTGCTATAGTTTTCTCTTATTTTTATTCCTCATCACCTGCTGTCACTACTGGTCCCTCCTTTATCTGCCTAGTGGCCTGATCCTGCTTAAGGGCTTAGTTAGGAAATATCTGGCAGCCTGCAAAACTGACCTCTTGATCAAAAAATCTCAGAGGCAAGACAGTACATTAAGGACAAACTAGGCAGTTGCCAACAAGCCAGAGATGAAGGTGACCTACAACAATTGCTCACCCCAATCCTCCATCTCAAGCAGATGAACACCCTCTTGCAGAGGCCAGAAAAGCCTCTATGAAAAAAGGTAGGTTAGATAACGCCCTTGACGGAAATCCAACTTCCTCCAAATGGACAAGTCCCTTGTTGCATCATTTCCTTCTCCCCAGAATAACTTCATCAAGATTTTGTTTTAAAAGTGCTCTTTCCAGACTGCTGAGCTGGTGCCAAGCATCCCTTCAAGAGAAGGAAGCAAACCTGCTGGGAAAGTGAGCCAGCTTCCTCTAAAAGGCCTGGAAAGACAAGCTGGGAGCTGAAATGGCACCAGTCCACAAGCAGAGGCCAGGATGTACCATTGTCCAAACCTTAATGAAGAAGCTCCCCTTCCCCTCCCCACCCTCTTCCACTGCAAGATTGTGAAAGAAGAGAAGTAATATTACCACGATTAGCACAGAGGAGGAAAACAGCAGCTCACCCTGGTTTTGTAATCAGGGCATTAACTCTTGTCGAGTCCTAAAGTTAAGACAAACCTCTCAAGTATCTTCAGATGTCACCTCTGCTCTCTCCTTACACCAGACAGCAAATGGACAGAGATCTGCTCTAAAGCTAAGCATCTACCAAAAGCAAGCCTTGTGATGGCCTGGGAAATGCCACCTCCAGATCACAGGCTACAGAGCATCTCCTCCCCAGGTGTTTGCTGGAAGACTCCTCCTCAAACACCCCTCACACACACACTTCATGTCTCATTTAGGGCTGTGCCTGGTCCAGTATGCCTTCTGCTCCATCATTTGGCTAGCACCAATCTCTCCACGGCTTCAAGCCAACAGGATGCTGACTGCTCATAATCATTGCCTTGGGAAAGAGAAAAGGATCTTATTTGCCTGAAAAGCCATCTTTGGCTATTTCAAGAACGGGCTTTTGGCCCCCACGATGAAGTCATTCTTGTTCAACTGCATTATTCTGAAGCATGATGAAAGAGATGCACACTAATGCTTTGGCTTTGCTTCATGTTGCACTGAGAGTATCCCAACAGTCTAGTACAGGGCAAGGGGGGAGGAGGAAAAAAAAAAAAAAAAAAGAGAGAACAGAGAAAGTTCTCCAGTACTGGAGACCAGCACAATCACAAATGAGCAACCAGTGGCGTCAGAGAGAGCTTGAGAGCTTTATTCCTTCATATGCTTAGCCAGGGTTTCCTGTTGACAAATCTTGAAGAAAAGACTCAGAGTGAGAAGGTATTAGCATTTCAGTGCAAGAATGAAGAAAAGCCTTTGGGATGATGCTTCTTTCCATGTAAGAAAATATGCTCTGCCAACTACCCACCTGCAAATCTCTAACTGCTCTCCTTTAGAAAGTGCCTGTTACAAAAAAAAGAAATTCAACTGTGGTGGGGGAAGCCCCACCACCCCCTCCCCCCAAAAAAACAATAAATAAATCAGAATGAATTATGACTGAGCCAATCAGAGATCCATGGAAGATGCACACAATGTACCTACCAAATACCATTCCTCATGGCCAAAGACCCAGCCTGCAGAAACCATTAGAATTTGCAGTGATGTCCACTAATTTGCACCCAGAAAATCATCAGGAATCATCAGAGCAGGATTCCCTTTTAAGTCTGAATCAGAGAGGAAGACAGAGGTGAAGCATGGAAGCAAGCTCACCTTACTGCAACCCACGTTCCTGTTGGGTAGCACAGCTTATCCATCGCTCTGCAGGGCAGAAAGCTGACGCTGGCCCACGACATACATTTTGAGCAGCTTCAATCTTGGGAGGGCGTATAGAGCCCTGCCCTCCCATTTGAAATGTGGCCCATTTGCCTACCAAAAAGGCCGGGAAGTACCTTCTGCCAGCTTGCTGCTGCTGCAACATCCCCAGCTTTTGCTGGCTCAGGAGAAATGTGAATGCTAACCAACCCCCCCTCCATTTTTTCCTCCTCTCCCCCAAATGTGACTCATTATCTCATACATAAACTATTAGTGCATAAGAAGGTGCTCTCATAGATGGGGTTTTACCAAAAGCAGGACAAAACCTTTGCACACAGAGTTTGTGCCAGCCTCCAGCAGAAGGGTCCTGCAGCAGGACTGCACCTCAGGATCCACAGAAGCAACAATCCTGTGGATTCCTGTCCCTGGCCTTTTCTCAGGGTAAAAATCCATCTACTTTTTCAATGAATGCTACTTAGACAACAGCTACCTACAAATAACTACAAGGAAAGCAGTACAGAGGTGAGGGGATTTTCCCCAGCCTCCGCTGGCACTTGGAAAAAACATGTTCATACTAGAGTTCCCCAATGATCAGAATTGCCTTTCGATTCACACCTGAAAGTTTTGTGGGTTCATTCCCCACGCTGGGGACAAATCACACAGATCTTCTCACCCACTCCCAGCTCAAAATATATACACACACACATATATATATATAAATTAATAAGGTGATGACTAACTCTGAGAAATTCTAATAGATAACCGTCTCCAGGGATGTTTGTTACTTGAAGTGAGGTGACCATTTCCTCCTGAGGGCTCTGTGATTTAACAGCTCGGAAGGCCTCCCAGAAAAGGGGTTCTCCAGTTTCCTCCCCTATTGGCAAAGTTGATCTCGGAGGTTTTGGATCTTCTCTTTGCTTTGAATAGCTTTTATAGGACACCAAAAAAAGAAAAAGCTTTGCCTTTCAAAACCTACGCAGCTGCTGCCTCGGTGTCCAACTGGGTGAGTGGCCCTGGTTTAACTCAAAGCCTCGTAGCAGGACCTGGGCAGCAGCAAGTTCCCAGCTATTTCCAGCCTGTTTCTACAGGCCCCATCACCTTGGCAGCGCTGTCAGGCTTGCTAGCGTTAACTCCGTAAGCCGAATTCTGGGTCACAAAAGCTCCCACCCATTTTTCTGGTTACTCTCCACTTAACACTTCATTTTCCTGCTGATGTGGAAACAACTCCCACGTCATGCCTAGAAACAGAGCCCTCAGCAGCAGGGGCAAGGCAGAGGCGCCCGCCGGCAGCCCCGGCCCCCGCCGCACGCGCGGCCGGGTGCCTCTGTCCTCCAGAGCTGTCACTCGAGAGCCAAGCAGCGCACGGGAGCGAGCCCAGCATGACAGCTCCGCGCCGGGCCGCAGCGCTCAAGGCACAGGGAACTCCCTCGCTGACTTTGAGGTGACGCTGCTGCTTCCCAGCACGGGGAGCGAGGGCTCCAGCGAGAGGCAGCAACATCCGCTGGGGCAAGGAAGCGAGAAGGTTGGCTGGGGGAACAGAGCAAAGTGTTTGGAGAAACAGGAGAAAGAAAACAGGAGGAGATACAAACACAGGTATGTTGCCAAGTAGCAGCATGTAGAAGATAAGGGCTGGGGAGGGGGCGGAGGGGTCTGAGGCGGGGTGGTTACCCGGAGCTGCTGAGGCATGATGGAATTGTCTGTGTAAATGCAGAGTTTCTCCACTGTCAGGGGCATGGTCTCGCGCAGCTTGGAAGCCAGGAGCATGCAGACGGCTCCCAGAAGCTGCAGCTGACTTTTTCGCACGGGCGTTGAAGACAGGTAGCGATCCACGTAATTCATGGCCAAGGGGAAGACCTCTTCTTCGCACTTCTGCTCCTCACACACCTGACAAAACCCAATTACAAAAAAGGAAGTTTTAGTCGGTGCAGGACTCTCCAGATTCTGCCTGCATCTCAACTTCAAAGCTTCTGGTCACGACGGTGTTTCACACTTATCTGAAGGGCTTTGATATCACCTCCACACTAAGAAGTAAATTAGCTGCAGGTGTAAATCTATGACTTCAGTTGAATTACACTAGCAAAAAAAATTGACCAGAGTCTTAAGACTTCGTTTTCCTGTGGAAAGCAGCAAAAGCGGTAGGTAGTTAGAAAGAACACACAGGCAAGCTAAGACTAAAACTGCTTTTACCTGCCCGTTTTTAACTTCCTCTGTTGAGGATGTCTACAGTCAAACCACCAGCAAAGCTGATCATTTTCTGCTCTGTGGGTACTCAGGACCTCTAGAGAAAGTTATCATTTCCAACACATCTCCAGCTGGAAACCTAATAATTGCAGGAGCCACAGTCACTTCTGACAATTCCACCTTAAGTGGTCCAGAGACACAAGAAGAATTAATGGCCGAGTCCAGAAGTCTTTCTTCCTCCTCCTCTTTCTCAACCACACTTGTACCACAGCCATAAACAGAATCCAGGAGTTCTCAATTTCAGTCCTCTGTTCTAATCTCTCAAACAGTATCAAAGCCCTGGTCATATTTACTTCCTTCTTTCATGGAGCTATAAAAATATTGGAGTTTCTCCTCATATGGCAGCAAATACCACCATTCTCTTTCAAACAGTAATTCTGCCTTTCCCTTGCAGAGGCTGCCATAAACCCTAGGACAGAGACTTTTTCCAAAGACAGAACAAACTCCTCAGCACCAGGCTGACAGCTGCTTTGTGCATTTTTCCCTTCTCCCACAGTTTTTAAACAAGCCAGTTTTAGGTGCAAGTTCTAGTGCCTTAGAGTTCAAGGTGAATTTGGCCTTATTTGAACAGGTCAAACACATGGCCCTGTGGCAATGACTAAATAATACAAGCATCCAGTTTTGCTTTGGGCACAATCATGAAAACTGCCTAGTATCGTTTACTTTTCAACGGCCTTTAGAGCTTCACAGGAGCAGCCTCAAAGCAGCACTTACCTAACTAACCTCCTCAAAAAGGGAATTGCAGAAAGAGACTAACGATAACATGGAAACCTTTAAAAAAGCAAGTTGTTCTGTTATTTCTTTTGATAGTACCGGGCAGCTTCCTGCAACAGCAGCTGGCGTAGAGAGCAGGAGCCAGGCTCAGTCCAAACACCATTTGTCCCCTGCAGACTCTTTTCCTATTGAGACCGTTCACTCTGACCATTTCAGAAGGAGGCCTATGAGATTTCCCTTGCTGAACTGTTTCCCACAGAGAGCTGCATTCATTTTTAATTTAGGGAAGTAAACAGTAATGATATTTTCCCCTTTTAACCAGGCGTTTGCAGCCCCATATAGGAAACTCAAGACTCTGGGCTCCCTGGTGCGCAGCAAGGCATCCTGGCCAGCAATTTTGGGCAGCAGGGTGGGAACAGAGGGTCCAGCAGTGATGTGGCAGCACCTCACCGGGGGAGAGGGGAGCGAGCACAAGCCGCTAGGTTCAAGGAGGGCTTCTGGCCCAACCGACACTCCCATCGGTAGGACCCCATCGCAGACTGCCTCCTTGCAGCCACCTCCAGGCCCCTCCATGTGCAAACCCTCCTTCCACACCAGAGCCCTGACCTCCAGCAAACACTCAGCCCAAAGACTTTGGTCTCTCTCTGCCCCAGGACCTCTCCCTTGGATTGTCCCTTGCCCCTGCATGAGGTGACCCCACTGAAAGCCTCCCCCAGTGGATGTGGGACGGGCACCCCTTCCCTCCTTTACTTCATGCCACCACCAGCTCTCTCCTGCCGGAGCAGGGCAGCTCACACTTGCAGCACGGACAAAAGGGCAAGAAAAAGAGCCGGTAGCTGGATGCAGAGCTGGATTTTGAGATGGGAGAGGAGGAAAAAGCGGGGACCCGGCTGGGGGTGAGGGGGGTCCCGTACCTCCAGCATCCAAAAAGCCAGCATCTTCCGCATGTAGGGCTTGATCTCCTTCTGCACGCAGTGGAAGTAGGAAGCGTGGGGACTGTACCGCTCCTCCTGGCTGAGCAGGTTCTGCAGCACCCGCCGGTCCCCCAGGAGCTGCGGGTCCCGCTCGGCCCTGGGCACACGGGGGACCCCTTCCACGCAGAGCAGCTCCATGTGCCCGGAGCCCGCGGCAAGGGAGGGGGAGCGGGGCCGGGGCGGAGCGGGGCCCGAGGCGAGGCGGCGGGCAGCGCGCAGGCAGCCAGCCCGCCGGCGCGGCTGCGGGGCGCCGGGAAGTCGCGGCGCTCCGAAGGGGCGGGACCCGCCACCCGCCGCGCCGCGCCGCGCCGCGCCGCGCCGAACGCGGGCGGCCGCCGCGCTCCGGGGGGCGGGGCCCGCGCCGCTTCCCGCCAATCCGCGCGCCGCACTGCGCGCCGCGCCGCGCGCCGAGGGGGCGGGGCCGCGGACGCCCCGCCCTCCCCCGCGCGCCGGCGCGCCGGCGCGCCGCCCGCACGTGGGGCGGCCGCGGGGGCGCTGCCATGTTGGAGGAAGCGGCCGGGGGTGGGGGGGGCGCCCCCCATTATCGCCCCCCCATTATCGCCCCTATCTCTCAGCGATCCCCCACCGGCCTCTTCTTTTACCCCCTTTTTTTCCTGGGCCGCTCCCACGTGTCCAGGCAGTGCCAAGCTGTCAGAAAAGCCAGCTGTGTACCCAGGGCACGGCCACCCAGTCCGAAAGGGACAGTCCTGGAATCGACAGGAAGGTTTTCACCTCCATTTACATCTTCTTTCTTCAGTATTTAGTTCTGTAAGTCTTTTTTTTTTTTTTTTTTCCTTCTTTTTAATGCCCAGAATCCTTCAAGGCTATGAAAATAATCAGCTGTGTGCATACCCCAAGTGGGTCCGTACTGAGGCTGCTTTTTTCCAAAAGTTAACCCTCATGCAATTACTGGTGTGGCTCTGCTGAAGATAGCAACCTCAGTGTCTGTGGAGATAAGGGTTTTTCAGGCATTGCTGGTTTTTTGAATAATTAACAATAGTTTGGAAATACTAGCCTTTGCAAATTGTGTACTGAACAGAGGTTTACTTCTCCATTTTTTCCAGGGAAAACACAGTCTTTAAAATAAGTTTTTACTGTGACTTCTGCAGCATAGTACCCATCTCAGATGGCAACATGAGGTACAGCCCTGATGGACACAGTAACCGAGAATGGGCCCTGTAATGCCAGCTAAGTAGCAAGGTGCCAGTGGGACTGAGGTGGCTCACTGTAGGTCCAGAAGTACATGCTTAGGATTTGCTCTGGACTGGTATCTGAGCTGAACTCTAATTGCTGTAATTGCTTTCTGGGATGGAGATTAAAGGCAACTGGATCTAATTCTGGCCATACTGCTCTCTAATGTGTTAGTGGCTACGGAAATTGGGATGTCCCAACTTTTCGAGCCTCCTCAGTTCAATCAAGCTTTTCTTCTTTGAATATGTTTGAGGGTACATCTTACCTGCCCAACTTCCAGTTTCCAAAACTTCCTAATGTCCTCTTTTCAAAATATTTTATTTTCCAAGCAGAGCATGGAATAACTCCTGCTTTCTGGATTACTTGTGTGTCAGATGTGAAGCCTTACAGTTGCTTTTTGTGAACAGAAGACCAGGAAGAGTCAGAAAACAGTCCATAAAATGTACAACAGAATCTATGATTGCAAGATCAAAGTAATGGATTGCCTTCAAGTTTGCACATTAAAAACTCCTCGCTGAATTGAAAACATACTGAAGAAACTTCAGGTCAGGAGGTCCATTTTTACAAAAGTTCATACAGGTTGTGAAAGGGAGTGTGTCTGAATAGGATGACGAGGCCATATAGTCCTCTTTTTCACTGGGATGGTGCTGTACTGTGGCAATTGCAGCAGCAGCGGAAGCAAATGATTATAATCATAAATGTTCTAGGTGGGAAATGCCTTCTAGATTATCTGCTTCTCTCACTCTGCTAGTTTTCATTATTCCCTGCCGGTTTTGACTGCCTTATCATCTGGAATGAAGCATCTTAGTAGTACACACACTCGTGCAACACTTCTTTGCTCAAGGCAATATGTTCCTTTTAATAATGCAGTGTTACTGGGCAAAGACCTTTTCTGGAATTCTAGGGGAGAAGGTCATTCATGTTCAGAATGGAATGGAGAAAAGGAATTTGTAGAAATTGAGGAGTTTGGGGATGCAGTATCATATAAAGGGAATGCAACTGTATGTATATAATCAGTATATATACTTATATCCATTTCTGAGTTAAGGAACAAAGACCTGAAGGAGTTAATGACTGGGTGATCTGCCGTATAAGTTACTCCTCCTACAAGTCACTTGTGTGTGTGCACCATTTTGACACATTTGATACTTTTTTATATTTTCAGCCATCTAAAAACACAATCTTTTAATCAAGAACAAACATACATAGTTAATATTCAGGCATAAGCAAAGCAAGACTGAAGTCTTTGTTCTCTCTGTTCGGGTGTTTTTTTGAAAATGAAAAAAGTTTTTGGCCAGAGGTTTACAAGTTCAAAATATTACTCATGACAGTGGACATGGAGGCCACCTATATAACACGCTCAATACATGTCATGCACTGGAATCCTATTCCTACACTTGTACAGATGGCTTTCATTTTCTGCAAGGTATATACTTCATTGCCCATTAGATCTCTTTCCCTCTGCTAGTCTTTCTTTAATCAGCTAGACTATTGGCTGGGTAGACATGTTCTAGCTGCGTACTCTTAATGATGCCATCATCGTCGATTTGTTGTGCCGAATGCTTTGGGAATGCCATACAGCACAGTGATAGTGAACTGAAGGAAAAGGAAGAGATCGATCCTGTCTCTGTGTTAAAATGAAAAGGAGGATTTTTTTTTAGGTGAGGTGGGATTCCCAAATCCATTTCACACTAACCTTCTTTCACCTTCCAAACAAATCTTCTAATTGTGGAGGGAAGAAATAATTGAAGAATCTATGGGAGAGATTTCTGTGGACCAGGCAGCTGATTTTAATCTGGGACGCTCTCCCCTGCTCCACTCCCCCACTCCTTCATTGGGAGCAGCATCCCCCACTTCGTACAAGGACAGCAAAGGGCCTCATGTCCCACATTTTTAGTAAAAATAGCAGCTATTTTCTTTAATCAGGCAAAGGGAAACCACAGCACTGAGTTCTTGATCCCTCTGGTTTCTGGGCTGCGTCTTTTGAAATTGAAAGTTTCAGGCCCTATTCCAGACTTCATGGTCTTTCTCCCATTTCCTAGTGTCGGCACGGCGGTTCTGACACAGCCCATTCGGCTGAAGCCAGACTCAGTGGCAACCATGGGCCATAGGACACGGAGGAGGGAAAATGAAGCCTGTTGCATAAGAAAGTGTTCCTTCCAGATGATGACTTGGCAGAACTGGTGCTTCTGCAAGCCACATTATCAGGCTAGAAGGGCAAATTACAGACTATAGGCATCTCGAAAAGTCTATTGTGTGGGTGTGCGGAGGGAAAAGAGAAAATTCCAGGAAAACCAAATTTTGGTCACTGTTGTCCACAGATAGTCAACTTCCTGGCTTTGGCAGTAGACAGCACAGCAATATTAAAAAAAGGAAATTCCTTCAAAGTAAAAATAAAAAAAAAAAAATGATGGTTTCTAGGCTTCCAGGATCTCAGACCAGCAATGTTATTCTTTGCTGAATCATAAAAGTGGCTCATTTTTTTGGTTTGATGATGATGAGTTAAAAAGAGTCACCAGCAGCTGGAGCTTTTAAAGGAGCAATGTAGATGCAGGTCTGATTCTCAGCTGATGGTCAGCTAGTATCCTGCCTTAGCCTGGGTCAAAGTTAAAGCCATTTATCAGGCTGGTTATTCAACTGTAAGCTCTTCTCTGAAGAAAGGTTTCAGCTAGCAATGTCACTTTGCATCAGCAGTGGGCCTGGCCCTAGAGGATGTCAGCAAGGGGTCAGTATCTTTTCTACATTGCTTTCTGATGTGTATTTTATAGGTATGTTTCATCCAATTTTGATCTACCAGGAGCCAAGCCATTTTCTTTCTTGGTCATATTGTAACAACAGCATCATCAGTGATATCAAAATAAAACTGTTTAACATACATGAAGGACCTGAAAATGAAATCCAGTGAGCAAGTAACTATATAATTTGCTGTAGGAAATCCCCAAAATAAAATGAAAAACAGGTACCATTTTGTGCATGTGAGAGAAAGCGGAGACAGTATTTCACCCTTGCTGTTTTAGAGTTTCAGAGTGCTTCGCAAATCTTAATCTGTTCTATTTCACATCTAGTTTCTGCTAAAGCAGAGAGAGATTGCAACCATTCCTAGCAGGAAAGATTAAGGACTCTGGCACACAAGGGATAGCAAATCGTGCTCTGGTAGTTTGGTGTCAGTGCAGTGGATGCCACAAGTCCTTGCCCCTTTCGAAAGAGGGGGCTGAGCTTATGGTTTGTCCTACGCCCATAAGCTGCTGATAGGGACGGACTGGTATTAGCAGGTCAGGCTGTGGGGCACACACCTTCACCTGCTGCACTGCCGCAGCGGGGCAGACGGCTGCGGGGAGGCAGCATGCTGGCCCATCGCAGACGTTTGCTTTCGTGCGCATGAATCACAAGGACAAGGAGTTAAGTCACCTTCCCAGACTCATTCAGTCATTCCCTGGTTCAGCGGGCAGGAGAGCCGAGGAGTTCCTGGTCCTGGTCCCATGCTTAAACACAAGACAACTGTCTGCCCTCATAGCTGTTTCTCTCTCTTTTCGCATATCTTACTTATTCTTTACTTAGAGAAATACTTCCATTGACTTGAAGGGAAGTTTGGTTGAGTGCAAGTTCAGCATTGCAGGATTTGACCCAGGGGATATGTTTCCTAATAGCTTTCCTATTACTGGCAACCACTGCATTCCCTTTCCTCGGACTTGGGCAGACTTTTGAGTACAACTAATTAGTTCAGAGTGATATCATCTGAACACTGAATCTCAGCATGCTTAGATGTATCCAGTTATGACATATATGAGCCTTCTGAAGAAGAAAGCTTGTAGCTTCAAAGGTCAAAACACAGCTTTTCTACTAATGTAATAAATATCCTTATTAGAGTGCCTCTTGGTACAGTTTGGATGAATTGTCTATTTAAAGCAAAATAAAAGTGTGACTGTTGATACTGCTTGGATTTATGCTCTATCCAGCACTTTTATGTCTGAGTGTGCCTGCTCCTGGGGTATGTATCAGTTTAATAATATTAGTTCCTTAGGAAAGCAATTGTTGGATATAGAGGAGTCCTTCGCTTAAGTAGCTTGCAGGACAGGACGGAAAAGTGATTGGAAAGAGGTGTGAATGGAGGCAACGGACATATTTATACATAAGGACTTAGCAAGCAATTCACTATGTCCTTTGGAAAAATCATTTAGAAGAAAATTTCCAGAAGTGGCTATGGCTTTGGATTATCTTCATTTCTGAGCATTTGAGATAGATTTGACTCCAGTGGAGCCCAGCCAGTTTGCACCAGCTAATAATCTGGGCCAACAGAGATTTAAATGTAGTTTCACCCGACTTTTTATGAAAAGCATTAGAACAATTTTGTCTTCGTCTGTCATTTTAGCAGCTGTTTTTCTGCCTTAGTTCCCTTTTCCTAACGAAATCTAAAATTAAGTCACATTTTCATTGACTCAAACTTGTACCAAAGTCAGCCATCCCCAGGTGAATGTTCAGTTTTGTTCCCAAATCAGGCATTTTAGAAACCAGACAAATTCAGCTGGTAAAGACAGAAAGAAAGATTGTAGAAAAAAATGTAATGCTGAAACCAATAAATTTCAAAAAGCAAACTGCGCTTGGAAAGCCCCCGGTAGAAATATATTTAGTTCATTTCAGGGGATTATCTGTGGTTGCCAATTTATGCAAATTGTTAAAAAAAAACCTGCACTGAAATTTTACATATAAAATACTTCTTTTTTACAACATCCTTCCCTTGTCCATCCTTCCTGCCTTCTCCTGCCCTGCCCAGAGTTGATCTTATTGCCTACGTCTTGTTCACCCTATTCTGTAGATTAGTTGCGTGCTTGGGTTTTTCTAAGAATTTTTGGTTGCACGGTATTTTTTCATTTGATGTGGCAACCCCAGTGCCTAGCATCTGTTTGCCAATGCAAACTGCCATTCAGAGTTGGCAAAAAGGGATTTTGCGATGGCTGTAGCTAAGAAAGCACCAGTCGTGCCGGATGAAGTGATGAGGAAGGAGGGATTGGCCCAGCTGGAACAGGAGCAGGGAGAAGGGAAAAGCTCGGAAAGCTGAGCTCGGTGCTCCTGCTGCAAGAAGTTGCAAGGATTATCTGCTATTAGATTGTTGGCAGTGCATCCTGCCTGTGCATCCCAACCCTTCGCTGCACGGGAGCATCCAGCCAGATTTTCCAGGATCTTGCATAGGCAAAGTGGGCAGCTAAATCACTGCAGGAGGGCCGGAGCTGGCAGGCATTCAGAAGGCAAGGCAGTGTGCCAAACTGAGCACTGGACTGACAGTCAGGACAGCTAGATTTTATTCTTGACTGGGCCTAGTGTTCAACAGGGATAGGCACTGGGCAGGTCTCTGCACAAGTCTGGATTACAGGGCTGGGTCTTGGTCCCATTTATGGGAGCAAAGAGCATTATGTGTAGGATGGGGTGCTGCTGCCCAAGCAATGGGGTGGAAGGGGTGCTTGGAGGGAGCGTGCCACCCACTGCCTGCTGCTGAGCTGGAAACTCTATGGACAACCTCTGAACTGGGGCCAGTGATGGGAAAGCAGGAATCTCATGAGATCAGGGGAGTCTGTGCTAGATCTGATTCCTCAGAGGGAGGGTTTTGTGCAAGAGAGGACTATGCTGGGTGTATGTGTGTCAGACAGAGAGTTTTTTGAGGAGAATAAAACAACTGTTACCCTATGTACTTCACCCACTTATGGCGTACCTGGCTTGCTGGTTCCCTTCTAGCACAGGTCAAGTATACACTGCAAGAGTTTTGAACTAGAAGCAAACCCTTCCAGGCGAGAAACCTTTGCCATGAGCTTACTGGCTACACTTGGTTCACCCTTGGTGTAACTGAAAGGAAACATCTTGTATCAACACTGCATCAGCCTGCCAGAATATGCCCACGCAGCCAGAGTGCGCAGGGCTGTGCCGCTGTCACATCCAAGTCACCAAACATCCATCATGAGTAACTGCAAGTGCAGAGTGCCCTGCATGTACTCCCGGGACGATCTCGCCTTGTGTGTCCATGCTATCCAAGCTCCTCTTCACACAACTCGGGCAGGGCTCATGCGAGTAGGGCTCTGTTTCCTTGTGTCCTGCTTGCCAAAACATGTCCCATACTTTGGTCTTGCACAACCCAACACGGACACTTCAAGATTGAGCTGCAGCCTGGAAAACTGCTAGTAATAAGGACAGAAGGTGCAAGGCTGGGAGTCTACGTCTGCTGCTGTGTCTGCTCTTCCCTTCACAGGGGAAAAGTGGAGTCTGAATTTTACTTACTGGCTGTAATATTTGTGGCAGGGCGGATTTTTGACAGCACAGTGGGGTTATTAGCAGCTGCATGTCTGTGCATACTTGGACTTCCTGTGCATCGCAGACCCTCTACTCTGAAACCCTGGGGACAATCCCAAGAGCCCAGTGTCTTTGCTGTCAACCTGGCTGTACCACAGTAAGTCAATGCATACATACTGTTTGTATCCTTCTCTATGCTAGGCAGCGAAGAAGTACACTCATCCCTCTAGCTCAAATTGCAGATCAAAAGGAGGAAAATAACCTGGCACTTCTTTAAGGACCTACAAACCTGGACCTACAAAAAACCAAGAACCTACAAAAAATAAAATGCAATCCACACCACAGCAAAGGCTATAGTTAGAAGATAACCTCCAGGTTATAAGGCAAGTCTCTTTCTCTAAGTATTAGACCATGCTCCAAAAGAACACCTTTCTTGAAGGCACAAATGTCACTGTATTGCTTATGATCCTCAAACCCAGTTATTTCTATCTATCTCGATTGAGTCATACAGATTAAATCCTTTGAGATGCTAGCATCCATAATAAAATATGAATGTATTGCTCCCAGCAGTTCTGGTAGTTATATATTATCTGTGTATGCTTCTGCGTTCATAACCATTGGGCAAGCAGTATCTCCACTATATGTGGGCAGAGCTTTGGTGGACTGATTCCAGTATTACAGTGGTAGCCTGATATGTTAACCATTTCTTCCAGCCCTATGGTTCTAGTCTGCATTTGCTCTGAGCCTTACAGCTTAGGAGTTACTGCTCCTATCTGTCCACCCTTCCCTCTCACAGCATCATAGAAAGAAGATATTTATCCCCTCCTAAACCACATCATAAGCTGAAACCATAGTGGTTTACATGGTTGTGCTGTGCTGGAAGAATTGGTGCTGTGTCCTATTCAACCATTTCTACTACAGAGCCAGGCCTTAGCCACCCCAGCTGTACCCATCACCGAAAGCAAGTCAAACACTCCAAACAGGGCATTTGGAAAGAGTAACATGCTGCTGCATTTCCCCTTCACCCTCCCCTCCCCTCGACTCCAATTAGCAGCTTGCACTCATGCCCAGTACACATAAGGCAGAATTACTGTTACTCTCACTTGACTACAAGAGCCTGGGTAAGAGAAATTCACATCTACTACAATGCAACATCAAAGTGAGACTCCTAGCGGGATATTGTCTGTAGCAATTAAAATATGAGCTTCCTTCCCACTGTGAACTGACAAACAAATAGGTTCCTGCAATCAGGCATGAGTGCTTCTGAATTTATTTTTGTACCTCTACAGCATTTTTTATAAGGTGAACTGGCAGACCATGTCCCCAAAACAAGTGTTAATGTCTGGATGGTGAACAGCCTGCTGCATGTGTTGGGTGCTGGGCCCAGACCTCTTCCAGGAGTGGAAGACCTGAAAGCCGGCTTTTGGGGATATGCTGTACCCTAAGTGGCTGCTGACACAAGAATTAACGTATGCTATATAGTGTACACTAAAGAACTCATCATTGCTCCAAGTCTTTTGAAACTGCCCCAGCATCAGCAACTGGAGGAAGCACTGAAGGAGAAAAGTACTACCCAGGAGATGGTAGTACTTAGTAGACCTGCAAAGGAATGAAGGAGCATCACCGCTTATAGTCAAGGAAACGGCAGCAGGGAGCACGGAAATGATTTGCTCCTTATTCCCCACCAGATGAGTGCCAAGCCTGGACAGAGAGCCTGCAATTTCCAAGTCCTAGTGTGCCACCCTGGCACTGCTGCAACTGAGCAGGGCATGTGCATAACCAAGGCCCACTCAGGCACGTTCTCATGTGCTTAGTGTTGTGACACTGCTCGCTCGTTCTGTCCAGGTATCGATCCATATGGCACTTGCACATATTTTCCACCGCTCTGCAACGCAGGGCTGTAAAGATACTGAGCATTCTCTTGCTCCTCTCTTGGGGATTTCCTACAGCCCCACAAATACGGGCACCTTCCAAAAGAAACTACCACTGTTGACTCCTCTTCACCTCTTCAGCAGAGGAGCCTCCCTGCCCCATGCCCATCTTCCCAGCGCCTGTCCAGACACAGAGCAATGATAAGTGCAGAACTGCTGAACTGCCCCATCATCAGAGCCGCTGATTATCTGCACAGCTCAGGACAGGCAGCAGGGAGCCTGGGGCTTGCCAGGCTTACTAGGAACCGTAATTACCATTAAAATGTCCTCTCCTTTCTAATATATTTAAGCCAAAGCCCATTGCAATCAGCAGAAAGATGCAGGCCCAGCAGCTTTAGAAGAGGCTGGCGATGCGGGAACTGATGATGCTCTGTTTTGGACCTGTACTGTGTTATGCACAACCAGATAAAAGGCTGTTGCAGGGGCACTGCACGGACTGTCTAGCATGCCAGAGGATATGATCTCTCTGGAAAGGAATGGTCCTTTCCATCTGAAAACCTATGATGGTATCACAGGAGCATGTGACATAGATGAACACATGAGGAACGTGGGGACACGGAAATGCAGGTCATCACGGCCCAGCAGGTGCAGGCTGCGCTGCCTTGGCTGTTTGTCGACCTGGAATGCCCCTGCCTTTGTTCTGCAAGTGTGAATTTTGAACAGAGATCTCTAGAGTCAGAGTCTCTCCTTTGGCTTTTCCTCTGTCTGTGTTTTGGACTGACTCCTCAGTTTCAACCTGCTCTCCTGGCCAACCTGAACTTGTTAATGTGACCTTAGAGAGAAGAAAAGGAGGAATACCGCTATATCACTCAATGCTCCAGTGCAAGCAGGAGAGAACTGAGAGGCTGGAGAGCTGCAAACAGCAAGGGAAAGAAGCATGCAGAGAACTGGGCAAAGCAAGCAAGATGAACTGCAATACTCTGCTCATCCTGTGACAAATGTGTGAGGCTCAGCTGGCAAGGCGACAGGAAGAAATGGCCCCATCAGACTCGGCCAAGGAACTTTCATTTCCCAGGCTGAGCTCTGAATGGCTCACACAATGGAAAGCAGAGTGACTTGTTTCTCCTCCCACCTGAGCTCCAAGGGCTTCTTGCATTCAGAAAAGGCAAACATCAGATTGGCAAGACATTTTGACTTCCCAGCGCAGGCAGAGTCAAGGAAAATGCTTGCATGCTTAGAGAGCCAGAGACGGAAGAGGGAGCAGGAGAGAAAAAATCAAAGCTAGATGAAGGGCTAAATTCTCAAAGGTGCTCAGCAGCCGGGAGATCCCTTTGGTCTCAAGGCAGTGGTGGAAGAAGCAGGATCCGTATTATTATCAGTGTTAACGGGCTTTTTTAGAAACCTACTCTCTCCCTTTGTGTGTCCAAGATGAAGATTTCACAGAGGCATGATTCTGCCTGATTTAAAGGTATAATCCTGTGGTCATCAATGTAATGCACATTGAATGCACACTGAAGCCAGTTTTCTGACCAGAGGCTTCAAGAGACTCACCCTCCCTTAAAGCTGCCATGTGGGAACACACACCGGCCCCAGGGCACTCCGAAATGATTTGGCCATCGTCTTCTGGAGGACCTGGCCTCTCAGGTGTGTGCTGGAGTGGTCTTGCCCTGTTCGGCAGCTGACAGGCCATTCATCCTCATAGCACAACGTGTGCGGGTAGAGATGTGGGAGGTGGCACAGGCAGCCTTTCAACAGCAGTTTGGGCACTCACGAGACCGTCAAACACGTGACACAGTAGCTCCGTTCCTGGGAAGTGGTGACTGGGAAGTTCAGCTCCCATCTTGATCCCAGCAAGGCTGGGCAGTGCAGTCAGTTCGTAGTTACCTCAGAGAGTTACCGAAAGACCCCAGGCCTTCCTTGCCAGAAAAGGATGAACTCCTGATTGCTACAGACTGGGAAAGAACAGGAGGCTTGACAGGGATGTAATCAACTTCAAAGGGGTGGGAGAAGACAATAAAGAGACCTCACAGCTACTTAAATCTGTTCTACGCTATGCGATTCAAAGGCATTAGCCAAGGCAACCAGAGTGACTCCGGGCTGAAGGTCCCTTTGAGGAAACAGCTACTGAAAGAGGACTCATCTCCCTGCCTTATCCTGGAAGTGGCCTCTTGGGAGGTTTTGGGGTGACCCTGGGGCATGGGAGAGGACAAAACATGACCCTCTGTCAGCACTTGCTTGGGAAAGATGTTTCCTCTGCATTGGCTGTGCTCAGCGAATAGCCAGGCAACAAGGAGACCCGCCGGTGCCGCCACCACCCTGCAGAGGCCCGAGGCTCCCTTGTGAAATCCGTTGGCTTGCCTGGCTCTGCTGAAGGGCATCAATGCATCACTTGCTATTTTGGACAGACCCCCTTTCCTGTGGTCACGCTCCAGGGCTGAAGAGTTGTACGCAGATTTGCAGTTACCACTTGGCTGCCTGGTTCAAGATGCAGCTGTTTGGTCACTCAGGGGAATCAGTCAGTCCTCTCTCATACATACAGGATTAGCAGGTAGCTCCCTTGTACCCAGGAAAGGACGAGGCAACGTACTGCTGCATAAAGCACAGCTGAAACAGAAGGGCTTAATTTTGGAACAAAAACTGTGACCAGCTCAGTGGAAGCAGGAGCAGATTCTACTTGAAAAAAAACCCTCTTTGCTGGCAACTGTAATGAAAGGAATAAGATCCGAGTCTTCTTAGCAAACTGCTGGGACTGGGAGTGTTTGAAAGGTTTCCTAGAGACAACAGTACAGTGCATGGAAATGTTTTCCATTGCAACAGCACTCCTACCTCGTCCCTCTCACTGCACCAACCTAAGCATGACCTTTTGGGGTTTGACAGCTAACAACCAGTCCTGGCTCCTGCCACTTCCTTTTGAGCCTGCAATGCCAACTTCTTGTGATTCCTAAGGAAGATTATAACCCAGAAATAGGGCTTGGACATTCTCTGGATATCAGGACTATCTTGTATTATAACAAGCCTGAAAGGAGATGTTAAACCACACCAGCAAGAGTTCTTGTGGGAGGTAAATTATCCCTAGTCTACTTACTGCCTTCCTCTGAGTCAGCTAATAGTGGCTTCTCTGGGAGACAAGACACAGTTAAAGGAGCCTTAGGTCTGATCAGCACAGCAATTTTCTAATTATCTATTATATTTTAAAGTACCTATTTTTTAGGTATCTTAGCAAGTCTCTCAGAGAGAGAATGAGGAGCTTTATCCCTCTTCCCCAGCTAATATGGTGTACAATAAAAATGTGTAATAGATGTTCACAAAGGAAAGAAGAGGTATGTATTGGAAAGAGCCAAGAACTTGGCGTCAAGGCTCCAGAGTTCATTTCCTGGCTCTTTTGCTGCCTTGCTTGGTCGCCTAGGCAGACCACTTAGCCACTACATGCTTCAGTTTCCCTCCAGCCAAATGAGATAATGGTGAAAATCCAGCAGAGGGAAGTACGTAAGTCTCCATTGAATTCAGTGGAACTGTTGCCAGATATTCCAAAGTGTACGTGTACAAGTGGAGTTCAGGTACATGCTTTTATTCTGCACTTACCTGGCAGTGAGCCTGCTCTATTCAGGTGTTTATTCATTAATGGTGTTAATTCCTTAATCATGTTAAAGATCTTCAAGATGTTAGAAAATTTCCAGATGAAAGATGCTACAAGATTATCTTTTCAAAACACCTCTATAAACATTCAGGCAAAGGATTTGATTCTCCCCAAAAATGAGATCCACTAATGGAATGACTTGGATCAGACCCTTGGAAAGGGACCTAATAATTAACTTGGTGTAAATTAATCAGCTTCAGTCAGAATTTAGAGACTTTAACTGCCGAGCACTAGCTTTTGTAGTGACAGCTCCCAGAAAGCACTCTGAAGTGGCCTGCCTAGCTGCAGTGGTACAAGCCCCAGGGTTTGGGACGAACAGCTATTATTTGCCTTAAAATGGATATAAAAGTACCCCTGCCCTGAGATCTGAACCTTTTTAGCTGAGTGCCGTATATGCACACAAGGAGAGACTAGAGAGGTGCCAGCCTTACTAGATACGGCAGACAAAGGCGATGCATGACGAACTGACTGCAAAGGGACGGAAAGCAAGAACGATTTAGCATCTAGTTTCCTGGGTGAAACCCTCTCAGCCCAGGCTGCTGCCAGAGGGGCAGTCACGCTTTGCCCCTCCTCAGTGTCAGTTCTTGTCCCTTCCTTGCACTGGGGCCAGCCTTTGTGCTAACTGCCCCGTTTGGATACGGTTAACTTCAGCTATATCAGGGACAGGACCTGGTTGACTGCAGAGCTGCACTAATGTTAGTGCCACAATAGGGAGTGGGAAGGAGCAAGTGCAGTCAGGGGTATTCTCCATTTGCTCCATCTCCATCTCTGGATAACAGCTTTACTCCTTTCACCATGCAAAGGATATTGCTGTAGCAATACCATTTAAGTATAGTTATATTTAAATTAGTATATATGTAAAATAAAACAAGTTACTATGAAGCATCTCACGTGGGTACAACAATTAGGTTGCCAGAAACCTCCCAGAGCTCAGGGAGGATTTACATTGGTGAAGCATGGACTAGATCTGCATCTCCTGAGCCTCAGTGCAGTGGTTACCAGCTCAGGCAGCCATTCTAGGGAGTAAACAGGTACACCGAATAAGTGATAGCAGTAATAAGGGAAACGATCATTACCTTGTGATGTGCAGGAATGGAGACTACTGCAGTTAATTAAAAAAGGAAATCAGAGCTGAGTCACTAGAGCCTAAACATAGAAGAAAAAAAAATACTTACCTAGGGAAAAAATAATAACGATATTCTCAAGGCCCCACAAAGATAACTATCACAGGCTACACCCCAGCTGACCCCATGTCACCCTGGTGCATGGCTACTGAAAGTGCAACCCCTCAGCTGGCAGGGTGGGGCTGCAGACATCTGTACCGGGGATCCATTCCTCCGCCCGCCACAGCATAGCTGGAAATGGCTTGAGAGAAAGAAAAACCTCAGCAAAACAAGAAACTTTAGAGGATGTTTTTCTCTAAAGAGCTGGGAAAGTGCTTTATTTTCTACCTGAAAATAAACATATATGTATTTTATATTCTGTCCAGTTGCTCTGTGTCCCCTTGTTCATCTCAAGGTCATGCTGTCCTGCCTGTATACTGTGCTTTGTGGTACGGAAGAGGCAGGATTTGGCTGTGATCACAATAAAGGGGATTTTTTACTGAGGCTACTGGACATAAACACACCCTGTGGTCCTCTCTGTCTGTCTAGGCCTCGGCTATGCAGCTTAGGCTTACCGCAATGGGTCTCCCTATGCTGTGGCATGGATTGGAGCTGGGCAGGAAACATTTTTCCCATCCCACAAAAATGTTCTTGTTGTGCATCAGGATGAACCCAAGACCTTTCAGAGTTTCTAGCCTTGTTTTCTGAACATATGGGCCACATGCAATCTTCCTATGCATGTCTGTCATTCTCTCCTGTAAATTCTCAACCTTCTAGCCTAGTTCAAGGCCAAGATCTGCCCCTCCAGACAATTCTGAATCCATGCTCCTCATGCCCAAGGGAGATGGCTACAGCCAGTGGTAGTCGGGTCACTCTTGTCCTAGTATATACTTCTGTGCAGGTAGAGAAAAAACATTTTCCTCAGGGAAATCTTTGCATTAGGGAATTTCAGCCAGCTCCAGCAGGGGTCCAGGGAGCAGGAAGGTGAGCTGCTCACCACCCATGGTTGCCCACCTGCCGTGGCAGAGCAAAGCTGAAATGCAGCTGGCCAGCCAACCCTCGGGGGCAAGGGGCATCCTGGGCTCTGCAAGCAGCAGGGCATAGATTGGTGGCAGCTCTTCTCCAGCACTCCAGCCTGCAGGCAAGGCGCTTGCAAAGGCCACAAATGCTCCCTTGATCCTTTAGCAAAGCCTCCCCTGCTCACTGTCCTTGGGGTAGTGCCCCATCACAGGCCACACAGACCCCCACCCTTTCCTTTCTCCACTGCTTTGCAGAGAAGACTTCCCTTATTTTTTTTTTTTTTTTCTCTCTTCGCTGCCATTTCGCTGGTCTTTACCAGACCATTGCAGATGGTGTCTTTAGGCCTCAATGCCTAATCGTGCATGCCAGCTTCTGCATTATCTGAGCCTTGGAGGCCACCCTGTGACACGCGTCCGTGCCAGAAAGGTCAGAGATAAGCAAAAGATCCTTTTGTGCTCCTGTCTCCCTGCCTGTCTGGGTTTCTTAGAATCTAGCTGCCTTCAAAAGGAGAAAGAAACCAAACAACTGCACGTGGACAGTGACTGATAGTGCCTCAGCGAGCTGCTCTGCTCGCACTATGTCTTTTAATGCGCAGGAGAGGAGGGGGAGGTTGTCCTGAGGTATTGGCAAGCCCGTGTGCCTACACACAGAGAGGGCAAAAGGCTGAGCGCGGGGAAGAGCTGGCTGCACTTTCAAAGGTAGCTATGCAATCAAAATTGCAGGCCAAACAGGCAATCAGCTTGCGTGGGAAGGTTTGTACTGGCAGAAGAGAATCCTCTCCTGGCCTCTCAGAAGTAGAGTTGCATTGCATTAGTGCGTGTGCACTGCCGCAGGCTGCCCTGAAAGTCAGTAAGAAGAGGAACATTAGGAGAGGATGAGATCCCTGCTGGTGCTAAGAGCTAGCACGAAGCCTCGGACTCACCTCCATGCCCCAAGCGGAGTTTGTGGCAGGTAGGAGGGGACAAGCTCTGCTGAGCACTTCGCTCATGTCTAGACTGAATCACACAGAGAAAAATCCATTGCTGATTATCAGTGCTGAGCCGGGGAGGGTCAGCTACCAGAGAGATAGCACCGGAGGGGGCTGTGAACTGGATTACGGAACTGAACTAGGCGAGAGTAGCCCCCTGCTTTTGTCAGTGACAAGTTAGAGGTTACTTTGCTGATGGCAGGATGGAGAAATAAGGTTGCACTAATCACACCTCCCTATGCCTATGTATTTTAAGATGTGCTTAACCTTATTTTCATTGCAGCTGCTGGGAGTTTTGCTCGCAGCTTAGGTCAATAATGACAGCTTTGGAAAATCCCATCATTGCTGTTTAATGACTTGGAATTAGTTAATATTTGTAAAATGCTTCAACAACGTAGATTTGTCCAGCAGGATACTGCTACTGCTTCTGATGTTGATGTGGGGAGATTAGGAAACTGTGGGATACATGTTTAACTGATAACTGGAACAAATGTAGGTGTCCCTGCCATTTGTACTGCCTAACCCTTCACCCTTCACTGAGGGTGGAAGTGAAGAGTGTGAATCACGAAGAGAACAGTTGAGTGAATTTGTGTTCATCACTCCTGGACAGGAATACACTTGCCCTCACTGTACAACTGAGGTCCTGCGTGACTCTTGACAAACTGCTTCCATGCAGTGTGCCTCAGTTTCCCCTTCTGTAGTAGCTTGAGGTTGATGGGAGGAGACATTCATGGAACTTATTATTTTTATAATTGATGCATTTTCTTATGTTCTATTTTCTTTCCTCTTTTTTTTTTTTTTTTTTTAATTCTTGACTAGGCATATAAACACCAGCTGCCCAAGGCTACAGTGCAGAAAGTCAAAGGCGTATGTCGTTGATTTATGAGACCTCCATTCAGTTCAATCTGCCTCCCCCTGTAGTTCCCATGGGAAAAGTTGCTCTTCACTTCCTATCCAAAATCTCTTGTATGGTATGGCTGTGAGCTGTTAGACAACCACCACTTTCTACTCTTGCAACAATTTTCTCAGCAGGCAAAGTGAGTTGTGCTGCTTCTCTGCTATGCTGTGCTGAATTTGTTGAAGAAACAAAGACAGTGCCAGGTTAATAGGAAATGCAAACACTATGGTTTTGCTTATTAGGGTGGTGACCAGGTTAAAAAGCCTGGTTATCCAAAACAATGCAGAATGCGGGGGAGGAAATCAGCATGTGCAAATGTTAATGGAAAACATCCTACATTCACAGAGCACCCCTGCCACTGTAAACGCCTGCTAGGCCACAACCTACAGAAACATTGAAATATCCAGTCCCCCTCTGCTCCCAGGAGAAAGACTGGTCCCACAGCCAAAGGCTGGGATAGGACCCAAGAGAGCTGGGTTCAAGTCCAAAGGGTTGTGTAAATCAACAAGTCTGTCTTTGCTTCAATCCTCTTGCTTTAAAATGGACACAATACCTAAGATATTTATCGTTCCTGTTCTGACTATCTCATCTTCTTTAGACTATCACTTCCTAGCCCTGGTGACGATGGGGAGGGCTGTGCAGAGGTGTAGCGTCTCCCCACTGCAGCACAAGAAGGTGCTAATGGAGTTGCTTTAGCCTCTTCATTCCCCTGGTAAATCCATTCTGTTTTACTGTCTCTACATACAGCGCTTTGGAGAACCTTGCTGGCTGAGGCCCGTAGTACTTACTGCAAATATAATAACTGCAAATATAGATATATAATACATATCTATAATAACCTCCAATATTGATATTTGCAATTTAGTCATCTTTGCAGGGGAAAAACATTTTTTGCAGAGACTTCTCAGCCTCCTCCCAGGGCAGCTCCTTTCTCCTACAGCAGTGATCTCCTCCATATCACCGTCAAGGTTGTTATGCAATGATGCCAAGTATCTGCATGAATTGTTTCAGGACAGATTAGTACATGTGAAAGAGAGGGAAGACATACGTTCATCAAAATGTCAGCTATTACTGTAAACATATCAAACTAGAGACACCAGAAACGCTAACTGTATTCCCTGGAACCTCCTACTTGGGTCATCCTGCCGAGAGATGACTCGCTTGAGAGCAGATTTTACTCAGCTCAATATACCAGTTTGATGTCCATGGAAGCTGTAGATCTTTCATTTTCAGGCATATAGAATTTGATATTACCTCTAATCCTAATTAGCTAATAAACTCTCCAAGCTAGGGACTATGTGTTTGTACTTCTCTGAACCTGACAGGACTCTGCTTCTAGATGAGGCTTCGGATTTGCTGCAAGACAAGGACCAGACTCCCATCTTTCGAAACTGTAACTCCTGGCTGATTCCTCCACTGATGTGAGCAAGAGACAGTGCTCAGCAGTCAGTGCTGTGCAGGCTACCATTCCTGTGCGCCAGCAGCTGAGACAGCTGGATACGAAAGACTTAGACACTGGGCTAACGTTTGTCGTCAGTTATGCCCTTGAGACCTCATTGATTTCAAAGGGCTCCCATGTGCATCATGCAGCAGATTTCAGCCCATTCAGCTCCACAGTATGCAAACTTATTTTTACCACCATTTAGCTGACACATATGTTAAAAGTATGCATAAATGTTGATATACTTCCTGTAGGGTGTAAGTTAAGGAGAAAATAGATGCTCAGCAACGATCTCTGCTCACCTGCAGAGATTGATGGTTGGATGCACAGCTGACAACTACAATTGTGCTCTAAAGACACACCAATTTCCACTCCTCATCTCTTGTCACTTCTTGCACCTGCAAATCTGGCTCAGCCAAGCCTTTGCAGGCACAGCAAGGTGCTTAAGGGAGATGTGTCTGGCTGCACATGTGGATGCTTTGAGCTAGACCAGCAAACCACTGCTTTGGAGATGCTAAGCACACAGCGTTTTAAAAACAAAGATTGTGCTGGCTGTCCTTAGCCACCAAAGAGATTTGTTGTATTTAGACCCAGTTTATGTGCGTCCTGTTTTTAACCCTTCAGTTCTTCTGAGAGCTGCCAGAATTTCAAAGAGTTTTAACAGTAGCAGCAGAGCTGAAAAACAAATGCAACTGAGACAATAAACAGATGTGGCACAAGATCTTTGCAGAGACACAGTAGCATGAACACTATACAAAACATCTCAATATTTATTTCCCTGCATGCACTATCACAGCCGTATAAGCATGTAAGATTTTTCCAGTCCTCCTGGTACTGTCACTACCAATCTCATACTCCATTAATTGTCTGCATGTTGGTAGCACTTAGATTCCAGGCAAGACAGAGACTCCCTCTGCTAATCTCCATGCTCATTCTGACTGTGTTCATAATTTGGAGGTGTCATAAAAAATACTACGATTCTGCAGCATCTTCCCTGCATTGATTAAGGCATGTGACACAGACCGAGTAACCCATAGATCGGTGCTCTGCTAGATAGAGATGGCCTGAACAGTCATCGCTCGCTGTCGCCTATTCAAGATGACAGAAAAATGCTGAGGTGGTTTCTGGGTTAAAATCAGAAGCCTCATCCCCCAGCAGAAGAATTTGGGGAAATCTCTGCAAAATCTCTGAGACTTTCTGGGGTATTTCCAATGGAGAGGCTGACCTGGACTTTGATTGTTAATTAAATTAAATACTTCAGACAGAAAAAAAAAAGGCAGATCTCCTGTATTTATTTATTTATTTTCTGGCTCAGGCTAGAAATCTAAACAGGACTGGTTAGAAAGGTACTTTCCATAATCCTTATGTCCATCTGTGCTTGTCTGTGCACAGCTTCTATACAGAACGTGCATGTAGAAACCTGAGCTGTCCCAAAGAGAGCAAGCCGCAGAATACTTGTGTTTGGGATAGACTGATTTCACGTGAAAAGCCCTTGCAAAAGGAAGCCCCAGCAGCAATAGCAAAGGAACAGCGTGAAGCAGATTTGTGTGAAAGAACCCTGGGTGAGGGCAAGCAGGTACATGTACATTGGCAGGAAGGAGAGGACCGGCCCAGCTCTGCCTTCCTTGTGCAGGCAAAAGGCTTCTTGAAGATGCCTGCAAATAGAAGTGCAGGATGGAGCCATCCAGCTGGGGATGTGTTGCACCTCAGTTCTTGTGATGAAGACACAGATGGTGTTAGGCTACTAGCCTGCAACAAAGCCAATTTTGGCCTTATCTGATCTTGGAGTTCTGGTTGTTGTCAAACCCCCAAAGCAGACATGGAAGGATGCAGCTCTCATCATTTGGGCTTACCCTCATCTCAGACAGGGGTTGTAAACAGCTGCTTTTCTGTTTGCACAGGGAGTTTGCACTCATGAGTTGACACAGGCCACTAGCCATGGATCGCTAAACTCTCCACACAGGCAAGATGAGACCAGTGATGCTGCAGCTAGTAAGCAGGACCCATGCAGCATGGTCAGCCTCGGCTGTGATGCAAAGAATTAAATGGGGCCCTTTAGCTAGTCAGTCTCCTGGACTGTCCCTACTCTTACATCTCCCATTTGCCCCAGCTATGGTTACCATACTGCTGGCACATTGGCTTGCGTGGCTTCTGCCCCAGCTAAATGCAAGGCCAGAAGGACATAAGCCAGCACTCCTGCACCAGCCTTCCTGCATCAGCTGTGACTTCTGCTCTCAAATAGGAAGTTGATAAAAACCTCATCTGGTTGCAGAAAGAAAAATCAGATTTCAAAACCTTTCTCAAAAGGGCTCCAGAGCCTAGCAGCCCTGCTGGCATTAACCCTTTCTGGAACGCAGGCCTCTTCCCGGCTGCACGTAGGGCCAAGGAACGCCTGAGGCTGACACCAGATATTCTGTCGCACCTTGCCCAACTCTTTTGGGGCTTTTTTTCCCCAAGCTGCTGCTTACATTCTCTTGTAACGTTGTTTTTATCTTAGGGCATATCGCATGTCAAATCTGCTTTTATCGATAACCAGGTTAGGGGGTGGAGGAGAGAGAGGAAAGGGGGGTTAGGAAAAACTGCTGTCTCAGTTAACAAGCACGCCCATTGCAAAAAATTAGCAAAGAGAGGAAGGGAAAAAAAATAACAACAAAAGAGACATAGTGCTAGACTGCATGGCAAAATCCATCAGCCCCTCAGCAAAATGCTCAACTCCTGGGAGGAAGATCCAGCTCCTCGGGCGTTACACAGGCGTTCTCACTTCTGGGTTCCAGATCCAAAACCTTGATTTTGAGGGAGACATCACAGCAGAGTAGACTTTTACCTTTCTATTGAGCCTTGCACATTTTCCACCTGGCTGCAACATTCCTGCCTACCATCCTAAGTGAGAATCACTTCTGTGGCTGGGAGGAGATACAGCCTTCAGCAGGGGGATCATGGTGATCCATGCTCAAAAGACCACTTAACCCACAGGACATCTCAGCATGGACTCTGTGGGAAAACCAGTACTTTGCGTTTCCTAAGAGGATCAAAATTGCAATGCTCTTTGTAGACTGTTGGTCCAATGGCTCCACTTTGGGAGGCCATGATTTTAGTATCCTTCCTGCTAGATATGGAAAATGTCACTTAGAAGAGATAGCAGTTTTCAGCCTTTTTGACCTTTTATTTTCTTGCCTTCGTCTAGGAAGATGGTGCTTACCCTGACACTGGGGGCAGAGCTAAGAGGCCTAACTGCAACACCAGAACACACACGGCACCAGATCTGCAGGCTGCTACTCTAAGCACATGGACCATTCCTGCCCCTCAGCCATGACCCTGTTGTGCGTCCGCTCCACGTGCACTGTCACTGGCAGAAAGCCTTTGCGAAAGGTCCCAAACGTCTGACTTTCCACCCTGGCAGGATCTGGGCAACTAACTTCCCTCCACACCCTCACTACGGGCTGTGGATTTCCTGGCCCTCCCGCGTGCACAGCATGACCCATAACGGGGCATACTGTCTTGAGGTGAGCAGGTGCTCGGTGTTTCTCACCACCTTCCCCTCTTTTCTTTCTGTGTCCTATATTGGTCTATGATTAAATCGAACCTGTTTAACCGCCACAGCCAGATGTGGGGACCCCATTCATTTGTTACAGAAAAAAAAAGGAAAGAAAAAAAAGAAGAAAGAAACAAAATTGCATGCAGTGACAGTTGTCTGCATGTGACGTGTGACCTGCAGCCCTCTGTATACCCTGAAACCACAGGATCTTTGCCTGGGCCGTGGGAACTTGATGTATCAGACCCTCAGAAACCCAGTCTTAGATATTCATCCCCCAAAGATCTTGCTGCCTCCAAGGCTGAGGAAAAGCATGCCCCACCAGACTTCATATATCCTCTCATATAACCCTCCCTCTGAACGCAATACAGATCTCAGTCCTTTCTGGACAAGGAACCTTTTCTAGCATGGACTCAGCCTCCCACAACTCCATGGACCAATATAACTTGCTACTTTCAGCCTCAGCGAGCCCCTTCCCTCCACCCCACCAAACTAGATTGTTTCACAGCCACAGAAAACTTGTTTCACATCTGCCCCTGAAGCAGACTGCCTTTTGTGACTGAGTGACTTCTGTCTGCCATGTGAGCCTTTTACCCTGGGCTCCGATGAACATTGTCGCCACTATGATTCACTAGAGATCCTATTGCCACCATCCATGGGATGATCAGTTCTTGCTGTGACACCAACATCCCCCGGGCCTGATGGAGGTCCTTACAGCCAGATCCAAATGACATATAGTCATGCTCCGAGGAAAACTTTGTCCAGGGAACGTGGTCCAGAGTCAATAGTGCCTATTCACAAATACTTCATTTTATTTTATTTTATTTTGCCTCTTCAAATCTGCGTATTCTAGGATGGAGAGCACTCTAGGATTTCCCACCTATCGTCATTAACTGGGACCTTCAAGGTGACCGAGAATAAAAGTCTGCAGGGAGTTGCATGGCAGGGGGTCAGTGAGCAGAGCAGAGCTAGCAGAGCCATTAAATCAGCTGGGGCAAGCTAACAGGGGTTAGGGACAAAAATTCAGACCCAGAAAGGAAGAGACGGAGACATGAGGGAGGAAGGGAGGGAGGAGGAAGGAAGGGAGATTATATCCGTCCCCATGCCCAGAGCGGGGAGGTGAACAGACAGAATAAGCAGTGAAGCCTATCATTGCCTCCCAGCTGGTACAGATCCCTGGAGACAGGCTGTGGGTCACAGCCTGTTGAAAATAGGGCTGTTGTCTATGTGAGGCTTTATCAGTTGCTGTTTCTTCTTTCTCTCTGTCCTGCTCCAAACTCTTGATTTCCAAAAAGGGTGGGAGATGTCACAGAATCAGCAGCACATCCTGAACAGCTGCTGCCACCCTCTATCTCTGCCACACTCCTTGCGTCTCTCACTGCTGCTTCTGAACCCCTCCAGAAAAACTGCTCTGTCTGCCTAGCTCATACAAAGGGCCTGAGGAGCAACATCAAACCTTGAATTTGGGGGACTGCAGATTTCCGGTGGAATTCAGTTCTGGCTTCCCCTTAGGTCTGACTGATTCAAGACTTCTGTAGACTGACACACTTTGGATCAGACTCCTGCAGAAAGAGCAATGTGGGGAAAAAGGAAGTAGGCCTATTACATGGCAAGACTTGGGGCCTCTTTCCTCTCAAAGGGGTGACAGCAGGTGGGAGAGGGTAAAGAGGTTTCTCAAAGCCCAAGGCTTTTGATGGAGCAGCCAGTGTGAAGATGGCCCTGCCCCATATCTTGACTGGGTAATGGGATTCTTCCATGGCCACAGATAGAAGGTAGGAGGGACGAAGACACATGGCTGCCAAAAGCTGGATGGGTCTCTCCCAAAAGGTATTTCCATAAAGATACTTAAGCATCTAATTCCTGTTTGAATATGCCTCTTCTATAGAAAAGGAGGTTCTTTATGAAGGGTATATCATGATTTTTAGAGCCACTAGCAGCTCAGCTCTTTCTAAAATCAAGGAAGGCCACAGGAGCTCAGCTTCTCTGAAAACCAAGTCCTGAGAGAAAAGCATTGCTGTTCAAGTGATTTTTAGCAAGCCTTCCTCTCCTTGCTCTCCTCACAGCTTATTTGAGGATTTCTTCCCAAGGAGCCTCACATTTTCCTGAAGATCCTTTTCTGAACACAAACAAATAAATTTCATGCTTTGTTCTGCGGGAGAGTCTTTTATCAGTTTCTTGCCCTGATGATGACAATCTTTGTTTCTTCTGAAGATGGGGACAAAGGAGCTGGATTTGATCAAAAAAGATTCAGCCCAGATCCAAGCTCAAAACTCAGTTTGAACCTGTTGAGAAGGTCCAATAAGTTCACAAAAGTTTCCACATTTCATCCATTGCTGCTGCGTCTCTATTTCCAAGATCCCATTGGAAAAAAAAAGAAAGCAACTTTCATCAGACTCCCAGCTCAAATTTACAGATGGAGCATTTCCTCAAGAAAGTGCTTTGCTAAGGAATGCCAGTATTCTTAAAAGGAAAGATTTAACAGGCAAGCACAGGCGACAGTACTCCCTCTCAACCCCGTTAGTGTTGCCCACCCCTGTGGCAGTAAGCAGCTGCCCAGCTTTCTAACTCTCCCAGTCAAATCACTGCCAGTTCTTAAGCTATTCCCCCCCCCCCCCCATTTTAAAGATGGGGAAAGACAGAAGCGTAGAAAGAGAAGTGCATTGCTGTATACAAAAGCAAACAGCAGAGCCAGAAGAAGACCTTCTTCTAAGCCTAATGTTTTAGTCATTGCACTCCAGCAGCACACAAATTGCTTGCAGAAGGTTCTGCACCAGGGCTGATTCTCAAAACATGCTGAACTTCACCCGTTATTGTGGTAAGCATTTCCAAAAGCTGGTAGAACCTCTCAGTCTAAGCTGGGACAGATCAAGCAAGTCACATCTATGCATGAGACCACGTTGAGGCATGTGGGCTGTTCAGAATCCATCCAAGCAATTTCCCTAGAAGTTGAGAAATGGAAAAAACTCCCACAGGGATCCCAGTCCAGCTGGGACAGGCAATTTTGCACAACCTCAGTTCAAGTACTTTATCAGAAGAATTTTCCAAACTTCCATGTTCTTCCTGCTCTAAGGTGGAGCTAGTTCAGCCCACTCAAAGCACAGGCCCATGATTCCAGCGTAGGGCCACAAAGATGATTAGGGGACTGGAGCATCTCTCTCATGAGGAAAGGCTGCGAGAGCTGGGCCTGTTTAGCCTGGAGAACAGAAGACTGAGAGGGGATCTTAATGATGTATACAATATCTTGAGAGGGTGTCAAGAGGACAGACTCTTTTTCAGTGGTGCCCAGTGACAGGACAAGAGGCAATGGGCACAAACTGAAACATAGGAGGTTCCACCTGAATACAAGGAAAACCTTCTTTACTGTGAGGGTAACAGAACACTGAAACAGGTTGCCCAGAGAGGTTGCATAGTCTTCCTCTCTGGAGATACTCAAAACCTGTCTGGATGCGATCCTATGCAATGTGCTTTAGATGATCCTGCTTGAGCAGGACGGTTGAACTAGATGATCTCCAGAAGTCTCTTGCAACCTCAACCACTCTGTGATTCTGTGATCTGCTGCAGGAATTATTCAGTGTGGCCCTGGATGCTCCCTGCCCTGCTCAAGTAGAGGAGTTACCTTCATTTCCAGATGGGCTGTGGTATTCCACCACCACACCTGGATTCTTGGGCCTGCGCATGGAGGAGCAGGATTCCTTCCCCCACCCCTACCCTGAAAGGGCAACACCCACCGTGTGGTTTCCTGAAACGACAGAGATATTTGTCAAAGACAGCAGTAAGAAACCCAAATGTGGTAAGTGGCCTCTTCTGAGTTGAGTGAGCTGCTGGTGCTGGTGCTCTGGGGTAAGGCTGTTGCCCTGTGGGGCTAGCAACAACATCTTACTCTTTGCAAAATATCAAAGGCACATGCGATGTGGCTCTGCCTCAGAGCGGAGATGGGCTTCCTCTGGTAAGCTGTTAGCCACAGAGAGAAGAGTGCAAAAGACATGCAGGAGACAGACATTGTCCTGGCCTAGCTTCAGTGCTGATGTCTGGTTTATCAGAGAAGTGTCACCCATCTTGCTGTGCAGTACTTCCTCTGAAAGCCTGAAGGTCTGGTCCTCTTCAGAAGCCATTTAAAAGTCAGGCAGACACCTGAGGTGAGGAATGGGCTCAAGCCCCAAGGCAAAAGATGCCAAATGTGGATACAGGGGTCAGCAAACACAGGGATAATTCTGTTTGCTGCAATTAGGCATTGCATTTGCCACTTCTTGGGCAAAGATGAGCAAGGACAAAAAGCAGATTGAGAGTTTGAGAAAGGTTAGAGCCACACTTGTGGCTCTGATTATGTGGCTGTCAGTTGCTTCAATCTCTACTATGGATCACAAAAAAAACCACAAACTTTGGACAGGCTTGATGTCTCCAACTCAAGTCTATCTCATCTTTTCCACGTGGGCAGAACAGACAGGCAGCTGCAGTGACCATATTGATGAATCTTTTGTCTACGAGCACCTTCCTATAATTTAATTAATGGGAGGGAAATTGATTGCTGCACTCGAACAACAGGGAATGTGTTGGAGTTTTCCAGACTCCCTTGTCTACAGCTAATCCTGCTCCTAATGTTTGGTCCAGGAGATCTTACCAGCACAGGCCATTAAGCTCAGTTTCCTCTTTTAGTCTCTAACAGTCAGGGAGGGGAGTGAAGATTGTGTTAACTGGGGACAGGACAGGGTGGGGCTGGACTTTTGCCCTAGAAGGGGATGTGGACCTGCACCTTAGAGAGTCTGTTGAGACTGCTGATCAAGAAACATCTTGCAGGAAGACAAGGGTAGACAAACTCCTTGAACATGGACAAGAAAGCAGGAAAAAAAATTCCACAGAACCAGAGACAGGTCAGAGATATGTCTCTGCTCATTATTATTAATTATTAAGCAACAGTAACAGGCTCATACTGCAACAGAAACAAAACTACAGATGAGCTCTGTCCGGGCAGGGCCTAAGAGCTGACTGTCTGCGACTCACCCATGCCAGGGGCAAGGCAGAGGCAATGTATCTCTTTTCCCAGGGTCCTTCTCTAGCTAATCCAGTTACACCTAGTATCTGGGCTGTCCAAAGCAGCTGTGGACACTTTGCTGAAGGCAGGGATGGGAGGCAGAATGACATCATGTGGATAGGACAGGATGGCGTGGAAAGTTTGATATCTCCAGCATAGAAGGAAAGGTGAGGACTGCTTGTATCTTACAGACTGCTTGGTCTGTAAGATCTGGACTGGACAGCATCCCCCGAACCCAGCGCTGTTCCTCTGCCTGCTGTTTCAGGCAGAGGAACATTTGCTGTTCTCTGGAAAGTAAACCTTAGATCTAACTGATGACATAGAAGCCAACCTAGTCCATCCCCTCATAACCTCCATCCCCTCCATTCAGACAAAGGAAGGGAACAGAATGGAGTAGAATAGCCACTGAGTCACCGATGAGGCTGGACAAACATACCAGAGATCTGCAGTAGTTCTCAGCAGCAGAGGCCCTGGACAGCCTAGAGGTGTGGGCTTACATGCTTGGTGGATTAGACATGGCACTGACTCAGAAACACAGCTATGAGCTGCTGGTGGAATGGGGGGGGAACAGCTTTTACATGAGCTAAATAATGTTGAAATAAAAAGTCCAGAATGTATGCATCTCCCCAGGGCCCACCAGTAAAGATGATCTCTGTCCTTCCAGTTTGGCCAAATGCAGCTCCTGAGACTTCCTTGGTGTTGTAGGCTCATCTTTAAGGCGCGTAACTTGCAGACAAGAGATCCTGGACACATCCTATCCATGATCTCAGCAGTAAGGGTGGAGGAAATCTGTCTGTGATGGCAGCGGGGAGAGGCAGGGACCCTTCGGAGTCTAGTTCCAGCACTGACTCTGCCTACTGTGTATCCCTACTTTGGATCCCTGACATGTTGGAGAGTTTTCTGCACCCTTGAAAAGCCTAATTAAATTGCCCTATGAAGAGATGCATCTTATTTCCTGCTTTAACTGTGCAGATCTGCACTTCCAGCACCTGGATCTTGTTATTCCTGTCTGTTAGATCAAAGAGCCCTCTACTATCAGACACCTTCTCCCCTTTTAGCTATTTATAGCTCCAGCTAAAAGGCTTCAAGCTTTATTCCAAGAAACACTGACTGGAATGCCTAACTCACGCGTTTTGAGATATATTTTGCATTCTGCAAACTTTTCTGCACCTCTCTGCGCATTTTACATCTCCTTTTTGAAATGTGGACTTTAGAAGTCCAGCTGTGAACCCCCAGGGCTATCCAGAGAGCTTATCCCCATCCCTACTCTTTGCTACTAGCCAAGGCAGGGCAGCCCTTACTGCCAAGGCATCAACACAGCCTCTTCTACCAAACAAAGCTGGCAAAAAATCTGCACGGGTATTACTTCCAGAAACTTCAGTTAATGCACATGTCTACAACCAACAGTAACACCACTGCTATTTTAGAGAGAATAATAGTTACATTGTAAAAAATATAAATAACACCTGTCAAAATAAATAATAATAATAATAAAAAATAAATAAATGACAACAGTGAAGTGGCTATAAACTCCCTGCACTTGGCTCACCATTTCTGCAAGGCATAAGCCAATTTCACCAGGAAAGAAAAAAAGTTCTCAGATGTGCAGTTTATTCTCTCCTTCCCAGCAGCAGCTTCCTCTGAATATCAAGTGCTTGCCACTGTTAGAAACCGCATGACGAAAGAAATTCAGCTCTGGTCAGCCAGGGAATTTGGAGCTTTTCAGCAACAAATGGCTGCAGGAAGATTTTGGATGGGGTCCTGACAGCTAAAGGGTGCGGAAGTCTGTAAATGAATTCATTGTTGGTGGTTCTAGTGTCTGAAATAAGAAGTTGTCTGGGAATAAGGACACACTGGTCATGACCTGCCCTCTGGTGGCAATGGCACCAGGGTGGCTTTGGGCACACCAGGAGGCAGTAGCACCCTGCGGGCGGTGCACCCAGGGTGGCAGCAAGCAGGGAGGGCAGGTGCCTTCTTTGGGCATCTCCCAGACTTCTCCACACACGGCCGTGCTCCAAAAGACAGGACAAATGGGAGGAAGTTGCCTTGTCTCAGGGCCTTGTGCTGCAGAAACATCAACCTCCCTCACTTGCCCCGGTCCTGTCTCCAAGGCGTATGTTTGCTCTCTGGCGAGCCAGAGACACAGCAAAATTTAAGAGCACAAAGGGACATTAGATCAGTTAGCCTGATTTCCAGTCTAACACATGCTGCAAAATTTCTCTGCTATACTGAGCTCAGTAATTTCCATCTGACTAACCATATCTCTCAAAGTCATGATTTGAAAACACCAAGGTCATATAGCTAGAGTCTTCTGCAGTCTCTTCTCTGTCAGCGTCTGAGCACCTCCCAGGCTTAAAATGACAACGCCTTGGGCTTTCCATAACCAAAGAGTCCAGAGTCATCAGTTCCTGTCATTCTTTTCAAACAAGAATTTCATTAAGCTTCACAGCTACCCCTGTGGGATTGTAAGTACCAGAATAACTGTTCAGCTCTGTCACCATGAGGTTAACGTGTTCTTGTCCAGGGTCACACAACTGTTCAGCATCAATGGACCTGGGAATCCTAACTCCCACCTCTTCTTTGAAATAATCTGCATATGATTCAGTCAGACACAGTAAAAGCATGTGAACTTTTTTTTTCCTTTTTCAATTTGACACCCATCTGATTTTTTTTTTTAAAAGAAAAAAAAAAAAAACTTGTTGCTAAAATGGGAAACCAGAGGAAATGTTTCAGTCTTTGGGGAAAAAAAAAACAGCATGCCCTGGAAGGCACACAGACTATCACCATCCTGTGTTTTTGTGCTTTTGCTGCCAGGTTACCGATTTCACAGGGCTCCAGAGGAAACTGGCACATTAAGTTGGCAGATTCTTCCCGTGGCAATGTCATCATGGTCTCGGTTATATGGATATTTGCTTCCATCTAGGGAGGCAAAAAGTGCTGGTGTGGCTCCACTTACTTCCAATTTCTGTCCCTTTCAAATTGGATCTTTGGCCACATCTTTTTAAATACCACTGAGAAGTGCTCTCATTTTTAGCTAGTCCCCTCCTGGCTTGGCTAGCTAGTCTCCTCTAGTGGCTGCTACCAGTTACTTGAGAGGAACATGCAAGAAAGCCTGAAATCCTTGAGTAACTGGACCTTTATGGAAGATTTTCCCTCCCACACCATTGGTCAGAGGGAAGCTGTGGCATATGGGAAGAATTACATACTCCTACTGCAAAAAGGGGGTTTAGGCCCCTAATTCTAGGACTATCTGCAAATATTTACACCAGTGGATTTCTGCCAGGCTGCTGGATACTCTGCTTTTGGCGGAGTCAGACAGACTGCACTGCTACAGCATGCAGGAAGGGGAGAGCTTTCCAGAAGAGCTTTGCCACCAAGAAAAATATTTTAATCTCTGATGGAGCTTTCCATCAATAGCTCTGAAAGTCTTTCAGAAGGAATGTCCATACTCACAGCTGGGAAATGAGATGCAGAAGAGCAAAGACGCTTGCCTACAGTTACTCAGCAGGCTGGCTGAGTATGAGCAGGATCTAAGCCAGAGTAACACAACACATTGCCCATTAACTACAGCACCCAGCTTCCTCTGCCATCCCTCACTGCAGGGCTTTCCCCTTACTGAACCAAAAATCCCCTGGAGTGCAAAGAGCTACAGACTTCAGTGGCAGTTTTGTTTTCCAAATATGTCTGCAAAGTGGTTTGGAAAGGCAGAAAAAAGAATATTCCCAAGAGAGTAAAGAAAACAGCCAGCACAGGGCTGTGAAAGAGTCTGTTATTTACACAACAGCTCCCCAACGTGAATAAATCAGGTAATGCAGTGCACACGGGGAAAGCTGAACGGTCGCGTTCAGAAGAGCATCCACAGGGCAGGACAGGGCAAATAGCTCAGCTGGAGCAGGAAATACAGGCTCATGCTGGAAATTCAGCAGCTTCCTTTGCAGCCGCCCATCACTGTGGGGGGAACTCAGGACAGGAGACAGTGAGGACTAGGGGGGCCCTCAAGATCTGTGGCTGCTCACCCGGCTGAGCAGACACCCGAATTAGGAAAGTGGCAGGAACTTGCAAGAGCGGTGGGCCTTGTCTGGGTGCACACGCTTGTGCAGCCACATGTGAAGGAGGGCAGCCTGCTGGTTGTGTCCGTGTCCTGGCAGGAAGATACCTCAGCTGAGGAAGGAGCGTGCATCTAGGGAAAAGACCTCGAAGACTGTCTGAGCTGAGACAGCCAGTTTGGAGCCCAGCTATGCTGATTGCCTGGCATCCATCTGCTCTTGGCCATTGTGCGGATGCACGAAAGAGGCAGGTGCAGAAAGGTTTACATCTGGCAACTTGGTCTGACATCTCAGCTGACCCTGCTTCAAGCAGAAGAGTGGACTAGAGACCTCCTGAAGTTCCTGCCAGGCTGAATTATCCCATGAAATACCTGACCCTTCATGAGAATCCAGCCTCAGTTAGAGTGGATTCCCTTAGCAATGCTGGGGGTGGGAGGAGAGCTGGGCACTTCAGAAAGATCTAAAACAACTAGTATACAGAGGCAGGAGCTGGGAATTGCTGACAGTAGTGGTGGGAGTCTGAAATCTTGCCTCTGCAGGGCTCCCTCTTCTTTCCTACAACAACTAAAGGAAGAAGAATGGTGCCCATGCTTTTTGTAACTTCACAGTGTTTGTGCTTCTCACCTCCTGGAAGAGTGTGCCCAGGCTGCTCAGGAGGAGAGTGGATGCCTTCCATCCACATGAATGGAAATAAGCCCTGCCCCAAAAGACTTCAAGATCACCTGGGGCAGAGAGAGGCTGTGTGGCTCTACAGACTAATGGTTAGGGCAGATCCCTGGCTCCAGGGTAGGAGAAAGGGTTCTGGGTTTCAGTCCCTCTTCTTCAGGATTGTTTCTGTATTTCACATGAAGCAGTTATTGGTTAAATGCATAAAAACTCCTGAAGGCAGGATTGTTTCTTTCTGGGAAAATGCTGTAAATAACAGGTTGAAAGACAACATTACGAAGTATTGGGGATGAAAACAAGAAAAGGCCGTCCTCTGGCCTCATGCAATTAAATAGCCAGGAGTCAGGGATTAATTGTAATGCTCTGCACTGATATTGCACCCCTCACACAAAAATCTAAGTGAAAAATTTCTCAGGGCCCCTACTTGCCTGGTATCTTTCTTTAGCAGACTTTGGAGTCTATTTGCACACCACTAAGGATTATATGGCTAGCCTATTATGAGGAGAAAATGCCACCTCATTCAGTACTCTGATGCACATGATAATTCATCAGCAAAAGCACCTGTCCACACTTACTTCCTAATGTGTTTGTTCCTTGGATTTGCTACAAAAGTGACCATAGATTGGTTGAATTATCTTGATGGCACACAGACTGAGGAGTGCAGCGCTCCCCGTGGTATCACGCATGGTACCTACAAGTCTGAAATTCCACCATTGCCCCTATGCACATTTCCAGCTCAGCTTGGTCCAGTCTTTTCACTACAGACAGCAACACTGCACTTTTTATCCAGACTTGCCAAGTTCTTACTCCTCTTCTCATCCAAACAATTTGGGTGAGGCATGTGTGAAGAGTTAACTAGCAGAATTCAAACTACCAACATTAAACACTCACAGCTCCCTTCTTTCAGCTTCATCTGGACCATCAGTTTATTCACTAGGGTCCGGACCCCAGAAGTTCCTCAGCTGGAAGCCACAAGGACTCAGCACCTCTGTGAACTCAGCCTTACATCTCCTCTTACCCTGCTAAAGGGCAGAAAGCCTGCCACGCCTCTGCTACAGAAGGGCTGGGCAGAGACAGGCATCCCTGCCGTGGGCTGGAGCAGTGGCTGCTGCGTGGCTTGGCAGGATCTGGAATTCACCCTGGGATTCACACCCTGGAAATTCACCTACACCAACTGCAGTGAGATCCTGCGTCAGTACCACCCCCTTCATACACAATCATTTCAAGGTATTATCAAGATCTTTAATGCAATTACAGTCTGCAAGCCCTCTGCCAACAGTTTTGCCTGTCCCTGAGCCTGTTAAGGTGTAAGATAACACTCTCTTTCAATCTATGAAACTATGTTGCCTCCTACCTTTGATGATCAAGAAATTTGCTTCTGCAGACATGTTTGCTTTGAACAATCCAGCCTCCTTCTTCCGCCACCTCCTTGCTTTCCCTATCTGCTGCTGATTTTGCTGCTATCGCTGATGAAAAGCCAGTGATGTGTGGAAGCCGTGTTGCTATCCAAATCAAATAAGATCAGGACCTTTAATTTCCAGCGTGGCAGCTGTTGTTTACATTGATTTTTTTTTCTCTGAGATGCACTTATTGGTCCTTACTATGTTCTCTCTCTCCCACACATGTACTTAAACAGGAAGCAAGGGGTGGGAGTTGTAGTGTGGGGGTTTCCTGTTCTATGGTTTCAGAAACACTTAACTGATACCAAAGCTTTGATCAAAAGATCTAACACGCAAGCTGAAGTTCAGCTAAAAGTACATATTGCTTACAACAGGAAAACCTGAAATGTTCCCACAGTTACAGGGCTCTTGGCACGTGGTTGGTACTTTTCATGCTTTTTTAGGAAAAAAAAATGAATGGAAACACAGATTACGCTAGACCAACTGGAAGTCACAGAAAGCAGGTTTTGCTTTCCTGGCTCTTTTTCATGGACCCTTTAGAAGCAGCTGAAGGCACATCCCCCAGGGTACCCAGGCCACAAGTGGGAAACCACAACGCTGATGCATCTCAGGAGATAAATAAGTGTTCTTCTGAACTTTAGAACAAGGTGTTCTGAACTTGAGACCTCAGCTCCCAGGGCTGTAGCTGGCAGGGACAGTGGCTGCGGCCGGCGCTCCGGGCCCGCATGCGAGAGCTCTGACAGCATCACGCGGGCGGACTCGGGGGCGCGCAAAACCACGCGTGGGGGGGGGGGGGCGCGAGCACGCAGGTGTGCAGCGTGCAGCGGACCGCGGGCCAGCGAGGCTCTTGCTCTGCCACCCCGCAGAGCCCCACGGGGCCCCGGTGGGCCAGGCACGAGGGCTACATGGGACCTCCGGGGGGGGAGGGGGAAGGTAGCGGCGCCACGGGCCCAGGGGACCCCCGTGGTCCCCCGGGGCCGCCGCCGGCCCGGCCCTCCACGCACTCGAGCAGGCAGCCCCGGCACCCTGATGGCCCCGCCCCCGCGCCCCGCCGGCCCCGCCCCTCCGCCCCGCCCCCGCGCCCTGACGGCCCCGCCCCCTCCGCCCCGCCCCCGCCGCGCCCCGCCCCTCCCTCCCGTCACTACAAATCCCACAATGCCCCGCGCGCGCGCCTCACCACAGCTCCCCCTCCCCGCCCTCCCCCCTTGGCGCACGCGCACAGCCTCATATGGCTCCAAGATGGCCGAGACCGCGGCCGGCGGCTCCGGCACGGTAACGGCGGCTCCTTACCGGCGCGCGGGGCCGTTGGGGAGGGCGCGCGGCGCGGCGCGGGCGGGCCAAGGGCTCGTTCTCGCCAGCGGCGCCGAGGCGGCCGCGGTCTGCCCGTAGGGCTCGCAGGCGCCGGCTGAAGAGAGGGAGGCGCTGATTGGCTGAAGGGCTGGAGGGGGGCGGGGCTTAGCAGTGACGCTGGATTGGCTGGAGGACCGGGATGGGGGGGGGTACCGGCCCGGAGGGGAGCCCCCCCCCTTGTTCTTAAAGGGGCCGCAGCCCGTTATATGGAGCCCCAGGGAGGGGGCGTCGGGCAGCACTCTGAGCTCGGCGGGGCCGTGTGTCCGCAGAGGTCCGGCAGCAAGCAGCCCACGACGCCGGCGGATAACTACTACCTGGCGCGGCGGCGGACGCTGCAGGTGGTGGTCAGCTCCCTGCTCACCGAGGCCGGCTTCGAGAGCGCCGAGAAGGCCGCCGTGGAGACCCTCACCGAGATGCTGCAGAGCTGTGAGTGGAGTCGCGGCCGCTTCCCCCCGTGCAGCGAGGTCGCGGCGGTGCCCCCGGCGCTTGCTTGTTTCTCGCAGTGCCCCTTCCCGAATTTGCCCTGTTCCGTTTGGCTCGTGCAGGTGGTTTCAGCACGAGTAGAAAGCTGGGCCGGTGCTTGGAGTGTACCCCTGGGCTCGCAGACTTCTGCGGTGGCGAGCAGCTTGCTCGAACTCAGAAGCATTTAATTGTTTTCCTTGGTGAGCATCAGACATCTAAACCGCTTTGGGAACCTGTCCCTGGGTGTGTGAGGTGGGAGTTGCAGCACCATGTATTTCATGGAGATGCCACCAGAATAAATAGAGAAAAGTCCCAGGTAGTTGGTTTGTTTCAGCCTTGAAACTCTACTCCTATGTTTCTGAGTGGTGTGCCCAGGATCTCCAGTTGCATGTTTTGCTGGTTTTGTTTGTGCTTGTGGACTGATATGCCAAACATTTTGCTATTGCACTTATGGAAAACATTTGACTGATCTTTACTGTCTCCATACTTTGCACATGTTTTAAGTTTAAATATGCAAATTATAAGACTGGATTTCAAGAGCTGTTTTTCTTTTCTTAATAGATTTGCTAAAAATAACCTGAAAATCGGGTGTCTAAAGCCAGGATTGGGCTGATATAAATCTGTAGTTACTATCTGGAAAGAATATATGGTGCTATTTCTTTCCCAGATATTTCTGAAATTGGAAGAAGTGCCAAGTCCTACTGTGAACATACAGCCAGAACGCAGCCAACACTCTCTGATATAGTGGTTACGTTAGTTGAAATGGGTGAGTAGCTGACTGGTCTCAGTAATTTCCGCTGCCTGTGTTGCAGAGGATTTGGATGTGTTATCTTGGGAGGAAAATCTTTTCCCCCGTCTTTCTAGTGTTTGTGTGATGCCCACTGTCCTGAGTGAGTATCAGCATCTTCTCAGACGGGCACTGAGCTCAGTGGCTGCAGCCCCATACTGCACATGAGGGGTTTTGGTGTAGCAGAATGGCAGTTTCTTGGGACAGGGGAGAACAACTCTGTGCTACTCTGACACCTGCTCAGCTTGGGGTTGCTTTTTTCCTGCTTTCTATGCATTTGGCTTTCTTCAGCTAGAAATTGCTAAACTTCAGTTCTTGTGGAAATGGCAAAGGCTACTAATGGAACTGAGGATGAGAACAGTCCAGCTGTTCAGGGAAGGGCCTTATTTAGGTGCTCAACTCTCTCTGTTGTGGATCCAGTAAAAATGTAAACAGTGCACAATTTTCATTCATATGTACAGCAGAGCCCTTGGCAAAATTCTGCCTGACTTCTTTCTGAATGGAATAAGGCCTAGGAGGAGGAATTTTTGACAGGACAAACTCCTGATGTGATTTCTGTTTCCTTTTCTGTTTCAGGGTTCAATGTAGAAACACTTCCCGCATATGCCAAGCGTTCCCAGAGAATGGTCATCACTGCCCGTACGTGGGAGAGCTCTTCTCTTTGTACCTAGGAAATTGGAAATAATTTGGTGTTCCCATCTGGCATCCAGAAAGCCCATGCTCCTTGGATGAGTGATGCAGTGTATTGCTTCTGGATGTGCAGCTCACGTTAAAGGATTTCTGTAATGACTATGTAATCAGTGAAGGAAGGATACCCTCCAACAAATCGGCATCAGTTGCCTTTCCTTTAGCATCCTTATTGCTCACAAAACTCTGAAGATGGTTTTGTTTTCCATGTACAGGAGAGAGGGCTTGAGTAACCCTCGTTCCCTTGTAGGATGCCAGACATGGCCGTAAGTGACTGTTGCTTATGGGAAATACTCTGTTCCTTTTACAGGACCTAGAATCATGGGTCACAGCTCAGTGTAGGTTAGCACTTCTTTATGCCTGATACTTGACAGAATGATGCTGGCTGATCTGTTTGTGCATGTTTTTTGAACTGTAGCTCCTGTGACAAACCAACCTGTGACTCCCAAAGCCCTGACAGCTGGACAAAACAAGCCACATCCATCCCATATCCCTGGCCACTTCCCTGAGTTTCCAGATCCTCACACCTACATCAAGACGCCAGTGAGTGAAAAAGACCTATGTGTCATTTGGGGTTTGTCTTAAGTCAATGGCATCAGTAGTTGGTGTATAAGTATTGTTACTATGGTGCTGGTGTTTTTATCCAAGGCATCAGTTCTCCTGACTTCATGCATCGCTTAACATTCGCGAGTCACCCTTGCTGTAGATTTTAGGCTGGCCGACGTGTAGCTCTCTGAAAGGCCGTGCATGTTGAAGGTCTATGTTTGCCTGTAGCTTCTGAATCTTAGTAATGTTTTAAACTTCAGTTGACAGCACTGCATCCAGTAACTGATCTTTTTTCCCCTTCACTGCTCCACAGACCTATCGGGAGCCGGTTTCTGATTATCAGGTCCTACGGGAAAAGGCAGCATCTCAAAGACGCGATGTAGAAAGAGCTCTCACACGCTTCATGGCAAAGACAGGAGAAACACAGAGTCTCTTCAAAGATGATGTTAGCACGTTCCCATGTGAGTTATCTAGGACACTTAGTGCCCAGTTCTCTGGCTGAGTATACCTTTATAGTTCCTGTTACTGCAGGAAGTGAGCACTGGAGGATCGTGTTTTGTTTGCCCTGCCAAGGAAAGGAGGGAAATGAGGAATTTTCTATTATAAACAGGGATGAAGACACAGGGTTCAGAATGAAAGCTAGTTCTGCCAAGTCACAGGTTCCCACCTTAAACAAAGGCTTATCCTTTTTCCTGATGCTGCAGAAGGCCTTGGCTGATAGGTGCTCTATTCCAGGCCTCCTGTGTGCTCCCCCCAATCCTGTCTGATGCTCTGTGTAACTGAGCAAGTCGGTTCCTCTCTCAGTTGCCCTGACATTTCTGTGCTAGTCAGTGATGATGAGCACTGCAGGATTTCCTCTTCTCACAGTCAGGCTTTTGCTCTATTTTGCTGACTGCAAAGCAGTGATGAGAATTTTCACCTTTCCAAAGCTCACAGGGAGCATAGATGTCTAAGGGGGACTAAGTGAAGCTTCTAGAAGTGAGGCAATTGAACTTTTATGAAGGTCAGGAAGGAACTTCTTGTATTTGTATGATGTGCCCTTGATTGGAAACAGAAAAAGGGCTTTGAGTCAGAAAATAGGAAATTAGAGGCTGCCCTTTTTCAGGGCCTCGTATTTCATTCCTGACCCCTGGGAGTGTCAGGAAGAGTGTGTGTGAATGACAGTGAGGGATTGTTTAAAACTTGAACCAGTGGGAGTGTTTGGTCTTTAAGTAATTGATTATCTTTGTGCTTCACACCTCTGAGTTGAGGAGGCTTCTCCCAACTTGCTGACTCTTATTTTCTCCAATCCTAGTGATTGCTGCTAGGCCTTTCACAGTACCCTACCTGACTGCTCTTCTTCCCTCCGAGCTGGAAATGCAGCAAATGGAAGAAACAGATTCGTCTGAACAAGACGATCAGACAGACACAGAGAACCTCCCCCTCCATATGAGCACGGTATGCCCAGCTTCAGAGATCAAGGTCCCTTGGGCCTGACTTTCTTAAACATGAAACCTGATTCTGCTTTGTTTGTCTTCCTTGCAGCTGGGCAGAGTGGGTGGAAAATGGCAATGTGGGTTGCATTTTATAGCACCTCCCCAGGTGTAAATGACTAACACTGTTATGGTTCCCTAATGTTCTGCAGGGTGCACTGTGTAATGAGGTTATTTGATGCTGGATCATGTTTTTTCAGGGAAACCTTCATTTCAGTGTTAGAGGAGAGAGGACTCTCATAAGATCTCACACTGTTCTCAGAGAGATCTACCTGTGTCAGAAATCAGAAGTCTGCACTTTTAATGCAGCGCCTTGTGTGCTCCAGTTTGCGTTGACTGCTTCTTACCTCTTTTGCCCATAGGCTCTGTAGTGTTTGAACTCCTAAACCATTTCTAGCCTAACGCCTAACTTTATTTATGCTTCTATTTTTGTGTAACAGGATGATTCAGGACCTGAAAAAGAAAATGCTTCAGTGCTACAGCAGAACACCTCCCTACCAGGCAGCCGGAATGGGGAGGACAATGTGATTGACAACCCTTACCTCCGGCCAGTGAAAAAGCCCAAGATCCGCAGAAAGAAGTGAAGTGTAGCTAGCTGACTGCTCAGAGGAAGTGGAGCCCAGTTCTCTGGCTGTCCTGGCAGATCACCTCTGCTGCTGTGGGTGAGGGGCATGACAGGAGACAGAAGAGGCAATCAGGCTGGTAGAGTGGCAGAAGCAGAAATATGATCTCTCTCTCTCTCCTACACTCTCATCCTGGTTTGAAATGCTCCCTCTTCCCCTCCACTCCTGCTGACTTGGAATGGTGAATCGTCAATTCTTAAAAGCGTTGGAGGCCACTTGGTTACAGATAGGAACTGTTCCTTCTCTTTGACTGGCTTTACTCTCTAAGGAGAAAGGGCACAAGGGTTCTTGCTGCTTAGTGCTTCCCAGCAGGCACTACAGAATACACGGGCATAATTTGTTTGTGTCTGTCTCACAGATTAGAAGAGAATCTTCTGCAATTGACCTCGTCTGGCCTTACAATCTAAGGAGCATGTGTAACAGAGACAGAAAAAGCCTAGAGAGGTTTTCTGTTTTTAAAATGTCTGTATTGTTGGCAGGTGAAAGCAAATAGACTCTTCTTTTATAAACTGAAGGCGTCTGATATCTTGGTAAGAGAACAAAGTGTAAATACAGAGCTAAGATGGCTTTTTATGTTCACTTTTCTGACTGCAGCTGCACTTCTAACTTAAAAGCACTAAGTGTAGTGTTTACACTGCCCTGCTTTCAGATTGTTTTTTAGCAGTATGAATGGTAAGATTTAACAGCTGCTTCAGGCCATTTTTCAGTTCCATTGTTAGTTTCAACACAGCACAAATCCTTTGAGACTTCATGCCTTCGCCAGCTATTTGAAAGATGCTGTGCTGAAAACCTTGGAATATGAAATAAAGCTGTATTGATTACAGTCCACAGGGCCATTCTGTTGATCACACTTTTTTATTTTGTTCTTTCTCAGATATGGGCTTTTATCTACAGAATTCTCCCCCTACTCCCCTGCCTTCTACCCCTGTCCTAAGCATAAGCTTCCTTTTCAGCAGTGAAAACGAACTATGATGAGAGTATTGTAATCATTAGCTGGTTTTGGAGGCCTTTCCTTTAATCATCTTTCAACCTTGGGCAAAATACAGGTTGACTTCCTTTGACAAAAGGCTCCTGTTTGGTCCAGGCTCCCAAGCATGATTAAATGAGGTGGATTCAGTAGTCCCTACTACCACTCAGCTTTTTCTCATTCATGCTAGTTTAAAATCTCTTTATGCAGTAGTTAAGACTACATCTTTCTTGTAGATCAAACATGGTCCTGAGAGGCAGCAAAGGCTATGAAACTGCCTGCTACAAATTGCCAGACTACTTTTTGCTTCCCAGAATAATAGCTAAGTGCAGGAAGTCTGTTGCAGTCAAGGGGTAGATAAAAGTTATGTGTATATGTGTTCACCTCAGTTCAGTTAAACAGTTCTCGCAGGCCTCCCTCTTCCCCAGGTGGCATCACTCAGGGAGGAGGTAGAAAAGGAGGAGGAATTGTTTCAGTGGAAACAGGCATTCTTGCCAAACAATCTGAAATGACATCTCTAGCAAGAGTCCTGCGTGTGCCATTGTCATTCCTGCTGGTGCCTTGGTTGTACAGAATAATGAATGTACAGAGATACATTGTGTATGTATGTGTATATAAAAACTTATATCTATTTTTCTTTACTTGAATTATGCATTTTTCGTAATTACAAAATCCCTCGCTGGGTAGGGGAAAAATGTAGAGTGAAAATAGTAATTTTTATGTTCATAATAAAATTTCTTTTATGTCCTACAAGGAAAACTGATTGAGTCCTTGGAATTTGGAAAGAGTGGAAAAGCATGTGAATGGAGCCCAGCTATGTGTTCACTTGGGTCTTGGCAGAGCTCTTGCAGAGCATTCAGGAGTCTTGTTCTTCCCTCTGCATCTCTTCCTTACGCCACACAAGACTTGGCAGCTGAGAAAGTTGGGATTTTCCTAACACAAACTTTGTTTCATTAGAAATATGCTCGCTGAAGACAAAGTGCCTATTGAGGTATCATCAATTTTGTAAAAACTTCATTAGATGGTTTTTCCAATCACAAGTGGAACATTTGGTGGAGAAGGGTTGCAGAATTCTAGGTACTGCTTTTACATCTTTCTTTCATACACATCTATTTTTTTCCTAATTAGAAAATGAGATAGAGGGAGGTGAGATACGCAGCATCAGCCATGAAGACGGTGGTGGACCTGGAAACAACCATAAAAGCCAGGCCTTAGGAGAATAGCTTCCAGTGAGTCATGCTTTCACCTTTGAAAGGTTGTCCCAAAAGAGCAAATGAGAATCAGCAACTGCATCCCTTCTGGACAGCTGCAACTGCAAAGTAGCCTCTTGTGGTTGTAAGGGAAGGGGCCAATGTGTAGAGGGAAAAAAGGCTTTGAGCAGCTGTTGCAGTGGGACAGAAAGTGGGAAACCAGAAGAATGTATTTTGGTTGTGTTATTGAAATCACACTACATGTGAAATTGCTACAGAAACGGCTAAAGAGCTACAGAAATTATGAAGTCTGCTTTGTGATCAGTGGCTAGATTGAATATTGCTTGTTATTAATATTCCCCTGAGATGTGCAGGTATGGGCATGTATGTGTGCATGAAGGTATGTCTATATAGGTCCTAAGGTCTGAGTTGTACATTACAAAAACAAATGATGATCAGACCAGGACCTTTCTGTTTCAGATGACACTTGTTTTCATGGCCATGTTCTTCACGAGCAGCGCGAAGCTTGCTCTATGCTCAGAAACGACTTCCTCACGTCAGTAGGTACAAAGCTAAGAGTGCAGAAGCACATCTTGCAGGCCATCTGGTCTGTCTTTTTCCAGCACAGTACTCTTCGCCTGGGATATATTACTGCGTGCTGATTTAAAATTGTTGTGGACTGTGCTTTATTCTCTTTTCACAGATGTGTTTTCTGAAGGCTCATGGTGGAGGAGCTATGGTCTGGGCCCCTGGCAGGGGTGACTTTCGTGACTCTTTCAGCGGAGCGAGAAGCTACCTGCTGCTCTTGAGGTTGAAGTCTTCACCTCTCCCAGGTGAAGACTGGCAGCGCTGCCGATTTGGCGTCTCTGTGGTGCTGGCGAGGGGTAGATTTGGGGGGGGGGGAAGCCCCCTGTGTTGGTACGGGGGTGGGGAGGGAGGGTAGCCATTTTGGTGAGGGCCGCGCTGTGAGGCGTCTCCATGGCGACGCAGAGAAGATGGCGGCCGCAGAGGCAGGCCGCAGAGGGCCCGCTTGGCCAAGTCCCACAGGCCGGGGGCACCCACTGCTCTTCCCCTCCTTGCTGGCCTTTTTTTCCATAAATAGATGGCATGATACCAGGTAAGCACAGGCAGAAGTGACAAATGCCTCTTTTTGAAGAGATTTTATTTTGGGAGGCAGAGTGGTGTGGACAAATGTCTCCAGAAGAGCAGGGGGTTTGGGAAGAAGCCCGAGGCGGCTGCCGGAGCGGGAAGGGGGGTGTTGCGGCTCAGCCGTAGTACAAGCTCAGGTAGGCTATCCGGTTCCGATGTTTCCTGAATTCCCTGTCAGCGATCAGCTAGAAGAAAACCAATATCCATTAGATGTTCCTCAATGCATCGCTCTGCCAGGACTCAGTAGGAAATAGCTTTCATACCCCTTAACCAATATTTTAAGTTGGAACGTTTTCCTCCCTGGTGAGCTGCACAGAAAAGTCTCTTGCTGTTTGGCTGCAATCTTAATTCTAGAGCAAACTTCCTGATGGAAGTTTTTTTTTTTCCCCCAGAGGGCTGTAGCCAGTTTCACCACACTTGGTTTCAGCAAAGGGGTTTATCTGATAGAAAAATAGCCATGGGGCTTGTGTCCCAGGCTAGTACAGCCACACATCCAGCAGGACAGTGAGGAAAGGATGACAAAATGTTTTTAAGCAATCATCTGATTTCCTTTGTCAGTAGTAGTCTGCAGGGAATCCCATCCCCTTATCCCTGCCGATATGTTCGATACCTCTGCTTTTAGTGTCCTCTTCACTGGCATTGGCACTGAAGACCAATCTGGAGACCCAAACTTCATCGGCCAGGTGATTTTTTTGTGTAACAGCTTGTCTGCTTCGTAAGTTCCAGGTCTAAAAGGTTTAAGCACAATATCATTTCTCTAACAGGAGCGTGATGTTTGTGATATGCTAATTTACCAGTCCTACCTTAATCCATGGGAGAAATGTATGTTGTGGTCTTCTAGTCATCCTGCTAGGTAAAAAAGACTAAACCGTGTACTTGCAGAGGGATTTTTCAAACATACAAAGGGTTACTGGGAACACAGTTGCCTATCTCCCATTTGTACCTTAGTATTTGTCTCTGCTAGTGCTCCTGCTAGTTACTAAAGCTGTAAGAAAATGAGTTATGTTACCCAGGGAAAAATTCTCTATCCAAAGGCTTATCTGGAAATCGTGGTGATTTAATGGAAAATGGGGCATAGGCAGGCTGATATTTTCTCTCTCTCTTCCACCATGACTGGTACATTCCAGGGCCAGGAGTCACAGTCTGTAAAAGAGAAAATTTCAATACAGAAGATTTTATGTTCCACAAAACATTCCTAAGTGGTCTGATCAGCAGCCAGCTGGATATTATAGAACTGCTGTTCAATTAATACTCTGGATACTCTGCTAGTGTAAAAACAGCAGAACAAGTCAAATAGGCACTCGCTATTGCTTACCCAATGTGTGTGTGGAAGTAAAGAGTACGTGTATGACTCTAGGCTCAGCACAGGAATTTACCTGCCCCTAGGTTACGTATAGGGAGATCTATGATTACTATACATTTGGTTTGTATTTGCCTGTCTGCTAAGGGCACAGATATTGAAAAGAGGACTGGTTTTCCAAATCTTTCTCATTCTCCAGCAGAGTTTGTTTCTGGAAAAAAAAAAGCCTCACAACCAATGAAAGTGAGAATAAAAAGTGAGAGCAACGGATGTCTGCAGGGGATGGAAGACTCCTGAGGGACTTCTCTGGTCCCCACAGGCGGCTGCATCATTTCAGTTCTCTTTCTCAAGTGGAACTGAAGCAATGCGTGGAGCTCATGCTGTGCACAAGTGACATGCACTCCCAGCAAATGCGATCAAAACTGGTAGTGTATGGTGGGAACAGGCTACAAATTCTAAAGCTGTGGCTCTGCCACTTTGAAGAGTGCTCTTCTTACCTGTGGCTCTGGTATGAAACGTTGAGCTGTTCTTGCTCCTATCACATAGCCTCTCTTGCTTTGTGGCTTGTGAGCCAAGGAGTATACCAGGCTGCTTTTCTGTGATTCAAAAGCAGAAACATCTTACGTTTGCAACAGGGGAAGGCCAGAACTTCTGTACTTGAGCAATCTCTCTAAATTCTCTGATTTCTCACACATTTATATTGCTAGGGCACTTTAGGACCTTGAAGACTAGTACATCTAGTTGTAATTTTTCCAGGATGAGAATGTCTTTTCCTAGGTATCTGCATAGACCATGTAAAATGACTTTGCAGGACAGGTGGTGGGGATGCCGTATCTGGCTGACCATAGTCCTATTGCTCTTATACCGTATGTCTGCTGTAAAGGAAAAACTCATTATAAAAGCTGAAAAACTCACCCTGTGATTCTGATAACAGCCTGGCCCAAGCCAAGGGTCTCCCCTGATAGGTATCATCTGGATCCCCAGCCTGTCTGGTGCATAGTGGAGAGGGAATAATTTTCGCTCTTGACATGATCCAAAGGAAATCTGCTTCTGCACACCTGTGAGGCCAGGAGAGGGAAATGCCACCTGTGTGATTCATCCCTGGGGAGACAACATCTTAACTGCTTCTCCTCATTTCCAAGTGTGCTCTGTTTCATGAAGTGAAGCATCTTCCCATCTCCCAGCTGGTAATTTCCCCTGCCCGCAGACAGTTATGAGGAGACAGCCCTTCGGGGAGCTGTTCCCTTCTGCCACAAAGGCCTCTCTGTCACCAGCCTGAGCAAAGAGGTGCCTTGTGGACCAGTTGTGGGGCAGATAGCTGGGGGAGCATGATGCCTCCAGGAAGCTGTGTGAGAGGAAAAGCCCTCCTGCCCGTAGCCCCCATCAATGTGTGCCTTGCACGGCTCACCTGTCAGCTCCCACTCGTCAATCATGCTGCCTGTGAGCTTGCGCAGAGGTGTTAGGATATGTGTGTACTCCAGTTGCTATAGACACGGGGGTGGTGGGGGGGTGGGTACTTTGCTGAAGGGAATGCTGATGACTGCAGTTCCTAAGAGCGGCATGAAAAGAGGATTGGTAAAAACCTTGTGGACTGGTGTTTCCTAGAGGGGACTATCCTCCCAAGAGCTCAGAAAGCTGAACTCTCTTATTTGAAGCCCCTGAAAAGGGACAGGACAGGATGGGACAGGAATCTGTGTGCCTGTGTTTGAAATACTGTTTCTTCCACACCATCCTAGAAACTTGCCTAGCTGGCCTACCTCCTGCAGCCAGGAGCAGCTATTGGCATGGGATGTGAGTAGGTGACAGAGGACTCTGTGAAGCAGTTACTTGGTTATGCTGCCAGGAACCTTGTCTGTGTGCTTCCCCATGGCTCAGCCTGATATTCCCCATCTCCTCCTCCTCCTGTTTTCCCTCTGCCCAGCTGGCATGCAAGGCCAGTGAGAAAACCCAGAAAAGGCCAGTGTGGGGCTGATGAAGTCCAGCTTGTGGGTTGCTGCCGTTCCCTGAGCAGGGGTGCAAGTATCAAGAGGGAATCAGGGAGCATAGGAATATTAAGAGCGAGATGAGTGCAAGCAGAGAGGGTTGTTGCTGTTGGAGAGCACTTTATTTCATCGCTATTATTCCTTGTGATTAGCTTAGAGGGGACTGTTTGCTGTTCTCGAATTGGTATCTTCATGACCAGTTGCAGCAGTAGCAGCTGGTATCAAAGACGAGGCCGGCCTGGCAACTCTCCAGATAGGTTTTGCCGTCGTCGCAGTTGTAGAAGCTGCTCTTGCTGGATGGATCTGGATAGATGCCGTTGGTCTTGCCAGCACAGAAGCCGCTTCCAGTGGAGCTGCCGGGATTGCTCCCTGAGCTCCCGCTCCCACTTCCAGAGCTAGGAGCCTCAGTGACTGGAGGATTGGGTTGAGAAGGGGGCACACAGCCTGAAATAAGAGCAGGGAAGGGATTACTGGTGTCTGATGGTCTCTCAGCACTCCCTCCCTCCAGAGTCCCATCTGTGGTGTGGGGTCAGCAGACTAGACTTTGTTCCCCCAAAGTTTGGCAGGGTTCATATCTGGCCTTGGAAACAGTTGGCCTCAGGTCTCAGTCTCACTCTTTTGTCCTAGAGGCTGTGGAGTGAAGGGATCTTTCCTGGGTGGTCTGTAGTTGTGACTCCCACAGAGAGTCATTATCCTCCAAGCCCCTAGACTTAAAAGTTCATGGCTCTCTGAAACCCGGCATCAGTACTGAGCTAGAGTGTCGCCTTCAATAACGCATGCTGCTCAAGTTACTCACTGCTGCTTTGCAGGCCAAGAGCCGCCTTCAGGGTGGAGATCAGGGGATATTTGCCCTCTTTGCAGAAAGAGCCAGTGAAGTCATCCATAGCAAGGGACCATACCATTGCACCTCCATAGTTGTTCTTCTTCAGCCAGTCAGCCTGTTCAGTGCCAGAGGAAAAACCCCAATTAGTCCCAACGCCTGCTACTGCAGAAGTCCTCCCAGAGCATTGCTAGTACATCCCCGATTCCCACTGTACCTTGATGTTAAAGCTCTTGATGTTGTCATAGCCAACCCATGTGCTGCCCTTGTAGGCATAGGGCACGTCCTGAGGGGCATCCCAAGCCTGGGTGGCTCCGGAATCCAGGAATGTGCAGATCTATGGAGAAGGGAAGAGAGAGGTATTCATTAAGTGTCCAAGATAAAAGGGCAGTTGGAATATTCGATGGGTCCCTTGTTAAAAATTCCCTGCTGGGTATTCAATGACTATTGTGCTTGTGGCTGCCCAGATGTGAGGGAACAAATATACCTCATAATAAGCCAAGGTCCCAGCCTGTCTTGTGTAAGGTCCAGCAGGCCCAGGTCCTGATATTGGTGCCCCAACAGCAGTGTCAGATGGGTTTTGGAGGTCGAAGTTGTGTCCATATGTTGGGAATCCAACAAGGAGCTTCTCAGCTGGGGCGCCATTGCTCTTCCAGTAGTTCATAGCATAATCCTGTTGAAAAACCGTCACAGTTCGAGTCTGTGCCAGGATTCCCGGGGAGGAGGACCGGTTCTTGAACTTCTCGTCACCGCTGTCATCGCAGACACAGGATCCCAATGTGTACTTACGACATTGAAGTAGATATAGCTGCCGGTGTCAGCTGGGCCTTTGTATAGAGGGCTGTTCTCTCCAGTGTGTCCATCCCATGACCCATGGAAGTCATATGTCATCACGTGGAAGTAGTCCAGGTATCTGTGGAGAACATTGCATGCCTCTATGTCCTGGCCTGTTGATTCATCCAGTATTGCTGGTTGCTTTAGTGCTGTCAGGCTTATAGCGCCCCAAGCCAGGCCTGTACTGGGCCCAGTTGGTGAAGTAACATGACAGCACATAGGCAGTACCTGCAGAGAAATGCAGGAGGTGATGTGGAGCTGAGCTGTGCTCAGGAGAAACTCCTTCCTCACAGCGGAGTATTGTAACGAGCCCTGACAAGAAATGACTGGGCAATGCTTCCTTGCAGGGAGAGGAGTTCAGAGAAAGTGAGGTAGGGTCGGCTCTCCTGCTATGAACTAGCTAGCCAAGGATAAAAACGGGTTTGTTTCCTTCCTACTGTATTTCAGGAAAGGAATCCGTCCTGGTACCGGTTGTGCACCCAGACTCAGGTGCCAGGGTGGTTCTGGCTGCTGGGTTTCTTTACCACACAGAGTCTTTCTCCTTTGTTGCCAGGTAAGGCAGAATGAATCCCTGACGAAGTGCCTGAAAGGTGGGGAACCGCCTGCGTGTCTGCTGTGCAATTTGGTTGACCCGTCTTTGTAAACTTCTGCCTCGACAAAGCTAGCGGCTGTGCTCATGCTTCGTTCAAACTGAGCAGGAAGGGGATTCTGAGAGCAAAGGTGTGTGAAGAAGAGTGACATCTTTGCCCTGGGGAAATGGCCTGCAATGCATCACAGAGCTTTGGTCTTCAGAGACACCATTGCTACCTGCCCGCCTGCCTGCCCGCCTCTCCTTCCACCCCACGCTCTTTCTAGCTCGTAAGTCTGCTGCAGTGTTGTGTATATGCTCGTGCTGAAAAGGGGTTTTGGGGAGGAAGCACATACCTATCTGGGCGTTCAGCAGGAGTGCCAGACCTGTAAAGAAAAGAGCGTGTAGTTAGTCTTTGACCTGAGAAATGGGGTAATGGCTGTACTCGCAGAAGCCCTCTGGCATAACATTGTCTGTTGTGCAGACAGTGAAAGTGCTTCTATCGCTGGGCCCATTTTGCTCCTCTTGAGCAGGACCGTTCTGAACCCAACATAAGCTGTATGTCAGGTGGCGGTTCCCTCTGTGGGAAGTGGAGGCACAGGAGAGCTCACGCTCGTTAAGGGCTGGGCATTCTGCCGGATTCGTTCAGCCAGGGTTGAGCAAGGGGGGATCTGAGGAGCCGCAAGCATGTCTGGAAGAGCAGAAACTCTCTGGTACATACTTGGCTTTTCAGACAACAGAAACACTTCTATCAGTGGGTCCATTTCTGCTCCCCAGTGCCATTTTCTTGGTCCCAGCATCGCGTTTCAATTGTAAACCGCATTAAATAAAGAATTTGCGTTTCTAAAGACAATCAACTCCCAAATTGCCTCAGTACAGAAGCATCGCAAACGTAAATGCTATTGCTTCTCCTCTGATAAAAGAGAGAGCAGCCCGTTAAATCCCAGTGGAAGCCCTTGTATACCCACCCAAGGTAACAGTGAAACACCTACTGATACTCGTCCTAAAGGTAGAGAATGAAGTTCTCAAGCAGGACTTACCGGTGAGCAAAATGAGCTTGGCCATCTCTGCGTGGGACAGATCGGGTGCAGCCTGCCTCTCAGTTTTATACACCTCTCTCGTCATGCAAATCTTGTATCAGCAGGGACACACAAACATGTTGATATTTGATAAAGATAATATCCAGAGAGAGCGATACCAATACGATGGGCCTTAACACTGCAGCTGGAGAAACAAGTATTATCAGGCTGTGCCTTTTCATGGTGCTGCCAGTTAGAGGAAGTGCAAGATTAGATGTCTTTTCCTTTTAGAAGTTTTGTTTACAGCGAGAGGTCTTGTGTCAATATTGGCGATCACCCAGTAATAGATGGCCGAAGCGTTCAACCTTGCATTGTCATTGGGTCTGCCCAAGGGTGGGAAGTACTGCCAACGGAAGGCGGGCGTGCAAGGGTTTTCTCAGCCTGGCTAGGGCCATGGGCGAGGGAGGACTGAGCAGGGTTTAGACTCCCAGGAGGGTGCTTATCTGGGGACCACGGCAATGGAGTCACACGCGAGGAGAGGGTTTGCTGCTGTCACGTTGTAAAAAGTGGAGCAGGATCAGCTTCTGCTGATCAGTTCCCCCATTTGGACTTGGGACTGTTGTTGTCAGGAAAGAAGAAAGGGAAGGTGAGAAGAGTCCTTTAACACAGGGCCTTAAACGGTTTGTGTACTGGGGCCCAAAGAGTGCCTGCGTAGTGGCACGATGAGCAAAGGTGCCAGTAACTTGCCAAGACAATCTTCTTGAGGCAGCTTGATTTCTCAGGGGGCAAGCACTGTGAGGGGGAGCCCAGGGACAGAGCATCATTCAGGTTACATTTGCTGCTGCACGTATTCCCTCCTCCTTGCTCAGCTGTTTCCCAACCTGAGAGGTTGCTGTGTTGCCCAGCATGTGTCTGTTGTCTGAGTGTACCGCGAAGCCCCTTCAGGAGGAATAACAGAATCGCTTAAGTTCTACATGAGCTTGTCCGTGGTCGCTCTTGTGGTTTTTTTTAAAGGGCTGTGTTTGGTCTAGCTTGAAAGTTTCATTCTGTTGCTTTCAGGATGCCAGGAGTATTGGAATGTGACTTTTCAAAAGGTAAAGGGGAGTGCTGAAAACGATGCTTTTGACTCAGAATATTTTTTCTGCATCCTTATTTACTCTTCAGTTCAGGTAGAGACTCAAGTCTTTTATTGTGTTCTGATAGAAGGGTTTTGGGTTTTTTTTCTCACATGCCATTCCCTGTCAGGGCTTGTGCAAATGGTGGAATAGGACACAACCTACCTATGCCCACTTCCTCTGTGCCGAGCCGTTTCTTGGTTCATGTTAAGATGATGTGAAGGTGAATTTCTAGGAGGTCACCTAGACTTGGTTGAATGCGAGCCTGGAAAAATCCCACAGAGTTGCCCATATCACATGCTGGCCGCTGACCCACGACCCGCAGATTAAAATGCTTTAGACTTGTATTGCAGATTTTGTGTACACAGCAGATGAGATATGGTGGATGATTAGCAAGACAGACACCTTCAAGAAGTATTTTCCCAGTGTCTGTGAGCTGATAAGGTAACACAAAGCATACAAGACCAGGAGAAATAGATTTGGGAAATTCCCACACTCGGTGACTTTTGGAGTCTTGCAGGAGAAGGTCTGTTACGCGGAGAAGGTGTTTCTGAGCGAAGAGGAAAGCATTTGGCAAAGGGTCAGGGAAGATAATTTGGGCGTGTGTGGAGGCCAAGATTTCAGCTGGGCAAATTCTGGAGTTTTCCCTTGGTAGTTATTCTGCCTTCATTCTGTCCTAAGAAAGCCCTTTTGCTCTTGGTTTCAGTGGGAGGGCTGGCAGGCCCTGAGCGAGGGCGGGAGGATTGGTCCCTGTGAAAGGGATTCTGCATTCGAGTTAAAAAAAGAGTGGAGTATTCAGACGGAGACCTTGCCTGTTGTTCCTGTTGCCAAAGCACTGGGTTTAGAGGGATCCAGCCTTCTGGGGTGTTTCTGCATGAGCTTCACTTGATGCATGGTCGAAAACTGTCCTTATGGTCACTGCATTATGGTCATTGCAGGCTACGCGTGTCTCTGCCCTTTAGCTATCTGGAGGACTCCTTTCTGCTGGGTCTTGGAAAAAAGAGATGAAGATTTTCTCGTTCTCTCCAGCTGAGCAGCGTGCGGGTGTCGCTTTCCTGCCGCCCAGCTCCAGGATGACTCCTTTGGCGTTTGCATCTTGTCAGAGCCCAGGCGATTTGTCAGGTTCAGGCATGGGGCTTGCGCAACCCTGCACCCGTCTGCTGGGAGATGGCTCTGACAGTTGACTCTCAGCCAACTCTCTTGATGTACTGCTGTTTTCCAGGAAGATCTTAGCCATCGTGGCCTAACAGCCTCAGTGTACGTGAGCCATCGCTTTAGAGATGTTGTTTTGCTCTACCTGCCCTTGCTTTTGAGCTTAGGCAGATCACTGTGGAAGGCTAAACCGAGGAGAAATGTCAATGTCAGTGAACTGGTGTGATGTGTTTTGGATATCAATATCCTTGCCGTTATCTGGAGGCACAGGTACTGGTCTCCTGGAACAGGGAGGCTGGAGCTGATGGCCAGTGCAGGCATTTGTGCTGCTGGAAGTGTTGCAAGGGCCAAGTTTCACGTTAGCGATGCAGGGATGTATAAAAGGTAGAGGGGCTTTTGGCTAGATACGTGAAAGATTTGGCTTTGGATTTTGTGGGACGCAAGGCTGCTGGTTGGCCATGCAAAGATGTGGTTGAGCTAGCATAAATGGATTCTGGATTTATTCTTTGCATGTGACAAGCTCTATGATTTTGCCAGTAAAAGCTAAGGGGGGGAGCTAAATGCCTGTTCTTGGTTGCTGACTGGATTACCGCCAAAGAGACATTCAGTTTGCATCAGGAGAAGGCCAGAAGTATTAGAGCGTGAGACGTGGTCATCGAACTAATTTCTCTTTGCTACGCAGAGGCCTTTTTGATGAACCTTTGTTGTGAGCGGGGGAGGAATGGTTGTGTGATTCAGGCCAGAGGCTGGCACGAGAGTGCATCAGGCCCTGTTCCTGATCAGGCCGTGGAGTGGAGTTGAGGGGATCTGGGACACCTCACTGAATCACCCTGTGAACTGCTGCTGAACACCCGGCTGAACCGTCCCTGCAGCCAGAGGGGGAGTTACAGCAGCTGTCTCAAGGCTAGAGCACCAGGGCAGGGGGGACCTCTGAAGATGGGTATGTTTGGAGGGTAACTTTTGCAGGAGGGGAACACTTGTTGCTCGGTCGATGCACAGGCCTTGTATGATGGCTCTGTGCGGAGCCAGTCCCTTGGCTGTGCTACGGTTATTCTCTGTGTGCCCTCTCGTGGCACAGCCTGATACTCCCCATCTCCTCCTCCCCCTCTTTCCCCTCTGCCCGGCTGGCATGCAGGGGCAGTGAGAAAACCCAGAAAAGGCCAGTGTGGGGCTGACTGAAGTCCAGCTTGTGGATTGCTGCTGCAAGGGTTTTCTCAGTTTGGTTTGGGCCATGGGAGAGTGACAGAGCATGGGAATAGGTTGCCCGGAGAGGTTGTGGAGCCTCCTTGTATGGAGATATTCAAAACCTGCCTGGATGCAGGAAAGGAAGTGACCCTGATTGAGCAGTAGTGTTGAACTAGGTGATCTCCAGAAGTCTTTTTGAAGCTCAACCATTTTGTTATTTTGTGATTCTGCAAGTGAGGGAGCACTGAACAGGGTTTAGACTCTCAGATGTGAGATTTACCAAGGATCACGGTAATCTGGACCCTTTTACTGCAGGCGTCCCGTCTCTCCAGATCCAGGTTTTGTGGATTGTCTTTCACCCACACCATTTAAATTTGGTGTCAGTTCAATGGAGAGAATCTTCTTGAGGCAGCTTTATTTCTCAGAGGCCAAGCACTATAAGGGGGAGCCCAGGGACAGAGCATCATTCAGGCTGCATTTGCTGCTGCACGTATTCCCTCTTCCTTGCTCAGCTGTTTCCCAAACTGAGAGGTTGCTGTGTAGCTCAACATTTGTCTCTTGTCTGAGTGTCCTCTTTGCTGGGGGCAGTCAGTGCTCCTGACCTGTAACTCTTTGTTTTAGAGGGTGCCTACTGAGGAACAGAATTATGAATTTATTTTTTCTCAGCCTCAATCAGCTGTTACAATCTTTCCATACAGAGTCTTCTATGGTACTCTATGATTTTTTTGCTTTTGCATTGCAGTGGTGCTCAGGTAGATTTCTGTTAGGCTTGTTGTAGCTTCAGCTTGCATTTACTCAAGTCTTTCATTGCTCCTCTGATGCCTGTGAAGGTGTACACACAGGTGTGTACTTGCAGTGCTGGCGGGGAGCCTCAGGTTGCACATGTGAAAGGCTGCAACCTTCTTCTCCCAAGATCAAGGAGAACTTCTAAGCAGAAAGCAGCCCAGCAGCTATTGGTGAAGAAGGTGGTTGTGGGGAAACTGGAGCTTTAAAAACACTTTTTCTCTTTCCTTTTCTCTCTTCTTCCATGCAGGTTAAGTTAATATGACTTCCCTTGTGGCAGAGAGGGCTCTCTAAAACTTACCCTGAGAGGAAGTATAGGAATTGCTATATTCTACCTTGTCAGAATTTTTTTTCTCTTTAACTATGGGTAGATTTCTAGCTTTAAATCTTTTCTTTTTCATCTGTTTTCAAAACAGGTAGTATGAATAAGAGGAGCAAATCAGAACTGTAGAAAGTCAGTGGGAGCTGGTCTACTGAATGTTTCTGCTGAAGAGAAAGGTAATGATAGGAGCGAAGACATAAGGCTCCTCTTTCAGCCAGCTTGCCACACTTTTCTCTAGTCACTTGGAGAATCTTTTAATTCTGTGCTTAAATTCTCTATAATGCTCTGAGAAAAAGCAATGAATGGGGGAAATCATGATGCCAATTTTTTAGTGTGAAGCACTTTGGGGGTGTTAAATATGATCTGCCATTATGCTAAAATATGATGAACTTTAAAACCTATGCTCTGTACTTGGCTGGGGAGGGGTTTCTGATATGGTATATGCTCTGGGAGTTCTGTATTGAACCTCATTATGCTATGAGCTAGAGGGGTTGAATCTCCTGAGAAATCAACATGCTGTATCATTTGACATAGGGTACAGCCTTCACTGATGCCAGCAACATTAGTGTTCAGCTCTATCTCAATCTTGTTCCCTAGCCTCTTGAGAAACTATCACTGCCAAGAGATCACCTGATTGCATGAATTACAGGAAGGAAGAAGTAGAGTTAAGGAAGAACTTTCTCTGCACATGTAGATTCTAAATTTGCAGTTAAATTTTCTCTAAAAGCATTGAAGGAGACAAAATAAAAGCACAACTGTAACAGAATGTAGTTTTAACTAAGGAGAACATCTTCCTCCTGGTTTGGAAGAATCTGTTAAAGTCAATAGCTGGGTGTAGAGTTGGCCCATGTAGAGTTGCCATGGATTTTTCCCAGAGCCTCATATCCTACTTCCTGTCAAAAATAGAAATAAATACTTTGAGGATGGCGTGCTATAGGCAATTAAAAGATCCAACAGTAGGTGTCAATATTGCTTGCTCTTCCCTGCTTTTTCAGCAGTCTTCTGGTAACATTTAGAAGAGAAATGTGCGTGTGGGCCAGAGAGCTTAGTTGCTTCTACTTTTTGTTTAATGACAGAGATGTGAGATCACCAGGACATTTTGTACACTTCCTAATAGAAATGGAGTGTTTCATTCTTGCTAAAGAAAAATACAAGAATAGAAGCAAATCATTGCTTTAGAGCTGTCTAACCTGCAAAAAACATGACTTTTTTAAAGTGAAAGAGGAGCTATTAAACACAGCTGCTTAGCTGTCCAAAAACTAGCCAAATCATTAGATGTGACAGAATGCCCTCATAGACATAAGGCATCTTGTTGATAAAGAATCCACATTCACCTTCTGTCTCCTATACGCTTCCCTACCAACAGAGTAAGTTTTTTTTTTTTTTTTTTTTTTTTGGGGGGGAAAGAGGGCTTGAGTAGTCAGATTACAGAGGGAAACTCTAATTTCACAGGCTGCATGTTATGCTTGTGCAGCCTTTACAATAAGGCTAGTTTTATTCAAGCACTGTGTTAGTTACTTTAATGATAAATATTACATCCTGACAGCAGTTCAGCAGGTTCTCCTAACTACCTGGTTTTGCGAAAAGCTCTATATGATAAAATGCTTATCAAATATAAAGATCAGAGCACTCTTATCTACTCCTTCCTGGCAGACTACATCTGCCAGGCAGACTAGAGCCATCTCCTTCCTGGCACATAATAAGCAGCTTCAGACTCCTACCCAATGCTTACTGTTTTTGGAGCTCAGCTTATGCTTCCAGGCCTGTAAAAGACAATATACTTCCTGATGTTAGCTTTCATTTCTGCTGTTGCTGCAATTGCTCAGTCGGAAACATGACTTTACAGGTGTATGATCTTGGGTCTCCAGGTATCTTAGTGCATGTACTGGACTGGCAGGCTTTGAGCAGGGCCAAGGGATGAGAGTTGGAAGTACTGACTCCATTTCAACAACAGAGTGACCTCTTAATCTCACTCCTAGTTCTCCGAACACTTTCCCCTCCTCTTTTCTGGAAATGGCTCTGGTGCAATATGTCCTGCTTCAGTATATTTTGTTTTTTCCATGTGCTTTCTGCAGATCCTTGCTCTCAATAACCCTGAATTTTGGGAGAAGAGATGAGGAAGAATAGTGTTGTGGGTATTGGTGCAAACACATTGTGAATGTGCTTCTATATAATGACTTTACCTAAGTCTTTCCATAGCCTTCCTTTTTTGTTAATGTAGTACTCAATATTTGTTTTACAAAGTATTTGAATTAAGTAGCAGTGTATCAGATATACGCCTGTGCTTCTCCTGTATCATAACACATTGACTTTTACCCAGACTTCTGCAAACCAGGCCCTTAGGTAGATGCCAGGTATCTCTTAGTGCAGACTTACAAACTGAATCCTCTAAGAGTAGGATAAAAAAGATTTGTCATTTATTTTCCTTAACTGGGAAAAACTAAGGCACAAAGAACAAGAGACCATCCTGAGGTTAGAGTTGAACTGAAGGAAGAAGGAATAGACTTGGCATACTGAAATGCAATCAGAGGTGCATGGAACATGTTTAAAGAGAGCTGTATAGGTCTCCTCCCAGGAGTTTAGCTGATATTGCTGGTTTGTAAATGGCTAACACCTTATAATAGCTGAGCTTGGTGGGTGATGACCTCCTTGAAAAAACTGCCCCCCTCTCTTCAGGAGCCAGACAGAATTAAGAAAATGTGGCCTCAATATCACTGGCCAAACGTGAAAATCCGGGCAATACATCCAAATTGGTATGTGTACACTTGCTTAAGTTACTGCCACTCTAATGGGATTCCTGCAAATGAAGTCATAAAAAAAGATCTCTCCTGTCCCCAAGTTCCATAACCCTCCAAGTTCCAAGGAACCCTTGGATCCTTCACAGCACAGCACACAAGAGCTGACGGTGGCTGGTGTAATAGGATCTCTGTGTGATGAGGATAGGGATGGAATGCCTGTGGGTCTGGCATCTGCTCAGCTGCCTGACTGAGCTTCGAGGGGGATTTGAGAGCTGCCCTAGTCCAAATCTTGCTTTTTGTTCTTCTACAGAGATCCTGTTGGTCTAGCTGAAGGGTGCATGTTGCTGGTTGCTTGAGAACTGTGCAGTGCGAAGTGTATGTTGAAAGGCCAGCGATGCTACCTACAGTGTGATACGGTTTGTCCAGAAGCAGAGGATGTATGGGAGGTGTGCATCTGTTTGTGTTCAGATTTATGGCAGGAATTTTGGAGCTTTAAAGATCCTTGGATTCCCTCCTCCTAAAGATAAGCACAACGTGTAGGCCTTGGGTGTGGACTTTGTGCAGACAGGCATTCAAGGCACTTACATAGGACAGTCAGGAGAGAGTCCCAGTTCTTTGATACTTATGATACCATTTCATTTGTATAAAGGTCTCTGCTTTGAAGCCTGGTTTTCCCAGTACTGACTCCTTGTTACAAGGGTTGATTTTTTTCTGCTTCATGCCATCTTCCTCTGGCATTTGGTTTCCCTTCTCTCTGCAGCTCACAGAGTAGAACTGAAGAACTGCTGATTTTCAGATACCGACCATTCCCTGCCTCCCAGGGGAAATTCTTGCCTTCTGCCTGTACATTCCCAGAAATATCATCTCTGACTCACTCTGATTACGAAATGCTGGAGTTGTTTCCCCTGCTACTTATACAGAGTGTCATCGCTTTTGCGCGGTCTGTTGCCAGGTATTTTAGTAGGATCTGGAAGAGTCCTTTTCATGGGGAATTTGATGCAGTATTGCAATGTCCCATTGCATATTCTTTCCTTACAGCACATCTTTCATCTTTCCTTCTTTTCTATTGGCACTAAGCTGCTATAATTAGGCACTGTAAACAAATCTCAAGCTTCTCTGATGTGAAACACTCAGACTTGGTTTCTGACCATCCTGTTCCTCAAATAAACCTTGACTCTGTACTGCAGGCATTTTACTAATGTTCTCTAGTGATCAGGACTGAGGCAGTGAGTTCACCAGCTCTCTGTGATGCTGGCTAACCAAAGGAACACAGTGCTCTCTACATCTAGGAATGAACTGCAGAGCTGGATTATCCCCCCCATCCTGGTATCAAAATGTTAGTCCCAAGAATAACTTCCCGGTGTGTCAGCAAGGGAGAACGGGTCTTTGAAAGGAGGCATAAGTGCATATTCTACAGATTCACAAATTTCTCACTTGCACATAATGTCTGTGCCCAAATGCAGGTGTATGCAGGTGAGCAAAACATACTGTCCAAAGGTTATATATGCATGAACAAATATGCACATGAGTGTTATTTTAGCAAAGGAAATATCACATGAAGAATACCTTTTCAGGCGCTTTGGATTTTTATTTCCTTTCTCTATTTTTAAGCACCTTGTGTCACATGCAATTTTTTTCTGAAGTCTGTCTTTAAAACACTGGATTTATTAAAGCATATAATCTTCAAAAATCCACTTAAGATTGGTAATGCATATCGGAACTGTTTGCAATCTATTCATTAAAAAAAAAAATCATCACCAAGCATTCAGGTCTTGAACTTCTTGCAGTCAGGATTCAGAATGGCAGGTTCAATCAGGATTGCATGACCTGTTTTCCCCTTACATCTCAGCCCAACAATCCCTATTATCTTCAAGGAATGAACCAGATGCCCTAGATTGGGAGCTGTGACTAGCTGGGAGTATTGAGTGCTAATCCATCACTGAATGCTTTAGCCATCACCAAGCAGGTTACTGAAGTATGGCCATCAACTAGTATTTGTGTTGCTGTTCTGAGCTCTAGTCCTCATAAGTAAATTATAGCAGGGCTCCAGGAAGTTCTTTTGGGGCTCATCCTTTCTGCTCTGAATCCTTCAGAGGAAACTCTGCCCCCCAACAACATCCCAGCTTATCTAATTACTTATTAAACTCTTTTTTCTGGTTAGCTGACATCTGCCCATTTCCAATTAATCTTTGTTCACAAGCTCAATAACCTGAGCCATCTGTATAGGAAAGAGAGATAAGCTTTCTATTAAACATTTACAAGGCACAACAAGAGCGTATTGAAGCAGCAGTTGCTGAGACAACCCGGCGGGCGTCTGCATGCAGGAGAGTCACTGACCCTGTGCTTCTAACTGTCCCGTTGTAACTGAATAAGAATAACTTAACCCTGGTTTGTCTAGGGATGTGCACACTATCACAGCACCAGCAAAAGGGTAGTTGTCCCTTTTGCTTACATCCATGAGCTTTGGTGCTATGTGAGCATGATAAGGGCTTTTAAAATAATAGCATTTTGAGCCCTAGAAATTCTAGCAACCAAATAAATAGTCTTTAGATACAACCCATCAAACTGCATAGGCAGTGGCTCTAAATCCTCTTTAACCTCAAACACTTAAAATAACTCAAAAGTCAGTCTGACCCCCCTGTCCAGCCTTCCTGAACGGGGCAAAACACGTCCGTAATTCTAGGCAGAGACACTATCTTTGTCCCTGCCATTCATCATATATTGTCCTTATTTTGAAAGGTTTTTTTTTGTTTGTTTTGTTTTTTTTTTTTCCCAAAATATGGACAGGAAGGGGCTTTACAGAGCACCTTCTTTTCCCAGCTGAAGGTTTCCAAGCCTGGGGGACTCTTTAGCTGGTGTAGCCCCTTCCTTGAAGGAGCTGGCAGTTAATGCCCAGGGGCTGGCCTGGGCCGGGGCTGTGATGGGGGCGCCAGGAGCTGGGGCTGCACCCGCCTGTGTGGGGATCTGTGCTCGGCCTGGCCGTAAAATAGTTTGGCTTTGGCTTAGGGGAAGCAGAGACGCTGATGTGCTAAACCCACAGACCTGTGCCGACACTGCTGGGAGGGCACCAGGCTCTGTGAGCTGATGGCTGCAGGGAGCTCCTGTCCCCAGAGCAGTCAAAAGGGAGAGATCATAAACTGCCTTAATAATTTTTTACTTTTTACTTATGGTATTGACTGTCAGCCCGATTATCTCAACTGCTCTAAACTTTGCTAATTCCCTTAGTCTTTCCTAGCCTGTTGCAAGGGAACATGGCTTGTCTGCTAGCTGTACTGTCAAAACTACCCACACGATAACTGGCTGATGCTCTGCTATTTTATCCGTGGTGCAAAGACCCAGTGATCTGGTGCAGCTTATAGAGCTGCTGGGTCCCTGTGTGTCGATGGGCTGTGGGAGAGCCAGTGTGTCCTGGGGATGGGAGATTGGGCCAGTTGCCTCCAGCCAAGCAGGTTCTAGACTTCTGCTCAGTGTGGGAGTTGTGCTGCATCCAGGGAACTAAAACACCCCATGCAGCCTGCTGCCTGCCCTGTCATAGCTAAACACCGCTTGAATTTCACAAGCTTTAGTCTGCACTGGCCCATGTCACTTGGACTGTATTCAGCAAAAAAATCTGAATATTGCAGACACAAGAGAAAACCCAGGTAGGCTGAGGACTGTGGCTAACTTGAAAGCAGTAAAAGTGAAGTTCATCAAAGAAGCTACCCATTATTTATTCCACTCGGGGTCATGCTTCAGGGAAGGAAGCACTAGGTTGCTAGTGTGTGAACGCATTTCGGCTCTGCGCTTGCAAGCTGGCGAACCCGTTCAGTGGGGCATGGGAGCGGGGAAGGTGGAGCAGGGAACAATTCTGGGGGTTAATTTTGTGCTGATGTGTCTGAGCGCAGGGACTCTCCCTGGGCTGCTAGGGTGCAGCGCGAGCCCTGAGAAGCTGCCAGGTTTGCGTGGGGGAGGAGGAGGAAGCGGAAGTAGGAGCATCTGTCTCAAGCTCTTGAAACAACAACTTGTTTCTCTTGGGTGATCAGGCACCGGGAGGGGCAGTGTGAAGGGGCTTCCCTTCAGTTTGCTGGTGCTTTCATTTACCTGCAGGGGAACGGACACACCTTTGCACCAGCTGTTGGTGGGCTTTAGCAACCTCCCCCACAGACGTAGATGTTGCCTGTGCTGCCCTTCCTTTCCTTCCTACCTCCCACAGGCTGAACGCGGTCACCCCTAGCCGGCAGCCAGGCACCCTGAACAAGCGCCTCACCACGAACCCTTTGGTGTCACGCAGATCTCTAGCAAATCTTTAAAATCTGCCAGAGCCCTACGACCACGCCACGAACCCTGGCGCTGCAGGCAGTGATGCAGCAGGTTTGGGGGGCTGTTACATGCTTTCGTTCCTACGGGCAGAAGCACGCGGGCTTTCCTTCTTTGGAAGCGTGGTTCCGCTCCGCGTGCCCCCGCGCGCTGCCCCCCGTACGAAGGGCCTAGCCCTGCTCTGTGGCCGGCTCCCACGTCACATGTTTTTAAGAAGTGGCTGCCAGTTTCCTGCTGGGGAGCTGCTGGCGCTGACGTGTGCGGGCCGGCCACGTCAGACGCGGCCGGGAAGGGAAATGCAATCCTTTTTTGGCTGTAGACTACAGCCAAGTCTATTGGTCTGAGCAGAGAGGAGGGCTCAGATTCGGGAACAGCTGGGCTTTGTCTGTAATTTAGCACTAAGCTCTTAAACAATACTCTGGATAAACATGCTCCAGGCCTGGCAGACCTCCCCCTTCTTCTCTGTTTGGCACACTATTTCCTCTTTTCTTTTAAAAAAGTTATTGCTGATAATTAATTAGAGTGGAACATTGTCCAGAGTTATTTTTAGATTTTCCTCTCTGATGGCACTCCCTGATTCCAACTTTTCTAATACAGTTGTATCACGGTGCTTTTTGAAATGGAAACAATCATCCCCCTTCCATAAAACTTAACAGTTTCTTGACCTGAGGCAATACCTGAGCCCGGGCACTTTGAGGGATTCAGAAAGCCTGGGAATTGTGGAGAAAGGGAACTAAAGTAGCAGAGCTCAACACTCTGCACATTCAACTTCATTTTGGTGGCTTTCCAACACCTAAAAAGGGAGGAACAAAATAACCCTGGATCGAAGCGTGCTTAAAGTGGCACATTCCTCAGAGTACATTGTATATATGTGCGCATCCTGGAAACTTGAGCAATTTACTGTAAATCTTTAAGGCTTACATAAGTCCTTAACTTGTCTGACTGCACCCCAGCTTCTGGGAGAACCTCGAGTTAGACCCCAAATCCATAGCAAGGCCATGGATTTTCCCATACACCCATCCTACCTGCCTAGCCAGGCTTTGCTTTCCTGGTCTTCCCTGCTGTTTTGCCATGGCTGTACGCTGCAAATGTCCTCCTTTCATGTGGGTGTTTGTGAGATAAGACAGCTCAGTGCTGTGCCAAAAATAAGTAAATAAATAAATAAAGCCAGGCTACCAAGGTTACAGAGCTGAGAGGAGCAGATAGTTAATCTGAGAGCAGCTTTCTACCCTTGCATAAACAGCTCCAAATGAAGGACAATTACAGCACTGCCACGGTGGAACACACTGCTGAGCTGGAAAGTCCCTCTGCCCCCAGCCCAGCCTGACCCTGGCGCCCACCAGCAGTTCTGGCTGGATTCATGTGTGTGTTGCCATCAGTGAGGGTCACACCCAGGGCTCTCATCTTATCAGGGCAGCAATGGAAACCTGTTTGGCAGGGTTATGGAGCAAGACACCAAGTGGGGCCATCAGAAGTAGTTCTGTTTTCTTGTGTTGGTCAAGACTTGGTCAGAAGCTTTTTTATCCCACATGTGATGCCTTTCTTTGCATACTTAAAGCTGCACAAAGTGTAATTAGGCAGCCCTATATAATTAAGACCATTATGTAAGGTAAGCACACCGCAGAGCAATTTTAGCCAATTTTTAGCATACCCAAGGGCAGTTAAAAGGCCCAAGGTATCCTTTCAACTGATTTACCTGCTCAAATGTCTCTACAGTACTCATCTTAGGTGTGTCTTAGGTGACATCTTTGAAGCGGGCATTATTGTCCTGTTCCTGCTGAGAAGCAGCTGGCTGAAGAAGAATTATTCTTTTTTTTCCATTCCTTCTCTTGAAAAAAAAAGGTTTCATATCTTGTTTCTATTCTAAAGTGGTCTGAAACTGAGATTCTGGATGTGAGAGACCCATATTCTGCAAATACTACAAGGCTCTTGTCTTAGAGCCTGCTCCTCTGAGAAGAAAGGCAGCTCTCTGCTCTCTTCTAGTCTTTTATCACATTCCCTAAAGCCAGTTTATCCCTTCCTTGCCTGAAGATTGACCTCTTCTCTAGCAGCAAAATGCCTGAAGCAAACCAGATCCTAATCTGCCACGCAGCTCTCAATCTGGAGTCACTCTATCCTTGTCCAGGGAAATATGAGCCAGTATCTGGCTGTGGTAACTGAACGCCAACACGAATCCCAATACAGCCCAGCAGAGAAGGCACAGAGGCACCTGAGCGTTAGGGAGGGATAGTAGTGAGATACAGAGGCTCTAAGAAGTGCTGGGATGGAAAGAACATAGCTTTCTCCTTCTTTGCACGACTTTATTTCCAGCCAAAAAGCAGTGAGTCAAAGGTGCCTAAGAGGCTGTGTGCTCTGGCACGGCTCATCACCTGCGGCAATGTCTAGAGGCCGTGAGCCAGCTGGAGGGCACTGGTAGCTCCTGAGGAGATTAGGTGGGACCGCTGAACTGCTCACCCGCATTTGCTGGAAAGAGCCATTCCTGGTGTGTATTTAGACTGCTATTGCCCATGCTTTGAGGAAGGGGTGTCAGGAGCAGGAAGGACCTTAGTCTTAGAGTCAACAGAGTTGCCTGTGGAGTACCTGTTTGCTGTTTGGCTGCACCAGATCTTCCTCTAACTTGCCAGCAGCACGTACATGTATCTCTGGGATGTTTTGTAACACACATGTTCCAATCTGTCCACAGCTCAGACCTCTGCTTTCTGAAAATTAAGCTGCCAGGGCTGTGTGGACTGGTTCAAGGATACAGCAGGGTCTGAGGAGAGGCTGAATATCAACACATGATGCTACAGTGTCTTCCTTCTTCGGGCTCAGAGGCCTTGTGTTCTGTTATGCTGGTGTCAGTCGCAGGGAGCCTCAATAAAGCCAGTGATTTTAATGGTTTTAATAGCTTCGAAGGTGCCTAAAATCACAGTGAGATTTTTTTCTCCTCTTTCTATGCCTCCAAACACACACTGGTCTCCAAAATTGAAATCTTATTTTATTCTTTCCTGTTTTCTCTGCTTGTTTTAGCTGAATCCTGTGTTTAACACCTTTACATGGACACATTGAGATTTTTCATGTTTTTAGTTTTCTTCTTACCAATGACATGTAGATTTTCTTTTCTTGTAATTAAAAGCTCACCCTGCTTAAAAGCAAGAGGAAAAGAAAAGCTTCAAACACAAGGAAAATTATGGTGAGATCTCAAGCACTGGCAATCTTGAGCTGGAATTTCTAATGGTGGAGCAGAACAGAGTTTGAACCTGATGTGGCCTTGCTAGAAGAGCGAAAACAGCCATTTATGGCAGACAAATATGTACAATTGCCAAGCGAGAGCTCTCCTGGGCTCTGGAGCAGGCAGGGTGAACGGTGCATGGGTTATTATTTGTTGCTTTGTATGTTTAAGAGGGCCCTCAGTTGCCAGGCTTCTGCAAAAGCTGCTTAGCTCAGGAGTGCTCTTGAGAACCAGGGAGTGGAGAGCAGGAATTTCAGACCCTTTTAAGGTCTGTTTACTCTTTCAGCCTCCACGATTTCAAGGGCATGTATATTAGGCAAATCTGAAATGGTGGGAGCTGCAGGCACAGGAGGGAGTGGAGATCCCCAGAGCCCTGTCAGCCAGGAGTCCTAGGTCACACAGAAATGCTTTCCTGCACGAGGCCATTTCCATATTGAATATCCATGATCTGGGCTGAGAATAGCCTCTCCGCAGGGACTGTAACAAAACAGTCCCAGGCTTTGTGCTTTCATATAGCTTGTTGCAACAGGGAAAGCAGAAAGCGACTTGTCTCTTATGTTCTGGCCAGTGCATTCTGCAAGGACCTTTGCAGCATTCACTCCGGGGCAAATGCTAGCAAAGGATGGGCTCTGAGCTATGTTACCAGCTTCTTCCGCTCCTTACAGATGCATCTTTCCTCCTCCTGAGTCTCTAGGTGCTTTTGTAATGGAAAATGGGCCTTCATGTGTGTGAGGAAACTGAGGCACACACTGAGAAAAAGTGACATGGTCCAAATACACAGCAGGCTGATGCCAGAGGCAGGATCAGCCCCATCATGCTTTCCTGGCCGCTTTTGAGGTGGTGTTTGGCAAGACTGAATACAAAGTCACTCCAACTGGTGTGCACCATCTTGCAGGCAAACTCTTAACCATGTCAGTGTCTGGGATACCTCTCCCTGGTCCTCGTCATGGGAACCTCAGCTGAGATGATGATACAGGGTGGGAAATGCACGTGATAGCAAAGAAACCTCAAGCAAAAGAATAATTGCACAGGCTCTGGAGGCATTCACAAGGCTTTTCTAACCAGCTGGCAGCTGGGAAGCTGCCCAAACCCACAGTTTCTCCCATACCAAGGACACAGAAGAAAGTTACTGGAGGGATCCAGGGGGTTCTCAGTCTGTAATCAACTGGCAGAGTGAGGGGAAGGAAGGCATGAAGGTGTGATGAGCGGCAGAGGAGCTGCCCCATCACAGCAGTGCTGCTGGAGGCCAGAACTGACTTCCTAACCTGTAACTCTTGTTTTACACTGATGTAATACCTCTAGTGCAGAGATCTGGATTTCCCAAATGCTGGTGATCTAAGACACTATTTTGGGTGTGTCTTCAACCATAAATCAGGCACTGTGGCCATTACAGATCTTTAGTGTTTCTTTTGTACAGCTTTTCTGGTGACACCTCATGTGGAACAGTGTCCCTGTGCTGCATTTCCAGTTGTTGTTCTTGGCATGTCTTAGCCACCTCATTTGTTTTGTTGGTGCTTGTTAAATTCCAGAGGTGCTGAGAGATCCCAGATGGCTTCACTGACCTCCCTGTGGGAGACAGGAACATAGCTGTCTGGGGAGGAAGCAGGACCGTCCCTGCCATTACTGGCGGGTGGAGTGAGACAGGGCTGGTGTACAACTGGGCTTGCAAAGGCACTAATTATAGTGTGAGCTGGTGACAAGCATGTGATGGACAATCACACCAGCAGGCTCTGGGGAACACTGGTCAGCACAGGAAGGACTGAAGCAGTCTGGGCCAGGGTGCTGGTCTTTCAGGAGGGTCTGCTCTATGGTAGCTCTAGCAGAATCCTTGAGGCCAGGTCTTTGACTATCACATCCGTAGTGTACCTGAGGCATCTCCCAGAGACCCACTACCAGGACACTGAAGTTATGTTTAACTTAAGTAGGCTTAAATGTGCCTGTTTCATTCCAAACCTAAGTTCTGTGTGAAGCTCCTGGGTTTCGGTAAAGTGAGACCAGAGTCCTGAGCTGAAATTGGGCAACAGGGAAGGCCTTGGAGAGGCCCCAAGATTTGACTTGAAACAGCTCAGGAATCCAGCTCCTACTCCCATCCTCACATGTACACAGATGAAAAAAATCATGACTCTGATTTTTTCTGTATATGATGGAAAAAATCCCTCCAGCGACTATGCTAAAGCCTTGATTGTTGCTGAAGTGTAGAATTATGAAGAGAAAGCTTTTGTGCTGCTTTTGTCAGTAATGAATGTGGATCCTACCTAGAATTTGGATTCAAACCTTGATGAACTCTGTATGCAATCCAAAGCCATGTCTAAACAGAGGTTTCTAGAAAATGACCTTTACTTTTATAACTAAACAACCCCCTCTGTCCCTAGTTGCAAACCCCCTGGCAGTGCAAGGGTAAGTTCCAACTCCAAAGCTGGATATCTGTTCAACTCTGGTCTCTGTGGTGTTCTCCTTCTGAGCCACTACGGGGAAGATACTGAGTGCGTCTTTGCTCCAGGGCTCAGCTGCCCTTTGGTGTTAGCTATAAAGGAGATAGTTTTGGTTAGGGAGAGCTGGGAGCAAGTAGAGTGTGCTGGTCACATGCAAAATCGTGGATAGCAAGGAGGTTTGGAAAGCACTGGAGGGTGGATGCATGTGGTACACCATGCGCTGGTCTCCCCATGTCCAGGTGTGGCACACCACTAAAAAACAACTAGCTGGCTGTGCCAGGGAGGGCAAGAAATCCTTGGGAACAGCCTAGAGCAGTCCTTTGGAGTCCACCTGCTCCTCAGGAGGTATTTGTCCAGGCCAGGATCAGCCTGCCTCTTGGGAAAGGGCACCACCCAGATCTAAGCTGTTGTAGGGTGTTGCCCTGCTTTATCTGGGCCTTCTTTGTGTACTAATTGATGTTTGCAGGGTTTGGGAGGTTTGCTGGGCTCTGGGAAACACTAGCTTCTTTCATATTTGTGGGTGTAGCCTGAGAAGAACCCCAAAGATCTTCTCCCAGTGTCCTTCTCTCGCACGTGGGATCCTGGACCATCAACCGCACAGCACCTCTCACCAGTTTTAAGAGAAAAGTCCCCCCATGGCTTTGCAATCTGGGCATACAGAGGCCATGGGGAGAAGGATGGATTCGGCAGAGTTTTGTCAGCATAGCAGCTATAGATGGGACCTGATATAATCCTTGCTGTGGAGCTGAGTTGAGGACTAAGAGGGCTGATGGGAGAGAAAAGAAGGGGAAAATAGATCCATAACCTATGATGTGGATGAGATTCTGCAGTTAGCCATAACCAGGTCAGGTTTCCATATGTTAGACTGATCATGGGTTGCTGTAACGAATGCTGGAGTAGGCCAAAATCTAGAAGTTCTTGAGTTACTTGTCTTCTCTTTTATTAACCTGCGCCTGCCACACAAACTCTTGGAAGTCTGTGTACAGGGACTGACTGCTGGAAAGACTCAGAACTTCCTGGAAAGATGTCATTTTCTGTTTGATGCTCTATAAAACCCTCAAGCACAGGAGTCTGTATGGTGATAGCTGAGGTCTCCGATGCAATCATAAAAGTCACTTCAATCTGTAACCACCTCCTGCTTTTCTCCTCTAATCTGTGGGTAATTCAACTGCTCTTCACAGGCTTTCAAAAGACACATTCATGGAAGCAAGTCCAGCAGAGACTCCTCACTGAGTGCTGAGATGTCAGGTAGTGCTCAACAGGGTCAGTAAAATCACTTACTAGCTGCTACAGCAACGGCGCCTTTGGTACTCTTGCCCTTTTCTTTTTTTGCTGACAATTGGGGTTGCTATGATACTGTAAGACACATTATCTGGTGTTTATAATACTTTATAAGCAATAAATGTTGATTTTGGCAATGTGCTGCTTTGGCAACTAGTCACTGGTTGTTTTTCCCTGGCTACATTTGAGTTTGGCAGATGAGTTGCATCCTAACCACTGAAAAAATCCAGTCTTGTGGTTTCAGCCAGTTTTTTTTTTTTTTTTTAACTTCTCTTTTCTAGGAAAAGAAAAATCCCTTTTTTGTATTATGGCTGCATTTCAATGCAGTGTGAGATCACTATATATAGTCCTCCAGCCTCCTTTAGAAGGAAAGGTGTGAGATAGGCCTATGGAGGGAAGTTTGCCTCAAAAGCCCCCCAAAAATCAGGGATGAGGGGGAGGAGTGATAGTCCCTCACCCAGCCAGGCTGAAGTGAGGGGCAGTGTGATTCATGGGAAGGGCCCTGTATCTTGCCTCTGCTTTGAACAAGACAGAGCATCTCTTAGGCCGCGGTTTGCTGCCATGCAGGTTGTCTCTCCCTTGTAGACCACAAGCTCCTCAGTTCATGTGGTTGTTAACGTGTGTCTTTGTGGCTTCAAGGATGATCCGACATTCCCATCTTATTGATGGGTTCACCACCAGCCGTACTGGTGGTTACCTCTCCTTGGTTGTGGGGAGGTTTGAAACTGTCCAGAGCCCATATTTATTTGGGGACTTTCCAGGGGAGAGGAGCAGAGGCCAGGTAGGGAGACACACCCCAGGGTGCTGCAGTAAGGGAGAATTTCCTGCCTCTGCACACATCTGTCCCTCACACGTGCTGTTTACCCTGCCATGCTGTGGACCAAGATGAGATGTCCTCTCCAACAGTGGCTGAAGGGCAGAAGGGTGGTGCAGAGCGAGGGACTGGCCAGAGGCACATCCTCTCGCACTGCTGGGCACCCCGAGCTCTGCTGCTGCCAGGGCTCTGCTCTCCCTCCATCTCACATACTAGCAAGGCAGCTCCAAGCTTTGCAGGGGACAACTGTAGAGCTCCTGGTGTGGACACCTCCATCCCCAAACCACTTGGGGCTCTGCTTGGACCTTTTCTCTTGTTCCCTCTCTACTCTGTCAAGTTTTATTTAACAGGAACACAGGTAGGCAGAGGCAGTTGCATCCTGTAACGGGATGTGGAAAAAAACAATAACCAAATGCAAAGAACAGGAAACCATCTCTGAAATCAGCGTGAGGTCATCTACGCACCTTCCCTGGCAGGGCAGCAGCAGGAGAAACTCATGGGTCTGAGGCTTATTCTCCAGGTGATAATGTTGTGCTTTGAACAAATGTCATCTTATACGGGACACTGTCAACACAGGTCGAGCCAGAAGATTGTGAGGCCAAGGAAAACCCCCCTGAGAAAACTGAAAGCAACTGAAGCCAATGAGTGCTCGGCACCATTGGAAAACTTAGGCCCAAAGTCCTAAGAAATTCAAAGAAAGAGCAATTATTTCTTCTTGCAGCTCCCTGGAGTACAGCAATGTTTGTTGCCTAAAATATTTTTGAAAGGACAAGACATTTGCAGTGGGTCAGATAGGCTGTTTTCTATGAGGAAACATGGTGTGCAACAAGGAAAGTAGATCAGAGGGAGGCTGTTCTGGGAAAAGCTTCTCCTCGGGGTGGTGCCATCCGTCATCGAAGCCCTGGGTTTGTGCTGCAAAAGCCCCCGTGCTCAGACGCTGTTGTGAAACGCAGCTGCCTCTCAGCGCGCTCCCCAGGGCGCTCGGGTCTCTGCGGACGGGGGAGAGGGCAGGGTTGCAGGGGTCCTGGCAGGCTGCGAGCGGCGCTGCCCGGACGTGCCCCACATGTGTCTGAGCACGTCCGGCCCGTGCTGCCCGTCGGCGTGCTCGGAGCCGGCGGCGGAGTCGGGGTCCAGCAAGGCGAACAGCCCCAGCAAAGGCCCGCGCTGACGGAAGGTGCTCCGGCGCCCCGAGACGCGGCGGGGCGCTTAGCGAAGCCCAGCGCGGTGCGGCCTCGCGGGATCAGACACTCGGAGGGCTCCGGCCGGGCAGGAGGGTGCTCAGGACTTGTTCTGACTGTGGTCTAGACAGCAGCAAAGTGGTGTGTGCGGCAAACCGAGGTCTAACCTGGGCGGCAAACAGGTTGGAAAGGCTTTGTGTCCTGTCCACGTCCTTTTTCTCCTCTCCATCTCCACTGCATTTCACACGCTTCGGTCACAGTCTTACTTCACAACTGTGTTTTGAAAGGACTTATTAGCTCTGAGTGTAGGCTGGGCTTAAGACTCCTGCGTTATTGTTTACGCTGCCTGCTAGGCCTGTTTCTGGGGTCAGACCCAGGTTACCAATTACAGCTGTGATTAAACATCCTAGCCCTGCTTACCCTTGGGCTTTTTTCCCCCTTAAATTCCCACTGATTGTGCTGAACCGGTGTTAGCAACCAGGCGGCTGTTGGCAGAGGAACCACAAAGTCTGAGCCTCCTCCGACACAGCCAGCTAACGAGATCTGAACCGGGTTAATACGCTCTATTACAGTTCAAAACTGTTCCCGCAGACTTTTTTTTTTTTTTTTTTTTTTCCTTAATGTAAAGGAAAAGCAGCCCTTGGCTTCCCAAATCTAAATAGATAACCTTCAAATCCTTCTCCAGCACTAGGATAATGGGGAGGGGCCCACCCTGGAGAAGTGACAGCTCATTTAGCCATCTGCGGGACACATCTAATCAGGAGGATTTGAATGTTAATTCTGTGTGTGTGACTATTTCTCTGCTGATAACAGGGGGTGTGGATTCACACTGTGGCTATTTGGCTGGCAGCTGACTCCATTCAAGGGACAGCTTGTGAAGTGTTTTTTGTGTCTAATGCTTCGTGAAGGACAGCCCAGCATATTAAAAAAGGTGCCCCCCCCCAAACATGACCAAAGAAAGTGTAGAGTGGGAATAGTTGCCTTTTAGGTGTGCATAAAAAAGCCATGAGCTGCTGACTCTCGAAAAGCCTGAGTCCACGCGAGCATTTTGGTCTGTCCATGCTGAGCTTTAACCCTTGTTTGAAAGGCAGATGTTACCCTTTTATTGCAAAACTTCCAGCTCAATTTGTTTTGGAGAAACAGGGCCAAAACGTTTGAAAGCCCATCTGAACTTTTAATTCCTGTCAAACCAGTTACAAACCTAGTCCAGCCAATTGCTATGGAGAGATTTATATATGCATATATGTGTGTGTATATATATATGTACATATATATACACACATGTGTATACATATATACACATGTATACACATGTATGCACATATATATACGTGTATATATATGTATACACACACATACATATGTGTGTGTGTGTGTGTATATATTTAATTGAAATTTAAATGCTCTGAGACATTTCCAGCTAAACTTAGGGTGGAGACTATTCTAGCCAGAACAGCATTAAAAACAGCTCTAACTTCTCTTTTTGAAATGAATGTTATTTTATAATTGTTTGTTTACTCTGTAACTCCTCAAAGCAATTGAAAGCATGTATTAAGTCTTATGCCTTGTCTCCAAGACTGCAGCCTTGTTTTAACAGGGCCAGAAGTTATGGGCACATACCCTGCTTAGAGGTCCTTGAGCTCCACAGGAAATCTCTCATTGGAAGGGCTTAACGAAGAGAATCTGATTTTGGAGACAAGGGCTTGCACTAGATACAAACACATCCAAGAGAAAGGCCCTCAGCTGTGCCAGGGTAGCTTGTAAGAACAATGATGATGATTAAGAATAAATGGAGGATCTGAATTTGGAGAATGGTGCCACCACTTGTTTCATCTGCTTGCAGAGCAGGGGGGACCAGGGGAACCTGCTCGCCGAGGTTAGGTCATCAACAGCACTTAAGAACACTGTTAGCCCTAATTGCGAGTAAACCTGCGCTTGCTATTAATGCTATTCTTGGCCGACTTGAGGACAGAAGACCTCTTGCTACGGTTACTGTACAGTGACTCAGAACCGCATAACACCATCCAAGTACTTCTCAATGTGACCCTTCTGTCAGATGGGGGAAACATCTCCTTGGTTTGTCCAGTTAGACTGCAGACTCTGCTCAGGGTCTCCTATGCTTTACTGAAGTAGCAGATTTGAGAATTAATTTTTGCTTTGGCTTTTACAGGTGTATTTGCATGAATGTGCCTTGTGCCAGGATAGTTTTGTTTGCTTCTTAATTTTATGCCAGTTATGATTGCGCCCATGTGCTCCGAGTGTCTTTGGTGGCTGATAATACTGGTGTGCATAAAGCAATAAAGCTCTGCATGCACAGGCTCTCAGTGCGGGTGTTTGTGCAGCCTCTTTGGGGGCCTCTGGCTGCTGCTGCGGTATAAATAACCCGTCTATATTGTATCGCGCCCTGTGCTTCACATGGACCCGAGTTTCTTTCATGTGTGTTGCTGACTTAAAAAAAAAAGACCTTAGACTTTAATCCTTGGGTTTATTTCAAAGCTTACAAAGGCAAATCTGGTTTACAGCAAGAGATTTGCCTGCTTCCTTGTGCTCTGGGGATGAATGGAGCGGCAGATGGAGGGGGGTGGGAAGGACCCGGACCCCTGGGCTCGAGCTGCTGGCGAGCCTGGCCCTCCACTAGCCGAGCCGAGCCGCAGCAGCTCCTCCGCCTGCTGCCTGAAGCACCGTCCTTTAAGCTGTGCAGAGCACAGAACGGGATCAGTGCAGACCTCTGCCTGGGCAGTGTTTTTTCTATCGACCTCTACTAAACCAGCAGGATTTCTGTTTTCTTCCTCTTTGCCCTGGCCTGTTGGCTGTACATTGCTACACAGTCCTGGTGCTTCAGGAGGCGTGAGTCTGCATGTGCAGCGTGTGCCTGCATGAACGACGGAGGTGTGAACAAAACGAGCTGCAGACTCCAGGAGCCAAAGGCCTCAAATAAATCCTACTGCATTCCTGAGTCATGGAAAATAATTGGAGTTTTGAGACACATGAAATCTCCCCTTTTGAGAGCGCTGCAAAGAGGTGACAGGCACAGTGGTGCTCATAGATGGCCCTTGCCAACGTGAAGGATGCCCACACCATGCGGGACCCCAGAGCTGTCTATAAGACCAGCGATAAGATGGAGCTGAGCCAGCAGGCTGACAGCCGGGAGGCGCGGGCCGCTCCTCCCGCCTTATCGGGGAGCGCCGGTGCGAAAGCGCGGTGCCAGCAATGGGAGCAGCACGGTGAGAACCGGCCCCGGCTCGGCCTCCGCGGGGCTGCTCCTCGGGCAGAGGCCAACCCACATGATCTCATTCCTCGCCTCGGCTTCTCTGGCTGCACCCACTGCTTGTGGAGGTGCCAAATGAGGCCCTGCCATGGAAGGAGAACGTGTTTTCGCGAAGATCAGACCCGTGGCTTCAGATCCTCTCCCGGTTCTCGCCGAGGGAGGGATCTGGGGCTGCGAGACAATAGCTCTGAACAACCCCAGGCCGCTGCCAGGCAATATTCATTCAGAAATCCCATCCTGTTTTGATAGTAACTCTCTCATGGTTGATCAAAGAAAAGGCAAGAAAAGAGCCTGCCCTCCTACTGCTGCTTTAGCTGCAGGCTGGTTTCAGCAGAAGCTGGGCGAGCGCCTCCATCGCGGGCAGCGTGGCTGGCAGCTGGGCCAGCTGGTGCAGCTCCCGGTTTTGCAGTGCCTTACTAAGCGTCAGGGCTTGCGCTAGCTCTCCTCTCCCCTGCTGCTGGGCTGGATGGAGGCAACTGAGGACGCTGCCTCCGCTCGCGGCTTGCCTTGGCTTGCTCCCCCGCGCCATGGTGGGACACGCGCTCCCTGTGCTGCAGCGACCTCCTCCTGGCTCCTGCTCTCCCGCCAGCCTGGCTTCTGGCTGGACGAGGCCCCAGGTCCCAGGGTGTCTGCTCTCACCGTTCACCTAAAACACTTCTTAGGCACAAGACAAAAGCGGTGTGCTGTGGCGTGGTGTGGCGCGGCGCGGTACGGTAGCCTTCCACCCTCATCCCCCTCCGCTCTGCCTGGGTTCTCCCTGTACGCTTTGGGGGTCTCTGCCTGGAAGGGATGTGGAATAGGGACCTGTGATGTGTCCAGGGCAAGGAGACGCAGGAAGGCTGCTTAGCGGTGATGGGAAATGGCCTGCGCGCTCCTGAGGAGACGGGGCCCCCGGACGCAGTCCTGAGAGCCGAGCACCCACACTGAACTGAAGTCAAGAGGGTGGGAAGGGCCAGGGCCAGGTCACCGTCACCCCCGGAAGGCTGAGTCACCTCATCCCAGCTCAGCAGAACTGCCACTGCGCTGAGGTCGGGGCTGCCCCGTTTTGGGGCCAGCGTGCAGCGCGCCCTGGCTACGGATGGAGGCGGGGTGTGGGGGGCCGGGAGCTGGACCCACCGTCCGGGGCGGGGGGGGGGGGTGGTGGTGCAGCGAGCCCGGGGCCGAGACCTGCCGTCCGGAGAGGCGCAGTGAGCCCGGGGCCAAGGCTGGGGCCTGCCGTCGGAGGGGTGGGGGGCGCAGCGAGCCCGGGGCCCGGACCCGCCGGCGGGGGGGGGTGTGCAGCGGGGCCGAGGCCGGGACCCGCCGTCGGAGGGCGGGGGGGCGCAGCGGGGCCGAGGCCGGGACCCGCCGGCGGGGGGGGGGGGGGGGGGGCGCAGCCAGTCTCGCTCGACCCTAAAAATAGCGCCCGGGTCACCCCCCCCCCGCCACCATTGTCATCCGCGCAGCTACGTCACTCCTTCCACTGTGCTGACGTCAGCCTGCATTAGCATAGCGCGCCCCCTCGGCCAATGGCGGCCGCCCGGCCGATGACGCCGCCCCGGGCAGGCCCATTTAAGGGCGGCGCGGCGCTCGCGGCGCCCCATGAGCCGAGCGGAGCCGAGCGGAGCGCGAGGCCGCGCCGCGCCGGGGAGCCGCCGCCAGCCGCAGCCTTAAAGGGGCCGCGCCGCCACCTCCTCCCGGGAGCCGGAGCCATGAACCAGGGCCAGCGTCGCAGCGGCGGCCCGCGGGCGGACATGGCCCCCGAGATCGCCGCCGCCGTGGGCTTCGTCTCCAGTCTGCTGCGGACGCGGGGCTGCGTCAGCGAGCAGCAGCTGCAGGTGTTTAGCGGGGCGCTGCGGGAGGCGCTCGCAGGTGAGACGCGGCCCCTGGCAGCGCGCAGCCCCCAGGGCCGCCCCTGCCTCCCTATCTGGGGCTGGGGAAAAGCTTTCCGGGCGCCCCGAGGGGAGGGGAAGAAGTTTCGGGACGAGCGCAGCACACCCGTGTTTTCCTCGGCCCTCCCCGGGACCAGGCTCTTACCCGTGTCCTTCCCCAGAATCCAGCTGTGGCCCCTGCCTGGGCCGGCACCCGCCTGTCTCCCTTCTGGGGTTGGGTGTCTGCATGCATCCTTTCTTGGCAGTCACCCGTGTCGCTTCCCGGATCAGGTGCCCACCCGTGTTCCCCTGGGCTGTGGGGTGAGCACCTCGAGACCCTCTCCCACGGACACAGCAGCCCCTCTACTCCTAGCCCATCCCTCCAGGACCTGGGCACTAGCTGGGTCTGGGTGTCCCTCCCCCCCCAGCACAGCACATCTCGGGCTTGGTGCTAGCAGGGTGGTTTGGGGGTCTCCTCCCAGGCTGGCGTGGCTCTTGTGTTATCGGTCCTGGGAAGGAACAGTTTGTTGCCGTGCTGAGATAAGGGATAGAGGTGCGCCACTGAGCTTGTAGCGTGACCTGGATGTTACTCCCAGACCGCAGTGTTTAACTGCTGGTGATACCAGTATCTCCTGCAGCCACCCCAGTGGTCGAGGTGAAGGTGTTGGGGTCCTGTCTCAGCAGCTGCTGTGGCTTTGTCCTGCCCGGGCTTGCTAGGACCTGAAGAGCTGCACTCCTGCGCCTCAGAGCGCTTTGCTCTAGAGCCTCTGTCTGATGGAGGGAGATAGAGAGGACTTGATTTTTTCCTTCTGTGGGTTGTAGGGCTCCCTTGGGATTGCAGGGGGATGCAGGCTTCCTTATAGCTGTTGCCTGTCTGCTTACCACTCTTTCCTTCTTGCCTCTCTTGTAGAGCACTACAAACATCACTGGTTTCCTGAGAAACCGTTCAAAGGCTCTGGGTATCGCTGCATCCGGATCAATCACAAAATGGACCCAATTATCAGTAAGGCAGCTAGCCAGATCGGACTCAGCCTACCGCAGCTCTATCAGCTCCTGCCCAGCGAGCTCACGCTCTGGGTGGACCCCTATGAGGTGTCCTACCGTATTGGTGAGGATGGCTCCATCTGCGTCTTGTACGAAGCGACTGCAACAAAACCTGTGAGCTCCTATGGGATGCTTACCTGTAAGAACCAGATGATGATAGGTCGCACCAGCCCTTCCAAAAACTACATCATGACTGTCTCCAGCTAAATACTCCTTTTTGTCCTTACACTGCCAAGACACAGGCTACTGTATACCTCACCTGAGGATCTATTTTTAAGATGAAGAGCTATTTATATTTTTTAAAAAAATCCAAGAAAATCCAAAATTAAAATATCAGGCACTGCTTTGGACAGAAGCAGTGTCTTAGGTGCCTTTTTAAAGCTGTTGCAAGCTTATGAGTTTTTATTATGAAGCCGATATCTACCTAATTAGTGTTGGATGGCAATTTTGGTGGGCTGGGTTGCTCACTCAGGCAGCTTGGAATGGAGGAAGAGGGGGAAGAGCAAAACTGGGAAGCATGTCTTGGTGGCAGGAGATGACCATGTTACCTTCTCCCAGTCCTGGTACCCAACAATGTTGTTTATCACAAAGTGTTACAGTATTGTTGGAGAAGGGACAAGGGAAGTGTGCTTTTCTTCACTAACCTTTCCACTCTCCAACTGGTCTGACCTCTGTCTGGGGCCTGGATATAGTGTTTGGGGGAACCTCACCTCTGGGCTTGATGGTGCTGAGGGTCCTTCTCCTTACTCTTGCATGTCTCCTGTGGATGTGCTGACTTCAGAGGCTGCAGCTCTGCCCCACTCCCAGTGTGAACCGATGGGGGCATGTGGCCACCTCCAGCCTCTACCTCTCTTGTCCACCACTGGACTGAAGAGGCCATGAGGATATTGGTGCCCTGTGAAATGGGGTACAGCAGAGATGGTTCCAAAGATGAGTATTGCAGCTGCTGGGGTGATACTGGAGTGCTGTGTCTTTTTGGTACTCCTCAATACCTGGGTTTTGTCTGCTGCTCATGCTGCACACAGAAGGTTGTTAAAACGAGGTCAGCACTATACAGCTGTGAGCAACACAGTTCATCTCCGTGGGGCTCAGAGCCATCCAGACCATGACCTGCTATGTGGCGCTCTGTGCTCTGAGTAGATTCCGGTCTTTTTTTTGCTTTACAAATTACCTGATCTTTCGCTGATGACCTGCAGTGTTGCTTCCCCAAATGAGCTGTAGCAACTTGCCTTGTGCCCTAGCGGTTGGTGTACAAGAACCCCTTTTGCACCATCTCTTCACTGGAAATTTTGGGAGTATCTTCCTGCTGTGTGTGTCTGTTCTGAGGCTGGAACTATTGGGTGCTATGGTGTCACGATGTTTTTAAATTGAAACACTTCTTCCCTCTCTTCCTTCCCTGAGTAATTGGCAAGTGGCTGACAGTGGGAGCTGTGCCTGTTGATAAAGGGGCATCATTTGGTTCAGATTTTTTGGTACATAACTGTTTTGCACAACTAATGCCTGATCCTGTGCTTTGCCTGTTCAAGCAAAACTCCTCTTGGAGTCCCAGTGGTACTTGTATTCAGGGAGACTTTGCCTGAGTGTTCAGGATTTGGCCCTTAAATTGCTCTGGCAACTACAGATGGAGTGGGAATGGCAAGTGCTGCCCTGAGACCTTTATCTACCTGTTGAGGAATGAGCCTTTGCCAGGATGCTGAGTGTCTGTTGCCTTTGTACTAACCACCTGGTGTTCCTCCAGTGATGCTGGGAGAAGTGATCTAAAAACCAGGGCACTGACGTGGTTTGGTCTAATGAAACTTTCTCAGATCTGTTTCACAGCACATTTTCACCTTCCTCTTTGACCTGGCAGCTGACTGGCATAACCAGAGTTATTCTTTCCCAGCCTTTGAGTCAAGTTCTCAAACATTTGTGCAATATATTTCTAAATCTTGGACATTCTGGGAGAGGAAGGAAACCTCCAATTTGCCACAGTTCTTAGCCTAAGTATACTAGAAAATTCAGCAGAGCTTCCCAACTCTCCAATTACTTGTCATGTGAAAAACTAGGTTTGGATTTTTGCAGTTTTGAATCATGAGTTGTTGAACTGGAAAACCAGCCTCAATTCTTTTATCCTGTAAAGATGCCAAGTGGTGAGTTGTTTGTCCTTGCACAGTAATAGCAGACTGTAGCTCTGAAGTTGCATCACTTCCTCCTACATCACTTAAATTTCTCACATCAGCAAAGCAGAAGCTGAAATAAAGCACTGGAACTTTTCTCTTGATGAACTTGTGCAATAAATGATGTCGCAAAGAGAAGGGAATATTTGGGAACTTCCAAAAAGGAAATTGTTTTCAAGGAGAAGAGTACCAAGTGCTGTTTGGAGTCCTTATTTTTCACCTGGATGTGTAGAAAGCCTGAGATGAGATATGCAGTGTGTCCAGGACAAATAGAGGTGTGCTTGGCTGGATTGGGAGCTTCCCAAAGGCTGGTACTTCCTTGGGTTGTAATTTGTCATGATCAATGTGGTCTTCTAAGATTTATCCTCGTATTCTCTTCCTTCTGTCTCACTAGAGAAGTTTGTGGGTGGCAGCCCACAACTGGAGGAGTATTCTGTGATTGCTCTTAATGTGCCCTCACTTTCAAAGCAAAAATAGCCAAACCTCATTCTTTTTGGCCCTGGCATGGAGGAGTCTAACATTAAAGTGTCTTGTTTTTTTAGCTTCAAAACCAACCAAAGTTGGGTGTAATTAATTTTTCTTGTAGCTGGTTACATGTAAAAGCTGTGAATTAGTGTGTTCTGTTGCCTTCTGCCTGTAAGCCTGGGACTCAATTGCAGAGCTGAATGGTGTGTATTTTAAGAATATTTTGGGGATTTTCCTTTCATTTTTTTTCAAAACAAGCTGGACTGTTGAACAGGACCTGCTTCTTGTATTTGGTGAAAATGGTAGAAAGCTTGTAAGCTATGTTTGGAGGAGGGAGTGGATGGTTACTAATTGTATAGCAGTGTTTTTATATGCAGAATGTACAGATCCTTTGACAAAGGTATGCTTTTGTTACTTTAATAAAAATGTAGCAGTATAAATGAGCCTTGTTTTCTTGCTGGGAACTCTTTTGTGCTTACAAAGTGGGTTAGGGTTGGGATTTCAGCCTAAAACCCACACTGCAGATACTGTGGGCTTGGTTTAAGTGTGGGATGACTGTTTATGTCCAGATGTGTCAAGGAGGAGGCTTGGAAAAAAGCTCCTTACGCAGCATGCTGACTCTAAATCTGACCCTTTAAACCTGAGGAATGAAGACTGGGGATAGGTCTGACTACTGCACGGCTGTGCGTGTCTGGCCTCCTCTCCTTTCCTGTGCTGACCCTATGGGATTCTGGCTTAGGCAGCAAGGGATTTATTCACTGCAGTATTGTGGAAATCCTGGGTCCTGCCAGTGCAGGAAGAAAGGGTTATAAAGTGGATTGCTAAGTCTTTTTTATTATTTTTCCTGCACCCAACACTAGAAGCAGCATAAAAATCTTAGAAATCAGAAATGAATGATCCTAACCAGGGAGCAGACCTCATGGAAGGCCGTGACCTCTCCTTGCTGAACCTCCCCATCCCCACAGTCCTTCCAAGGATGACTGAGTCAGCAGCCGCTTGCCTGCAAAGGAGGAAGGCTGAGAGATCATGGGGTTGAAGTGGAGGATATCTGGGACTGTCATGATAAAGGCAGCCAAGGCTGATTCACTGGAGATCCTGTTTTGGCTGTGCCTGAAGGCTGGTGACTTCAGTGTGTCCAGCCATGAGCCATATCCCTGGTCACTGGGTATCAAGCTAATATGTTTAACCCTGTGTCTGCTCTCTGGGGTGAGCTGCCCCTATTTAAGGACCTTAGCTCAACTGACTCAGGGCTGTTAATGCTAGTTTCAGTCCAAAACTCACCAAAGCCTTTCTGGGGAGGTCACTGGAGTGCAAATTGCAGCCTGCACGGCCCTTCCCATGAGCTTTGCTGTGCAGCCCCCAAACCTGCTCTCTGAAGAAGTGGCACCAAGCAGGGATCGAAGGCTTGATCCCACTGCTCTCCCAGGCAGGGGTAAGGCCCATTCCTTCTCCCTTGCTTTTACCCTAATATGCTACTTCTAAGGCAAATAATTCTGTGGACCGGTTCTGGTGCTGTGTCAAAGCCACTCCTTTTTAAACTCATCCCTTCATTAGTTTCCGTGAACACACCCGAATTGCTGCTGCTTGAGAAATGAGGCTGTTGGGGAGGATGGCTGTCCTGATTACGCGGGAGTCATGCAGGTTCAAAGGCTTCGCGCGTTTGGGTGGAGGACGGCGCCCAGCCTGTCGGTGGTAAGTTGGGGCTGGCTCAGTCTGTGGCACGGTCCTGCGGTCCGTGGCTGATGTCGGGGCTGGCACTGAGATTAGCCAGAACTTGAGTTGCTCGTGACCAAGATAAAAATACAGCCCTTACGCAGGGGAGTGTTGGGTGTGGAGTCAGTGATACCTGCCCGGTAACCAGATCCCCTGTGCTAGCCTTTCGATCGGTGACTCAGCTACTATTTTTATTTTGCTTGTCATTTTTCTTCTGCTAGGATCGTGATACCTGGTGTCCTGTGGACAAGCTGGGGTACTTTGGGGGTGCATCTTTATCTGCCTGGCAAGCCCTTCCCAGACGTTTTGATGCTAGGCTCTAGCTTCGTCATATTTTCTCACCGTGAAACCCCCATGTTACAGAGAAGACCTCTGGTATGGACTTCTTCCTGGGGCACAGAGGAGAAAGAGAATACAGGGCTATCCCTTGTGTGGTATCACCTGGGACCCAGTTGCCTCCCCTGTGAGCTTGCAGCAGCTCATGAAAAGCACAGAAAATAAATAAAACACCCTCATCCACTGCCCCCCAGCTTTTTCCTGTTGAAATCTGGACTCATTTTCTGCCAAGCTTTTGCTTGATTTTAGTTAGGATCTTTTCACTTGGGCATTTCTGGAAGGGTAGAGAAGTGTCAAGATTTGAAGACCTTCGGTCAGATTTTGTCCCCTGTAATCAGGGATTGCTGTGTTATACAAAAGCAGGTGACCGCGCATCTCTGATGTGGCGTTGGTAACCGCTCAGCCCTTTGCCCTGTAGATGTGCCTGCAAACCTCCGCGGTGCGCAGGGGCCGGTTCGCAGCCCTGCCGCGCTCCCACGGCCCTTCTGCGGGGACACAAGCTCCTGCGAGCCCAGGCTCGAGCCTGGAGGTTGCCACAAAACATGCGATTTCCAGGTTGCAGCCAGCTCCCCTTGGAAACGTCGTGCCGGAGTGGGGAAGGGCAGGACGCGAGGCTGAGCTGCGCGGGCTCCGCGGGGGAAAGCGCTCTCCTGTCTCAGCCATCCGAAAGGGCTTTTTATGCCCAGGCGGAGTAGAAAAGCCAGCGGGTTTTAATGTCCCATCCTTTCTTTTACTGATATATGGGTGGTGCAAGGCTTCCTGGGGAGCCCCGGGCCCCAGAGCTGGGGTTGGCCTGCTGGGGGGGCGCGGACCGTGCAAGCCCCAAGGTGCCGCGCAGGATGTCCTCACGGGACGGTGGCAGCTAGGCGCAGGGCAGGGTCCCCCCAGGTCCCCGAGGATATGTTGGCTAATTCATGGCAAAATATTTGCTTGTATTTTTTTTGTGTGGTTTTTCCCCCTTTTTCGTGTTTATTTAACATCCTGCTCCGCTTTCCTGGGGTCCCTTTAACAGAAGTTGAATGTTTCTCAGTTCTAACTTACTGAAAAAGCAGCATCAGCATTTAGGATGCAGAACCGCTTGCCGGGGTTATTTTTGCGTTTCCCACAGAAGCCAGGCCTCTTCCCCCTTCGTCCCCCGTCCTCCTTGTTCCTGGCTCGAAGTAGTTTTACCACCCTTCCCCCGAGGCTGGGAAGAGCAGGGCGCTTTAGAAACTCGGTGTTTGTGACAAGTTTGTTGGAAAAGAAAAAAAAATGCCTGTTTCTGGTGGGCAGAGAAGTCAGCAGCCCCTCACCCTCCCGTCTGGGCTGCGTGGCAGATCCATCTCAGGACAGGGGGGCGCGAGCGGGGCCGGAGAAGCAAGATGGTGAAGCTGTCGCTGTTTGTGTTTGCAGCTGGAGCAGGGACAGAAGTGAAACTCGGAGGCGCCGAGCCCCCTCCCTGCCCCGGCTCCATCGCCCGGGGGGGCTCGGCCCCCTCCAGGTGCTTCCTGCCCTCTTTGCCCGCAGCGGGGCCGCTGGGAAGAGCGGGGCCGTGTCCGCCTCGGCGCCGCGAGGCCGTCGGGCGGCAGCGTGGCTGAAGCCTGTATCTGCGGAGACGCCACCGCTCGCTGCCCTTCTGCAGCCCGGGGAGGGGAGCGGAGGCGCGGGGAGGCCTGGGGGAGCCCGTGCCGTCCTGGGCCCCCCGAGGGCTTTGGGAGCTGCCCTCCAGCCCGCTCTGCCGTCTCTACCGCTCGCACTAGCAAGCGCCAGCGTTGCGGCGTTTGCACAGGTGCAAGCACCGGCACCGCGCCGTTTGCACGGGTGCAAACGCTGGCACCGCGCCGTTTGCACCAGCGAAGCTGCCCGGGGTGGGAGCCTCCGTGGATGCCAGAGGCTCAGAGCCGCCAGCATGAGGAAAACCGCTGGGATCGCGGCTTTGCCTCCAGCTCTGCAGCGCGGGAGGGCTGAGCCGAGCCCTTCCCCGAGCCGCGGACGTGGGTGGGCATTCGGGTCCGAGTGTCTGGGTTTGCCAAGCTCCTGCCTGCTCTTCCTCCCCGCTCCCTGCCCTGCAGCCCTGTTGACAGACCTTCCTCTTCCTCCTGCCCTCCCCCCAGCCAGCTCTCGGGCCTATCTAGCATCTGCCCAGTGGCATAGCTGGAGCAAAGGGGTCCAAGGGGAGCGACTGGGCCATCTCCGCAGCCAGGACCCGTCCTGGCACAGCGCCGCCCGCAGCCAGGGCCCCTGAACCAGCGTAAAGACAAGTGCGTACGCAGCTCTGCCTTTCCAATCCTTGCTAAAAGCTGAAGCAACCCGTGGAAAAAAACCTCCTTCCTCCAGAAAGGTCATCTGCAGATGCAAGCGCTGCGTCGCACCCACCGCACACCCACTCGCCTCGCCCCGCCGCCGCGCAGGAACCGCCTCGGCGTTGTCTGCGGCTCGTCCCTCTCCGCTTGCTGTGCTTGGAGCAGCTCCAAAGCAGCTGGGGCAGACCGAAGTGTTGCTTAATGCTAACTTAAAATAATAAAAAAAAAATTCCCCCCAAACAACCACAAACGCTGCCAGCGGGCTGAGGCGCAGCCCCGTCTCCGCTCCCTGCCTGCTCGCTTCCTCGCGGGCGGCTCCGGGGTGGGGAGCACGCAGCCGGCGCGCGGCTCCCGCGCAGCCCACCGGCTCGTTAAAAATTACGGTGCAGACGGAGGGGAAGGGGCTGCTCCTGGTGGGGAGGAAAGTCTGCGTGCGCGTCCCAGGGCCGTGTCGGCTAGCTTGGGAGGGAGGACGGTCCCTGCTGGGCAGCGGCTTTCCTGGAAGGAAAATTGCCTGGAGCTGGGTCCGGATGGGGCACAGCCCTGCCGGGAACCGGTGCAATCCCGGGGGAGGCAGCCCGCCGGCTCCGGCCCAGCCTCCGGCCGCTCTCGGGATGCCGCCGATGCGCAGAGGTCTCGGGGCGCGCGGGAGGCTCGGGGAGGGCCGCTGCGTTGCGGGCAGCGTGCCGAACGCCGCCGCCGGCCCGCCGCGCTGCTCGCCTGTGCGCGGCCCCCGGGGAGGCGAGCGCGTGGGCGAGGGGCTCCGGGGGCCTGGCCAGATGGGCCGGGAGAGGGGCCGCTTTCAGCTGCTTTTTTTTGTTGTTGTCCGCCCAGCGTCCCGCGGGGAGAGCCCGGCCCCGGCCCCCGCCGCTCGGCGGCCCCGACGCTCGCATTTACGACCTGTTGGGGGATAAAAGGGGCTTTTTGCGGCGGCGAGCAACTGGTGTGCGGGGACAACTGCTGCCATCTGTCTGGTGGGGCGGTGGGGGGGGCCGCGGCCGGGGCGAGGGGGGCCCGGGGCTGCGTTTTGTTTCTCCTTTCATGCACCACTAAACTTTGCACCTTTTGTTTCCCAGAGAAGGTGGAGGGAGCCGGGGAGAAAAGAGGCCTCTCTGCAGCGCATGGGTCAGGGCAGAGCTCGCTCGGCTCGCTGGGCAATTTGCATATGATTCTTATTAAATATTATAATAGCAATTTACGGTTTTCTAAGGAGGCTGTCAAAATAGGGCAGCCCAATGCTGAACCCCCTCCCCCCTTCCCCCCCCCACCACCCACGCGCTGCAGCCGGAGCAGCCCGCTGCGAGAGGGGCCGGCATCCCGACACGTCCCGCGCCGCGGCGAGCGAGCAGGGGGAGCAGCAGCCTGCGACGCTGTCGGGGCGCTTCCTCCGGCGACTCGGAGCTCTGCGGTCTCGGACCGATGTCCCTGATCCCCACCCCGAAGGGGTGCCCGGTCCCCGAGGGACGCTGTGCCCCTATCCCCCAGGGGTGCAGTGCTGCTGATGCACAGGGATGCCATGTCCCCTTCCCCAAGGGATGCTTTGCCTCATCCCCGAGAGATGCCGTGTCCCTGTCCCCGAGGGACGCTGTGCCCTTGTCCCCGAGGGGCGCGCGCTGGTGCAGGGGGCAGCTCCCGGGACCGGCCGGATCACGCTGGGACGCGTTCGAGCAAGTCCCTCGCCGGGCTGCTACGAACCTGCCTGCCCCATCGCTGTTGCAAACCCCCGCCCGGCGCGACCCCGGCGCAGCGGAGCCCGGCGCTGCGCCGCTGCGGGGGGCAGCCCTTGCCGCCGCCGTTGCACGGATGCGACGCCCGCTCCTTTGGGGAACCTCTGGGAATGAGCGTTAGTGGGAATCCGCTACGTGCAACGCTGTCAGCGAGCCCCCGCCAGGGCCCAGGCGCTGCCAGGTGCAGGACGAGGCCGTTTTCCCTCGCACGGTGCCCTTTTACCAGGGAGTTTATTTCCATTATAGCACGAGATAAAGCAGAAAAGGCGAAGGAGCGGACCGAAGCGGAGCAGCTGCCCTCGCCACCTTGCTCTCTGCTTTGTTGTGAGTGAAAAGGCTGCGGCGGGGCGCAGACACCAGCCTGCGGCGCTCGTTTAAAGAGCGAGGACCCGTCTCCCCCCTCGCCCCCGCCGGGGTAAATCTCAAGTGGAAACGGTTGAATTTGCCCCAGCGAGGGGTTTGCAGAGAGCCCCGCCGCCGGCAGTCCCGCCGGGGCGCCGAGCGGCCCGAGGAGCCCGGCGGCCGCGCTGGCGAAGGCTTCGGGACCCGCGGCACGGCTTTCGAGCGGACACAAAGCCCGTCTTGATATTTACGGCACGTGCGGCGCGAGCGGCGGCCGGCGCGGGGCTGCGGGACAGATGGCGAGCGAAACAAAAGGGAAGGCAAGAACGGGAGCCCAACAGCTCGGGAATTTCCTGCCCTTCCCCTCTCCCCCCTGCCCGAGGGCGGACGCGCGGGGCGAGGGGCAGCCTGCTCGCGCCCCCGGGCTGCGTGTGCTCCCAGAGCCGGGCAGCGAAGCCCTGGCTCCGCCGCGCTCGGTTCCCCCCCCACCCCCGGAAAACTTCTGCCAGCCTCAGCCTGCTCTTCGGCGAAACGGGTCCGCCAGGGGCCAGGGAGGGCGGCCGGGTCCCCGGCGGTCTCCGCGAAGAGGCGTTTTCCCGCTGCCGCAGCGGATTTGTTATCTCTTCCCAGCAGCGTCGCAGCTGCCACGAGCAGCTTATTAATAACCAACTTTTACCGCTCGTCCCGTCTCGCGCCCATCCGCAGGTGGCACGGCGGCGGGCGGCAGCCCTGACCCGAGCCCGCCCGGGCTCCGGCCAGGAACGCTTTTCTTCCCAGATTTCTGGGCCGTGAGCGGCCGCACGTCGGTCCAAAGCGATCCTGCTCGGCAGCGGGTCGCTCTGAGCCGAGCTGGAAGTTTAACCCGTGCTCACAAGGTCCCAGCTCTGCTCGCACCTCCCGGTGTACTTAAAGAACAGGGAGGATTTTAGGTTGAGTCTAGAGAGAACGGACCGAAGGGGGATGCTGGAAGGGGAGAGGATGGGGTGAGCGGTGGGGGAAAGGGCCGGCGGCCCGGGGCACACCTCCGAGGCGGACGCGAGCTGTTATTTGGTTCAAACTTGCTGCTTTGGGCTTTTCCCCCTCCTTTAGGCTCCTGGAGGTGGACAAAGCCCGGCGCTCCCTCTTCCTCCTCCCCCTCCTCCTCCTCCTCCTCTGCAGCCCTGCAGCCTCCCACAGCAGCTCTGAGCCTCCTCCCAGCAACAGGAGGAGGAGGAGGAGGAGGAGGAGGAGGAAGGGGAGGAAAACCTCCATCCTGCCGAGCTGCCCCTCGGCAACAGGGCGGCGATTGGGCGCCCACGGGCTCAGCACGCCAATGGGGTTCCCCCCTTTTTCGGGGAGGGGGGCGCGTGGGGCCGGCCGGGCGGTGGAAGGGGACGTGGCGGGGGCCTGGGCTGCTGTGGCAGCGCCGCCGCTGCGTCCCCGGAGCCGATGCAAAGCCCGCTCGGGTTTGCACCCCGTGTCCCTCTCCCCGGAGCAGGCCTGTCGGGGGTCGCGCTCTGCCCCCCCCTCCCCGGCATCGCCGAGGGCTTTTCCCTCTGGGAACAAGGCGCGAGCCTGGGAGCACGCAAAAGGGCGCCTGGGGGACAGGGGACGGGCCCTCTCCCCCCTCCCTCGGGGAAGCAGCCCCAGTCCCAGCTGATGCAGCCCCAATCCCCCAGCTGGCGCAAATCAGCAATTGCAACGGCCCGAGGGGATTAAAGTGCCTGCGGGACGGGTGCAGTATGGGGCTGTTGTGTTTCCCAAGCCCCTGGGACCCCGGCGGGTCGCCGAGCCGGGGCCTCCCGTGCAGACGTCCCTCGGCACCGGCGGCCCGCGTTGACTTTGGAAGGGGCACCGGGGTGAAAGCTTGGCGCAGGAGCAAAGAGCGGAGTGTGCGGGCGCCCCGGCAGCTCCCGAGCACGGGGAGGGTGGTGGCGCGCAGCGGGCAGGGCGGGATGCAGGCATCCTCCCCTCCCGTGTTTGCAGCGGCGTGTGGCCCGCAGCCGGGTGCAGGTAACTCCTGTCCCCGTCCCGCCCGGCCTGCTTCCAGCTGGGCCGGACGCTGCTGCCGGGAAGGAGGAGGGACGGTGGGCCGCGGTGCGTAGCTCGGCGGCTGGTGGCAGAGAGGTGATTTATGCCCAGGTGCGGTTCGCCAGGCTTGGAGCGCGCTGCCTAATGCACTGCGGCGGTTCCCATTCCTTCGCCCAGGTGTTATGCTCATCCCGGTCCCTTCCAGGGAAAACCTGCCTCGGGCCTCGTGCGGAGCTGGTTTCTCCGTGGAGCAGGACCGTGGGAACCGGGCTGGTCCCGGGCGGCAGCAGGCACCGTGGTGAGAGCGGGACCTGCGGCACGTCCGCACCGGCTGCGCCGCGGCCGCGTGTGTTTGCCGAGGATTTTTTTTGAAGCCACCTCCAGCTTAACTGTTAAAAATAAGCAGAGCCAAACACTGGAGAACATGAAAGCAGCCAGAAAACAGAGCAGAAGCACTTTGCCGACTGCACAGCCATCCTTCCTCTTCCCTTGCTCTTAACTGACAGCTTTCGCTGTATTTTTTTTCCTTTCTAGAGCTGTTTTTGCACGGACTCCAGATGGGAAGGGCTGGCGAGGAGCAGCCCCCCGGGGAAGGCAGTGTACGGGCGTGTAGAGCCTGCTGCAGCCGCTAGACGGCAAATCCAGCCTGGGTTGTGTTTGCAGAAAAATCTGCTCTGCGAGAGGGGTGGGAACCCAGAGCCAGAGCGGGTTTTGGGGCGCTGGGGGCTTCCCCCTGGCCGCGCTGGGGGAGGGCGTTTGGGGAGGTTTTTCCAGGGGAATTTGCTCTTCCCTTGGAGGACAGGCAGCTCTGAGTGGGATCATACGGGGCGTGAGTCGAGATGGTTCAACTCCAGAGGGTGCAGTGTGGGTGTGCAAACCCATCTCTGGCGCTTGGGAGTGGTGGGCTGAGGATCAAACTGCAAAATTAGTGTCTGGGTCTTTGGCCTTTTTTTTTTTTTTTTTTTTTTAATAGCTGATTAGTTTTTGGGTAACTAGTTACGGACATTTAACTGACGACTGGAAAACAGCTGGTTTTTTTCCCACTGAAAATGCTAAGCATCTCCTGCTAGGCATCCAAATTTACTAATCTCTTCTGACAAATTACACTTGAAACCCTGAAAGTTCAGGGCCATTTGTTTCCAGCTAACCCCTGCTCACCACCGAGATGCTCAGAACTCGGCCGCTACATTTGGGATTCCTTGAACACGCTCCATGCAGTTACAGAAAGGGCTTTATTTGTCAGTATGATATCTACAGTTCATGCGTCGGTGATAGTACAGGTTTTTTTGGATTTTTGTTTCTATAATGTTAGCATGCAGTTTAAATGCAGAGGGTCTAGGTGACCTCTCCAGCTTTGCAAGTCATCTCCAGAGCTCAGCTGCCCCTTTGGTCCCCCGACTAGCTCGTGCAAGGAACCAAGTGGCTTTTTTGGGTTTTGTGAAGTTAAAATGTGCTGCTGATGCATGTGCTACTGCTGTTTGTATAAATGGGAGACCCCCAAGTGCCTGGGTGGGGAAGAGCTCCCAGCCAAGCCGATGGGAAGGACGAAGCCAAACGGGCTGTGTCCACGTGTGCCCCATCCCTCACCTCACTAGTCCTGCCCCTCATGGCCTGCCTTGCAGGGTGTAGGAAACACCTTCAGAGACACCTGCGAACAGCCTGCTTTTCCGGGTAGTTTCCCTCTAACCTAGCAGCTGATGGCTGCTTTGCAGTAGCAGGAAAGGTTTTGATCCCATTTGCTTTAGTGCTGGAGCTGTTTGGAGCAGGAGGCTGGTGGAGGGTGGACAGATGGGCGAAAGCATGCACGTGCTCCCCCCATCCTAGCATGAGGGCTGCTGACAACCAGGAAATCTTCAACCTTTTACCTGTGCAGCTCAGCAGCTCCCAGCACCACTGAGGCCAAAAACTGGGCCTGGGATGAACCATTTTAAATTTGCTCGTTCTGCAGAACGCACTCCTGAAACCTTCCCAGCCGGAGCTGGCTGCTCGATGCCACATTTTGGAGATGGGATGTGTCCCACCCAAAGCCCTGGAAGTGGCGGCGCAGCAGTGCTCTGGAGAGCGGCAGTCGGGAGGAACCATGCCGAGACCCGTCCCCTCCCTGCAGAGAGCCGGGAAGGGGGAGCGTTTGGGGATGGACAGATCCTGGCCGGGCACCTGCGTAGGCTGTTGCTGGCGTACCCTTATTATTGCACTATTGCGGTAGCCAAGTTGAACCATCAAGCTGCATTGAAATGGGAGGGAGAGTCTCCCCAGGATCGGGGGAGCACTGTCCTGAGGACGGGGAGGGGGCCAGGGGCCAGGCTAGATCTCGATGATGGTGGCGCGCCGAAGGCATAGCGGGGCATCCGGGGGCACCGCATTCCTCTTGATCTCATTCCCATCGAGCCGCAACACCTGGAGCCTGGAGTAGTTCATGACATCCACGACGGTGCAGAAACTGCTGATGGAGAACTCTGCGAGGCAAGAAGAGCGAGAGCTGAGAGCTGGCTCCTTAACTACCCTTCACGGCACCCCGCTGGAGATCAGCGATGTTTGGATAGACCAGACCCACAAAACCTCTAATAGCAACCAGCCCCTTGCATTTTCCCATCTAGCTCTGGAGGGCCAAGCTGGACCTGGCCCTAGCAGCCTTCCTAAGAGCTCTCCAGATATCCAGGTGCACGGATGTGGGCCAGCACCATTGGAGGTGACTGACCTTGGGGGAACACCGTGAGCCTGGTCTGGAGATGGGTCTGATGGATATTGACCTCTGACAGTCAGACTCTGTTAAGATGGGCAAGAAAAAACTGCAAGTACTCCCAGATCACCAATTATTCCCAAAAACTTTGACCAAATACCCTTCCCTCTTTAGCTAAAAGGGTAACTGAACTTTCTGGCTAGGGTCAGAAGGAGCCAACAGTGCTTTGTGCACATTCAAGTGTTTAAAAGCCACATGATGGGGCCCTGGCCCTGCTCCCAGGGCCCAGGCACTCGGCTGTCCTTTCCGTCTCCCTTCTGCTGCTCTGAGTGCTGGTAGAAGAAAAGAATAGCAGCATGGGTGGAGCCGTATGAAAACGTTGCTTTTTACTGGGAACTGCGCCTGCGGCCTTTCTGATGAGCCTCCACACAACACCCTCCCGTCCCAAACTCCCCGAGCCGGCAGGACAGCCGTGGGACCACCCAGGCAGCGTGCCTGGCGGGGAGGACATCCTGGTCCCTGTGGGACACGGGGCCTGGGCTGTGCAGGGGCAACCTCCTGCGTCCCCTCTCATCCCAGCTGGGGCATATTTCCATGAGCACCTCTCCTGCCCGAGGCAGGAGAAATCAGGCACACACTGGAAAGGCTTTGGAGCCTCACTGAACTTTGGGGTGACCATGTGGCTTGTGCCTCCTGGCCGCAGGAGGAGCACGAGACACCGGGGTCACCACACAGGGCAGTTTGCAGCAGTTGCAAGGAGACTGCTCCAGTCCCTCCTTGCCTGACCGTCCCTGCTAAGTCTGGGTTCGGAGGGAGGACGTGGAGCAAATTCCAAATCTTGTGCAGGATTTGGGAGAGAAGTGACCGACTAGAGGGCAGCAAAGCTCCAGGCCTTGGTGCTGCTCGGGGACCGAGCAGCTTCCCTGGCGCCTGGTGCTGCACGTCCGCCCGCAGGGACCAGCCTGCCAGGGAGTCGGGAAGGACCATGCAGGGAAAGACTAAAGCGCGTTAGTGACAAGCCCAGGGCTCAACCCTTGAACTCTCTGTCGGGGCTGAACGTACCTATCTCACAAGGGCTGTGAAACTCCGCACGGTTGCTCCGAAAAGGCCTCGGAGGAGAGGCCGGGAGCTCTCCTCTGCCAGAGAGGTGCGCAGGAGATCGCTGTCAGTCCAGGAGAGGGCAACAGCGTTTCCCTGAGCAGCTCCCGGGTGCACGGAGGTCGGGGCGGCCGCGCTCCCCTCCGCAGGGCGGGGGGCTTGGTAAGCGCTAAAGATCGGCTGCAAAACCTGCAGCTGGAAAAAAAAACTGCGCCTGTAGCCGCGGTGGTTTCGTGGCGTTTGTGGGTAGACTTTAACAGCTACAAATTTTGAAAGCAAACACTCAGGAATCTGTTCTTGTTTTTGTGTTTCTGTCGGTTCTCTGTCGGTGCGGGGTTGTGTGTTTCCCCTACAACAGCTGATGGTTTCACGAACATTTCCTTATCCCAGGCCGCGCGGCGCAGCTTGCTCGGGGGCTTTCTCACCTCCCCTAGTCCTGACCTTAGGGCCTGGCAGGTAAAAGAAGCAAGAGTGGATTTTTCCAGGAGCTTCAGTATGGCTTTTGTAGCTGTTTTTATAAACAGCAACTCAGAACAATCTGTTCCTTTTTATGTATTTGTGCATTAAACGGAGTGAATTTTAGTCCTGGCAAAAGGCGCCGTGTTGATGGTTCTAATAAAGACGAGCTCCCGTCTGTCACGGGCCCGGGCCTGGGCGAGAGGTTCAGCTGCGCAGGCTGCGACGACCGCGGGGATGTGCGGGTCCCCAAGCCCCGTCTCCAGCAGAGCCACCTGAGAAAGCTGCATCTCCGAGACCCACCCTCGGGGGCTCTTTGGGCAGGAGAAGCAGGAAGGCCCCTTGTGGGTAGCAGCCACCCCTTAGGCACCGGACCTAAGCCGGACCAAGCTCAGGCTTGGTTCCCACCAGTGGCTTTGGGGCCATGGGCTGCATCCTGGGCTGTGCGGGGGCCCGGAGAGGAGGGCTGAGCAGCAACGCTCCTCCTGCGGTGGGACTTGTCAGAGCCTGCGCGAGGAAAGCTTGAGGCCACATCACCCCGCAGATTACTGAAGGTTTGAGAGTAAGCCAAGGCAAAGCTGCATTCCCCTCCCCAGGCAGCACATGCAGCTTCTACCCGCAGCTGGTTTCTTGGGGGTGGAGTCTGGTGTCCCTCATCAGGAGATGCTGAGACTCCTGCTAACTGCTGGAGGAAACGAGTTTAATGGCTTAACTGATCACTGCAAGCGTCTGCAGGGCAGTGTTCAAAGCTGGGAGTTTCGGCTCCAGGTGTGTGTTGGGGCACAGCAGGCCCCATTCCTGTCTTGATAACGGCCACCTGCAGGGCGTAAGTCTCCCAGAATGCATTTTCCTACCCAGACCTTTACCCTCAGCAGCCTGCAGCAGGGAGGAAAAAACCCTGTGTCCTCCTCACCCCATTGGTGTATTGGCCACTGCATGTTATCGCTACCCCTGCACCACTGTGCTTTGACTGACAGAGATCTGCTCACCATTGATTTGGTTCCCTTGAAGGTAGAGGTTCTCCAGGTTGGTGCTGACCCGTGGGATCTTCTGAAGCCTATTGTAAGAGAGGTCTAGCTCGAGGATGCTGCTGCTGTTAAAAGTGTTGGTAGAGAGACCCTGATTTGTCAGGCTGTTGTGGGACATCCTCACATAGAGCAGCTTAGGAGAGACCCTGAAATAGTCATCAGGAATGGAGTTGATGTGGTTGTACTCTAGGTAGAGCTGTTCCAGAGCTATTGGGAGGCCATCAGGGACTTTTCTGAGGTGGTTGTAGCTCAGATCAGCAAGGATCAAAGACTTGAGCCCTTTGAGGGATGCTCCCATTTCAAAAATCTGATTGTGGCTGAGGTACAGGGCTGTGAGGTTCTCCAGGCCCTCCAGAGCATTGGATGGGACCTTGGAGATCTGATTGTAAGACAAGTGGAGTTCTCTCAGGGACCGGGGCAAGGGGCTGGGCATCTTGGTTAGGTTGTTGTTGTTCATGTATAACCTCTCTAGGTTTTTGAGCTTGGCAAAGACCCTCTTGCCCATCTTCTCACTGGTGATCTGGTTGTTGTGCAGCGCGAGCCATTCCAGCTCTGTGGCATTGTCGAACGCCCCTTCCTGGATGGAGGTGATCTGGTTGTTCTGGAAGTAGACGTACTTCATCCTGGAAGGCACGAAGGGCAGATACCTCAGATTGCGGGTGTCACAGTACATGGCTGAAGAGAAGTTAGGGGGGCAGTCGCACTCCTGAGGACATTCCCGTGAAGGGGCCTGTTGAGGTTCAGGGCCAGGCTCTGCCTCTGTGTCTGGAGCCGGAAGGTAAGAGTAAACATAAGGAGTGTTTTCGTCCTCATAGTATGGCATGTAGTTATAGGATGACAGCCGAGACTGTCGCATATAGTACTGTAACCAAGCCAAATCTTCTTCTTCATCGTACTGGCCCAGGGAGACTCCGCAGAGACCAGCAACTATCAGGACTGTAGCCCAATGCATGATGCTGACCCTGGAGGAACCTGTAGGGAGGAGGAGAAACATGGGGTAGGAGGGAGGAAATCATCAGCAACTTCGGGTCTGACATATATGGTAGAAGCAGGGGAGCTGCACCCCATGGCCTGGGAATTCAGAAGTTTTGGATCTGGTCTCAGCTCTGGCGCTAGGCTGGTGGCACTCAGCAGCACAGCTGGAGTAACAGGAGTCCTGTGTGAATCCTAGTAAAAAAAGGTGTCTGCAAACATTTCCTCTGTTTGAAGTTACTGTACCTCCAACCTTTTGCCTTGTGCATTCTGGGAACCTCTATTTCAATTCTATTTTGCTATTTGCTTGCAAAATCTTTACGACTAGTATTTCTGCCACAGCTGGGTAGAGAAGTGAGACTGGGGGCCATAGCCTTAGGCAGAGTAGGTGTCAAGGCAATGCAACTCTGCCCCAAAATGTTTGCATGTATATTGGCTATATACGGGAGGGAGAAGAAAGGACTTAACCACCAAAGCAAGTGGGTAAGGGCAGGGCTGGCACTAAAACCTGGGCTCGGTGCCTACTTGCTGCATGAATATATGATGTGTGGGGGTCTTAAGATCTGCAGTTCAGGGTGCTTGCAGCCATGGCTCAAGGCAGGGCTCTGCAGCGCAGCATCCCACTGGACACCACAGGCAGCAGCCCCAGAGGAACCAATATTTGAAGTGTTTCCTACGAGAGGCCATGGTGGCCGGTTCAGTGAGTTCATTGATTCAGGTGGGCGTCATCTGACCGGGCTCTACTTCCGCTCCAAATGGAGGAAAGCGAGAGTTGCAGGAACAGGTTCACGAAGATTGTGGCATGTTTCGATGGAGCTATATTTATACTACGCTTGCTCATGATGTGATTTGCTGTGGGTTTCATCCAGCTCTCCCTTCCCCCACAAAAATGCAGGATGTTCATTCTGCTAGCAACTGATGTAAATTCTGGTAAACAAGTTCCGGCTTATTTTGAAATTAAAAGATTCTTAAGCCTAGATTTTCCAAGTTCAGCTAATTCTCCTGACCCGACATCAAAGCGGTATCATCCCCCTGCCCTTTGAGGCCAGCATGACAAATAGGAAAGGGAGCCAATGCAAAACCTGGAGTTCTGACCGTGCTTGTGAAAATCGGTCTGTCTAGGGCTAGAACACAAACGAGAGAAGGGCTGAACGCTCCCCGGCAGCACAGTTCCCCCCAGGCTTTCCATGACTGTGGTTGCAAGCCCGTGTGTCTAGCTGCAGAGCCCCTTTTGCCTCTGTGCAGTGGGACTAGCACCCTCTCACCCGCAGGGGACACCGTCCGTGCCCGGCACGGCGTGTTGGCAGCTGGAGAGGACTCTAGATAGGGCCCTGCACCCTTCCCCTGGTGACTAACCTGGCACACAGGATAGCATACGAGCGAGACGGCTTGAAATGCCTCCAGGAAACACTCTGGGCTGTGCTGTTCAGAGGGGGAGAGGAGTCTCTCCTGCCTGCTGGCTCCTATATACGTGGCTGGGAGCATGGGGCTGCCGGCGTGCCTTCTGCCAGCTCTGCTCCTACGGCAGGAGCACAGCCAAAACATGGAGCTGCTTCTGGAGGAGCCAGGCTCTTGGGGGAAGGTCTGCTGTGCTATAGGACCGTGGCACCAGCGAGTGTTTCTCACCCATGGCTGTCCCTCTGGCTCGCTGGCATGCCAGGACCTGTGTTATGTGACATGGGCAAAGGGTTCCTCACTCCGACATCTGCCCAAAACTCTCTCTTGGTGCTGGGGAAATCCAGGATTGGACGCAAGGGCTGCCAAGAGGGGTTGGCCATGGGGTTGCATGATGAAACCTCACTGTACCCCCGTTCCTGACCTGTCTGTGCAAATGGCAAAATTGCTGTTTTGCTCATTTTGCTCTCCCTGGCTAGCTGGTAGCATGCTGCAACTGGGTCACCAGTGCCCCTATGGAGCTGTGATGGTGGAGCCTGCTGTACCCACGGGTGTTCCCACCTTGTACCAGTTGCCTGCCCAAATGGCATCCCTGGGGACCCTCTCCATCTTCCCTCACCCAAACCGTTCTCCCAGGGAGCTGCCTGGATTGCTCGTGCCTGACCTGATGCACCCCAGCCTCGGGTGGCGGCCAGAGGGTATTTCTAGCCCTGGTGCTATTTCTGAGCCCAGCACACAAAGAGGGCACAGTTCTGCTCCGAGGCGGAGAGCATGCTGCCACCAAGGCACCCTGGCAGGCTGCTCCGGCTGGAAGAAAAGAGGGATTGAGACCTCAGTGGGCCGCAGGGCTCCCTCTCGGTCTTTTTCTCCCTCCTTCTCTGCTTCCCGCATGCCCTTGCAGCTGAGGGGCAGTGCTCAGGGATGCTCCGTGCATGCTGAGAGCTTGGCACTGAGGAGGCTGCAGACTCGTTTTTCCTCCTCCTCCCGTTCCAGGGCACTTTGCCTGGTAAAATACCAGAGCTGCTCTGCACAGGGGCTCCCTCCAGCCACGCTGACGGGTGGCTGAGCCACTCAGCTGCCCGTTCCCGGGGGTGCCTCCATGCTGGGCAGGACTGATGCAAGGGGTCCTTCGCCTTTCTCAGGGTGGCCCCTTCAATAAACCGCTAAACCTAGAGCCTGGCCTCACCATTTCTCCCCTACCTTATTTAAAGGTTACTTCTCCCATCCCCAGCCAGCTTCAGTCCCGTTTCTGGGGTGGCATCTGAGCTGAGCGTGCCAGCTACAGTAGTATTTCGTCTCTGAATCTCTGCACCCGCTTCCCGAAGGCTGCTGGTCTAACTGGGTCAGCTCCTTGCTGAGATACGGAGCAGCCTTTGGACAGCCATGGACCCTGCGTTTTTCCCTCCATCACTACTGCCTTCTGTCAGGCATAAAACACGCTCTCCCCTTGCCCGGCCACCCTGGGCAGGGCCGTGCTTTGCAGGGAACGGCGCGTGGGTGGGGGGGCTGCGAGCAGGCACCTGCACGAGCCTGAGTGTCTATTAACACGTATGTGCATCCCCTCGCTTGGCCTCCTGGGCCAAGTATGTTATGAGTCCCCAAAGCAAAGGGGGCTCCCCCCAACGTGGACACAACATTAGTTTGAGCGGTGCTGTGCCACCCATGCCACTGGCATGCACTGTACGGGCACCCTCGCTCAGCGTCACGCCGCCCGCCCAGCAAGGGTATGGAAATGGAGCTTTAAAAAAAAAAAAAAAAAAAGAAAGAAAATCACAATATTAAATACAGAGTTGGACTTACCAAGCTAAGAGCCTCCTTCCCAAAGCGTGGCTGTTCTCCTGGATCTCCTGAGTGTTAAGGAGCATGTGAGTGAGACTCCCACTTTGCAAAGGTTGGTGCCCGCCCTAGATCCCAGATCAAATATTGTGCTTGCAGGTCACGGGCTCGGCAGGTTTTTGGGGAGTGACCTCCTAGCAGCAGGCAGTTTGCAGGAGAGACTGAATAGACCCTAATGCTGCCTGGCGTTATAAATAACCTGCTTTTTCTTTCCTCTCTCTCTCTCTCTCTCTCTCGTCTTTTCTCATAGGAGTGTTGGCACTTTCCAGGCTCTCTCTGTTTAATGAGTTAGTGGAATCGAGGATGTTGTTTTTAAAAGGGCTGTTGTTAGGTCTCCTGTGTTTCTCATCAGGAAGTGATGAGGAGGCCTCTGGCCAGATTAAAAAGATCTAGTTTTGAGGAGATGAGGATGTGATTCTTGGGGAGAAGTAAGAAAGTATCTTTAACTTTTGCAGTACCAGGGGAAGAGATGTTAGTGACTGCTCCCTGACTGCAGCCTGGGCTTCTTCTCCTGGAAGCCTCAGTTTATGCTGTTCTGCTATAAAATGTTTAGGATAAACATTTCCCTGAACGATAAGGCTGCAGCATCCAAGGTAAATAAGTTGCCTACCAAAGGGCCACTGTGACAGCAGGAATTTGTCTTGAGTTTGGTGGGAGGAAGATGCCAAGTTGGCATCTGTGCAGGCTGGGCTGCTGTGCCCATCCTCGTGGGACGGGGGACCCCGGGGGGCTAACCTGGGGGTGCACCGGGGCCGGGGAGCCTGTGCCGGGGCAGAGCAACACAGAGGCTTGTCGCCTCCCGGTGCTGCCCTGCCCTGGGGGGGCCGGCCCCGAGGAGCCTCCCAGCCAGCCGAGCTCCCCGCGCGCCAGCCCCGGCCCTCCGCGCGCTTCGGCCGCGGAGACGGCTCCAGCGCGGAGGCTGAAGCATTTCCTCCGGCGAGGAAAGGAAAGGAGGAGCCCGACCGCCCATCGGCCTGCTGCGGCTCAGGTTCTCCGAGGAGCCTGGAGTTACTTAGGGAGCTCGGCAGGTGCCAGGCTCCCTCAGGCTGTTTTGGGTTTTTTTTTTTTTTTTTTTTGTTTGTTTGTTTTTTATAAACTCTTTTTCCACTGAAATTTCCCAGCCAAAACATCCTCCCCGGGGAGCCTTGCAGAGATCCTTATCGCTCCGAGGTCCCTGTTGCGAGGAGGAGGAATGTGCGGGCGGATCGTGGACGGGGTTGCAAGGGACAAGCTGTACAGTGGGGACTTTGCCAGGAAGCAAGTCTTTTTGGGAAGAAAGAGTGTGCCTGGAAAGCACAGCTCACTGCACCGAGCCTGGATTTGCAGATGATTCAGAGAAACTCTTTAAGAAACTCTTTCCTTAAAGTGAGAAAAGAAGAGACAGCGTGTTGCACTACCTAAAAGGAGACAAAATCCCAGTAAAGCGGTGAGTGGTTTCACACTGTCTGCAAGAAACCCCGAGCGCCCGTGGCCTTTAATTCAGTAGGTGACACCTCTGCTTCCTAGCCAAAGCACAGCCGCGGTGCTTGCAGCGGCGCGGGGACTGCAGCAGGGCTCTCGACTCGAGCCTCCCCGGCCGGCGCAGGTGCGGGAGGTGATCTGCATCTCTGAGTTAACATGAGGAACAACCCAACTTGGAGAAGCTCGTTCCCACTGCCAGGGAGCACCGTTCCAGGGATAGTGGTGCAGCGGGTAGTAGCAGCCAGTAACATCTGCTTGGACAGTGTCAACCAGCATCACATCTCTGGCAGCTTGGAAGGTCCTGGTGGCCAACAGCTTGGAGGCTTTCAGAGGGCTTGGATGTTTTTCTGGAAAAGCAAAATCTCAACAGCTAGGCTAGATAAGGAATGTGGCCTCTCCATCTTCTGGAGGTTAAAAACATTCATGACTCGGGACAGGCACCCAGGCCAGGATGCTGGGGTCTCAGAGGCCTCCTCTGGGGCAGGCTGTCCCGCAGCACCGCAGGGGCTCTTGTACTTGCTGGGGGTCACTGGTCCCCAGGGGACACTGGCCTAGTGCTGCTGCATCGCTTTCCCCATGAGCTGTCCCCTAAGGGAGCAGTTTACCGTAACTACCTTCCCCTTTCCAGGCTAAAAATGGAAAATAAAGACATGCTTAAGCGCATGGTTTCTTCTTGCTCTGAGGTCTGCTGCTTTCCTGAGGCATCATCTGTCTGGCTTTGCTATCTTCCAGGAAGGCAAGGTTATCCCAGGGAAATGAAATATTACCATCTGAAGAAGTGCAGAGGTGTTTCCTCCCTCCCCCCCCCCCTTCAACCCTGCAATCTCATGCTCCAGGCAGCCTGTATCTACTGTGCTGCTAATGCTCTCTTGCTCGGCTTGGTCTGTGTTCCTGGCACATTAGGTGGGCTTTGATAAGACCTCAATGCTACTGTTCATTCTGGGCCAACACAAAACTTCCTTGGCTCCTTCACTGTTCCCAGGTGACTTTCATGAAACTTTTTAAACCTCTTCTCCTGTGTGCTCCATATCGCTGTTGCTGAGTTTTCAAAGAAAGCCCTGAACTGGTGATAGGAGCCGGGAACAAGCTGTCCTGCTTGCTCTAGGCCCCTGTGGCTGCTCTAATCTCATCCAGAGTTGATACTCTGCCGTCTGCATCTCATCAGGGGCCAGGCAGATGCCTGTACTGGTTTGCTTTGGTTTTCTAAACCAAACTGATGTGAACAGTGTCTATTTTGGTTGGGTTTGTTCCAGTTTCTTTGATCAATGCTCTTGAGTTCTGTATTTGAAACCACCAAATTTGGCCCAGGTTTGCCTTTAATTTGGAAATCCTGCATTTGGAGCCGCGTGCTGCAAGTGTTGTCTTCTCCGCAGACAGACACTGGTTTGTCAGGCCACTTTTGGCAAGGATACTAGATGCTTCATGGCCATAACAAAGAATCAAAACTATCTGATGCTCCTGCTAAGGATAAGCTCATTCTGCCTGGATGAACAGAGAGAACTATTAAATAAACTGTGTGCATCCAAAAACAACGATTGTCATAAGCATGGCTCCTTCTGAGCAGCTTTCTGTTATACTCATGGAAATGTTATTTCTGCCTCTTCCACATTTCCAAGAAGTTTCAGCTCTGCTGGAGCCATTAGCTGCCATGGCCTCCCACTCGTGCTATTTTCTTTAATTTCCTTGGCCCTCTGCATCCCAGGTGGTGGTTTGCAGCCCCTCTGGGCTCAGGGTGCTTGAAGACAGGGCTGTTTACTCAATGACTTCACTGTGTTCTGGCCTTGCTGCCTGAGAGCATCTACAGATCCCCTCCTAGATGTTGTCTTTAAAGGCAGATGCCTAAAGGGTGAAGATCCCAACTGCTGTTTTAAGGGTGGTTGCAAGAGTCCTAGTAGGAGCCAGGGATACCCTGTCCCTTGACATTTCCAACCTTGCCCAGGCAGGATGAGTGGGGCAATGTCTGTGAAGCCTGTGTGGTGGGAAGACCCACAAACTGGAGCCCCTTCTTTGCATCTGGCTCCCTGACCAGGCTCCCGCTGGGAATGCCTGGGCAGAAAGAGCCCTGAGGTCCTGACCGAGAGGGAAATGCAGAGCAGTGGGGTAAGGGGAAAAGAACCAGACCTTAATGTAGTGCGGGCTGTGGGGCTGGTTCCTGGAGGTCTTGCGGCCGTCAGGGTGGCCTGCCCTTTCTGGACGTTTGCACCCACACCTCCTCTCCCTTGCCAGTTCTGGCTCTTTCCAGCCTCTTTAAAATGCAGAGAAACTTTGCGTGTTGACGCTGGCAGAGAGTGCCCTTTTCCAAGTACGGCTGCATCGCCGCCTCCTCCCGCGAGTAACGGTGCCGGGAGACAGTGGCCCACGAGCATCCAGACAGACCTTGGCCGAGCTGCGGGCTGGGGTCCACCTAGACCCGGTGTCTGAGTGTTGAGGGGGACTCGACCAGGGCATGGCGAAGGGGCCTGCTCCAAGGAGCCGCCTCTCGAGAGCTGAAGCGGGTTCACCCCGGCCTGTTCCTGGCTGGGAGATGCTAGTGAGGCTGAAGGTGCTGTCCCTGCTCTTGCGTGAGCAGGAGGAGAAGCTGGAGGGCACAAAGGCAGTGACCTCCTGTGCCTCTCCATGGGTCTCTTCCTCTCCCCATCAGCTACCACGCAGGGGACCCTTTCCATCATTTCACTGGGCTTGTAAACGAGAGCGCTGGCACCCGCAGGCGGGTTTGGCTGGGAGCAGCCCCTTCACTTGCAGAGAGGTTTGTGGCTCCAGTGGCCCCGGGGGGCTGCGCTGCTCCTTTTCGGATGGCTCAGCTGGAACCCGGCTCCTCTGGAAGCTCCTCGCCCCGCTTCGGAGGGCGGCTGCGGTGAAAGCACGCAGCGCAAAGCCGGGCAGCGCAGGGAGATCCTTAGGGGCAGAGGAGAGGGCCAGCGAGAAAACACCTCTGACCGAGAGGTTGCTTGGGTCTCGCAGCTCTGCCCTCTCCGGCTGCAGGGTGAGCACCGGGCTGCGCGCTGGGGCAGGCGGTGGGGAGACGCGCTCGGCGGCAGGCGCAGGCGGTCCCCGGGGTGCTGCCGCGCCGAGGCCGCGGTGCCTTGGCTGAGCTGCGCGGCAGGAACACGCTAGCGTCTGGCAAGTGTCTGCACCAGGCTGTTGCGATCTGCTCTCCAAAAAACCGCAAAGGTCAGGGCAGAGGGACAGGGCAAACTCTCCTTCGACCTCCTTTCTCCCCCCTCCTGCCTCCCTTTTCCCGTTTTTGTTTTTTAGCAATGCTTTTTGCAGCCCAAACAACATTCTTGAATCGAGATTTGAGGCAATCTGGAGGCAGTGGTCGCTTGGAGGCAACATGACGGAGGACAGAGCCCCAGGGCTCTGCTGGAAACTCTGACTCCAGCATATGCAGTCAGAGCGACTGTGTCTGAGCGGCTCCTGTGTGTCAGCAGGAAGAGTCTGACGCTCCCCGGTCTCCTGGGGTTGCCCAGTTTCCATGGGAGATACTTCAAAGCTTTGCCTGCATGCAGCGAGCTGAAAGGTCTCAGCCCAGGCCCTTCCTGGCTGTAAACGAGGTGACGGGAGACCCTTGGCTGGGAATCCTGCTCAGGGTCTGCTCCGCTCCTCTCCCTCCTGCAGGACAGCTGGGGTGGTGAAATTGGTGCCTGGCTGTGACCACGCTCCCTCGCTGTCATCCAGCGCTCCGGCTGCACCACGCTGCAGCCCCAGCTCTGCTTCCACGGGGCTGGCACGTCCTGGGGGCACGCTGCTTCCAGCACGGCTCCGCTCGGCGTCCGGCATGGTCTGGGAGTCCCTCGGGGGCAGCTTCTGTTTGACTTCAAATCTCTTTTGGGGAGGCACGCGAGGAGGGAGAGCAAAACCCAAATTCCCCACTGCCGTCCTGCCTCTGCTCCCAGCTGCTGACTTAGCACGGACACCGGCGCTAGGAAATGATAGCTTAGCTGGAGAAGTCTTTGCACTGTCCATGGAAATTACAGGCTGCATCTGGGGCTTTGGAGCCTAATGTAATAATTCCCTGGTCTCCTGGGGTCTGTGGGATACTGTGGGGTGGAGACACTCTTTCCTCCCCAGTGCCTGGATCCAGATTTGGAACAGAACTGGAAACTGCGAGGTATTTCTTCATCTGGCAGCTCCCTGGCCTATCCCTGGACAACACTTTACACTGCTAACATCTACATAGCTAACGGAGGCTTGTTGTGAGCATGCAGTGTAATACCTTTGAGAGCCTCTAGGTTTTGCAGAAGAGTCAGGAGAGCAGTTTGCACAAGATTGGCCAAGTGCAAATCCATTCAGAAGGACAGGAGATGCCAGCTGCCGTTATTTCTGGGAGGTGGTGAGGTCTGTCCTTGCTAATGGCAGTGTCACAGAGCAGGGCGAGCACATGGGCTCCCTGCAATCGCTCCTCTCGCTCCTGTGGTTTGCTCAATTTCCTTTGCTTGCCGAGGTTGCTTTGCTTCTGAGTTTGTGCCTGTATGAAGGTGTAAGGGGGCTTTGCCAGCCAAGCTGTGCTGGAGCTTCCTCCATGGTTTAAGACAATATGGTCTTAGTAGCAGGGCACAGAAGAGAGAATGTTCCCACCCTCAACTGTGCCAGAGTAAAACCCAGTTTCTTTGCTCAAAGAGCAAGTGCAGATGTCTAAATGCAAAGCAAAGCCTTGGTCTAGAGCTGTTCTCATTGCTGGCTTTACCCCTACACCATGCAAGTCTTGCATATATCTCTTATTCAACTTGTTATGCCAGAGAGCTTGGAGGACATATCTCTGGTGCCCCTGGATCTTCCAGCTTCTGGTGGGAAGCGAGCATGTGCTGGATACAGCCCAAATGTATAGAGAAATGCTCATGGCTGCATGTCTCTGCTGGCACAGCAGCTTAGCAGACTCTTGTCTCTGCTGTAGCTCATTTCTATTCCGGACACAGGGATACTCGGGGACATGTCTCACGTCCCCGATGCAGGGGACAGCTGTAATCTGGAAACGGCCCATGCTGCTGTGATGCGATAAGCTCTTCTTGGCACTGTGACTCTTTCCTGGCATCCTTGAGAAGATTACATACTGCTATCAGGTGCCGCGGACCCTGCTGCTGCCTGGTGCTGCATGATTTATGACTTGTGCCCAGGCTGTTGCAGCAGGTGTTTGCTGTGGGGACGCTGCTCGGGGACGCAGAGCCGTCTCTGGCCATTTGCAGAGGGGTTGAGGGAGGCGTGTGGGCCTGGGGCCGCTGCCCTTGGGAGGGCATGAAGAGCGCCGGGGAGCCAGAGCTGCCCCGAAGGTGCCAGCGGGGTCGCAAAGCGCGCGGTCCTCGGCCACCGCGGGACGGAGCAGCAGCTCGCGGCCCCGCGCGGGAACCTTGCGGGGCAGGTGGGACGGGAGTCCCGGGACGTTCGCGTCTCCCTGCTGGTGGTGATCGCTCCGTCCGCTGATGCAGAGCGAGGCATGGCACTGGGAGCAGGCGGTCTCTCCTCCTCCCTCCCCGTTGCGGCACCAAGGTAGCTCTGATGCTGCCAGCAGCTCAGTTGTCCAAGGAGCAGAAGGAAAAAACGCAGCGTTTCCTTGCTCAGAGCCTTCGATTCATGTTTTCAAAGGCCCTTTGAACACTTTGCTCTTCTCAGAAGCCTCCTAGCTCTGCTGAACAAACAGCAGAAGGAGCAGGTTCAGTCCAGCCCGCTGGTGGAGGCTCCTGCACGGGGGAAAATCTCACATCATGTTTCCTAAGTGCTGGGAGCTTCGGAGCCCTCTTGCAAACTGCTGAACCCCAGGGCCCCTTCCTTGCCTGTTCCCCAGGTCCAGGGAAATCGGTGCGGACATCCTCCTCAGAAGCAAATTTTATTCCCAAATCTCTCTGAAAACAGCACTGTAGACAAGTTTAGAGCCAAATATAAATGCATGTAGAGATTAATAAATTATAACCAGCAGTCTGAGCTGCGCTAGGGAGCAAACAAGGAGACAGCCGTGAGCACGGAGCCTTGCTGCGGTGGGTCCCTCCCTGCTCAGCCGGGACTATCCGAGAGGGGCCTTGCAGGTGTCCCCCCTCCCAGGGTGCCTTTAAAAACATATAGCTATACTGCTGTTAAGCTTATGGTAATGCTCTTAAAGCATGCAACCCAAAATCTGTTCCCCTGTTAGTGAAATGCAGCCAGTTCTGGGGAGAGGGCAGTAGTTTTTTGGGGGGCAGGAGGTGAATATCAGCCCCTGATCCAGCATTTTGGGGGTCTGTCCCCGAGGGAGCGAGCTGCCCCCCGGGGCTTGCCGGCTGCCTCCTACCCCGTGGCACGCGCGGCCCCTCTTGCAGCCGGGGCGCCTCTCCGCGAGCCCTGCGGCGGGCACCCGCGCCCAGCTGTCCGGCAGCGTTTCGCCCTTCTCTAACCCCTCGCAGCTTTCCTGGCTCCCCCTTTGGGTTTGCGTAAATCCCCCCAGATCTGGGAAGGTCACGGCCCCAAAATCCCCTCCCCAGCGGTGAGCAGACTGTTTTTCTCTCTAAAGCATCTGAAATATGAAAAGAGGCGAAACATCAGCTGCCTGGGAAAACCATTAGCGTTCCTGCCACCTGGCTTCCCGCGCTAGCAAACAAATAAAAATGTCCTGCTGCTGAGAGCCTCTTCGCCCTGGCGTCATTTCTCCCGGAGCAGAGCTAAGCCCTGCCAGTGGCCACTGCAGCGAACCTCTGCCCTCCGCTCCCCTGGCTCCCGGCTCCGGCTGCCTTCCTAGATGCAAACACTCCCCCAGATTAGGGGAGGGCATGATTGCTTTTATTTTTTTCGATTGCTTTTATTTTTTTCTTCTGCTTTGGAGATAAACAGGAGCAAGGAGCGGGGCGTGGGCGTTCTCGGCTTTCGCTCCTGTTCAGCCGAACCTAGGTGTTGAGGGGAAGAGGGGGGATCCTCGCAGGCGCTTTGCAATTTAGAGGAAACAGCAGGAGCGTCTCCTTGCCATAGCAATGCCAGAGGGGCAGGGCCACCGGCCGTGGGCCCGGGAGGTGACACCCTGGACCCCCGTCCGTCCTGCCGCGGGGCCCCGGCGCGTTGCTCAGGCTCTTTCAGCCCGGACCACGAGCGCTGGTGGCTGAGCATCGAGGAGAGCATCCTCCGGGCGCGGGGAGGCCGGGGCGGCAGCAGCGAGGGGCCGTGCCGGGTGCGGAGGGGGACGCAGCCGGGAGCGGGACGGGCGCTGCCACGCTCAGGCAGCTCTGTCAGCACGCGAGCGATAATTAGCGGTGATCAAAGCGGCTGGTTCCCGACAGTCCTGAATACTGATGCTGGAAGCCTGCGCCAGCGTTCGGGCTGTCGGCACGGAGAAAACCAAACCTGTCTGCGGCGCCCGGGAGGCAAGTGCCTTCGGCAGACGGACCCGTGCCGGGGCTGAGCGGCTCCCGGAGAAACGCTGCGGTGCGGCTGCCGAGAGCACGGCTCCCCGCGGCCGCGAGCCGCCCCCGCCTGCCTCGAGCTGCCCTCCGGCCCCTCCGGCTCCGAGCCCGGTTGGGGCTGCTCCCGCCGCCAGCCCTCGCCGCGGCTCCTCCCGGCAGAGCGCGGCGCTGCCGGCTGCCCCTTTGCACCCGCTCCGGACGCTCGCAGCCCTCCTGCCTCCCCAAAGCCTGCCTGCGTTCCCGTCCTCGAAGGCTGCCAGGCGTTAGCAGCGGGAGGGCTGCAGGAGAAGCGCCCGATCCGCGCTACGCCCGGCTTGACAAATCCTTGCTTTGTTTTCCTCCGACTTCCGCCGGCCCTCTCCGAGGACAGCGTGTGCGGGCTGAGCAGCACAGCAACGGCTGCCAGCGGAGACGCCGGCGGCTTCGCTCCTCCTGCCCTTGGGGTGTCTGTTTGCGCTAGGAGCGACCTTCTGCAGAAACCAACTTTCTTTCCTTGCTGCTGCTGGCTGCAAAGATCGGGGGGAGCGCAAAACGCCCCGCGCTCTGCTCGGCTGTCGCGGCAGAAACAAGCACCGAATCATGACGAACCTCTGCGCGAGGCTTTTGGCTTCGTCTCCGTCTCAGCCCACTGAGCGGGAGCGGCGGCCTCCAGGAAAGCCCTATTTTGTCCCCAAACAGTCCCAGCAATTGCCCCTCTCGCCCCTACCCCGCTCTGCTTGCCCGGGCTCTGCATCTCCGTTACGTCCGCTCCCTGCGTGGCACCGCCGGCCACCGCGGGCAGTCTCCCCGCCTCGCCGCCGCTCCTTCCCTTTGCAGCGGTGCGGTGAACCACGTTGGGTTTGGGAGCCCCGGGACCGCGCTCGGCCTCTGCGGCCGACGCTGCCTCTGCCCCGGCAGACGGGTTCAGTCCCCTCTCGTGCTGGGGAGCTTTGGGAAGGGAAACGCTGCCTGCAGCAGGCAACTTCCCCTCCCAAAACCACGACCGTTGCGCGCCGATATGTTCCAGCTTTGCACTGTGTCTCTCCCAGGGAACAGAGCAGCTGCTGGGGCCCACGAAAATGATGGAGATGTTCCCCCGCTTCCCTGGGAGGAGCCGGGCTGCACGTGGGGCTGAGGGATCCGGGTGCTCTTCACCCCCAGGAGTAAAACGGCTTCTGCTCCCACAGCCTTGCAATGCCTGCTGGCCTGGGGGGCCGAGACCCTGCTCCGCCTGGGATGTGCCCCCGCTCCTGTCCCGCCAGCCCATCCTCCCGCAGTGCCGCCGGGAAGGATTTCCTTCCTTCCCCCCCCTTCTTTTCTTTCTTTTTTTTTGAAGGTTGCTGGAGCTGCTGAGGAGAGGCAGCTCCCTCCCGGCCGAGCCGGCAGCGCCGCCGGGATTCTCCCTTTTGCCTGCAAGCCCGAGCCGGCGAGATGCTGCTGTGCAAGGTCTGGGTCTCCTCGGCTCCCCGGGTCCGGCGTGGCGGCGGCGAGGAGGCGGCCGGGGAGCCGTTCCCGGCTCCTGCCCAGGCGTTTCCGCTGCTGCGGCAGGAACGTGCCGCCGCGGAGCAGAGCGGGGATTAACGGGCGCGGAGGAACAGGGCAGCTCCCGCGTCCCTCCGCGCGGCTTCCCGGCTGCCCCCAGGCGGCTTTAGGGGCCTCATCCCGGCGGGAGCTTGTCGCTTCTGAGCCACATCCCCGCCTCTGCAGTCGGTTTTCCCCCTCCTGGAGCGTCCCCGGGGCCGGGCTGCTTCTGGCCCGTGCCGGAGCTCCCCGGCCCGGCTGCTCGGGGCAGCGAGGCTCCAGCGCTGCACCAGCTCCTCCGCGAGATCCCAGATAAGAGCAATTTTCAAGCAAGCCCTCGTTTCGGAGGAGCCCGACCTTTCCGCTAATAAATCAGCTATGTTAGCGAACGTATGAGTAACACACGAGCACGCCCAGCCTGGTGCTAAGCTGCGCGTGCAAAAATTAATTAATCCTCTACATAACGCCCCACGGGGGCCCGTGATGAACGGTTTCCACCCTGGCGTGGGGCAGTGGGACCTGGCACCCGATAGCATGGTGATGGGCTTCAGGGCATCCCGGCCAGCGGGTCCCGCTTGCTCCACGCTGTGCCGGGGGATTTCCCCAGCGATTGCACGGCCGCGGCCTCCCTGCAGGAATACTTTTTTTCCTGGACGCGTCCTTCCCTGGGCATTTTCAAGGGGCAAATTGCTGCTTGCGGTGGAGCTGCCGTAGGAGAATCCCAGCAGCCTCCTCTCTGAGAGCATTTCCTCGGGGAAATAACACAGGCTCCTGCTTTCCCCTGACCTTTTCCTGCTGTGGTGGCTGTTAATAACGTGAAACCCTAAGTAAATGTCTCCATTTGGGTGTGTTTAACAGGAAACCAGGAGCAAATGTTGTCGCTGCTGGTGCCGTCTCCGGAAGCCCCTTGGGTGCTGGGACAGGAATCACAGCCCCAAAGGCAGCCTTGATCCCAGCACGGTCCCCTTCTCTGGCCGCGGGAGAAGAGCAGCGATTTCCCCAGGCCGGGCATCGCCGCTCACCTCTGCCTCGCGCTTCGGAAAGGGGGAGAAAAGGGAAAATGACCTGCAAGGCCAAAAAAGAAGGGAAAATGCCTCTCGCCCTTGGCTCCAGCCCTTGCAAGCTCAGCTCTTCCCGGGCGGCCCAGGCGGATGGGGACATGCCGTTTCCTCCCGTGCTTTGCCTGCCTCCGGGACCAGGACTGCTCCTGCCGGGGGACCGGCCGTGCTCTGCAGTGGGGAGGCCGCGGTGCGGGTCAGGGGTCCCGCGGCCCCTGCGCGCGGCAGGCAAGCGCTTTGAGCACGGAGGGGGCTTCTGCAAAGGCGTCCTCGCCTCGGGGTGTCGCAGGAGCAGCCACAGCTGCCTGGGGTTAATTAGCAAGCAGCAGAACGAGCTCCACGAGCGATCCCGCGCCCCTGCCCCATGGAAGGAGCAGCCCCCGGCCCCGCAGTGCCCCGCCGCTCTGCCGGCTCTGCCCGCGGCCGGGATGCTGCGCGGCGCCGGAGCTGGAAACCGGCTGCGGCGCTCTCCCTCTAGCGGACGCGGTTCGGGGGGGCCCTGGTGGGCCTGGGGCCGGGGGGCGACGTGCCCCAGGCATTGCAGCCCCGCAGAGCCCGGAGGAGAGCCCAGGCGTCCGGGCTGCTCGCGCCGAGCCCCGTTAAAGACTGGTTTCGGGTGGAGCGGTGCCTTTCAGAAGCTGTTTGTGCACACGCATTAACAAGGAGGAAGCTCTTCGCAAGCGGCTCTTGCTGTTCAGCGAAGTGCTCTGGGTCTCCGGGCGAAGAGGACGGGCCCAAACGGGGGCTCCTGGGCAGGATACGGAGCTGGGCCGGCTCCCCCAGGCCCGGGCAAGCTCAGCTGGCTCCCTGCGCGGGGGAGCTGGCCCCGGCGCTCGGCCTCTCCCCGCCCGAACGTGCAGCGTTTCAGCGACCGCGCTGAAAAACAAACACGTTTCCGTATAGCTCCACATGCACAAATGTTACACTTGGCTCCACGCGAGGGGCCGGGAGCGCTGGGACGAAAGGAGCTTTTGTTGGGGAAACGGCTGCAAGAGTCATTTGCAAACTCGTCCTAGGTTCTTCTCCGTCCCTCCCTCTCCCAGCCCGTCCCCAGCCGGAGAGCAGGACCCCGAACACCCTGGCGCGGGGCACGGAGCAGGCACACGCCAGCCTGCCCGTTCGGCCCAAACGCCCGCGCTGCCAGCTCAGTCCCAGCTTTTCCTGTGATCCGTGCGGGCTGCGCACGTCCTGGGCTTTCTCCTCTCCCCCTCCCAACCCTCTCAATTAAACGTTTCCGAGCAAGGCTGTCTTGAAGCATCCGCAGCTTTGGAAATCCCCAGCAGGTCGCCTCTGAGGAGCAGTTTCAAAGGGCTGCGCCGCTCTCCGATGCCGGCGCGGTGCCGCTGCCGGGTGCTCCCCCGGCATGGGGACATCAGCCGAGGCGCTGCCTCGTGATCGGGGACACGGGGAGGGACCTGAACCAATGCATCTCCTTGAACCCTTCTGCACAGGGGGGTCACCGAGGCCCCCACTCCCTGCGGGAGGCTTTGCACCTTGCTGTACGAGCAGCAGCGCGTACATCCCAGGGCTCGGTACCGTGCACCAGCGCAGGCCGGGGGAGAGAAATGCTGTTTCTGAGCTGGAGAAAATAAAGACCTAAAGCACCCTAGAAAAACTGCACTGCTTTCACAGGGATAGGTGCTGGCTTTTGGAGTGCCCCAAGGCAGCACTATTCCCAGATTTTTGAGAAATTCATGGTTGGGGCCACCAAGCCTCCCGATGCTTCGTGCATAGCTCAGATCCCGGGTGCGGCTCTCAGCAGACAACAAGGACAAGCCTGGAACAAGCCTGGTATGGAAACATTGCTTGTTTGCGTCTGTAGCTACGGCTAGTTTCTCTGATAGCCAACAGCTACGTAAGGAGGATTTCATATGTTAAGACAGTGTCTGGTGGGAAGAAGTTGGGAGTGGAGCTGGGAGGGTGTGTGTGCAACGCTGGTGGCACAGGGCACGCTCAGCCACCCTACAGCCAAGCCAGGGCAGGGGTTCAGGAGCTCCCTTGAATTTGAGAAAGTAGCTAAGATCAATAGAGTCGGTAAAACTGCTGCTGAGCGTGGTCTTGCTTTGGCTGTGGGGACAATTTCCAGCTGCCGAGTGCAGGACCCAAGCCCATCCCTCGCCTTGCGTTTGCTGCCGCGGCTTGGCAGGTCTTCTGAGGAGCCGCCAGGCTGGGATCTTCTGAGTGCTCTGGCTGAGCTGGGAGAGCCCCAGGCCGGGTACGGAGGGACGCGGGGCCGGGTAGTGGCGTAAGAGCGACGCCATACGCTCCTGGATGGAGGAGGACAAGCGCTCCCCAGTGCAATCTCCAGATGTGCGTTTCATTCCGATTTAATAAGGTATTTACTGCGAGGCCGTAAAGCTGTGAGTCGTTCTCAGAGCATTTCCAGGGCTGTTGCACAGTCTCTTCCCCTTCCACCAAGCCCTGCCCATGCCGTTTGACTATCTCGATCAATGGGAATGTGTCATGGGCCATGAATGGTCTCTGATCCCTGTGCAAATCCCTATAAATCCCTGGAAAAAAATGTCCTGCAGCTTTTGGCTGCTTTTCTATGCCTGTTTACCGAAGCGTGTGCCCCTCAGCTCCGAGAGGCAGCCCGCACCTTGCAGGAGGTGGTGTCCAGCTCGTGTGCAGGGTGCCTGCAACCCTGTACGCGCTGTGTGCTGCGCCGGCGGTGGTGGCAGAGCTCGATCGGCGAGCTGACAGGCAGGACTCAGAGCACGAGTTGTCCCTGCAAGGTGGAATCATAGACAGGTGAGGTTGGAAGGGACCTAGAAAACCATCAGGAATTTGCCTTCGTGTGACCTTCTGTGCTTTCCTCATAGCGGCACAGATCTGCATCCCTGCCTGCGGCCTTGGCATCACGGGGCTCGTCCAGGAGCGCCCAGACCACCAGGTGTTGCGTGGGCCGTTTCTCGGTGTTGCTCACTGGGTGTATTTTTAATAACTCCATTTTTATGTGTTGCCTTCATCCTGCCAGCTCCTGCCTGGAGTCCTTGCAAACGTTTGGCAGGTCGGCGGGGCTAAAGCACCCCCAAAGGTAGCCCTTCGGCACTTTCCGTATTAATTTCCAGTCCTGCGTTAAACCTGCTGAACCCCGAGTGGCCCGTTGACAAAGCTGCATCCTTCAGTGGATTAGTGAACGGTTCCTTGTTGAAAATGTCAAGGAGGTTGTTGGAGGTTTGTTCCGAAGCATCAGAGGGTTCCTCAGAGGACGACAGATGGATCTGTTTCTGCGGCTGTCCGTCCATCCAGAAGCCTCGAAAGCAGCCTGGGTTGCCCTGAACGTGCGGCGGGAGGGCACAGGCGCAGGGAGGGAGGGGGTGCACAGCTCTGCCGGGCCGGGGCAGAGGACGGAGAGGAGCATCTGCTCTTTCTCACGCCGCAGGAGGCAGGGAGGGTGCAGTGACTTTGCCAGGCAGCAGGTTCGAAGCAGCAGTGCTGCACGCGGTGACGTGAACGGACGCACGCGGGTGACGGCGGGGTGAACCCGCCGGTGACGTTACTGGGTGCCCCGGCTCAGGACGTCGTGCACCGCTGGGCGCTGGAAGCAACGAGGGCACGGAGGAAGGATCACTCCAACAAATGAGTTGTGCTTGTGCTTTTTTCCCTCTTTTAAGTATCTGCTTCCGGCATTCCGGACTTCTGCCCCAGCCCGGGATGCCGATTCCCATGTTTCTACCCAAATCCCCCGGGCAATCGCATGCAAGCAGCTGCCGCTGGCATGCGCACGGGTTCGGAGGCGTCTCGGGACGGGGAGGACGCTCGCCGGCGGTCGTCGGCAGGGAGCCGGGGGATGCGCGCAGCGCGCCCGCGTCCTGATGCGGCGGGAGCGGGAAGGGGAAGCGCGAGGGGCCGGAGAGGGCAGAGCGCGGTGGCGGACGGAGCGATGCTGCTCGCGGCGGCGGAGCTGCTGGGAGTGCTGGCAGGGCCCCGGCTGCTGGCGAGACGCAGCTGGATGGCTCGACTTTTTTCCAGGTCTGTGTCTCAGTTTCTCTTCATTTTATGTGTTTTTATTTCCTATTAAAAGCACGCTGTCTCATTTCCTCCATGAAAAACAAGGCTCTTTCAGGGAGATGAATTCCTCCAGCTCCAGAAAAGTCCCAGTCTGCACCGAAAAATAAACAGGCTGCGTGGATCATCGCCGCTGCCTTCTGCCCGAGCCTGCCCCAGCCCCACGTCTCGCCCGCCGGCCGCCCCAGCTCCCTGCGGCCGCTGCTGGGGCCGGCTGAGAGCAGAGGTGCCGCATCGTGCCGCTGAGGCTGGAGAGCCGGCGCCCGCAGCGGGCATCCGGCCAGCGCCGAAGCTTCCCCAGCCCTCGACTTGTGCAGGATTTGGTAGAGGGCGGAGGAGGAATAACCAGTGATGGTGTTTTCCTGGCATCCCTGCTCCCCTCGCTGTGTCCTCGAGGCTTTGCCTGCCCGCTTCGCTAGGTTGGATGCCCACCTGCGAGCCTGGCACGTCCCCCGGTGGCCCCGGTGCAGCCTGGTGGCAGCGCAGGGGATCCCGGGGACCAGGGCAGAGACCCCAGAGCCCTCTTGGCCCTGGATCTCAGGGCGACGGCAGCTCTGCAACCCTCCATCCACGGGAGAGACAAATATTTGGAAACCTCCGGGACTGGGGTCATGGAGCTGCTACCAGAGCATCTGCCTCATCTGGAAAGAGCGGCGCAGATGCCTTGGAGATGAAAACACTTCCTCTGCCGCTCCACCTCCACCTGACATTTCGGCGAGCGGAGCCGCAGCTCCCTGGGGCTTCCCGGCCCTCCTGGTCGGAGCCATTACCCAGGCTCCTAGCAATGCTCGAGCGCGCGAGGGCTCCGCGCGCGCCGGGCGTTCCTTCCAGCGGGGCAGCTTGGAACGGCGCGATCCCCCGGGCCGTTGTCAGGGGAACCCGGTGTTTATCCCGGCCGGCGGAGCCGCGCTTTGGAAGCGCTCGCGCCGGGCCGGGCCGGGCCGGGCCAGCCCCGGGGCGGCTCGGCGGCTGCGTCGAGTTGAGGGGTTCTCAGCGCCCGTTCCCGCAGGCGGCTGCAGGCGCGGGGGGCGGTGGGGGGGAGTCGTGCAGGGGGCCTGCTCTGATCAGCTGGCTCTCAGACCTGCACCGATTTTTCACCGCTTTGGGGTCAGACTCCTCTTTCTGACCGCGGGGAGGTTGCTCGCCCCTCGTCGCCAGCAGAAGGGAGTCTCCAGGCGGTGCTGCTGCCGCGGGAAGGTTTGGGCTGGCTCCAGCCCATCCCTTGTGCCCCCCCCATAGCAAACACGGCACCGCCGGGGGACGGCAGCTTCTGGGAAGGCTCCTGACCACCGGCTTTACAGCCCTGGCAGCTCGGCTCGGCCTTCCGTCCGCTTCTGCTTCAATCAAAATAAACGTGCAAAATTAAAGTATCAGCACTGAACTCCGCGGGCAGAGTGAGACAGAGAGGCATTTATTTTCCAGCCCTGAGCGATGTATTTATTACGAAACGTTGGTGCTCGTCGGGGTGGAAGGCCTGGCAGGAGCTCCGGGGCGGCCAGCTAGCCAGGACGGAGCACGCCGGGACACGGCCGGCGCTCCTCAGCGGAGACCCGGGCACCGCGGGGCACAGCCGGCTTTGCAGCCCTCGCCCCGGAGGACCCGCTCGGGCGCGGGCGGGTGAGGCAGGGCAGGTCGCCCGCGGCCTCTGCACCGCGCTGGGCGCCAGCGCCTCGCCGGGCACCGAGCACGCTGCGGGCCTGGGATCCGCAGCAGCGCGTCTGGTGGAAAATAGGTGTCTAGCGCCAGTGGTTGCAGCTGTAACCTGCAGATGTTGAGGGCACACGGACTTAAATTTGTTGTAGAAACTTTTGTGTCTTCATTTGAAAGTTTTCAGGGCTCCACATGTTCGAAAAGATTGAAAGTACAGGTCTCGTGGCATCCCACGGGGGCCGGCCGTGTTTACACGGCTTCGTGAACGCGCTGGATGAGGGAGGAAATAGCACAGGCACCAAATCCTCGGAGGATGCCGAACTGGGAGGATTTGCAAATACCAGAGAGGACAGAGGGGTTAGAAAAATCTGCAGGAAACACAAAGGCCCAGTTTGGAAAACGCAAAGCAAATCCATCTGGAGGGGAAGGAACTGCAGCAGCACATCACGGACACGGGGCGCTCCCCGGGACGGCTGCTTCGGGAAAGGCTTCGGCGGGTGCCTCCCCGGGGAGCCTGTCCCCATCTGCTAGGGAAGGGGTTAAGGGGGGTTGAGGTGCTCTTTCAGCTTTAACCCCTGCCGGCCGGGTTGGCCGAGTGGCTCGGATCGCAGAAACGCTCGGGGCTCGGTCGTGCCTGCGGCGCTGCTCCCAGTGCTCCCGCGGGCGCCCGGCTGGCGGGTGCACCCTGGTCCTGGGGCCACTTGGCAAGAGCTGAGGTCGGGCTGCGGCGGTGCCGGGCGCCCGGTCCGGGGCAGGACGGCCGCTTTAGGCTGCTGCGGGGGAAGGCTCCCTGTTGCACCGTCTGCTCCGCGTCTGTCCCCGCTGTGCCGCGCTCCGGCCCGGCTGGCGGCCGGGAGCGCTCCGAGGGATGCTGCCGCCCCTCTTGCGGAGCGTCCCGTGGGAGCGGTGATGCTTTGCGTAGCCACGGAGGCTAAAGAAGGATTAAAAGCAAATTGATTGGGCCTTAATAGGTTTGCTGTAAATTCCCTCTCCAAAGGCTGTTTGAGTGAGAGCAGAGAAACCCCAGTGTTCCCAGAGCTCCCTTGCTTAATAAACAACCTAATGAAGTGATTTGATTAAATGCAAGGAACTATTTCTGGCCACCCTGGTGCTTCGTAACGACCCAGAATTATTGAAAATGTTACTTGGGAGATGCTAAGTTTACAATAGCTCGTTGCTGATTTTGCAGCAGTTAATTGCAGCAGTTGTTGTTATTAGTCTTGCAGCAGCGTGGGAGAGCCCCGGGCATGCGCCTAGCCCCCCGCAAAGCCGGCCGAAGGGACGGGCTAGAAAGGAGGGATGCGAGAGGCCGGGCTGTGCGGCTCGGGACGGACACGGCTCCCAGCGGAGGCAGCCGGGGCTGGGTCGGGTGGACAAGTGCGGCCCCTGGTCCCCGTCACTGTCCGCTTTTTGTCTGCACCCTGCTTTCCCAGTCGTCTTCAGGGCAGAAATGCAGAGGGGAGGGACAGAAATCTCGCCTGCCTTGCGAGATTTGTAACTCAAGGGTTAAGCAACTTTGCAAGAATAAGTTCCAGAGCAGGCAGCAGGGTTTCTTGTATAGAAATTCTGCCGTTTGGGCCCGAACAGCAACCGCAGAGCGGAGAGCAATGAATATCCAGGGAGGAGCAAGTGAGATGAAAGGGAGCGGGGTGAGCGATGGCTGGGAGCTCGCTGGCACGGAAAGCCGCACTCGGCTCCACGTTCGCACAGTAACCGGCACAAAATAAGATCGGTGGCTGCTGCCAGGGGCTCCGAGGGGCTGCAGAAATACCAATAATTAATAGCAACAGTAGTAAAAAGAGCTGGTGAGTTTAAAAGGGAGAAGAGGAGAGTCCAGGCGGGGAAGGGAAAGTGGGAAGGGAGGGAGCAAGTAACAGACACAAAAAGCGAGGAGGCAATGTGACCTCTGCAGCAACACAAATTACTCAGCTCCTTCTGGCTGCCTCGAAGCTTTTCTGACTCACCAGCCTGCGTATTTAACCCCTGGGTCCCGGGCTGCGGCTGGCAGATCGCTGCTGGTCTGCACGGAGCCGGCTGCTCCCGCTCCTCGCCTCTCCGCTCCCCCTAGCCCGGTCCCGGCACAAGGACCCTTTCCAGATGCTCTAGTGGCCCCCAAGCTGGAGACGATGCCTGTGGCTTGGCAGGTCTCTACCGCGCTGCCAGCTCTGGCTTCGCCTTTGGGAGAGGTTTGGGAGCCACTGGGAGCCCCTCGAGTCCAGGGCACCACCAAGAGCCCGTGGGGGACCTGCTCTTGCAGACTCTCCATGCAAAGGTCCAGAAAACACCCGCTTCCCCCGTTCCAGCACGGCTGCAGCTTTGCTTTCCGCGTCCCTGGCGCTCCTGGGGCCTCGGGTGCAGCCTGGCCGTGCAGCAGCCTGCGGACAGCCTGGTCCTGCCTGGCTCTCGCCTGCCCTAAGGCCTGGAGGGGTTAAACCGTAACAGGGCTCGGGGTTGGTTTGTTCCCTTGCGGTTTTCCCGGGAATAATTGGAACCAGGTTGCTGCCCGGGCGCGAGAGCAGAGCTACTTGGTTGGGGAACATCTGAATTGCTTCTCTCCTCGTTAAACCTGGCCTGAAACGAAAGGGAAAAAGCCCCAAGGTGATAAGAGGCATCCGCAGCCTTTGGTCCCCGTTGCAAGAGCAGGAAGGGCAGGTGGGGGACAGGGGCACAGGGAGCTTTCTGCTCCCGGTCACCTCGGATCACCTGGAAAACCAGGAAATGAGAAAGGAGAGACAAATATCCTCCAAAGGAGGGAAAACTGCTGCAGGAGACAACCCGAAGGCTTTGCACGAGCGGACGGCGTGGCCATGCCAGGAAAGGGCTGGGAGGGAGCAGGGCGATAAGGGATGGAAAATGCAGCGGGCTTGGGGGGGGGTGGAATATGATTGATTTGTTGTTTCCTCTCCTCCTCTTTTCCTCAGATTTTCATCAGCGTTTCTGAAAAATTTTCTCCCGAAGTTTCTCAAACGGCTGGACCAGCTCCACGTAGGCACTGATTCAAAGGGAGCAAAGCCACCACTGCCGGGAAAACAAACCGGGCGTTTGATCGATAACCTTCGCTATCGGAGCCTCGGGCGCTCGTCTAAACCAAGCCGGGAGCTTCACCGAGACGAGCCGCTTCGGGAGGTTTCCGGCGGCGCCGGGAGAGGCAGGAACGGCATCGAGCCGCCTCTCGCCGCGCGTTGCCTCTTCCACTTCTGGAGCAGAGCTCCGGCGCGGCCCAGAGGAAAACGAGAGAGGGCAGAACGGCAGCTGGACACGAGCTGGAAAGGCCACATTTCTCCCCTCCTCTTTTTTTTTTCCCCCCTACTCCAAAACGATAGGGAAACAAAACCAACAAATTTCCCGTAAAATGGAACGGTGGATGGAAAAAAAAAAACACCTTGGGGGGGGGGCTGAAGGAAACATTATTTTTCAATTCAATCAAAATATTTCAGTCCTAGTTTTACTCCCCCATAATGGGAAATGGAAGCGCTACGGGCTGTTTTCGCAGAAGCCGTTTCCCCCGCCTGCGATAGGCGCTCGGCCACGGCTCAGCCCCTCCGGTCTCGCGGCAGAAGCGCCGGCTGCAGCAAGGCAGAGGAGGAATGGAAGGTGCCTAAAGCCCGGCGCAGGGCAAAATTAGGTGCCCGCCTGCCCGGGGAGCACGGGGCTGCAGGGATTCACGCGAAAGGCCTCTGCGCAGCAAGCTCTTTGCACGACTGGGCCTCAAATATTTGGGTGGTGAGCGGTGCGAGCTGGCGAGGGGCCGGGGATGAGTCCCCGCTCGGAGGATTCCCAGCTCTTCCGAGCCTGGGGCGATCCAGGGTTCACTACAGCCCGGCTCTTCCCAAGGGAGGCAGGAAAGCACTTATAGGGGAGGGGGTCACGAAGATACAGCCCTCGGAGGAGCCGTCAGGGAATGTTTTTGGAAACCTGATGCTGCCTCCGAGGTTTTCCCTCCTCAGCAGCTGGCCCAGGTGCGGCTGCGCTGCCGGGAGGCAGAGTTAACCCTTCCCTGGGCGCGCGGGCGCATCCCGCTGCCAGAGGTGCCCAGGGGAGGGGGAAGACCGGCAGGACTCGTTTTCCAGTGGGATCGTTATTCGTGGAGAGAAGCTCGGGAGAGGAAACGGAGCATGTGGCTGCAAGGAGGCAGCGTGTGCTGCAAGGGATGGGCGGGCGCCCGGGACCAGCGCAAAGACTAGTTAGAGAGGGATTAGGTCAAAGCCTCTGGCAGCTCTTAGCAGCTAGAAAAATGAGCTGAATTTATAGCTGTAATATTTGGAGCGCTGTCTGAATACCTCTGGGGCTTTGACAGAGGCCTGCTCTCTACTCGTGTTCTCCGCCAAGCAATATAGGCAAATCTGCAGCAGCTGAAATGAGGAAAAGCTTGATGCAGCCACTGAGATTACACCCCGGTTCAGCCCTTCACATCCACCGCCCCGGCTCCCTGCGGCCCCGCTGGGCTGCCCGGCTTTGCCGCCCCGTCCCGGGCATGCGGAGGAGGACCCCTCCATGCCACCTCGCTCCTGCACAGAGGGAAAATATTTACTGGTAGAGGAGATCAGTCACTGGGAACCCCCCGGACCATGCCGTCTCCAGTGGGGCCTGCTAGCTGAGGGGCTGCTGGGTTTTCGGTGCTGGCCCCTTGGCCCTGAATCACAGCATCCCAGTCGCTCTCCCCAGGGCCGGTCGAGGGGAGCAGGTCCCGGGCGCCGGGGCAGCCCCGTGGACGGGCTCCCCGGGGGAGGCAGCTGGTGTCCCGCAAGGCAGCCGGCCGCTGGCGCCTGCCCTCGGAGAGGAAAAATACTGGGCGAGAAGAAGGTGGTGAGGATGAAGGCCAAAACCAAGATGGATATCCACGGTGGCTTAAAAGCCCTTGGTGGCAACCCCCGTCCCACGTCCCAGCGCGCTGCCCGGTCCCGCGGCGTCCCAGCCGTCCCCGTCCTCGGAGAAGTGCCTGTAGCATGTCCCGAGCCTCCTGCGGTCGGGGCCGGCCCGCGGGCTGGAGCCCAGCTCACGTCCTCGGAGGTGCCCAAACTCGGCTTCGCTCTATGTCCGTGGTGACTCCTGCCACCCCACATGTCCCCAGTCTCCCCACACATGGACAATCCTTTTTTTTTTTTTAATGTATTTATATAAAACCCTACTAAACCCTTGGCCTGAGCGGCATCTTGTGGTGATGGGTCCCACTGGCTAATTGTGCATTTGGCTTGGAGTATTTGCTTTCATGGTTTGCAGCTTCATGCTTTTGGTGTTTCTTTGAATCACCCCCTTGTTCTTGCTCTAGCCAACGCTGGCAGCTCTTCCCAGTGCAGAGCCGGCACCGGGAGCCCTCCATCCCTCTCCTCGCACCATAGAAAGTGCTGTCGTGGCTGGGGGAAGGCTTTCCAGCAAGCGGTGTCAGCCGTCCCCTCCGGCCAACGTGGTCTGCACGCCGTGCCTGGCTGTGCTCGGCGCTGGGCATGGAGGCGCCAGGCAGGAGACCCGGCAGGGGCTGCAGCTGACTCGTGTGCCGAGGAGGAGGAAAAGAGAGCGGCCCCTTCTTTTGTCAAAAATGAGATAACGCCTCTCTATCGGAGAGCAACTACCTGAGCGCCTTGTACAGGATGGGTGCAGCTGTGGGGTGCCGTGGCAGGGACATCTGCAAAGCATTGCAGGGAGAGGGGAGCGTTGCAGGGAGAGGGCAGCATAGTGGGGAGAGGGGAGCGTTGCGGAGGGAGGGGAACATTGCAGAGGGAGGGAAGCGTTTCAGGGAGAGGGGAGCGTTGCAGGGAGAGGGGAGCGTTGCAGGGAGAGGGAAGTTTTGCAGAGGGAGGGAAGCATTGCAGGGAGAGGGGAGCGTTGCAGAGGGAAGGGAACATTGCAGGGAGAGGGGAGCATTGCAGGGAGAGGGGAGTGTTGCAGGGAGAGGGGAGCGTTGCAGGGAGAGGGAAGTTTTGCAGAGGGAGGGAAGCATTGCAGGGAGAGGGGAGTGTTGCAGAGGGAAGGGAACATTGCAGGGAGAGGGGAGCATTGCAGGGAGAGGGGAGTGTTGCAGGGAGAGGGGAGCGTTGCAGGGAGAGGGAAGTTTTGCAGAGGGAGGGAAGCATTGCAGGGAGAGGGGAGCATTGCAGAGGGAAGGGAACATTGCAGGGAGAGGGGAGCATTGCAGGGAGAGGGGAGCGTTGCAGGGAGAGGGGAGCATAGTGGGGAGAGGGAGTGTCGCAGAGTGCGTGGGGCCGCGGGTGATGGCCTGCTCTCCCCCGCCAGCCTTGCCGTGGGCAGGCGCGGATCTGCTGGCCGGAGAAAGCCGCCAGCCCCGTCCTGGCGTGGGGCAGGACGGAGGCTCAGCGATGTGCCGGCGGCGTTCGCAGCGCGCCCTGCGCTCGCCTGGCACTGGCTGGATGGGGAGAGATTGGGAGGCAGGATCTGGCCCCGCAGGATGGCAGTCCGGCGTGCCGGGAGCACGTGTGCTGGGCTGTTCCCAGCGGAAACGAAAATCCCCCCCCCAAGAATTTCCGAGAGCCCCAGGGCTCCCAGGAGGTCCCGGGGGGGGGGGGGGGGCTGCATGCCCGGCGGTGGATAGGCTGTGCCCCAAATCACTTCCCCACGCAAGTGCCTCAGTTTCCCCCTCTACCCAGCCAGGAGCAGGCTGCTGGAGCTGGGACGGGACCTCCGAGAGCGGAGCGTCGCTCCGGGGAGGAGGCTGCCGCCGCGTCCTAGAGAAGAGCCCCAGGGCCGAGCACCAGCGCCGGCGGCCTCCCCCGGGAGTCGGGACTTGGAATCGCGCTGCCTTTGCTTATTTAGACTCTCAGCCCTGATCCTGCGCGAGCACAGAGACGGGCTTTGTTCGCTGCGGCGCGTCTGCAACGGGCGCCACGTTGCAGGGACTAGCGGAGGGCTGCTTCCTTCGGGGCAGCGAGGGCTGCCGCACTCCCCCGGGAGGCTGCTCGCATCCGGCAGAGCCTGGGAAAAACCGAGCCCCCGCGCAGAGCGGACGCCTCGACGGGGCAGAGGGAAGGTCCCCGCGCGCTCACCGGAGCAAACCGCCGCGGGAGGCTCAGCACCGGGGCCGCGGGGCTCGGGGGGGCTCCCGGCAGCGAGGAGCTGCCCGGGGCGTCGCTGCCCGCCGCGGCGCCGTCGGCCCCGGCGTGCCGCAGCCTCCGGGGAGCGGGGCCGTGGCGCGGCGCTGCCGGCGCGCGCGCCTTTCCCAGGGCCCCGCGGCGCTGCTCGGCCCCCGGCGTGGCGGCCGCGGCGAGCTGACGCGTTCGGCAGCCCCTGGCCCCGCCACGGCGCCCGGCTGCCAAGAACGAATACGCGGCTGCTCAGCCCTGCAGGAAAGAGGGGGGAAAAAGGGAAAAAGGAAAAAAAAAAAAAAAAAAAGAGAGGTTTGGACTTCTCTCCCTGGGAGAAACGAGCCGGATGATTTAATCCCCGAGCAATGCGAGGTCTGATGAATTCTGTATCCCTCCCTGTACTTAAAGCAGCCACAAGAACAGCCCGGAGGAGGGGGCCGGGGGCTCGGCACGAGCGCGGAGCCCTGAGCCGCGGGGCCGCTTCCCTGCAGAGCGCCCGTCCGCCCCCCACCCCGGCCTTCAACCTGCGCAGGCAGCAGGCTGTCCCGGCAACGAGTTTGCAAGGTCTCGGCCCCCTCCGGACCGACCGGTTCTTCCCCACGGGGAGACCCCGGTGGGGCTGTCTGGCCCCTTCCCCGGGAGGTGCGGGGCGGGCAGCGGGGCCGGCGCTCGCCGCGGTCCCGTCGGGCCGGGGGGGTGGGAGGGTTTGGGTGAGGGAAGCGCGCGCCGTGCCAGGGAGCCGCGCGAGCCTCGGGGCCGCCGCGCAGGCGCGCTCGGCCGCCCGCGCCGGCCCCTCCGCGCCAAGGCACGGCTCGGGAAACGGGAATAAGAATAAAAGCTCGGCACGATGCAGGAAATACTACAGGTCGCCTAGGCAGAAAGGGCACCCGGCTCTGCGTCCCGGCGAGCCCAGAGCTCCCTCCTGCCTCAGTTTCCCCAGGCAAGCACGAACCCCGCCGCTGCCGGCGATGCAGACCCCCGGCCTCCCTCCCCACCGCCTCCTGCCACGGGGGATGTTACCCTGCCTCGCTTGGCTGGTGGGGGGGATCCTCCTCCCCGGTGGGCTTTTCCTGACCCCGGGAGCCGGCCCGGCGGTGGGCTCGCCGTGCCCTGCCACGTCCCCGGCAAAGCCGGAGCCGAAAGGGCTTCGGGCGGGAAGCCACAGCGGGATTGGCATCGCTCCAGCGCGACCGCTCGCGCCCTCCGGCCGGGAGGGCTGCAGGCAGCACTCGGGCAGCACGAGCCCTTCGGCCAGGGCGAATTTTGAGCGACTTGCACGCGTTTTTTCCATTACCTAATTATTCCCTTGCCGCGGCAGTGGATGTGTTTGGTTGCCGTAATACCCAAACCATTCTCCAGGGGAGATTTGCCCATAGATTTAATGACCAAACCAGCCAAGCAGTGTTCAAACTCTGGGTTATTTCGTGTTTTTCCTCTCTTTCCTTACAAACACCTGGCTGGGGCCGAGGGCGACGGGCTTTCTCAGCCACATTTCTCACCCAGGAGCGAGTGCAGCTTGTTCTTTCCAGCCTGTCCCCTGCCTGCCCCGGCCCATCCCTGCTGGTGCTGCTGTGCCTGGGGCGGAGGGGGGGCTGCTCCCGGTTTGAGCAGAGCAAGATGCACAGGGATGGCCTGGCAAGGGGGTATTTGGGCTCCCCTGCCCGAGCGTCGCCGGTCCCCGAGCCTCCCGGCCACGCTGCTCCTCCTCGGGTCCCCGGGGCTCCCCCCGTCCCTGCTCGGAGCTTTGGGGGCCGCTGCCCGCGCCCCAGGACCGGCTCTGCCCGGGGTGGCCGCAGCAGCATCCGCAGCCGCGGGGCCTCGGAGACGGGATTGCCGGGAGCTGGGATGGAGAGGCCGGCGCGCGGCGGCTCAGGCGAGCAGAAACCCCCGGGCACGAGGCTGGCCAGCTTCGAGGCTCTGCTGCTAAACCCGCAATTTGCTGTTTCGTATAAAGCACCCTCCGCTTCGAGCGAGGGACCGCAGGGGCATCTTGAGTTTCCTTCTTTTTTCATTTCTTTCGTTTCTGAATTTTAATATCTGGCTGTCAGAAAGAGCCGCCGCAGCATCAGTCACCTGGGTTTGTACAGCAGCAAGCGCAGCAGAGGCTTCACTTGGTCGGTGGTGGGGGACCAGGGGGGGTTTCGATTATAAATAATAAATTTCCTTCTGGCCAAAAAACCATTTTATGCTGTTTTTTCTGAGGATCCTGGCCCTGGCGGAGATGCGGGGATTTAAGCCTGCTTTAAGGCCAGGCTGCCGAGGAGCCGCGGCGGGCTGGGGCCGGGGCCGGGGCCAGGGCTCGCTGTGCCGCCGTGTTTACCAGCTCCACGGCTGTCCCTTGTGTTGCCACGTGCGATACAGCCCGTTCTCGCAAACCTGGCTCGGGCTCCCGGTGCTTTTGCGCTCAAACATTTCCTTTCTCAGCTCAGCCAGACCAAAGTCGTGTTTCTGCTACAGATCGCTGCAGAACGAGCTGGGCAAGGGAGATAACTGCAGGGCTCCGGCACCAGGCACCGGGATGCTGCCGGCGCAGGCGAGCGGTGCAAGCCGGGAGCCCGTGGAGCCAGTGCGATGCTGGGGCAGGCAGGGAGCCGTATCCAAAACTGCGGTGCCCCGGGGAAGCTCCCCCCTGCCCACTGTCATCCCTTCATAGCAATGAGTGAAAAAAAAGCCGAGTTGCATGAAAAGGAGCGAAACGTAAAAGCAAAAGCGGCTGGTAGAAAACCTGCAGGCAGCACCAAGTTCAGGATCTCCTGAGACCAGCAAAAGGTGCGAGAGCAGGTGCGATCAGCAGGGACCCGGCGCCGGCAGGAGCAGGGCCAGGTTTCTCTGCAAAGGTCTAACGCGAGCGCGTGGTGCCCAGACCGAGCCGGAGCTGCGCCCAAAGCTGCCGCCTGTTGCTTCTTCAAAAATAGAAAGAACGTCTTTGAAGGTGGATTTGAAACTTGGACATTAGAAGAAATTCCTGCAGGAGGAAAACTCAACAAACAGTGTCCTTTGGCTGAGGGCAGAATTTGTAATCACAAGATTTTTTGAAGGGCTTTTGCACTTCCCGGCAATGGGAGCTGTGTCTGCAGCTTCGCAGGCTCTCCCAGCACCGTGGGTGAAGTCTGGGATCCAAGAGCCCTCTCCAAGCCAGGCTTTGCAGGGCGGCTTCTGAGCAAGCACTTGCCATCTGTGCCTCAGTTTCCCCTTCTCTTTCCAGCCTCCGCTGGGACCATGCCAAGCCTTCTCAGTGTCCAGCTAACAGCACAGCTCTTTGGGGGGGGGGGGGGGTTACTAGCTACATGTCTATTCGGTAGCAGGAAAAAAAAAAAAAAACATGAAACATGTAGCCAAGGATCTGCTGGCTTTAGGGAATCTTGACTGTTTTTTAAAACAATTAGTGTGAATCTCCCAGATGGAAAACAACATTTTCTTTCCCTATTGATTCTGATCCTTTTCCAGCTGGCAAACACATGTCTCCATCCCAATGCTTTGTTTAAACAACACAAAATATCAGTGTGGTTTCCATCCTTTCCCTTTTCTGCCTTGCGCTCGAGCTACCTGCTGGGTTTTAGGCATTCGAGCGCCCCAGCGGGCTGCGGGCCGAGGGCTGGGGCCCCTCTCCATCCCACTCCGGCAGCCTCCCCGGCAGGGCTCTGCTTCCAGGCCGTGGGGCGGCCGCAGTCTCCCGGGAAAAATATGTGTTTTAGGGTTGGAGGGAGCTGCAAGCTGGGGGAGCCCGGTGGATGGGAACGCTGGAGCGGCAGGTCCCAGGTGTGATTTTGGCTGTGCAGCCGAGCGAGGAGCTGCGGGGAGGGCAGATGGGACCCTGCTGGGGGCCGTTTGGGTCGTGAGCGAGCAAAAGCGGCTCTGGCTCCTGACCCCTCCGGCAGGCTGGGCTTGGAGAGGGCGAGAAACTCCTGCCCGCGTCCGAGACGGCTGCAACAGGGGTGCCGTGGAAGTGGGGCTCACTGGTGTTGGGGATGCCCGTGGGAATGGGGTTCTCCGTCGACATGTATTCCCATGGGAACGGGGCTCGCTGGTGACAGGACGCCCGTGGGAACGGGGCTCGCGGGCGCTGGGGATGCCCGTGGGAACGGGGCTCCCCCGTGGCAAGCGCTGTGACCGGGCCAGGCCTGGAGGTCCGGTGCCCCCCAGCCGGGACCCTGCCACCCTTCCCATGGGCACTGACTGTGGGGACGAGTCCCGCCCCCCTCCAGCTGCTCCCCATCCTCCTTTTTCTTAAGTGTCACCAGGATTTGGATTAAAGCTGTCACCAGCTGTGAGCGAAGCCTCTGGCAGGGGCTGGGGGCACCTGGGTGTCCCCCGTCGCAGGCGGGGGACCAGGCACGGGCTGCTGGCACGCGCCGAGCCCCCGGGGCGAGCCGGACGCGCAGCTGGGCCCAAGCACACGCTCCTCCAAGAGGGGCCGTGGCAAGGGCCGGGCTTATTTAAATTATTAATTAGCTCCGTTTTTAAACACGGCTGCTGGGCGGCAGCCGGAGCTGCTGCGAAGTGCCCGCCCCGCGGCAGGCAGGCAGGCAGGCAGGCCAGGCCGGTGTGTGTGCGTGCGGGCGGGCGGCTCGGCGCCCCGAGCCCTCGGCTGCAGCAGAAAGACGTTTCGGTCGGCGCCGGGCCTCGGCGGCCCCCCGCCTCCCGCGCTCCCAGCCGCCCTCGGCGAGCCGAGCGAGCCCTCGGCGGAGGCGCGCGGCCGGCGCAGCAGCAGCAGCGGCGGCAGCAGGAGCCGCGCGCCCGCGGAGCCGCTGTCCCGCGCGTTGCGAGAGGCAGAGGAGGGAGAGGAGCGCGCAGGTAAGCCGCGGCCGGGGCTTCTCCCCGCGCCTGACGCTGCAGCCCGGGCGCTGCCGCTCCTGCCCGCTCCAGTCTCTCCGACGTGCAAACATCTGCTGTTGCTTTTTCTTGCCTCTCTCGTGTTTTCTCTTCTTCAGCAGCTGCAGCCTTTCTGCTTTCTATTTTTTTCCTTACTCCAAGAGTTTTTTCTCCGCCCGGGGCAGGGTGGTGGTGGTGGTGGGGGGTATTTAGGGCTGCAAAGGCAGCCAAAAGTCCCGTGCATGCTAGTGCCGCGGAGGCTGCCAGCCGCTTCCCGGGGGGCTCGCGGGGACCCCCTGCTCCGTCCCGGGACCCCCTGCTCCCTCCCGGGACCCACTCATCCCCTGCCGCGGGAAGCAGCAGCAAAAGCGTTTGAAGAGGAGGAGGAGGAGGAGAGGCTGTGAAGAGACGGGCCGCCCCGGAGCCGGGGCTTTGCCGTTCCGTCCTCCGAAGGCAGCCGGTCACCCCACGCCCCCCGCGCTGAGCACGCTGGCCGAAACAGCCGGGGGCGAAGGGCTCGGCGGGGTCCGCGTCCACGCCGCAGCGGGGGCCACCCGGCCCCTGCCTGCCGCAGGAGCGGGGGGCAGAGGGGGGAGTCTCCCGCTGCCCCCACACCGGCACATCCAAGGCGTGTTGGTAGCCAGCTGATCCCATGCACGGGGCAGAGCCGCGCGGGGGCTGGCGAGGGTCAGCCCCCTTCCCGCAGGTACGGTTTGGACCCGGATCTTCGTCTCCCCTCCGGCAGAGGCAGGAGATGCTTGGAGGAAGGAACAGGATGGGGATGTTCACCGTAGCCCCAGGGGAAGGGTTTGCGTGTCGGGAAGAGCCTCGTGTTAGCCCGGACCCTCCCTGCCCTGCTTGTTTGAAAACTGGGTGCTTGCAGGAGAAGTACGTGCGCGGTGGAAAGTGGAAATTCATCCTCTTGGCAGCTGAATGCAAAGCACGCGGCACGTGGGAGCTTGGGAGCCCTGCGCGGCGCCTTCCTTATGTGGTGCTCGGCTGCCAGCATCCCGCAAGGCGCCGGAGGAGCCTCCCGGGAAGCGCCCGTTGCCGGCTGCTCCGCCGGGCCGGGCAGCGGGGTCGCGGGCGCTGGCGGAGGCGGACGGGCCGAGCGTTTCCACCTGGGATCGAAGAGATTGAAGTGCAGCTGTGGGAGGCTTTGTCCTCGGGAAGAGCCTGGGAGGGAGCTGGTAAGGCACCAGGGAGCAGCTCCTGGCCCCCGGGGAAAGCGGAGCCGGGAGAGGGCCGTGCGAGGAATCGGCTCGGGGGGCGCAGCGTGCGCGGGGGGGCCGGCCCGCGGCTCGGTGTGATCGCTTCGGAAGCGGCCGCTCGCCCCAGCTGCTTGTTTTCTGTGTCCAGCCAGTTGCAGCGTGTGTGGTGAGGAGCCCCGGGGAAGGTTCGGGCTGCAGAGCGAGGGAGGAGGAGGAGGGGGCGCAGGGGGGGTTGCCAGTGCTGAGGAGGCAGCGGAAACTTTTTTTTTTTTTTTTTTTTTTTTTTTTTGCCTTTTTACTGGGACTGCCTTCCCACGTCCCCTCCTGGGGGAAGGAGGTTGTAGACGGGAGCAGTGAGCCTTTTGCAACTTGTCTGCGGGCCTCTACGCAGTTAGGAAACGGCACGCAGAGAAAAGCACGAGCTGTGCGTTGCCTCCCTGCTGCTCGCAGCCCGAAAGCGTCGTTAAGGGGCGCGTGAGAGCGTCCGGCGGCGCTGCAGGCGGGACGCCCCGGCCCGCACGCGGATGCGCTGCTCTCCCTGCGAGGCTGCAGCCCGGCCGCTCCCCGGGAAAGCGCGAGAGCGGCGGGTTGCGCCGCGGCCCGGGAGCCTCGGGGCCGCCGGGGCGAGCGCTCCCGGGGAGGATGCGCTTGCGCTGCCTTTGGCCCTTCGCCACCGTGCCCGGCTCTGCGGGGCGGCTCGATAAAGGGCTCCCTGTTTCGGGCACGGCCGATCAGACCCGGCGTCTTGCAAAGACACTAACGGGCTGTTACAGCGGTCGGATGTGGAGAGAGGCCAACGAGGGAGCATTGCTGGCTCTTCTCAGTTATTTTTGGGTTGCCTTCCTTTTTCTACGTTAACGTATTGGTTCCCAAGATTGCTGCAGGCGTTTGCGGCCTGAAGGGCTCACGCGGTGATGGGACTAGGGGATACGATGGAGAAACTCTGCACAAAGCTCCCAGGGTTGTGGGAAACGGGCTGAAAACTAGCCCATAGCTCCCAGAGCAAGGGGTCCTTAGGTGCAGTAAAACTAAACCTTTTGGACAGCAAATATCAGCAGCATCTTGGAGCTGGAACTTCCAGCCACTGCCTCTGATTTTTGACCCCTGGCTGTAATGAGACGAGATGCCCCTTCCTGGGGGAAGAAACAGAGCGGAGCTGCTCAGCCCAGCCCTGAGCTGGGGGGTGTCAGAACTGCTTTAGTCCGTGTATTCATCCTTTTCTCCACCCTAAGCAGTTGGTTTCCTGAAAGTATGTGTTGCTTCATGGTTTAACTTTATTCTAGTTGCATGGTTTCCTAGTGGGTCTCCTGAATCTGAGCCGCTCTGTCTGCTTGGGACTGGTGAGAAAGGTCGAAAGGAGGCATTTGCAAAGCACGTCCTGCGCCGGGGGCTGGCGGCAGGCGCAGCAGACGCTGCTCACGCAGACTCTGGGCGTGGGATTTTGAAATTTGCTCCTTGCACTTCATGCCAGCAAATTCAGCCGTGTGAAAGCAGGCAGAGAACAGAGTGACACACGCACGCAGGGAGAGCTGGCTTTAAACGGGCTGGAGGCAATCGTAAAGCTTGCAGTGGCCTTGGGTTTGGTGCAAAAAGCCCAGCTGTGGGCCTGCTGCATGGATGCTGTTCTGGGTATTGGCTGTTGCGTGGACCGCTGGCCGCGAGCGGCTGGCCTGCAACTTGTCTGGACGCGGATGCTGCCTGCCCCGAACGGGCTGTTTCTCGGGGCAGAGCCCCTGCGGGGTGGGCTGAAGCGGGGGGGGGGGGACAGCGGGGCGCCCTGCGGGTCGCAGGCGCTGCGCGGACGAGAAGGGTCGCTGCTGCTTTCTGACGCCTTCCTTCTGTGGTGACAAATGGCATGTTCTGCTGCCAGCTTCTGGCCTCCGTTTCTGGCCCGGTGACAGCTGCTCTTAAAGCCTGGGTCCCCAAATGTCCGCAGAGCTAAGCCCTCGCGCGGAGCCCGTCCGCTGGGCTGCTCCCGGGCGGGCCGAGCGCTCAGCAAGCTCCCGGAGACCCACGGAGTCGCGGCTCTGCCCCGTCCCATCTCCTCGCCGCGATGTGCCCTGGGGCGGCTGCTGGGGTGGCCAGAGCCCAGCGCTGCCCTGGGGGAGGAGGGAGCCCACGGCCCGGATCCCGGCGCGTGCTGGCTGCGATATCACGTTCTGGCTTCGCAGCTGCCTCCTCCCGCTGCAGCGGGCCAAAGCCAGAGCTCGGGACCCCCCTTCCCTGCCCCATCTTTGCAGGCATTAAAATCCACCCTGGAGTTTTTGGAGCGGCCTGGGACCAGGCGGGGGGCACGTGCGTGCAGAGAGGGACGTGGCTGGGCGAGAAGCGCGGTCCTGTGGCGCTGGGAGGGGACTCCACGTGGACCAGACCCCTGCCATGAATTTGTCCATTCTCTGCCGCCCTCCGTTTAATCTGTCCTCTTGCAGCACAGGAGCACGCACGTACGTCCCCAAAGGGGACTCGTTACAGCACTGCTGCGCTGGATATCTGGCGGGATTTTGGCCCTACGCTTCTCGGCTGCTCCTCGCCTCTTCCTCCCTTCCCCCAGCGAGATGCCAGAGCTCTGATTGAAACCAGCAGGCGCGTGAGGCTTGTAGGGTTAAACGGAGCCAGATGTGAGCAGGAGTGAAACAAAAAGGGAAGTCCCAGGCTGGGCCTGGGGGCTGGGGAGTGGGGGGTGAGGGCAGGATCTCTTCCTGGAGGGAGCCGATTGCTTTGAGCCCTGGGAATGCGAGGAGCGGGATCAGAGGGAGATGGGCTGGTGCACTGCTGAGAGCCAAGGTCCCTACGGACATCCCAGGGTGGGACGTGGACCGTGGTGGGTGGCAGCACCTGGGTGGAAGCTGCTGCGGGAGGGTCGGGGCTGGTGTGCTCAGGGGCCGCCCGGGACAGCGTCTCCTTGCTGGGAGAAGGCGGCGAGTGCTGGTTTGCTGGGGGGGCTGCCGTTCGCTGCGCTCGCCGGGCGCTCCTGGCACGTCCCTGCGGCCGCCCGAGGTGGGATGCGATGCATCTGGCTCAGCTCCTGTCCAGTGCTGGGCAAGCAGAGCTGACTGGGGCTGGCCACGGGCACGTTCCCGGTTCCCTGGGCCCCGCCAGGCGCTAAGGGAGCGCTGTGTGTGCGCCCGCGAGCAGAGAGCCCGTCCCTGCCTCGTTGCACCTTGCATTGGAGAGCGGAGAGCCGGGAGAGCCCGGTGCCCCGTCTCAGCGGTGCTGGGCAGGCGCTCAGCCCAGGAGGTCCATCCTCCCCCAAGTCTCTCCAACCTCCTCCTTGTCTCCTTGCACTTCATTCTTTCTCCCACTGCATCTTTGCTGAGTTCATCCATCTGCCCAAGTGCACATCTATCTTGGCTCTCTTCCTGCCGGGTGACAAATGCCCCTGGAAGAAGCCTGGCGAGCGCCCAGAGGTGTCTGCTGCCTACTCAGAAAGCACACAGCCTGTCCTGCCTCCAGCTACTCCCGAGGAGTCTGGGAGCATCCAATGCACCTTCTGTGCCGGGCTTTTTGGGAAGCTCTGCCGCAATGAGCTAGATTCCTCCAGGCTCCGTTTTGTCAGCTGGAAAGGCACCAGTGAGAGGCTTGCTGGGGACATTGCCACTCTTCCAGGTGGCAGAAGGGAAAGTAAAGCTCAGCAGCCTCAAAGCTCATGAGCACAGAATTGGGGGCACAGTCGCACCCAGAGCTGTGTGGGAAGGGGCTGTGCAGGTGCTCAGGAGAGGCAGGATCGTTTCCCCCTGCTACAGTCTTGCCAGAGCCCCTCTTGCTGGGGCTAGGAGCAAGCAGAGATTTCTCCTGATCTCACCACATCTCCCCTGGGACCACCTGGGGCAGCTATCCCAGCCCATCACCTTGCGGTGGGATTGGATGGGAAGCATCAGTTACTTGGACAGCACAGGAAGTCCCTGTGTCGCCTGTGTGTAGACTTGCAAGCGTCCTCTTCATCACGTAGCCTCGGAAAGGGGCTGTCCTGTCCTGCGTTAAAGCCTAGTCCCTGAAGCACAAGCCCATCTATCACTGCCGCCTTGCTAACTGCTGCTGGCCTCCCGATACCATCGCTCAGCCAATTTGCTACTGAACCATTGATTTTTGGCTCAACTGCAAAATTAAGCCTAATCCATCAGAGCTTCCGAGGAGGTGATCCATTCTTCTGGGAGAAGTCACAGTGGCAGCAGGTCTCCTGGAGAGGACCCAGGCTCTGCTCGGCAGTGCTGGCACAGCTGCATGCCTCGCTTTGGACGTGTCTGCTTGTCAGTGCATCAGGACTCGGTGTGGTCGTGTCGGTGACACCATCTGTCAAAGCTGAAGGGAAGCTGTGGCTCCACACCCTCCTATTGCCGTGGGAGAAGTGGAGAACTATCCTTTCTGGCCCATCTTTTGCTCCGTTCCCAGCTGGCCAGGGGATTTCTGCTCTCCATCTGTCTCTCTGTTTTTCTACCTGCTGCATTGTCCTCTGCCAAACTTATTACCCAGGCTCTTTGCAGTAGTACTAGGACCTCTGTGCAGCTCTCCCCTCTCATTGCTGCAGGAGGAAAGTTGCCCCTGAACTCATTTCAGTAAGCCAGCAGTGTGGTTTTTTTGGGGGGGGGGGGGGTGACACATGAGAAATTGCCTCGTGATTTCTGACATCGCTGATCAAGCAGAGCTCTAAGGATGAAAACCCAGGCCTGGGTAGGGACAGCTTTCTGCCAGTTGGGTGATTTCTGCAGTTTATATAACAGTGACTCTTCTCTCATCTATGGGCTGTTCTTTAAAAGGTCATATCCTTTTTTTTTCTCTCTCTTTTTTTATAAGTAAATAAATAAAGCTGAGCCGAGGAGTGACTTGGGGCCTAGGCAGGGCTTTAGATTTAAAGATAAGTTCAAAAAGGAAGGAGAGAAAATAGTGGGCTACCCGGCTGAGATGTGGAGTAAATTCTTGTCTGTCAGAGCTGGTAGAGATGGCAGGAGATGGGAGATGATATGTAACTTAAATCGGGCTCTTTCTTAACTCACCTGTTCTTGTTGCCTCCCTCAGGGAAATATCTGGACCATGAAGGTGTCCTTCAGATTGCTTCTCCCACTGGTTCTTGTGTTGATCTCGGAGGTGAGCGGGCAGCGGAGGAAGCCTCCCCGGAAACCCACGCGCCCGCCTCCCGAGCCTGTCGAGCCCACTGAGCTGCCCCCGCCCCTGCCACCAGGTCCCCCCTCCGTCTTTCCCGACTGCCCCCGGGAATGCTACTGCCCTCCAGACTTTCCCTCTGCCCTCTACTGTGACAGTCGCAACCTGCGGAAGGTCCCCATCATCCCGTCCCGCATCCACTACCTCTACCTCCAGAACAACTTCATCGATGACCTCCCAGAGGAATCCTTCAGGAACGCCACTCAACTGAAATGGGTCAACCTAGACAACAATCGCATCCGGAAGGTGGACAGGCGGGTCCTGGAGAAGCTGGAAAACCTCATCTTCCTCTACATGGAGAAAAACCAGCTCAAGGAGGTGCCTTCCTTCTTGCCACCCAACCTAGAGCAGCTACGTCTGAGCAGGAACCAGATCTCCAAGATTCCTGCTGGGGTCTTCAACAAGCTGGAGAACCTGGTGCTCTTGGATCTGCACCACAACAAGCTAAGTGATGGGGTCTTCAACAAAAACACCTTCAAGGGACTCAAGAACCTCATGCAACTCAACCTCGCCCACAATATCCTGAGGAAAATGCCCCCTGGGGTACCCAGTGCCATCCACCAACTCTTCCTAGACAGGAACAACATTGAGGACATCCCCAGCGACTACTTCAAGGAGTTCCCCAACCTGGCATTCATCCGGCTCAACTACAACCAGATCTCTGACAAAGGGCTGCCCAAGAATTCCTTCAACCTCACTAACCTGCTGGTGTTGCACCTGGCTCACAACAAGCTCACCAATGTCCCTTTCATCAGCTCCAAGCTGGAGCACCTCTACCTAAACAACAACTCCATTGAAAGTGAGTCAAGATAATGGGTCGGGAGGCCGTAGTTAAGCTCAGGGAGCAGATATGCTGGGGGGTGGCATGCATTTCATTGGAAAAATGGCATCTTTTACCCACTGGGATTTGAACCCTTTGAAGGGGGATGCAGTGCTGAAATGAGCTGGTGACCCTCTATAATGAGGGAGGATGGATTTGGATGTAGAGGCCCAGGGATTAGGGCAATAGCTCAGGAACATGGAAGAGCAGAGCTTAATTCCCTGTGTTGCTACAGCACTTTTTTCCCCTCAGTGTCATGGGCAACTCCTTTTCATGTCTACCTGCCATCGAAAGGTTTACTTCCTCAGAATGATGCAGGAATATGTGTATTTAAAAAGAAAGAGTCTGTGCACATATTTCAAGAACAGATGCCAAGTACGCAGTCAAGATGGTTAGAAATAACACAGCTTAGCTCTTCAGCTGAGCCTCACAAAGAAAAAGGAGAACAGGGCTGTGATGGAGGTTGCCTTGACAAATCAATTGGGGCAATTTCACACTATTTCTGGCAAAGTACAGCAATTTCATGGGAGAGGTGCTGGTCTGTGAGATGTGTAAACACGGCTAATGGCGGGGGGGAGGGAGATAGAGACCCATTCCCAGCAGGCCCGGCTGTTTCTAACAGTAGAGGTCCAGCAACCTCGTGTCCTTGCTGAGCAGATCTTCAGGGGAGCAAGAGTGCAGCGCTCCTCCCAGAAACCTGTGTGCACTGGGAGAAGTGCACACAAGCAGCCGGGCTCTTAGACTTTTGGTTGCAGTGGGGTCTATTAGAGCTACAGGACCTGCACAAGGTGGTGGTCACCTGTGAAGCCATCGTAAAGCAGGTCACTGAGCCCAGTAACAAGTGGTGCAACACAGGCACTGCTGGTGCCCCTCATATTTATTGTGCAGTGACGTGTGGCTTCCTATGCAAAAGTAATCAGCTGCTGAAGAGCAGCTGCTAAATTGCAGCACAGCTTCAGCAAGCTGGCTCCTGACATAGCAGGGCACCGTCTCTGGCTGCGACGTAAGCGAGGAGAGGGAGAAGTCTTCTCCCTTGATGCCAAGTGCTAACAGTGTTGTGAGACACGATGCTGGAGAGAGAAGGACAAAAACTGCACAAGGCCAAGTTCCTTGTCTGATGGAAGCAGCTGGTGTTGGTTCGTGAGGGAATAATGACGTAGGGATGAAATGCAAGTTAATCTGCATTTTATTTAAATACCAAACTGTAACCTAGAGGAATCTTGAGGTTAAGGTTGTGACTGCTGTTGACTTCAAGGTACATACACCCACAGCAAAGTCCTGCTTAGACTTTCCATGGAGAGATGTTTGCATGGCCATGCACCCCATGTCCCAGCTCTGTTTTACCCCAGCTGTCTTGTACCTTGGTGTACCTAGTTTTTATAAGGTTTCAGTTCTTGGAGTTGGGTAGTAACGTAAGAATCCCTGGGTTCATTTTCTGCAAAGCAGGCCTAGTGATGGGGAGAAATACGTGGAAACTCAGTGACATGCAACAAGCCCAATCAGTGATTACTAATGTTATCTTTATCCCGACAGTGCTGCAGCGTGCTTCAGTGATACTTTTTGAAGGCTTAGGGCTGGCTAGGCTGGTTTCGCGTTTGAAATCATCCCTTTTCTCTCTCTATGGACACCATATTTCTCACCTTTCTTTGGCTGAACATAACCTACTTAAATTCTGAACAAAAGCAGGATTTGCCTCTCGCTGAGGGTGTAGGGCTGCATCCTGTCTTTGGGAGCAGCTAATGCCCAGAGCACTGAGAGTTAAGGCAAGAGGCAGAGGGTTCCCCTTTCGGCAGCAAAGCAACCTCCGTGCCGGGTTGGGTGAGCCCAGGGGGACGGGGCCAGCAGGGCAGGGGGGTCTCTAGCATTGCTCAGTGCCGTCCCTGTCCTGGTTCCTCTGACGACCTCCTGCTTTGCCTCTCCTCCCTGCAGAGATCAATGGGACGCAGATCTGCCCCACATCCCTGGTGTCCATCCAGGACTTCTCACCCTCGGACCTGGACAGCGTGCCCCGGCTCCGCTACCTGCGGCTGGATGGGAACCTCCTGAAGCCCCCCATCCCCCTGGACCTGATGATGTGCTTCCGGCTCCTGCAGTCCGTGGTCTTCTAACCCTGCCAGCAGTGCACCTCTCCCAGGACTTGGCTTTGCACAGAGACTCGACCCCTGTTGGCGTTTGACTCTTGGGACCCTCTTTGCCTCCCTCTCCCCATGTTCCCACCCTGCCTCTCCTTCCTTCTTGCATTTCCCCCTCTCCTTGGTGGCCCTGGCATATATGTTCCGGTGAGCCCTTGTCCACAGGATGGCACCATCCCAGGCCATGGCAGGCACCTGGGCAGCACGGGATGGGTGCTACCCTCACCCTGGTATCCAGCTGGCAATCCCTGTTCCCTGCCTTGCCCCCTGGCTGTCCCCAGGGCTCTGCGTCCCTGGCCACTACTGGGGCTTGTTCTCCACTTCCACCTGGTAGAGGTTTGGGAGCTTGGGATTTGTCCTGGTTGAAAGTGCCTCGTGAGGGAGCTGATGAGGGAGCTGTATGGAAGTAGGGAGGAAATGGGGAGCCTAGGACCAAGCCATCCTGCGGCACCGTTATCACATGTTTCCAGAATGAAGCAATTTTGGCTCGAAGGCAGCAGTGCTCAGCTTGAGTGTCAAACCCAGCAAAGCAGGAAAGCTCAAAAATCAGATCTGCCTGGGGACAGCTGTGTCCTTGTTGCTGGTGTTGCAGGGAACTGGGTACAGCTTTCCCCCTCTGCCCTGTGCTGGAGGGGGCGAATGGGGCCCTGCCGAACATCCTGGGGAAAGATGGAGGTTTGCTTGGCCTCTCCTGACTTGCTGCATGACTTGGGTTGTCTCCTTGCTCCGGGCGCACCCCGTGGGCACGTTCCCCCACCAGCCCCACGGAGAGGCTCAGACATCCCCGGGGAAAAGCCACGGCGGTGGTGGGGTTGGAGCAGGGCTGTCCTGCGGCTGACGTGACGAGGTGACCAACGGTCACCCCGCGGCAGCGGGGCGCCGAGCCGGGGACACGGGGCTGTGCTGGCCCGGCGGTTCCTGGGCGTCCGGCTGCAGGAGGCCCCGCGTCCGTCTGCCGCGGGCTCCTGCGAGCAGGGCTTCCCGCAGGCGGAGGCGCGGGCCTGGCGCCGTTCGGCAGGGCCGGCAACGACACCTCGTGGCCAGAGCCGCGTCCTGGGGTCCCACCCGAGTCCTCCCCCTTGGTCCCTTTATTTTGGGGGGGGGGCTTCAATTTGGATTACTCTAGAGGTTGCACGGTGTTTTTTTTTTCCTCCCTCCTATGGGCCTTGCTGTCAATTTGGCATGGATATTGGTGGGGAAAGGTCTCCGGCTCCTGCAGATGGAGCTGGGGTTTGCTGTGCCATGGGTATGGAGAGCAGATCCCACTTTCCCTGGAGCAATTCCACACGCACCCTCCTTCGTGGGACCCGACCACCTTTCCTGCCTTCCCCCAGCCCTCGTTTTCTTCTCTCCCGGGGCTCCAACACGAGCTGTGCAGGCTGAGCCGGCCCCGGTCCCGCAGCCGTCCCCTCCTGCGTCCTGCCAGCCGTGCTGCAGGGCTCGGTGCCTCCCGATGCAGCCCTCGCCCCCGGCCGCAGCTCGCTGCTCCCGCCGAGAGCCCCGCGGCGGGCAGGCCCCGACGCCAGCGGGCCCCGCGGCTGCCAGCGAGCGCCCCGAGCAGAGCCCGCTGCTTCAACAGCGATGCTGGCGTGAATCTCGCTCTTGTATTTAGGTACCTGGGGCCAGATGCTGGCCGTGGCGACGTGGGTGCAAATCCGGGCTCTGCTGGAGCTGGGGTTACACCCGTGAAATCTCCTCTCTGCTCTCGCAGCTCTTCTCCCCTTATCACTCGACTCTATAAATAATTTCACTCCTGGCTGCTTTCTTGAACAAACCACATATGTCTGGTTTTGGCTTTTTCTGGAAGAAGAAAAGAAAAGGGAAGAATAAATCTTTTGGAAAAGCTTTTTTTTTATTCCCCTTCTCCACATTTCCACATGTATCGTTTCCCTCTTTGATAGCTGTACCTGCATATATAGGGCGTCCGGGTTTAGGGGGGATTATTCTCTTATTTTCTTCCTGATTCTCAGGATTTAGATTGAAGGCCGAGCATTAGAGGAAAATAAACAAATAAATAAGTCCACCTGAAATATGCATTAAAGCAATTAAAGGAGCAGTTGCCTCCCTTGTGTTCAGCCACCAAAAATGAGCCTGGTAGGAGGTAAGCGCAGACAGGCACCGAGTGTCGCGCTCCCTGGGAAAGGCAGCGGGCGCGGGAATCTCCCTGGAGCCCGTGGGAAACACCAGCGCTTCCCCCCCTTGCCTTCCAGACGTGCCCTGCATGCCTCGGCACTGTTAATTAAGCCCCCGTGTTAATTCAAGGGCGGCAGTTTTGGTAAAAGTCCCTTCTCCATCTCTTGCTCCAGCAGGCTTTATTGGGTTCGACAGGTTTCAGCCTTAAACCCGGAGATCCTATGTATATATTTATATATAATGTGTATATATACTGGTAGACTGTACAGATATATCTATAGACATACTTAGTTCCTGACTGATTTCAACTTAATGGTATTTTCACTCCTACTCTCTGCAGTGGTGAAAATAAAATGATTCAAAAGGGACCCGGCGCTGTGCTCAGAGCTGCTTCTCCCTCGCCTCTTCCTTCGGCGCTGCTCCAGGGCCCATCCTCATCCTCACGGGTAACTGCTCCGGGAGCCGGGGCTGGGCTGGGCTGGGGGGTCGCTGCCCGGGGGAGACCCCCGGGGGCCTCCGCGGCCGGCCGAGGACGAAGGCTTCTCCCTCGCCCGCGGAAACGCGCCTGGCCCCCCCGGGGCCGCCGTTGCACACGCGCGTTTTCATGCGAGCGGAGCGGGTGTAGGCAGCGATCCCTCCGCCCGCAGCCTTGAAATCGCCTCGGCTCTCGGCGCGCCCGCGTGAATCAGCAGCGGGGAGGGCGGGCGGGCGTGGGCGCGGGTGCGAACGCACGGGCTTCGGCGCGGGTCCCCGCTCACGCGAGCGGGCACGTTCGCAGAGCTGGCACGGAGAGCCGGCTCCCCTTATGCCTGGCGCTGTAGAAGCAAATCTCCGTGTTTTGTGAGCGGCGCGTGAATCACGCGCTCGCAGGGCACGCGTTTGCTCGCTGCCTCCCCAGGCAAGTCAGCCCTCTCTCCCGGAGGATCTCAGCCCCGCGGAAACGGGGCGAACCGTTCCTTTTCTGTGCAAACAGCGGTCGCACGCTGTTCCGGGAGCGGGAGCCAGGCTGGCGGTGTGCAAAACCCTGGGATGTGCCAGCGGGATCGAGGGGAGGGCTGGGAACTCCTCGTTAGCCGTGCTGGGGGCTAACGAGCAGGGTGGGCGCAGCAGGGCCCCAGCATCAAAGGGCTCCCAGCGTGTCGGGGGCCGGTGCCCACAGCGGCGAGGAGGCGGCTGCGGGCCCACCGGGGGGGGGGGGGGGGGGGGGGGCTGTCGAACGTGCCCAAAGGCGGTTTGCAACGTGATAAATCGCTGCTGAAATTAACCCCCTCTGCAGCTGGTGACACCTCCCCCCCCCCCAAAAAAAATCCCTTTTCTGATGCATCGGCCGGGATCTCTCCTGCAGCGAAGGTTTGCCCTGACGCCGCAGGTGACGGTGCCCGGTAAGTGCTGGCACCGAGGTGCAGCTGCGCTGGGGGAGCGGGGAAGAAGCCGGTGCGAGGACGGACGCCGGCTCTTTCTCCGGTGCAGCGGAGGTGTGTTTTAAAGGCCGCGCGCCGCTCCGGCCGCGCTGCGCCGAAGCCTGTCCTCCCCGGCGGGGGCACGCACCGGCCGACCCCGGCCAAGCGGCCAAGCGCCGCCGGGGAGCAGATCCCCCCCCCCGCCCACCCGGGGCTGCCACGTCGCCTCCGCCGCGCCGGCTGCAGAGCCCGCTAATGAGGGGCTTAGCGGAGATTAGCGGCGGCCTTTTGCTCCGCGCCGCGCGGGGATGGGGCCGCCTCGCAGGCGGGGGGGGGGGCGCGGGGGCTTTTTCCAGGCAACGGCCAAACACGGCGTGCGCCGCGGGCTGGGGGCCGGGGGCGGCGGGGGCGCGGAGGAGGACCGTGCCGGTTTGCAGGGGGGCGGCGCGGGCGGCCCAGCAAACGCCGGCATGTGGGCGCGACGTCGCCGGCGGGCGAGCGCGGGGGCTGCGGTTTGCGCGCGCGAGCGGAGGACGTTTTAGCGGCGGTGGGCGGCCGCCTGCCCGCCCGCCCGCGAGGTCCCCGCTCCCACCCTGCCCGTCCTGGGGCCGAGCAGAGGCACCAGCCGGCGCCGATCCCGGCGGGAGGGGGCGAGGGGGGGGCAGCTGCCCTGGCCCCGCTCCAGCTGCAGAGGGGATGGCCAGAGCCGGAGCCGCGTTTCGTGAGCCAGCGGTCTGCCGGGGCAGCCGGTGGGAGCCCCCAGCCGTGGTGGGTGCCCCTGCGGGCTCCCCAGGGATGGGTGTCGGGACGTCCCGCGAAGGCGAGGGGGGAGGCTTGACCTCTCCTGCCGAAATGCAGAGGAGCGACGGGGGCTTTGCAGCTGCTGCATCCGCAGGGACGGACGCAGCCAGAAATTGCACTGGCTGGTTGGAGCAGTGATGGAGCTGCCCTGTCCCCTCTGCCCAGTGCTGCGTGTCCCCTGTCACCCACAGGGACACCAAGAGTGCAGCACGCTGGCCTGCTCCCTGCTCCCATCCCAGCCCGTCCCTGGCAGCCCTAGATGCAAGCCCAGGCTCTCAGAGCAAAGCCGCCGCGGGGGCTGGCTGGCCATGGGGACAGCACGAGGGCCCGCTGGGGGCAGGGGACAGTGGGGTGCCGCTGGCCTGATTGGCAGCATCCCGCCTCTCCCCGCGGCAGCCCCTCCGCACGGCCCTGCCCTCCTCTCGTGCCTTAAAACCTCGGCAGCGCTCGCCGGCCGGCGCGCCGGGAGCTGCAGCGGGGCTTTCCCACGCCGAGCCGGAGGGCAGCGGGCTTCGTCCGTGCTTCCTCCCGCGCCCTGGGCAGCGAGCCGAGCCGTCGTGCTGCCCGGCGGTGAGTCGGGGGGCACGATGCGTACCGGGGTGGGGGGGTCCCTGGCCGACGTGCCGCAGGAAGCGCACCAGGGCTCTGGCTGCTCCGGGCTGGGAGACCTGCAGGACGAGGAGGGCCGGCACGGACGCGCGGCGCTTCTCCGGCGCGGCGAGGCAGTCGGGCATGCAATGGCCTGGAAAGAGAGGCGTGATGCTCCTGGGGCCAGGGGCTCTCGCGTCCCCACCCCGGTCACCTCCAAGGGCTGAGCCCCACAGGGGGTGGGGCGATGCCAGCGCTGCCATCCCCAGCCCTCTCCATGTCCATTCACTTCCCCCGCTTCGTGGCCTTTTCCGGGCTCCGGCATGCCCACCCCTGTCGGAGCAGCCTCTCGCCCTGTGCCCTGCCACCCGAGCAGCAGCCCAGCCCTGCAGCGATCCCCCTCTCCGGTGCAGGCACAGGATGGGGAACCTGGCCAGGCTGGGCATCACGAGCCTGCTTCTGGTGGTGGCTTGGGCAGCCCCGGCCGAGGAGCAGATGAGGAAGGTGGAGGAGCCCAAAGATGATCTTGCCCTCTATGAAAACCTGGACCTGGACAACTACGACCTCACGCTGGACAACTACGGTGAGATCGTTGACTTAAGCAACTATGAGGAGCTTTACGACTACAGCGACCTTGCTCCAAAGGTGAGAGGGAGGCGGGAGAGCACCAGGCACGCGGGGCAGGTCTTCCTGCGGTGCATCCCAAGAGAGGGAGGCAAATGCTTTGCCCATGATGTGGAAGGGACTTCTGCATGGCCACGGCTGGAGACCTGGGCCTGCCTCTTGCCCCCTTTCCAAACTGAGGAGCCCTGGTCACTCTTCCACCCCCCCTTGCTGGGGTAAGAGAGGCTTTTCTACAACCTCAGCCTCCTCCTCCTCCTTTTCCCCTTCCCCAAAACTGGCCTGGTGTCATCATTGATGTGAAGAACATCATTACAGAAGGTCTCATGTGAAGACAGGGACCAGAGGAACTTGGGACATGATGCCTCCTGTCTTCGTGTGGGTAAATAGGGAGGGGGGCTTCATGAAATCCTCACTGAGGAGAGCTGTTTAAGTAGAAGCTGGCTTTCCCAGTGCTCCTGACCCCTTGACCAGTGTCCCTTGGTGGACTTATGCCCTGGAGGGGAGGGAAGGACTCACCAGCAGGACTTCTGCCCAGGCAGCCCCAGCCCTTATGCCCAGGTTTTACTTGCAGATTGAAGTTGGGACTCTGGCTCCCCCCACCAAGGCCCAAGAAGGTCTCCCAAACTTGGGCACCACTGCTGAAATGCCGAAGCTGCAGCCCCCATCCACCTCCGCCGCTGGGTCCAGCCCCCCAGGTCTGCTGGAGCCCGTCACTGCGGGAGGTGAGCGAGGCTCCCCGGCCCTGGGCTCAGACCCACCAGAAAGGGGCAGCTTGTTTCCAGGTGCCACCAAATGTCTCTGGGCGGCACGGAGGGAGCCCGAGCACCCTGGAGAAAGCGGAGCGAAGCCTTTCCCCGGGTGCTTGCTCTGCCAGGCAGCAGCGGGGCCGGGGGCGCGGGGGCACCTTGCCAAACGGCAGGCAGGGGGGCTGGAGCAAGACTTCTGGGAAAACAAGAGCCCCGGCAAAGCAGCAACATTTTAATGAGCGGGGACGTTGTGACAGTCGGGCAGAGTAGCAATTAGATTAGTGACAATTAAAATCCTGTAGCGAGGGATAAATATCTTTATTCATTTTCTGTCACGCCGGACTGGGACAAATTAAGTAGGAGGCAAAGGGAAATTGTTGCCTTTCTGCTTTGAACTCCCCCACTAAGGGATGCGGCTCTTACTGCTCCAAAGAGCTGGCCGGGAGCGTGGGGCCGGGCCCGGGGCCGGGGCCGCGGGAGGAGCCGCGCTAGGAGCTGCCGCTGCCCCCCAGGGCCGCCCAGCTGCCCGCGCTGCCTGTGCCTGGGCACCTCGGCGTACTGCGACGACGCCGGCCTGGAGCGCATCCCGCCGCTGCCGCCGCAGACCGCCTACCTCTACGCCCGCTTCAACCGCATCGGCCAGATCCGAGCCGGCGACTTCGCGGGGCTGAGTACGTCCAGGCGAGGCACGGGATGCCCTCCCGGGCTCGGCGCCCGCTTTTGCACCACGGCCAAACCCGAGCTGCCCCCCCCCCCCCCCACCGCCCGGGGCAGCTCCCGGGCACCTCCGTGTGCCGTAACCCCTCCGGCCTCGTTGCAGCCGAGGGTTTCGCCCCGCTCCGGGGCCAGGCTTGTGCGGGGCGAGGCTCGTGCCGTGCTCCTGCCGCTCCCCACGCGCGGGGTTTCTCGGAGCTGCCGTCGCTCGGCCCAGGCGTCCGGCTTCGTGCTGCAGCACGGGGCAAACGAGCAGCCCCGGGGGGGCCGGTGCGTTCCCGCGTCACCCCCTCCCTCTCTCTCTCCCACCAGAGAAGCTGAAGCACATAGACCTGACGAGCAACTCCATCTCCCGGGCAGACGCGGATGCTTTCCGCCTCCTCCCGAGCCTGCAGGAGCTCATCCTGCCCGGGAACAGGCTGACGGCGCTGCCCGAGCTGCCCCGCAGCATCGTCAGGCTGGACGCCCGCCTCAACAGGATCTCCAGTGCCGGCGTCAGGCCCGACGCCTTCCGGGTGGGTGCCGGGATGCCGGCGGGCACCAAGCCGTGCCGGGCACCCTCAGCCCCAGCTTAGCCTCCTGCTACATGAAGGAGAGGCCGATGGGTGAATCTGAGTCACTTTTAGCCCAAACCTGCCATACCAAGGGGTAACCGGGATGGCGCAGAGGGGCAGCAGGGAGGGTAAGGTCTCCCTGAGACGGGACATTTGTCTGCGTCCCTGCAGGACCTGACGCAGCTCCAGTTCCTCTACCTCTCCGACAACGAGCTGGACTATATCCCGTCGCCCCTGCCCCAGAGCCTGCGCTCGCTGCACCTCCAGGTGAGAACGGCGCGAGCGACGCGCCGAGCCCCCTGCGCCTCTCCAGCTGCTTCAGCTTCCTCCAACCAACCTTCCCTCTAACCAAACTCAGGCTCTGCCAAATCTATCAGCCCCTTGCAGTCCTCCTGGCCATTTTTTCCCCCTATTTTTACACCCATTGCCTTCCCAGAGTGCACAGCCCCAGGGGCCTGTATCTGCGTCTTGCAGAGAGCGGGGATGGGGGTCTGCAAGCAGCCTCTCCTCCTCCTCCTCCTCCTCCTCCTCCTCCTCCTCCTCTTCCTCACCGATTCTTCGAACCTGATTTTGCGCTTTGTCTCCTTGGCCAGAACAACAACATCCAGACCGTGCACGAGGACACGTTCTGCGACAGCCAAGACCACAGCCACGTCCGCCGGGCTCTGGAGGACATCCGCCTGGACGGCAACCCCATCAACCTCAGCCTCTTCCCCGACGCCTACTTCTGCCTGCCGCGCCTGCCCACGGGCCGCTTCCACTGAGGGCACCCGCACCCCCACGGCCCGGCCCCTCCGTCCCTGCCCGCCCCACCGAACATGTGGGGTCGAGCCGGCTTCTCCCCCCAGGGCAGGCAGGCGCGAGGAGATGAGCTGCAGCAGGTGGGGGATCTCGATGATGGGGCAAACGGAGCCAAGATGAAAAATTCATGGGATGTGGGCAACTGTAATAAACCCAAGAATTTAAAAATTCATGCAGTCTCCTGTTCTAAACAGCAAGAGCTGCAGAAAGCTCATCCAGCCCCAGCAGCTGCTCTGCAAATGGCCCTGGGTTAGCAAGGACAGAGACTTCCCCATATCCGCACTTGTTCTAGGCCTCGGTGCCCCCAGGAGCCTTGGTAAGACCCATCCATTTGGGTTCCTGGACAAGGACCAGGAGCTGCATTGCTCCAGAGAGGTGATGCTTTGGCCACATGAGGTTTAATGTGCATGACCGGACTGTCCCCTCTGTGTCCCCAGCCACGTCAGCAGGTTTCCGTTGCTCCAGAAGAGTGCTTGACATCCAGATGTGAGCTGTGGCCACAGCTGGGACATCTGCATGTATTGCCACAGTCCTCAAAAGAGGATGTAAAGGGAGATCCCAACACAGGGGAACGGGAGTTCCCCCGTCGCCTGCTGCAGCCCCCATCCCCTGCCCTGTGCTGAGACCTGATCCTAACTTGGAGCCCTGCCCTCCGCTCTGGGCTGGGATGGACAGTGGTCCCAACACACCACGATCACAGCAGCCCGATGTCTCAGCCGTTAGCTCTGCCCAGAGGGTTCCCACTCCCCTGGGCTGCAGATCCCCTGCGGTTTGGGTCTCCTTCAACTGCAGGGAAAGTCTGCCAGCAGCGTTGGGAGCTGTGAGCCAAATGTCCCCAGAGCCAGCAGAAAGAGCCTCCTTCCATTCTGAGGCAGTTAAAATATCTTGTATCATCCCAGCTTTCGAGATCTGAAAAAGCTGCCCAGTGGTGGGATATTTTAAATATAATGTATTCACCCTCTATATTTTTATACACATGCAATAAACATGCATACCATGAGAGAGATGACACATCCCTGGAGAATCCAAAATACTGAACTGAAACCACTGAGATCAGCCCACATCCTCCAGGCTTGGGGAGGCAAAGGCAGCTTGAGAAAACCTCGCAAGAAGATCCAGCTTTTTGTATATGGGCACGCTGCAAACGCTGCTGGGCACTTGCTCCTGCAAGCCTGCCTGGTTTGTGCAGCTGGGCACGGGCACGAGGCACGCTGCGAGCCAGCGTGCACACAAGGCGCTTGGCCACGTGCGACCCCACCGCTGGGACATGCACCCCTTGGCTGAGCAGACCGAGGGGGAACTTTTTGTGCTTGCAAATAATGTGCAAGGCTGGGATGGGGCTCGCTTCTCTTGCCTTTCTTTTTCATGAAAAGCCCAGAGCAGGGCTATTCAGACACCAGCTACGTTCACTCAAAGGTCAAGGTCCTAGGCAAATGGTAAAAACAATTTGGCCCTGTTCTAGCCTTTCCTTTCAGCCTCTGAAATGCCAGGATTTATTAGCCTTGTTGTTGTCGTGCCATCTTTGAAACAGCTGTATCTACCTGTTCGCTGTCTGTCTATTCCTGTATCTCTCCCTTTCTCTCACCTTCTTCACCATCCATCCTCCTGACATCTAAGCTTGGTCCTTTAGCTCCAGTGATCTCATCTGCTTCTGCAGGATGAAATATAGCTATCAGTCAGACTCGCCTCCAGCCAGCTCTCCTGAACTGTGAGCCCTGGTCTTTCGCCTTCATCCCACTAGATGGCAAGACGGAGTATTTGGAAACGCTTGACCCCGGCTCCAGACTGCAAGCTCTGCCTGTGGTTATCTCCGCGCCTTCGGGAAGGCGCCGAGAGGCTCGTGGGCCTGCCCGCGCACCTGCGTGGCAGCGGGGAGCGCCCAGCACGGGCGGCGGGGAACCCTCGCGCAGGTGCTCCCTGCTTGCAGAGAGGGTGTTAAAAGGAGCTGCAGGAGGGAGAAGGGTTTGGCTCAAGGGGGAGGAGAGTGGGGGCAGGGGAGGGGTGACCCTGGGGGAAAAGGGGCTGCTGGTGTTGCAGAAACCAAACTTCTCTCAGGGCAAAGGGGTGAACGTGGAGGAAGGGAGAGCTGCAATTCAGCAGAGCCATCGAGCCGCGCGTTGCAGAGAGCTGACCCTGCTCTCAGATCCCTTTTGCATGCACAGGGAAGAGACAGCGCAGGGGACCTGGGGTGGGCTGCCACAGCAGGGCTTGGGCTCTCGGCTTCCCCAAAGCGCCGGGGGGGACCAGGCTGGGGCTCCCCTTGGGAAGGGGCTGCTTGGGGGCTCGAGCAGAGGGGATGCATGGTCCACACTGTGCTGGGGTTTCTTCGTGGGCGCCTGAGCTGTGCCTGTTCTCTTCTCTCCTCTGGGAATCCACGTGCTCCCTGGGGACAACGCTGTTCCCCTGCAGCGTGTCCGAGCCCCAGCCACCCTCTCCTTTGCCCCCTCTGGCTGCTGCCCCACATCTTCCTGGCCGCAGCCGGGCAGCTGCCAGGTCCTGGCTCTTCTCCACCCGGTGAAGTCCGTGGCTCTGCCCAGCTGGTGCCTCGGGCCGGGTCCCTGCCTGGCCTGGGGCCGGCCCTGGCTCCAAGTCGCTGCTGTGACAGGTTGTATAGGGCTGTGCAGCCTGTCCCATGCGCTCACGCACGTCAGGAGCTGCGTATCTCTGCTGAGATACACGGGCTTCCTCCACCAGCCCGGCGTGGGCACAGCCCGAGCCGAAAGCCAGGCTTGTGCAAAGGCAAAGCATTGCTCTGATCCCGGGGGCGTTTGCTAAGTAACAGCTGGAGCCCCGGGGCTCCGAAGGAGGCAGCTCAACGACCGGGACACTGGTGCAGGTGCCGGGGACGGGCGAGGCAGGCGGGTGCTGCCAGACCGCTTTGCTGTCGCGGCACGCAGGGCACTGGGAGCTGCAGCCTTGCTGGCGCAGGGAGGGCGCGGAGGAACGGACGGACCCAAGGTACTCGGCTCCCCTTCCCTCACCTCCTCCAGCCGTGTCTGTGGGCTGCCCTCTCCCCCGCGCGCAGCGGGCTCTGCGCCCTGCTCGTCCCTCTCCTTCCTCCCTACCCGTAAGCCACCTCCCTGTGTAATTCATGCAGCTCCCCTCCTCTCTGCTGCTCAAGGTCACCTTCCTCGCCTGGGCTGGATTTTCACATATTGATTGCTCGGCTCTAACAGCCGACGTCGCAGCGAGCTCCCAATCTCACGCCAGCTCAGCATCTTGCCACTCTCTGGGAGAAGCGCCTCCATATGGGCCCCCCTCCTCCTCCTCCGTCCTGCGCTCCTCCCAGCCCGGCCACGCGTCGCTGACAGGCACCAAAGCAGAGACGGGAGCGTCTTCCAGCCGTGGAGAAAAGCAGCCTTTTCCCTCCTCCGGGGTGGCTGCTGCTCTCTGTTACTCAGGGGGTCGGGACCAGCAAGCGACTGGGGCACCTGGCTTCCCTCTCTGTGTCCCCTGGCTCCATATAGGAGAGGGGACAGCGTGGGACATCCTTGCAGGGACTCGGCTCACTGCTACCCTCTGCCCTAGTGCTGCTGCTTTCCTCTCCCCGCTCGTGGTCCCCCGAAGGACCACAGGTCCGGTCTCTCTGCCACCGTGCCCATTCCCCTTCCCACTGCCCTGGCATTTTGCAGCCCACATTCCTTGCCTTCCACCTTCCACCAAGGTGGCCCAGATGGGTAGTGGCGCTGGGGTCAGATGTGAAATGGGGATCAGAGCCATGGAGGGAGTGTTTTGGCCCTCTGGTGACCCAGCCCAGCTGCAACGAGGCCACCAGGAGTGACCACATAACAGAGGTGTCCCTTGTCCGACCGTGTCTGTGCTGACCCAGCTCCTGGTGGCCCTGCCACAGCAGCCCTGGCCCATGCCCAGGGGATTTGCTGGCCAAATGCAAAATCAATGGCAGGATGGAAAAAGGCTGCCGGACTGTGGATGTTGACAAGCTCCTGGCCTCCTCCAGGCTAGAAATCACCCTTAAACACTGCTGGGGAGGAAGCGCCGTGGCCCAGCTTGCTCAGCGAGCCAGGCACGGATGATAACAGCTTTATTTATAGCGCTTAACTGGCTGTTGGCTCAAGGCACCGATTTGTGCTTAGCGTGCGATCGTTTAGGGCGACTGTTTGTGCAGCTAGCGGTTGGAGCGCTCGTGCAGCCCAAGCCATCGGCAAACGCCCATCGCCTGGCGTCGGGGCAGGACCTTGCCCTGGTCAGCTGCATCCCCCTGGGCACCTGCAGCCACTGGAGCGGGTCACCAGGGGCTAGGCAGTCCCACGCTCACCCCAGCGACTTGTTTTCTGCCTGTTTTTGCACCACATGGAGCAATCCTGACTGATCCTTTGGATCCTGCAGGTTATGTGGCCCTAATACTAATAATAAGGCTAATTAATACTGGCCACCTGGGGTGAGCTGTGTTGCTTCTCAGCACCTCGGTTTGCAGATCTGTCCTTGGTTTTTTTTTTTTTGAAGGATGCCAGTGCTGGGATTCATTAGGTCGGAGCTGCAAGGGCTCTGCGGATGAAAGCGCGGCTCATGAATTATCATGGGGGTGCAGACAGCAGCCTGCGGACTCCTTGGGAAGCTCAACAACAGGAATGGAGAGAAAAATGTTTGGGTTTTTCATCTTTCCATTTTCCATTTCACCTTTGGAAAAGGAAACAAAAAAGCACAGCTGAAAGAAGAGAAAGAAGAAAATACATTTTTTTCAGTCTCTTTATATCCCTACCCCCAAGTCATGGCTGTTTAATATGTAAATAATCTGTGAAAAAACGTCCTGCTCCTTGCAGCCGACTGCAGCCGCAGGTTTTGGCTGCAGCCTTGCCGGTGCCCAGCAGTGAGCCGGGGCTTTCCCGGCGCTCATCCTCCCGCCCGCTCCGGAGCGAGACAGCTTGTAGCTGTTGCGGTGAGCGGCTTGAGGAGGGGAGCCGCAACCAAGACGCAGCTATTCTTAGCAGCGTTGCGCTCGGTCTTGTCAACGGGAGCCCTGACGCTCAGGAAAAGCTCCGTGGTGGGAGGCACGTGGCCTCCGGCATGGGTTGACCCGATTCCCACGGGGAGCGAAGAGCTTGGAGGGTCCCGGTTTCAAGCAGGGGGCTGCAGGGAGGCTGGAGGACGACGGGGCAGGGGACGGTGCTCTGAGCACCTCGGCTAGGGGAAGCTGCAAGACAAGGATGCTCGAGCCTGTGGCCTGCGAGCCGACGTCCCCATCGCAGCCAGCAGCGATAACGTCCTTGCTCCTCCTTGCAGGGGAGATGAATGCTGTTTGGTGCCCCCCAAAACGGGGCATTCCCACCCCTCTGCTGCCCCCAGCCTAGGGACACCCGGGGGTCTCCTCCCCACTAACTCTCCTGCCCTGTTGCTGCAGAGGGAAGATTTTCTCCAGCGCCATTTCCCCAGTGGCGCTTTGCTCCTGCGCTGTCGCCCGTCCGCTGTCCGAGCGTGTCCAACTGTCTGACCAGGGAGAAAAGCTGAAATGGAGTAAAACACTTGTGAGCATCGCTCTTCCGCTGCTGTGGGAGCCGGGCTTTTCCGAGGCCGCTGGTCCTCTGGGACGAGGCCCAGCTCCCGGCTCAGCGTTCGTACAGCGCCTTGCACAGGCGTCGCGATCCGCAGGGTCACCAGCCGCAGCCGGCCCCCTCCGACCTCCCCTTGCCGCGGACTCGTTCCCCGCTCCCGGCTTTGGGTTTTCCTGGTGATCCCGAGCTCCTTCCCACGCGAATCGGGTCCCAAAAGAAGCCGCCACGCGTTGCCGTCGGAGCAAAGCGGCCGCGGCGGGGAGCGCGGCGAGGCAGCAGCCGGCGCGTTGGCGCGCCGGCCACCCCGGCGGGGGCGGAGAGCTGCGCGCCCCCGCGCACCCCGCTCCGCAGCCCGGATCGATCGCCGCCTTCTAAAATAACCAGCCGGAGCCTGGATCTTCCGTTTCTGTAGGCTGTGGAAAACCTGGAGAGGGGGAAGAGAGAAAAAGCTTTGAGCAAGCGAGTGCAAGTATTGCTAATTTATGATCAGAGAAATATATGTTTGAGCTGGAAGATTGCAGGGAAGGACCGGGTGTTCTGCCAACGATAAATCTGTTTGATCCAGGAGTGGGGGGTTGCAAAAAGGCTTCCCCACCGGGCAAATTGCAGGAAGGCAGAACATAATTACCCCAAATTCCAATTTGAGTAATTACCTCTACCTGCCTGCCGCTCCCCTGGTGCGCGCAGTTGGACGTGGAGGTTTTGCTTTCGCAGGCGTCGGAGGGGCGGCCGCGGCGCGGCGCCCGGCGCTGCCTCCGCCGGCGGCTGCCCTTCGGAGCGGCGTCGGGGCCTGCTGCCGTCCCAGCCCGGCTCGCGAGCCGCCCTTCTGCTGCCTTCCCAAGGGCTGCCCAGGCTCACGGGAGCCACCGGAGCTCTGCCGGGGTTTCTGCCAGGCTGGATTTGTGCGGCGGTGGGGGCAGACGAGCCGGTGGGTCGTGGGACCGGGGTGCTGGGTCCTGCCGCCCTGAGGGTGCCGGCGGGCCAGGATGGGGTAGGGATTTGGGTGCAAACCTGCCACGGAGGGAGTGCGGACCGTGGGCAGAGCCCTCGCGCGGGGCAGGGAGCTGCTTGCAGCCCCGGGGCTGAGGGCGGCGTGCCGGGGGCGCGAGGCGGGGGCGGCCCCGCTGCCGAAGAGCCGGCCAGGCTGCCGGGTGCGTTAGGAATCGATGCGCGTCGCACGTGGACCGCTCTCGCTCCGCGCCGCCCCTCGCTCCAGAGCCTCCGCTGGCAGAGGGGGAGCGGGAACAGCCCCCCACCCTCCCCCGGGCACCGGGGCACCGAGCTCGGCTGCGAGCGATACAGGCCGCACGCCCAAAACCCTGCAGAGCCGGCGCCGGGGCAGAGCGCGCCCGGGAGGCGCAGCGGAAGAGCTCGGTTTTGGCTCGCGCGGGCGGTTCAGCCGAGCGATCCTCCGGCTCCATCCGCAGTTACTCGGCTCTGCCCTCGAGTTAGCAGAAAATCAGCGATGAAAGCGGCTCTGCAGCCGAGCGGGCACAGAGGGGACAGACGGACGCTGCTGCGGCGTGGACGGACAGACGCGACGGGATGGCCGTTAGATAAGCGGGCGGAGAGGGCCAGGCAGAGGGGCCCGCTGGGCTCTCGCGGGTCGTTAGGCTGCTTGGCTAAGTGGCTAATTAGGCTTGGCAGGTCCCAGGGGGGCCACGGAGCCCCGCGGGGCTGCGTCTGCCCTTCCCCGGCAGCTGCCACGAGCGGCCCGGCCCGGCCCTGCCGGCAGCTCACGTGGCTCCGCTGCTAAAACATGCATGAGGACGTGCGCAAAAATCAATGGTGGCGCTTACGAATTAGCGACCGCGGAGCGGATCGATGCAGCCTGCCCCGCGCGGGCTGTGCTGCTGACGAACGCCAGCAGTGGGAGCGCGGGAAGGGCCCGAGACGTGTTGCTGCAGCGCCTTCTCCATCTCTGTTTACTCGAGTTTTAAGTCTGTTTATTCGGCGTTTGCTCGCGGCGCTGCTTTAAGGCGCGATCAGGTGGTTTCGGTGAAAGAGCCACGTGGCGTGCGCGCTGCAAAGGCTGGAACCGGAGGCGCGCGCGCTGTAAATATGCACGTGGGCAATTTCTAATCGAGCGCCGCAGCTCTTGGCGCTGGCCTGTGTCATCCCCGTGGCATCATCTCTGCAACGAAAGCCTTTTCCCACCATTGCATAAGAGCCTCGCGGTGACCCACCGGGTTTGGGGCAGGGGGCAGAAAGGCAAAGCGCGGCTCGAAGGCGGAGGCGCGCGCGCGCCCGGCTGGGAACGCGCTCGCGAGCCGCCCTCGCCCTTCAGCCCCGCTCCGGGGCGCCCGGCGCGGAGAGGGTGCCGAGCCGCGCCGCGATGCCGCCGGCGCCCCGTCCCGTCGGCGTTTTACTCCTGTCCTTGCCGTTGCTCCGTGCGCGCGCGGCGCTGACCCGTTGGCACCGTTAATAGCACGTTTCAGACGCTTGATTAAAAACACTGCAGTGTCCGAATCAATAAGCTTTGGCAGCGGGGACTGTAATAAGTAAAATAATCCCCATTAGGGTAACAAATGGCAGAGGGAGAGCGCAAGGCTGCTAATATGGTAACGATATTAATCTGCTTCGATCAGCTTCGGCTGCGGTGTCCTTGCTGGCGCTGCGCGGCGGGAGCCGGTTTCTCGCCTCCGCTCGCCGTCCCGGGGCTTGGAGCCGCCCCGCTTCCAGCCTGGGTAAAGCCTCGTGCTGGGAAATGCGGCTTTAAAGCATTCGTTATTGGGGCCTTCGAAACGCGTGCAATCCGTGCGCCCCATCCCTCGGCGCGCCCCCTCCGCTGAGCCAGCGGAGCTGCTCGCCCTCCGCCAGAGCCGGAGCTTCAAGGGAATTTAAAGACTGAGAGCATCAAGCAGGGGAAATTCCTGCCTTCATCCATCCTGCCGAACTGTCTGGGAGAAAGAGAGAGCGTTTCCACGGCCAGGGGTCGGGGGGGAATGCCAGCTACATTGAAGTAGCTGCCCAGAAAAGAAAAAAAAATCGATATTTAATTCTGGCCCCATTGACGTGTGGCTCGGGCGCTGCGGCTCTCCGCTCTGTTTTGAGCGGGTTTCACAGTCGCACGTGAGAGAGTCCCCTCCACACTGGGGACGCTAAGTGATGCCGAACGCTTTTCAAGTGAAAAACTAGAGATTTTTTTTTTCCTTAAGCAACTCCCCAGCGGAGCGGCGGCGGGAGGGACCGGGGCGGCCGCGGGACCGGCCCCGCCGCTCGCGGGAGACGCACTCTCGGCGGCGGTTTCCCGCGGAGGCCGGAGCGATGCTCCCCTCCCACGGCTGCTGCTCATCCCCTCCGGCTGCGAATGCCGCTCGGCGCCGTGCCGGAGGCTGGGAAGCTTCGCTCCAGCCTTGTCCCTGGAGCATGTACGTGTGTACCTATATATATAATATATACATGTTTGTGTATTCTGTGTATGTGTGTGTGTGTATGTGTGTGTGTGTGTACACACATACACAAATATATAAAACACACATAATACATTCAGCAGCAGCTCCAGCAAGCAAGAGCAGCGGGCACCACGTTGTGATGGGCCTGGAGCAACTCCAAGGGACCCGCTCGCCTCTGCTCCTCCCGTCCCTAGCGTTTGCTTTCCTCTTTTCCCTAATTAAGAGCAAAGGGGCATTTCGGGCCCCGGATGCTGGGCTGCTCCGCAGGAGCCTTTTCCCACGCCGCGGGCTCATCCGCACCCGATGCTGAGGAGGCACCGCCGGGCACAGGGATAGCGGAGGTGATATTTGCGATTTGGAGGCAATGTCTAACCATGACCTGGGGGAATTCAGCTGGGCACAGGCAAAACACGTTGGTAATTTTTAAACTAAATGTTTTTTGCTCGGACATGGAGGTTTATTGAAACCCAGCGTGTTTATAGGAAAGCATCAGTTTTGACAGATTTCTACTTCAACATGGATTTAGGAGGAAAAAGATAGCTTTTCAAATCACCAAAAGACCCTGCTTGAACACTTCCTCAGCAGACCTAATCCATTTCTCGGCTCCAAATTACTTTTCATTTTGAAATGTAAGTAAATTTATTGCAGAATCTTCCTTTGAAAGGAGGCTGAAATGCTCCTGAAATGGCTAGGGAGCAGCTCAGTGACACGCTGCGACTCACTCAGTCCAGCTTGGGATTTGGATTTTCAACTACCGTTTTTTCCTTTTTCCTGAAGATGGCTTTTCATCCTGCCCCAGGATGGTTAATATCAGCAGTTCCTCCCCAATATGAAAATCACATCAGCTGTGGTCACTAAATATTAAGGGCTGGCAAGAGGCCCTACGTGGGGGCAGAACGCCTCCTTTCCGTGCCGTTTCTTTCTTTTATGTATCCTACATCTGTGGCATCTTTTACTGGCCTCCGTCAGGGAGCGGATGCTGGCGGATGGGCTGGGCTGGCGCAGCCGTTTCCCCTGTCCGGCCGTGCAGTGCGTCGCGGACGGTCCCGGGGCGGTCGGGTTATCGCGCTCATTGGGCCCCTGCGTGTATCTCCCATCAGGCAAATAGGAGACGGATGCTTCGATAGGGGCCGCGTCCATCACAAATCCATGCGGGAGCTCCCGGGCTGCATGGCCTCGGCACGCGGAGAGCATCGGCAATCCGGGGATTTTCCTTTGATGCCGAGCTGCAGCCAAGAGCAACCTTCTCCATTTGCCGGGGAAGTTGGTAAAACTCATCAATATGCACCATGGAACTAAATATGCAAACAGGTGGCGTATTCTGCTTATTGAGCTGACATCTCCATAGACTTTGCACCCTCCTCCACCCCCTAAATATTAACAAAATGAGTAACTTTGTTCCAGGTTTTAATTTTCCCAAGGAGAAGGTGTTTGTTCCCAAGGCTGGGAGCCTCACGGACTTTACAGGAGTTTGTCACTTCCCGCAGCAGAAAGGCCACAGCCGCCGTGTCTCGGTCAAATCCCTTCTCTGAGTAATAACTCCCTGCCTAGCTGGATGCCTCCAGCAATTTTTGCAGGAGATTAAAGTATCCTTCACTTTCTGTCCAGAATGGCTCTGTGCTGTGGCTTGGAGGAAAACGGCAGGTGAATAAATGTCCGTCGGTGGTGCTTAAGTGCTTTGCACTCGGGAGTTTGCTTCCAGGCGGGATACAGCCGTGGGGAGCTCAGTTAGCAATGGAAGACGGAGCTTTCTTCATCCCGATAATTGTCACCAGCACCTTCCTGACTGCAGCGGGACTTAGCGTCCTGCAGGCCATGGCTCATCCACCCACTTGCACACTGGTGCCAGGCACGTTGCACTGTGCCCCCGGGCTGCCCGCGGGCACGCTGGCTCCCTGCGAGGTTTACTGTGGGTGCTTTGCTGTAAGAGCCGTTTCCATTGCAAAAGAAAAGGGGGCGGGCGGAGAAAATCGCAGGTAAAAGCAAGCGTATTACGGACAGAAACTGGAGTTTCCTGTTGCTTTTTCTCCCTTTGGGTGGAATGAACCCAAATGTGATTTTTCTCACCATGTTCTAAAAAGGGCTCTCCAAGGTGGAGAGGAACGTAGCATTGCTTCAGTAGCCTGAGTGCGAACACAGAGAAACAAGGTTTAGCCAGCAGAAAAACTCCAGCACAGCAGAATGAGAAAGCAACACAGAAAACCTGTCCTTTTCCTAGTAGCCCCCCGGGAGGCTGACGCCGGGACCGGCTCTCGCAGACCTGGCGTTCCTCCACGCTCTTGCAGAGAGCCAGGGTGGGTATTGCACAGCGTTAGGCTGCCAGCGCTGTAGTTTTTATTTTCTCGCTAGGCACCCTTGCACCGCCCAGGAATATGCTGCTCTTCCCCCGGGCAAACCTGCTGCGGCCCGAGGAGTGTTTGGACTTGGAAACGCCGGGGAGACGGGGGTGGAGGTTGATCTTCGAACCTCCAAACAGTGTCGGATTCCCTCTGGCAGTTGTGCTAAGGACCAAATTCAACTTAATGAAATGGTGGCTGCGTCGGTGAGCAGCCAAAATCTGACCTGTTTTCCCCTTTTGTTAAATCCGCTTGCAGCTCTCATGCGCTCAAGGGGCTCGGTGCCTCTGCAGAGCGGGGAAGGATTTGGAGAACGCGGCCGGGTTGTTTGCAAACTTCTTCGGGCGCCAAGCGTGCTCCAAGGTTTCCTCTTTAAGGTCAAAGAGGACTCCGGGCTCGGAGCGCGGCTTCGAAGGCCCGGAAACGGGCTTTGCACAGAAACCCGCCAGCGTGGCGAGCCCGAGGCTTGCTCCTCGCCTCCGCGCCCCTCACCGAGCAGAGCCGCGCGTCCTCCCCGCGCGCCGCCGCGGCGGCTGCCGGCTCGGATCACCGCAGCCGGCTGCCTTGCTTCCTCTGAGCCGGAAACAAAAAAAATCACTGCCGTGCTCTGCGCCGCGCCGCATCCGGAGCCGAGCCGGGGCGACGGCACCCGCCTTCGCACCGCGGCGGGCTCGGAGCAGCCGGGTGCCGGCGGCAGAAAATATCGCGGCCCCCTCAGCTTTTCCCGAGCTTTTCCTCCTCGTTTCTCAACCCCTGCTTGCTGCCACGGGTTTCCCAAGGGACCGCGTTTCCCCAGCAGCCTCCCGGCAAAAAACGCTTCCCTAAGAACCCGGGAATGAGGGGGAAAAAAGAAAAAAAAAGCAAGAAGAAACAACCGCCTTGTTCTGCTGCGAGGAGCTGGCGCTTTTTCCAGTCACAAGGGCGAGCTGAAGCAAAACTTTCCATACAGAAAGGGGGGGGGGAGAGAGAAAAAAAAATAATAAAGAAAAAGGCCGAGCGAAGCGAAGCGCCGTCGTTGCGCCGTGTCGCTCCTTCGGGGAGCAAAGCGGCACATGCGCGGAGCGCGGTTTAATCGCTCCCGGGGGGCGGCAGCCGCCCCGTCCCCTCCGGATGCGCCCGGGCAGCGACGGGCCCCGGCCGGCAGCGCGTGCGCTCCCGGGGAAACTGCAACCCAGCACCTAAAAACTCGGTAAGTCTGAGCAAAGGAGAAGGAATCGGAAGGGAAGCTGCCGCACCCGCGCAACGCCGGCGTGCCGGCACACCGGGATCCCGCTGGAGGGTCTGGCACGGACCGGGACGCCGGTACCTGTCTGTCTCCGGTGTCAGTTGGCTTTTGCAATCAGCGGGTTCCTTCCAAAATCCCGGCCCCGGGTTCCTCCCAGCGACGGGGCCCTTGGTCCCGCTTCCGCTACGTGATTCACCCCGAACGCTCTCCTTACTGCTCCCATTAGTCACGCTGACATAAATTCCTCTTCGACCAAATGTTAGATGTTTCTCATCAACTCCGCACAGTCCTGGTGACTCGTGCCCTTAAAAACGGATCCAGCCTCCTCCTTTCGCCCCCCCTCGCCAGGCATCGGCCGCGCGTGCCGCCTCCGGGCAGAGGTCGGCGTCGAGGGGAGGGTTGTGATGGGAAGGCTCGGAAAAGCCCGGGACAAGGGTCAGGAGGTTTATTCCAACGTAAGCACCGACAGCAGGTGCTTGTCGGCAGCAGTTTGTGCTTTTTATCATGTCTTCACGGCAGCGCAAGGTCAGGAGCTCCTGTATTGCTCTGCATTTGAGCAATGGGAAAATATATATATATATATATATATATATATAAAAATACATACATGCAGCATCAAGCAGTCTCAGCAGCCAGGCGGAGCGGGGAGGGTGCAGCCTGCCCGGTTGCAGAGCAGTGCCGCACGGGACCGGGGCTCCTCCGCTCCGGCATCCCGGCCGCCGGGACTCAGCCTGGCAAAACCGGCTGCCTGGGAATCGAGACCCATCGAGACCTGCGGGCTGAGGCTGGAGACCTGGCGCAGCCGCCCGCAACGCCCGTGGCAGCTTTCTGGGGCAGGTTAGGTATTTTAGGTGTTGCTTGCAGAGATGGTGTGGGAAATGCAAGATTCCCCTCTGCCCTTGCAGTGACCCTTCCCTGGGAAGCGGGTTTGCTGGGAGCAGACTCCATATCATTTCTGGAAAGCAGTGTCTTGAGTAAACTATTTATAAACTGAATTTTCTTTCTTTTTTTTTTTTTTTTAACTCCTGAAATTGAGCCATAACTTTAGACAAACAGAAGGAAATAAGATGCAGGCAAATAAACTCAAGCAAAAATAAATCTATGGGCAGCCTAAACGTGCAAAGCGACTGGTGATGCTGGGAAGAGTTCAGTTTTGGAGGCATCTAGGCCGGGACCGTTAAAGGGCCCTGCCAGGAGGCTTTGAGTGGCCAAGGGGGCTGGAGATATTTCTTCTTGCTGGTTCATATGAGGGCAAATCCTTGAGACTATTTGCAGCCTGGCGTTTGGAGGAGCACGGCCGGCACCGTGCCTGACGGTGCAGCGCTTTTGGGGTGCTGCAAGCGTGGTCCCCAAAACCGCTCGCCTGCCTGGGAAAACGCCGGCTGCCAAAGCTGAGCCGGGGCGGGCGATCCCAGGCCGAGGCTTCCCAGCGCGTCTCCCTCCCGGCCGTTCCCGGTTCCCCCCAGCGCCCCTCAGCCCTTCGTTCGGTTCTGCCGCCGGCACGAGCCCGCGGGAACGAGGGCCATAAATCACCCATGGCACTGGGAAATAAAACTCGTTATTGTGATGAATGAGGCTTTATTTCTCTTTTAAGAAGAGGGATCATGAAAGACCGCGGCAGGAGAGAGCAGGGGAGGGGCGATGTCACGTTTTCAATCTTTGACAAGTTAAAGGTAATAAAGCTAATTGCATGAGAGCCATTTTAAAGAGAAAGGGGGAAAAAACAGGTGTTTGCTGTGCATGCCTTGCTGGGGACACGCGAGCATCTGCACACGATCAAGGCTTTAGTTAGCAAGCGCACCTTGGGCTAGCCACAGGGCTTGTGCCGAGGGGAAGCATCACGCCAAATGACTTCAGGATTTGGCCCGGGGCTCAGGGATGGGAGCTTGTATTAATTAGGCAGCAATGATCCAAGTCACAGGGCATTTCCTGGGGATTAACGACCCGCTGGGAGGAGTTAATGGCTCGAGATGCATCCAGAAATCCCATTTACCCCAGCTAGTGCTGACTCCCAGCGCACACCCTGCGCCAAGGGCAGCACCACCATCTTAAGGCTTTTTAGAAATTATTATTAATAAGAATATTAAAGGGTTGGGAATGGATTTTTCTTCCTGCCGTAGTACTGCAGCATGATTGCTGCCTGCAGGGCTCTCGGGGGAGGACAAATGCCCCCGGCGCTCGGCCAGACCAATTCTAATTTCATCGCTTTGGCTGATGCCGGGGAGAAGTGGTGGCAGCATTCCCACCGCCCGCCGCCTGCCCGGCTCCCAAGGGCCACCGAGCGGGGCTCGGAAAGGCTCTGTGCTGGGATGGGGGTGGATTTTCTTCCTTCCTTTTGCAGCAGAAGGGAAAAGCCCCTGGCTGGGGCAGGATGCTCGGGGCAGGATATTTCGGGTTCTGGCTCCAGGGCCGTCCTCTCCCAGGCGCTGCTCCTCCCGGCACTCCTCGGTGTTGCAGGCAGCCCCTCTGCGCTTGCCCGCTGCCGTGGGCTCTCCCCCTTCCCCTACCAGGAGCATCCCTTGCCCCCAGCCCTGGCGCCCCTCGAAATTGCCATTGCTCACCAATTCGAGCAGGGCCAACACGGGCTGCTGCAGGGCCGGTCCGCCCAGAAAATGCAGCGTTAAAGCCAGCAGGAGCAGGTGGGCAGGAGGCGAGCCGGAGCTGAGCAGGATGCGGCCACTCGGCGATTAGCACTGCAAAGTGTTTTAGGGTTGTCATGGCAATGCAAGAGCCCCACTAATCCTTCGGGTTTTCCTTTCTTCAAAGGGAAGCAACTTCGCAGAACGCTTCGGCGGGTACCTGGCTACGGGCGCGAGCGGCGCGGCTGGGTGCTTTCATCTCCGCGCCGCGCGTCCTCCCACGCGCGCGCACACCCGCTCCGGAGCCGGCGCGCAGCCGAGCTGCTGGAGGAGGGGGAGAGCTGACGGCTCCCACTCTCCGCTGCCGCGAGGGAGTGGGCAAGCCGGCCGCGCCGGCTCGCAAAGGCCACGCTCTCCGGCATTATTTGTGGGTGTTTATTTGCGCTGTCCCCCTGGCTGGCGGGAGCGACCCAGCGCAGCGCCAGGGTTAATGCCGGATGCTCTCCAGGGCTCTGGCAGCCTGAAAGGTGGATGCAGCTTTAGGGGAGCCGACAAAGGATGCTCGGGGAAGGGAGCACCCCAAAGCCACCCTGCTGATGTATTGCTCCCCAAAGCACCTGCCGCCGGCCGCCAGTGCACCCCTCTTGCTTCCCTTGCAGCCAGCAACAGCAACCCGGGTGCGGGCATCTGCCCCCCGGGAAGGAGCAGACGGCAGTGCCGCGGGTACCATGGCCGAGAGCATCCCGCCCGGCGAGCGTCGTCGCTCTCCAGCCCTGTAATCGCCTCTCCGGAGCTCCCAAAAGGGAACTGGGCGCTTCGTGAGCACCCAGGGACCCTCCCTGCCCTCAGCGGGACCCTCCTCGCCGCCGCTGCAAACGCACCGCTGCTCGCCGGCTGCGGCCGGGAGCGCTCGCCGGCTCCCGAGCTGCACGTCCCAGCCTCGCTCCCATTACTGGAAAGTTTTACAGCTGCTCGCTGTTTGTGATTAATCATTTTGTTTTAATTGCAGCTCCTCTGGCTGGCAGCGGCTCAGCGGGGATTTTATGCCTCTTGGCTGCTTCCCCCAGGTATGTTCCAGGGCTGCCTGATTACGGAGCGCCGAGCGTGACGGGCGCTGCCGAAGCGAGCGCGGGCGTCCAGCAGCGTGCGGGCTCGGTGGCGCCCGCGCCCTCGACGGAGCCCGGCGGCGCCGTAAGGAGCTCTTCCCCCGGCCCCTCTCCTCCCAGGACCCTGCCGCGACAGCCCGCGTTTGCAGCAGCGGCAGCCCCGGCCGTGCCGCACCGCGGGGGGACGCGGGGCCCCAGGGGTGCCCTGCGCCCCCGAGGCGCTCCCCGCGGACGGGGAGGTGCCTCTGCAAAGGCTGGCAGCGGGCGGAGGAAGGGCAAGAGGCGGCAGCTGCCGGGCATCGTTCGGCGGCACTGTCGCCCGCCGCGGGAATGAAACGCAAGCGGTGCCTTACGTAGGCGAGTAAGAAACGCCCAGGCTGGGGTACGCCCAGGCCACCGGGGCGAGCGCGGCCCGGCCTCTGCGCACGACGCGGCGGCAGGGCGATCCCGGGCCCTTCTCTTTTGTGGGAAATGATGACGTTGGAAAATGCAATTCTGGTCCAAACAGTGCTCGGGGTTTGCTCGTCAGCTGGGGAAACCAGCAGAGCCGCTGGCATCCTCCGGAGCAACCTGATTATCCCTCGCGGTGTGCTGCTCGCGCCGCCCTTCCACCTCGGGGGCGGAGGTGAGCAGGGATTTTTTGCCACCTCCTTGTAGCCTCCTGTGCAGGCTCCCAGCTCTGCTGCACCGGCGCTGCCCGGAGCAAGGAAACCCTTCCTGACCTCATCCAGCCTCGGGAGCGCGCGGATCGGCTTCCCCGATGCGGAGCGTCCCCAAAGCGGGTTTCACTGGTGACCACTTCAAGGGTCTTCGGGGCTCGGAGCCGGCGGGCTTCCTCCTCCTTCCTCGGGAAACGCAACGGCGCTTCACAGTCCCTTGCACGCCCAGCTGAGTCGAAGCCACGTATTTCTCGGCTCTGCCCCCCGACGAAACTCCAGCAGGCAGAAGTTTGGGGTTGGGGACCGGCTTTATCGCAGGAGGCTGCACTCCCGCCGGGACCCCTCGGGCACCCGCGCGGCCCCGGGCGCCGCTCTGAGACCGCCTACACCTCGCCTGCGTTTCCACGCGGAATAACTGAAAGCACATGCAACGGCCACAAATATTTAATAGCTTGTTCATCAAAAATTTACTCATTAATGCTGTCATTACAGGAGCGCCGGAGAAAAGGCAGTGCGGAGGCCGGGGCGGGGACCCCCTCCGCCAGCAAGCGGGCGGGCTGCTCCGCTCGGAGACCTGGAGCCTCGGGAGCCACCGGGAGCGACGGCAGAAAGAGATATAAAAGGCCGCCCTACTTAGCAGGGTTTATATAAGGAGGCTGTCTCCATGGCAGGGTAGGAAAACAGACGGATATTGGAAGCGACGCGTTGCGCACGTTCCTCGCCGGAGCATCCTTATGGACGGGTGGCGAAGCAGCACCTGGAGCAGCCGCCGAGGCGCTCGGGCAGCCGGGGAGGCTGCAAATTAAAACGAAGGACCGGCGGGAGAGACTCCCCGCGGAGGCAGGGATTTCGGAGCGGAGGCTTTGGGAGCTTCCAGCCCACTCACTGCACGGCTCGGGCCGGTCCTGGACCGGCAGAGCCAGGTCCCAGTTTAGCACAGCCCCTTCCCGCCCGGGCACGGCCTCACTGCCCCCTCCCCGCTCCCTCTGCGCCCGCCGCCGGGCCGGGGCGGCCGGGGGCTCCCCGTGGACCCACAGCCCCCACCGGGGGCTCTCACGTCCGTCCCCTGTAAGCTCCCCATCCATTTTCATTACAAATCCTTTGGTATTTATGCATCGGCCTTGCCGGCCAGGCAGCTGTCCGTCTGGCCGCACGCTTGTCTCTCTGTCCCGCTGCATCCATCACTGCCCATTTCTATCTATCTTACGCCCAGCTGCCTTCATTTTTCATCGCATTCCTTCGAGCGCCTTCGGATGGATTTATCCATCTCATCCTCTCCCATCCATCTCCCAGATGTCTGCCTGGGGCTGCACGGGGTGCGCGGAGAGCATTGCCTCCCCGTCCGAGCACCGCTTGCAGCCTTCTCCAGCGGCTCCTGCCCCACCACCCCGGCTGACCCATCAGCTGCGAAGCACAAAACAGCGCTTCCTCGAAACTCCCCGGGGCCGCGGGTGGCTGACACCAGTGCGAGGTGAGGGACTGCAGAGCCCGTTGGCCTCCAAGCGACCGCCTCAGCCCCACGGTGGCCAAAAAGCAGGTGGATGCTGAGGATCTGGTTGGGGAAAAAAAGGTGGTTTTGTGAGGCCGGCTGGCTTTGCGACGGGTTTGCCGGGTGGCAGGCAGTCCTGGATGGAGGTGTCCTTGCTGCAGCCTTTGCCGAGGAACCGAGGGCAGAATCTCCTCTGCCTCCTCCCAGCTTAGCAGGTCAGCTGGAGCCCAGCACCACCACGTGCTGTTCCTCACGTCTAGATGGAGAAAACAAGGGGCAGCCTAAAATAAGGGAGAGGCTGGAGGCTTGAGCTGCTTGGAAATGATGATGGGGAGACAAAGAAGGGGCCTGGAGCCATAAGACGCCCAGATAAGGAGACAAAAGAAAGAGAGTGGGTAAATCTCAGTGACTCACAGAGGTGGGACAGGATGCAGTCACTGCCAGCTCCCAGCCAGCTCACTGGTGATGAGGCTTTGATGGCCCTTTTGCGCTCAGCTTTGCAACTTTAATTGCTACAGTTTGGGTTAAGAAATGCTGTCTTTGAACACTGGTAAATGCATCCCAGCGGGCAAAGCACAGGGTGGTTTCTGCGTTTTGTCATGCTGCAGTAAGAGATGAGACTTGGACTCCCCACCACGCTCCTTCATTAAGCAGGTCTCTCACAGTGTCTTCAACCCTATGCAGCACCAGACTTGCAGGAGCCGTGCCACCGTCCATCACGACCCATCCACATTGCCCCCGAGCACAGATCACAACAAAAATCTGCCTCCAGCTCAAAGCCTTCCTCTTACGCGGAAACTTGGCCCCACTAAAAGCAGGGCCCAGAGGCACCAGGTCCCTGGCACACAGCCCATTACCGGGTGATGGCCATTGCTTGACTCAGCCTGGACCAGTCACCAGGAGAGCTGGAAATAATTGCCCGTCACCAACCTGAGTCATCGGAGCTTCCCCTATCAACAAGCAATAAACAGCCAGCTTAGAAGTTGTCCTAGTTTCTCTTGCTGTTTACAATCTTCTTCTACCTTCAAGGGTTTGTGTTGCTCCATTTTTTAATGTAATTTTACCAGCTATTAGCCCAGAATGCAGCTTATCTCTTCTGTCACTTAGCACGTTTTTTCCTAAACATCTTCATTTGTCTTGTTCAGAGAAACCCTAAAGCTGCTTCTGCATCAAAGGCACCACAGGCTCGGTCCCGATGCGGTGACCTGGCCGCAGGAGCCCGCACGGAGCATGCACGTCGCCGAAGCAGCCGCAGCACGGCCGCCCGGGAAACGGCCCGCAAGCAAAGGGCGCTGCAGGGCTTTCTCACCTGCGGGCTGGGGATTTCCGTGGCGGGGTGCAGAGTCAATACATCTTCAGCTGGATTGCATTAGGAGGAAAAATTAAATGCTAAGGCACAGAAACACTTTTACTTCCTTTAAGGCTAATAATAGCTCGCAGCGGTGCCTTCAGCCAAAAGGCTGCACGTGTTGCCCAAGCCCCGCCGGGCGGGCGAGGGGGGCGAGCGGAGAGCCGGCGAAACCGCGGCCGGGAAGAGCCCGGTTTTCACGGGGGAGTTAGCAAACGGCTCGTGCTCTCCTTGCGCCCCATCCACCCCGCGGCGGGGAGACCCCCGCCCTCAGCCTGCAGGAACGGACCCGGGCCCGGCGATCCCCCCCCCTGCGTTTTGAGGGTCTCTCCTTTCCCGTTGAGCTGATGAGGCGCTCTGCTGCCTCCTCCTCAAAACAGATCATCTCTGATACCCAGTGACTAATGAATGACTCCAGCAACTAATTGCAGGCATAAGTCAACTCCTAATTAGAAACAGATTTAGGGAAGGAGTGTTAGGAGAGCTCTCCGCTTGCCTCTAGGTGAGGGTGACCCAGGGTGCAGGACTTTTTCCAGCTGGCTTTATAGACTCCCAAAATCCCCTCGAGGGCCTGTTTCTCCTGCTGCGCTACCTGGACCTGCGGTCTTCTGCCTCCCCGGGACGGGCATTTGGCCCAAGGTCCCGTATTTAGTTCACAGACCGCTACAGCATCTTCCCTCTTCTCTCCAGCTGCTCTTCTGCTCCTTCTCTGGAGTCTGTCCTCAGCAAAACTGTGCCGGATGATGCTTGAATCACCGATGAGCTGTTATTTGTATCGCGTTGTGCCTGGAGACGGCTCCCTCGCGCCAGGCGCTGCGCGTGCCTCCTGCGGACGGTTGCTGACCTCCTCGTGCTTGCGGGTCCCCAGCGCCGGCACGTGCCCGGCACAAAACCAAGCGCGACTCCTGCTCGGAGGCGACAGTGCAATGCCGGAGGTGACGCTCCTCCTGCAAGGCTGGCCGGTTTGGGACAGGCGCCGTTGAGATGCAGCTGGAAAAAAAAAAAAAAAGACCAAGACAAGAAAAAAAAACGGGGCCTGGGCAAGTTTCCGTTAGCGCTGCAGAATGATCGGTCGCTGGAAAATCTTAGTGGGGAGCAACAGGGAAGGAACCAGCTTCTGCTTTCTGACAGCGGTTCCTGCCGCAGCCCTCCGGAGCAGGGGCGCGTCGGGGAGCGGGTTCGTCGCCGTGCTCAGCGCCCGAGCCGCGCTCGCGGCGGGGGCTGTGCTTTGGCTGGCTCCGTCGCCCGGCACCGCTGGGCTCTTTGTCAGCGTTCGCAGAAGCGTTTGGTTTCTTGGGAAGCTGCGCGAGGATTTCCCCGGCAGCCGGCGGAAACGAGCTCGGCCCCGTAGCCGCCTCGTCTCCTAGGATTTGGGCGTAAAACCACGTTCCCAATCCCCGCTCTGGTCGGCCGAAGGGGGAAAACGCTGATCCTCGTTGTGATGGGGCTGGCGGGAAGCAGGAGGGTAGAAAAACCAAGAGGAAAGGGAGGAAGGAAATTAGTCAGAGAGGGACGAGGAGAGAGGGAAGGAGCCCGGGCTGGGCGGAGGGCTCGTCCTGCCCCGGGCCCCTTCGCCGCCTGCCTGGTTCCACCCGCGGCTGCGTTTGCCCCCGTCGGTCGCAGTGTTTTACCTCCCCGCGGCTGCTCGCGATGCTGCCCGCAGCAAACGACAGAGCCTGTTCTTCAGCCCAAATGCCCGGCTGATGGTATCTGCAGCCAATTTCCAGCTCGGCAGAGCAGAACAATTTCTGTTTAGCTCAGTAAAGAGCTAAGTAAAGAGAAAACTCCGCTCCCCAACGGTTGCGTTCCCCGTGCCAGCAGTCGCAGGCGCTTGGCTCTTGTCTGTCTCAGCGAGCCACAGGCTTAATGTATTTACAAATACGTGTGCACGGCCCCGCTGCTGCCAGAGCCGCAGCACGCAGCGCTGGCGGCCGCTGCGCCGGCTCGGCCGTGCCCGCAGCCCTCCCAGCCCCGAGCAGCCGCGGCGGGATCGTGTCCCTGGCGCCCCTGGGAGCAGCCATGCCTGCTGCGCGGCGCTCCCCAGGCGAACGGATCCTTCAGCCCTCGCGCGGCTGCAGCGTCGCGGGCCCCCGGCCCTGCAGGGACACGCGCGGCTCCATCGGTCGTCTGCTGCAGCATCCCCTTGCCGGGGGCAGGGAGGCACGCTCGGGCTCGGGAAGGAACGCAAAATCCCCCGCTCGCCTTTTGCCCTGCTGGCCGAAGCACCGTTTCCCTCCCCAAAACGAATGCTGTTTTTTTCGCAGGAAGCTCTGTTCCAGAGTCGTATGGAAAGGACGCGCGTGCACGATGTGTTGCGCGCAGCCCGTGCGAACGCAGCTCCTGGTGAGCTGCCAGGGGAGCCGGCAAGGGGGTCGTGCCAGGCTGCGGCGCGCCGTGGCCCGGCTCGGCCCTGCTGGCAGCGTTGCGATGCTGCAGAGCTGCAAGGCGACGGGCGGGTGCGAGCAAAGGGGACGCTGCTCGCCACAGCAAACTGGGGCTGGGAGAAAGGAGGGAAGGAATCAAACATACTGGTGTCAGTAGAAATTAAGGACGGGCACGTATGTCACAGCTGAGAAGTAGCTGCTCAGTTGTCTCAGCAGTCAGGGGGGAAATAAGTTGCTCACGTCACCACTGATGCAAGACACATGCACATCTCGCAGCAGAGAGACGTCTGTGCCGTATCTGCAGCAGAAGCTACTCCAGATAACGTATCAGCACCAAGCAGTGCAGTGCTAGGTTTGCAAGCAGTAGGGATTGCAGGTAACTCCAGTGCCTCCTGCCCTCGCCCGCAGGCCGGCTACGTTTCGGGTCCTTGCACCTTGCAGGGGGCGGTGGGAGGCAGCCCTGGGCGCGGGGAGCAGAGCGGCCCCGGGAGCCCGGCGCTGCAAGCGGAGCGCTGCCCGCTGCCCGCGCGGTGCCCGGGGCCGGGCAGGCGGCGGAGCAGGGTCGGCCGAGGACAGCTGGCGGGAATCCATCCCGGGCGGGCAGAGACCGGGCACTGCCAGCGCCGGCAGGGCAGCGGGTCCACGCGGGCTACGGGGATCATCCTGCTCTTAGCAAGGCAGGGATGCACGAGACGGAGGGCCGGGGCAGGTGCCTGGCACCCAAGCTCCCCGCTCCCTGCCAGCAGCCCGCCCCGCCGGGGTGCTGCGCCTTGGCCGCAGGCTTCTCGTTTAACCCGCACCCCCGTGCCAGTGCGGCGGAGCCGGTCGCGGCTCCGGCCGGCCTCGTCCCCGGCGCGGGCTCTCCTTCCTACAGCAATTTGAGACGCCGTGAGCTTCATCTCTCCCCGTCACGACTCATTTTGTTCTCGCTAAGGCTTTAATTTTTAAAGAGGTGCTTCTAGGCGCAGAGGTCTGAATCCCTGCAGGGCTCTCAGCAGGCGCCTTGGAGCGTCTGCCGTCGGCGTCGGTGGGGGACCGGGGCGAGGGGCGGCCGGGGCTGCTCGCTGGCGTTTCGACAGCGGAGCCGGGAGAGGCCGGCAGCCGGCGTTCGCTCGGCGCGTCGGCTCCGTGAAGGTCGAGGCGCGCTCCCGCCCGCGTCCCGAGCCGCCCGCGTCCCGTCGGAGCCGCGGTGCAATCACCGCAGCGGCCCCACGGCACCGCAGAGCTGCAAATCCCCGCCAGGCGGGGGAGGCCGGGCCCCGAGCGGGACGCAGCGCCCGGAACAGCAGCGCCGTGCCCGGGGGCTGCGGGACCCGCGCGGGGACTGGCCCGTGAGGCCCCCGGCGGCCCCGCTGCACCGCCTCGGCCGCGGGCCTCCGCCTGCTCCTCGGAAAGCTTCTCCTCCGTTTACATGATTAATCCCTCCCTCCCACCAGAGCCGCCCGCGATCGCATCTATATCCATGGCTCCCCGCTCCCCGGATGGAAAATATTTATAACCCCCTGCACCAGGGCTTTCCTCCTTTTTCCTCACCCCTTTTTTTCCACGTCTTTACGCCTTGCGCCCGGGCCCCCCCAGCTCCACCGAGCCACGTCGCACCAGGAACCGTTTCGGTTTAATACAAACTGGCGAGCGGAGAAGCTGCGAGGAATAATTTAGATTTTGCTCAGGGAATGTAACGCTTTTTTTTTAATTGCAGTCATCTGCAGCTTCTTAGCAATGTATTATGGATGGTTATTATTCAAATAAAACACTTTCTGTCTGTTTTCCTGTGGATGCAGTTGGCGGTACATATGTATGTGTGTATATATATATGTATATGTATATATACGCGTGGGGGTCTGTGTCTCTCTCTGCTTCTTTCCTTGCCCGTCCTTGCAGAGGTCGCCTGTCCGTTTGTCCTTCCCCAGGCGAGCGGCTCGGCGCGCGGCCGCTTGGCTCCTCGCTTCCAGCGTCTCCCCACTGCACTGTCGCTCCCGTTTTCCGAGCCGGAGCGGTTCCAGCCTGCAGGGTTTGCACCGCGGCATCGTGCCCGCCACAGCTCCCGGAGAAGCGGCTCTCCTTCCGCTGTTGCAAATATTAGGATTTGAATAACGGGCGCTAATAGATCGAGAGCCTGGCGTGGCTCCGGCTCCAAACGGGAACGGCTCGGGGTGGCGAGAGGAAAAGCGCCGTCAGCCGCGGGGCTCCCAGGGACAACGGACCCCGGCTGTTGGCCTGGAGGTGACAAATCCCTTTGGTGGGCAAACGATTCTGTCTCCCAATTGCATTCATAAAATAAAAATGGGGCCCAAATCCCTCCCTGCCCTTTTGCACAGTTTATTTCCAGTCCCCCCTCCCGTAATGAAATCGCTGCTTAATTAGAAATTAACAGGCCCGTTAAATTAATTGGTAGCAGAAACGGTCCGGGAGAGGTTTATTTGGCAGCAGCATAGCAGGGCACCTCCGGGATTTCTTTCCGGGGCTGCAAAGCAGTGCCCTGGAGCGAGAGGAAGGTCGAGTACCAAACGGGACAAGCCGGAGAGGAGAAGTGGCACCTTTCCCCCGGGATGCCGCCGAAGGGCAGCAAACTTGGGGCTAGGCGCAGGGAGAAATTAGGGAAGAAGAGGCAGGCAAACCTCCCCGGCTGCAGCCCGGCGCTGCCCCGGCGAAGGCCAAGGAGCATCCGGGGGACGCGGCGTCCTGGCGCCCTTCCCGCGCCGTCGGAGCGGCTCGGGGCGCTTCGAACCGTGCAGCTCCGGCAGCAGCCTTCGGGGCCTTATTTACCCGGGAGTGCGGCACGGGGAATCGCAAAGTCTCTCTCTCTCTCTCGCCCTATATTTAGCCGGAATGGAGAGAGGTTTTGCAGACGCCCGGCTCCGTCCTGCGCTCCGGAGGCAGTCAGTGTTTCCATTATAAACCCTGGGGGTCCGATTCTGCGCTCGACTCGCCGGCACGGTGACAAAAGCTGCTCCGCTGACTCCAGCGGAGCGACTCTGGATTTGTACCCGCGGAGATGAGATCAGGATCTGGCCCTGGGTTTTGATGGGTTTATAACTTGGCTGATACAACTTGGCTGATTCAATTCATTTTGGGCTAAAACTCCACCTACAAGTTCCCAGCCTGGGAGACGTTACAGGCAAATCGTTATGAAGCTTCGCACTCTAATTTTAAAGGGAAACCGTCGGCGGAGCCCTGTTCTTACAGGAGAACCTGCTCGACCGATCTTTTCTATCTGGGGGGTATTTTCCTATGTTGCTGGCCGAGGCTCCGAGCGGGAAATGCACGGCACGCGGCCGGAGCTGCTTGTGGCCGAGCGGAAGGGAATAAATGAGCATCCAGCCACGCTCCGAGAAGAGCGAGGAGACCAAAGGCAGAGGCACGGAGCAGCGGGGCGGCCCCGCGGGAGCCCGGCGGCTGCCCGGGAGCGCTCGCCGTCCTGGCTCCGCTTCTCGGAGGCGGCCCGGCCGCCCCGCCTGCCTGCTCCCGCTCCAGCACTGAATTTTGACTTTCCTCCATGCGCTTTTCCTTAAATGTAAAAAGGAAGGGGCTTTTAGACCGAATGTTTATGGTTGCTCTACATGTAATGGAAACATGACGGGCTTGTGAGCTGGTAAGTACCAGGACTGCAGTTGCAGGCTGCCAGTGCATGGGAAGCACATTTCGAAACGGATTTTGGCCTGTTCCTTTGATGACAAGCGCAAAGCACCCAGGCTGTAAAGATCTGCCTTTCCCAATTTCAGCTGCAGCCCAGGAAGGCTGCAAATTCTTGGCATTTCTGCAAATGTGAATTGCCCTCTGTTAACAACAGGTTCCCTCAGGCAGGAGGCCTGATTTCCTTTCAGGAGGCCAAATCCAGATGGTCAGAGATTCCTTCCAAGCTCAGAAAAGCTGTTTTAAAAGGTTATTATGCCTCAATAGCCTTTTTGCATCCCAAACCATTGGAAGTGCCGTCTGCACCTCCCTGCATTTTTCAAGCCGCTCCTCAGTCACCTAGACAAACTGTGGTCAGTGCAAGCTGCCTTTTATTTTGGTGGGGAAGCAGGACGCCATCTAAAATCTGCACATTTGTTCTCTCTTTTGCCTTTGCAGCAGACAAGCGTCGAGCGGAGGCAGCGCTCAGCCCCATTCCTGCACCCCAGTTGCGGAGAGCGGGAGCAGGTTGAAACCCTCTGTGCTGCAAAGTATTGAAAGGAAGCAGATGCTTTAATTAGGAGTTACGCTGGCAGCTCTGATGACTTTTAGTCGACTGCGGGTAACTATCACAGGTGCCACCACCCGCTCAGAGCAGCACCTAGACCCTCTTGGGCAAGCGACAGGAAAAACAGCCCGGCAGGATGGACAAGGACATGCCACGTTCAGCGGCCCTGCGGAGACCTCGGTGGAGGGAGGGAGGGAGAAATCCCCGCCGGGGTCCCCAGCGGGGCTTTGCACCGCTACCACCAACTCTCTGAGCCAGACAAGATCCACCTCGCTGAACGGACGCAGTATGTTTCAGTTAACAGCTCCACTGCTGGGCGGAGGAGTTCCTGCAAAAGGGCCCAAAGCAAAAGGGCCCGAAGTGTTTGCTGGGTGCTCTGCGGCAGGGCCTTGGCTCTCCCGGTGCTCCTGCGCGAGGAACTCGACTTCTGCGGCACCGTGTTCCCCCTGGGGACTGCGCAGGAATGCAAAATTATGGAAGTGCAAGCCCTCAAGGAGAGAAAAAAAAAGTTACGAACACTAATTAGGGCTTCTGCATGCACAGATGTTACACTGGTTTAACTTGAATCAGGTTGCAAGCCCAAACATAGGGATATAAACAGGATTAACCCTGATTTAAGGTTGCCGACACCCAAATGTTGCACCAGTGCTGTTGCATCTGTGCAGTATTGCAGTTTTCAGTATGACTGCAGCATTGCACATGCTTCAGACGTGTTTCGATGTGTATTTTCCTCCTACATGCTTCTAAAAAACGTGGGGGTGGTCAGATTTGCCTGCGTAAAGGAGTAGTTATTTATGCTCCAACCCTTTGCAACTCAAAAAGCGCAAGTACCTTCAGCCCCGCAAAATGACACAGGCACCCAAGGGAGGCCCAAGGGCCCTGCCCGGTGTTTTGCAGGGCCGAGGACACCCCTTTGGCCGCACGCCAGCTCCGTGTGGGCACACCCCAGGGCCCGTGAGGAAGCACCCCAGCTTTGCCATGCTTTGGGGGTGCATGCTACAGGTGCATACATGTCCCGCACTGACCAGGGGGTGGGGGGTTGATAGTGCTTGGAGGTGTGTGCACTGCACTACCGGGGGGGGGGGGGACGACGACAGCCATACTGCTTGGGGGTGCATGCACCATGCTGCTCTGGGGGGTCCACAGCACGTGGAGGCGCACGCGTGGCACTAACCCTCGGGGCCCGATACCGCGTGGGCACGCATGCCCTGCGCTGATCCGGGGGAGAGCTGCAGCACGTGGGGTGCATGGCCTGCATTTCCGGGGGGGCCCACACTGCTTGGGCATGCATGCACCACACTGCCCGGGGGGGGGGGGGAGGTCCGCAGCACCTCAGGGTGCACGTCCTGCACTGCCTGCGAGAGAGGGGCTCCGCGAACCCCCCCGTCCCGTCCCGTCCCGTCCCCCTTAACGGCCGGCGGGGCGGGCGGCCACCTTAAGCGAGCCCCGCCCCCGGCGGCAGGGAGCCCGCCCCGGCCCGGCCCGGCCCGGCCCGGCTCGGCGCGGGTTGCCATGACAAGCAGTTTCGCTCGCTAGCGCCGGAGCTGCCGCCGCCCTCCCATGGCCGCCCGTGGGGGCTCCGCCGCCAGCCGGGCCGCGGCGCCGTCGGGGCTGAGCCGGTGAGTGCGCCGGGACCGGGACCGGGACCGGGACCGGGGGGGGGGAGCAGGGGCAGGGGCAGCGCCCGGGGCCGGGGCTCCCCCCACCTCGGGCGCGGTCCTGCGGTGCCTCTGCTGCAGGACGGGGAGCGGGCGGGGGGTGTGGGGGGGCTCGGGCACCTCCCTGGGGGCCACCCGCCGGGTGCCCCCCCCCCCCCCCGAGCCGGCTCCGCGCTGAGCCCCCGGCGCGGAGCGGGCTGCAGCCTGCGCTGCCCGGCGCGGGACGAGCCGCTGGCCCTGCCCAGCCGCTCCCAGTACGCGGACTGGGAGGGCAGCGCTGCGGGGTGCTGGTGGGGGGGGGGAGGGAGGAAGCAGGGCAGGCGCTGTGCCTCGGGGGGGGGGCCGGCTGCACGGGAGGTGTGCGGGTGGGTGTATGTGTGGGGGGGGCGCAGCCCGCAGCGGGTGGTCGCCGAGGGGCGGGCTGGGGTAGTCGCATTCCCCCTCCCTCCCCCCCCCCCCCCGTGGGGATCCGTGGGGCCGGCTCCAGCCCAGCCTCGGGGGCTCCCCCTCGGGCTCCTGCGCTGCTCCGCTTGCGCCCTGCAACTTGTTGCCCGCCCTGGGGGCGGGAGCATGGGGAGCGCGGCCCTGGGGAGGCGTTTGGTGCCGTTGCTGCAGGGCAGCATGTGGGGTGAGCGGAGGGAGCCACCCGGGAGTGCACGTGCTTCCCCCCCCCCCCCCCAAAAAAAAAAAAAAAGGAAAAAAAAAGGAAAAAAAAGAAGCGTGGGTGTGGGGGGAAGAAGCAGGCTGGCAGCCCCGGCTGCCCGGAGCCGCCGCCGCCCGGGGGAGGCCGCCGCCGCCGCGGGTGCAGCCGGGCGCGGTGTTGCAGCGCTGGCGCTGCGCGGGGCAGTGCCGCAGGGGCTGCGGGGGGGGGGGGGGGGGTTGCATCTGGCCATGGGTTGGGGTTGGGGGGGGGGGGGGCGGATTGCAGCGTCCGGGCTCTGCTTCCCTGGTGCTTGTCGCGCCGCTCCAGGCACGTCAGCGCTCCGGTCTGCACCAAGGCGGGGGGGGGGTGGGGGGGGACAGGAGGGGGTAGGAAAAGGGGAAAACGCCCGAGGAGCAGAGCTGGGGCCGCCAGGCAGGAGCCTTTGCAGCTCTCGTTTCCGCCTTCCAGCGCTCCCACTGCATCCCGGTCCTGCGCACGCCGGGAGCTTGGGAAGCGTCTGCAGCGCCGAGCATCCGCGTCGAGCCCGCGTGGACCTCGAGAGGTGCCGCGGCCTCGGGGGTGGGGGGGGCCCTCGTGCATGGGTGGGCGCCCGCACCCGGGGGGGACCCTGGGCGCCTGAGCCGGGTGCTCGCTCCCTTCCCTCCCCTGTTGAGCCTGAGGCAGCGCCCAAGGTGAAAGGGGACGGGAGGGAGGAGGGACGATAGGTTATTGTCCCCTTGGCGCCGGAGACCCGAGCCGAGATTTGCAAATCTCAAACCAGCGCAGCCTGTTCCGGCCTCGCGCCCGGGCGCAAGCGGCACCTCGGCCCACGGGGCGAGCCGAGCCGAGCGCGGGGGTCCGGCCCCGCTGCAGCGCGGCGCGGGCTCTGCCTCCCTCCAGACGCTGCCCTCAATCTTTCGCTTCCTTGAGCAAATCCGAGATGCACCTGAATTATTTAGTCGGCAGCGAGAGGAGCTGACGCCCCCGTGCCGCTCCGAGCGCGCCCGCGTGCAGCTCCCGTCCCCGGGGAAGCCCCTCTGCCCTTGCCACCACCGCTGCCGTTAGCCGCCCGGCCCGGGGAACGGGAGCGCCGAGCAAGTGCTCTCCGGATGAACAGGAAAAGTTGGGGGGTCCCAGAGACCTCCCAAAAGCTGCTACGTGCCCTTTGATTCCCCAAAGCCTGTGCCAAGCAGTCCGCTGTGTGCTTGGACGTGAGATTTTCATTCTTCACCTTTATTTTTGCCCCTGCCCAGCACGTGGCCCACCGTGCCAGCGCCGAGGCGGGCGTTGCATCGATGCGCGACGGAGGAAGCGCCCGTGCCGGACAAGTTCCCGCTGTCCCAGCGGAGCGAGGAAATACCGGGCAGCGCGCAGGTAGCCCGGCGCCGTGGGCTGCAGCTTCCTCCGCGCCGCGCCACCCCGGCTCGCCCGGGGCAGGAGTTGCGGGTGCTGCCCTGGGAGCAGCCTCCTTGCAGGGAGCTCTGGAAAGCACCGGCTCCTTCCCAGGAGGAAAGGAGTTTCCTGGCCCTCGGGGAGGTGGCGCAAGCGCTGCCGGTAGAGACTGCAGAGGGCAAAGGGTGTTTTTTGCATGGTGTGTCTTTTTTTTTTTTTCTTTTTTCGTATGAGAGGGCGGCGGAGGGGATTCCCTGTGCTGGTTCGCCGCCGTCGAGGTGCGCCGCGGGTCTGGCCCTTGCAGCGCCCCATGGGGCCCCCCTCGCCGTCAGCCCGCAGCAAGGCGGCGCGGCCCCGCGAGGAGCCGGGACCCGCTCCCGGCCGGCGTTCCCGCGCTGGGAGCGGCCCCGAGAGAGGCAGAGCCGGGCCGCGGCGGGGTGAGCGACGGCGGGGAGGGACAAGTGGAGCCAAGCGTCGGGCTCTGCCGGTGCCTCGCGGCGGAAGGGAGCAGGGTGGAGCTGCGGATGGAGTTGCCCCTCTGCCCCCAGGATGTGGGGAAGCGACCGGCTGGGAGCGCAGCCCGCTCCTCGCTCCGGGCTCCCGCGGCGCCCTGCCTGCTCCCTGCTCGCCCCGCTCTCTCCGTGCTAGGCCACGAGCGGAGTTTGCCAGCCGGGCAGCGCCTGCAAGGTTGGGAAACTCCTGTTGCAGCAGGAGCGCGGGGAGACGCCGCGCGCGCGGCTCCGCCGGCGGCTGCAGGGAGACGCCGCGCGCGCGGCTCCGCTGGCGGCTGCAGGGAGTCGCTCCCGCCGCCCGCCGTGTCCTGCCCGTCTCGGCTCCGCTGTCCGTCCCCGCTCCCTGTGTGCAGGGCCCTGGGAAGGGCAGGAGGCTCCGGCTTCCTCGCGCGGGGCCCCTCCCCGCCGGGGGGAGGCCGCTCGGCGCTCCTGGCAAATCAGTGCCGCGCTCTCGGCGCTGGAGGAAAGCCTGGGCAAAGCCGCAGGTGCCGGGGAGCGGGGACCCCTCCGCTCCCCGTGCTCCCGAGGGCTGCACGAGTGCCGGCTGCTGCAGGGACGAGGCTTTTCCAAGCGGGAGCTGGTGCAGGGATGCTGCGATGCTTGATGTGACCTTAGCAATGGGATGCGGATCTAGAGATGGGAGGAGGCCAGCTCGATGCAGAGAGGTGCCGCTTCCTGTGGCTTCTCTGGCAGCCCCTACGTTCCCAAACTTGCTTGTATTGCTGGAGACTTTTGGGAACGGATCCCAAGCAGGGCCAGGGTGCTGTCTGTGCCTGCGATGCTGATCCTTGTTGGCTGTGTGGAGACCTCCTGGCCTAGGTGGGCAGAGATGGCATTAACGCCGAACACCTGGAGAACCACGGCAGGGGAAACAGATTGCTCCGGGTGAGCTGGGAATTTGAACCTGTGCCTCTGGCCCTCGCGCCCGTCCCAGGAGGGAGCGAGGACCTGTCCGTGCTGCTCCTGGCTGTGCTGCCGATGCCCTCGGTGTTGGCGACCGAGATGCTCCTGCAGGGAAGCAGCTCTGCTCCTTGAGGGGTTGAGTGGGGAGGGGAGGACGTGCCTTTCCCACCTTCCTTCCTTGCAAAGCCTCCTGTGATGAGCAGGGGCCGCTCGGAGCACCGGAGGCAGAGGGAAGCTCAGGCGGTGGCTCGCCGGCCGGGCCAAGTCAGCCCAGAGCTCCCGGTTGAGCACCTGGGTCCCGTTCCCTAGTTCGGATCCAGCCCTGGCGTTTCCCATCATTTCGGCTGGCCGTGGGAGCCGCGTTCCCCTCCCGCTGCGGAGGCTTCCTGAGGCTCGACTAATGAAACACCTGACTTTGTTTTAATTAGCTGCTTTAGCCTTTAATGCAGAGGGATAACAGAGTTTCCATAGGTTTATAAACCCTGCCCCTCTGTTCGTCCCTTGCAAGTACGGAGGGAGGGGGATGAAGGAGCCAGCGTGGATGAAGAAAGCGAGCGCTGGAGACGCGCGGAGCCCGTGACATGCCGCTCGCCCCGGCGGCGACTCTGACGCGCTAGCGAAGCAGCCGGGATCCTCCGAGGGTTTGCTCGGAGGCTCTTGCAAGCTCTAAGCGAGGAGCAGACGAGTTAAACGTGCCGCTGCCTGCGCGAGGGCTCTCGCTTCGTCCGGCGGGACGCGGAGCCGGGAAACCGCGGGGCGGCCGGCGGCGTGGCCGGCCGCTCGTCCGGGTTTTCTGCTGGCGGGGGAAACTTCGGCTTTTGCACCTCCGTGGCAGGGGTGAGTCGGCAGCCGGAGGAGCCGAGCGCCGCTGCGGCCTCGTGCTGCCGAGGGAAGTGCCTGTCCCCCATATATATATATATATGTATGTATATATATATCTTAACGTGCTGTCTGTGTTTTCCCCTCGCTAAGGGAAAGCCGGGAGCTGGCGTGTCAGCGCGGAGCGCGGTGCCGGGCAGCACTCCCTACCCGGAAGAGTTTGCCCGGGAGGAAGGAATACGATCCCCCCGCGGCGGAGGGAGCGGGAGCCGGGCGCGCTCCGCTTCCCGCGGCGCCGGCGGCCCGCTCCGTCGCGGGGAGGGCTCTGCGGCGCCGCCTCCGCCTCCTTTCCCACCCGGAAAGGTCAGCGCTGCCGTGGGGCCTCGGGGAGCCGGGAATAAGCTGGAGCGTGCCGCCGGGAGTCCTCTGCGGCGGCGAGAGCTCTGCTCCGGAAAGCCGCCTTTGCCGGGGCCGAGCGCCGGCGCTGGCGGGCTCCTTCGTTCCCGCGTCTAAAAATAAGCCGCTGGCCCTCGGGGCAGCGCGCCGCGGATCTGTTACCGCCGGAGGGGGTCCCGCCGGGAGCGCGGCGCCCGCCCCGGGCCTCGGAGCGACCTTTGCTCTTTGCGCGTCGGCTCCGGTGATCCGGTCTGGGCTCGGATTTCGGGCAGAAGGTGTCTGGTTTTAAGCGCGGTTTCCTAAGATGCTAATTAAGGACCCTGCTGCGGCAGCGAGAGCTTTACTGTCCCCTCTCGCCGCCGGCCCGCGGGGAGGCGGAGAGCGGCCCCCTCTCCAGCCCGCTGCCGGGGCCCTGCCGCACGCCCTGGGCGTTTCGGTGTTTTTCCTGCTGTCGTTGCTGCGAGTTGCAGAGCTCGGCAGAGCCGGCGCTCGCCTCGGCCCTCGCGGGCGGCGGAGGGGCCCGAGGCTGAGCCGGGAGGCGGCTTCGTCCCCCGAGCACCTTCCCGTCCCGGAGCAGAGCCCCGGCCCTGGGGCGCGCTCTGCGCGGTGCATGCCGAGGTTTGGGCTGTTGCAGGTGTGGCTTGGGGCAGGGACCGTGGTTTTCCGTGGGTGACGCTCCCGGTCGGGATCCGTCGGCGTGCCGTTAACCCCGCAGGCAGCTGCGCGCCGGGGAGCCGCGCTGAGCGCTGGCAGCACGCACGGAAAGCGCTCCGTGAGCTATCGCCGCAGCTCACGAGTGGCAGCGCGCGGGGTCGTTTCTCTTTCTCCCTGCGATTCCCGACCTAGCACCGTCCACGTCAGAGCTGTGCCCTCTGCGGGGGGCAAATGCGTGGAGGTGCCGGGAGCACCGATCCGCACCAGCCTCCACGATGGTGACGGCCGGGCGAGCAGCCCGGGGCACGGGCCGCGCTGGGACGGGGCTCGTGCTCCGGCGCCGGCGGGGTTTGGGGACGGCGGGCTTGGCTGGCGGCTCTGCCGGGGCGATGCCGGGAGCAGCTCGCCCGCGGAGCGGCCTCGAGTTGCAGGTGTGGAGGGCTGTCGGGCTGTGGGAACGCTTGCCGTGTGCGGTGTGAGGCCGTGCAGGAGAAAGCACGAGGCAGTCTCGCTGCTGCAAAACACAGGGGAAATGGCAGTAAGCCGCCTATGCAAATTCCTTAGTGCAGAGGATTCCTGTACTTGGTGAAGCTGGCAGAGCAATCTGATTGCGTTTATTTGCCCGGGGACAGAGGGGGAAGCAGAGGTGAATCAGCTGAAGAGGCCTGGGACCGTAAACTTGGCTTCGCTATGGAAAAACTGAAGCTGATCCTTCCTGGGTGTCCTCACGCGGCCGCGGCCGTGAGTCACCGCATCCTGCTTGTGCGTGTGCCCGGGAAAGCGCAGGCACCGAAGCCGCCGTCGGGGAGGACGGGCCGCCGCCGAGCCGGCTCCGGGGAGCTCCGCGGAGGAGGCGCGTCCCTCCGTGCCCGTGCGCAGCCCAGGGACGCACCTGCGGCGCTGGAGGGACCGTTCCCGTGAGCGGAAACACCCGTGTCCCGGGTCACGCTGCGAAAGTGTGAAACTCCACAGCCTGCGTTTTCCGGTGTGACTAGTGCGAGTTATTTTTAGGTGTCCAAATGAAGCTTGTCTAAATGATGTCTTTGAGGTTTTTATTTGGGAGAGGAGGGGTAAAGTGTTGTTATTTCTCAAATGATGAATTGCTCGTAAAGCTGACCCCAAACGGACTGTGCAAAAGCAAATGGGACGACCAAAGCAGCTGACTGTAATCATCCAATATTTCCTCCTTGGAGAGCTGCAGAGCATCTGCGTGTCTGGGCGCGTGTCTCCCCCCGGACGTCTCGTGCACGCTCAGGGAAGGAAGGAGAAAGCAGCCAAGAGCCACTCGCCTCCCCTCGGGTGAAAGCTAGCTGTGTAACCTTGTGCTGCTTCTCCGTCCCCCGGGACGCGCTCCGCCGCCGAAGCCGTCGTGCTGCCTCCTGGCCTGCTGCTTTTGATCTCCTTCCGTTCGTTTTTCCCTTCTTTCGCCCGTGCCTGCCACGCCCTCCTCTTCCCGCGATGTGGAAGCGGGTGCAGGGGTGCCGGCGTGGGCATCGCGCGCCGGGTCCGTCCAGCCGCTTGGCACAGCCTCCGGGTGGAGCAAACGGCGTTTCCCTGTTTTCCCTTCCCGGCAGCATCCGCGGGTTCCCCCGCAGGGCAGGCAGCTGGGGCATCCTCGTGCTCCCGCAGCCGAACGCGAAACGCGTTCGGTGCTTGCAAGGTGCAGCAGCCGGGGCTGCGGCGGTGCTGCCCGAACGAGCCGGCGCGGCACCCCGGCACCGGCGCCCGCGCGCGGGGCGGCTGCAGAGGCTCGGGGCCGGGTCGCGGCGCGCCGGGCGATGCTGCGTGGGGCCTCGGGGGCGGAGGAAGGGGCGAATCCCGTCGGTGCGAGAGATGCCTTGCGCTGAGCGGGTTTTACATGTTTTTTCTTTTTTCTCTCTTTTTTTTTGTTTGTTTTGGGCTGGGTGGTGAAGCGGGTGAAGGCAGATAGCGGTGTTGGCCCGGCGCCAGCGGCACCTCCGCCTCCGGGAGCCGTGCCGGCCCGGAGGAGCGGCTCGGGCACCGCCGGGTTGCGGAGCGCCAGCCGCGGGGCTCGTTCCCTACGGATCGCCTTCCTCTGTCTGCGCGGCGCTGCTCGCTGCCGGCGCGACGCCCCTAACGCCCGGATCGCTGCCGTAATCTCCTGCCCTATCGCTTCCAAAGCTGCTCTTATCCGCCGATTAGCGCCGGTGCTTAGCTCCCGCCCGGAGCAATGCCTGCGGCAGGCGGGAGCTGCCCGGGAGCCTCCAGGCCCCGCTAGCGCAGAGCAGGTAATGTGCGGCGGAGGGGCTCGGGGCGGGCGATGCCGGAGCTGCGGCAGGTTTTGCAGGGCTGCGAGCCGTGTGCGCGGCGGCGCAGCCTCGCCGGCGGATCGGGAACGGCCCCGCGGCCCCGCCGGGAGGGACGCCTGCGGGGGACCCTGTCCGGGGGAGAGGGGCGAGCCTGGCTGCTGGTGCAGCTGGGAGCCCTGGGGCGCTGGCGGGAGCGTGTGCGGAGCTGTGCAGGGGGTGGGATTGCCCCGGGAAGCGCCGGGAATGCCGGGGCCCCGCTCCCGCGGCGGCGGGGCCGGAGGGGCTCGTCCGTGCCGCCCGTGCGCCCGCCGGCCTCCCCGCGCGGGCTCCGCAGGGTGGCCCCGAGCGGCCGGTGCTCAGTTAAAGCCTGATAACGGTTCTGAAATGCGTTGACACCTGGTGGAGGCGGAGGCCCTAGTAACTCCGGGAAGGGGCGAGCGGCTGGCACTTGTGCAAAATGGAGGTCTGACAAAGAGGCTTATGCGTGTGGGCTTTTTCTTTTGCTTTTTTTAATTTCCCCCCCCCTTTTGTGCTTGCTTGCTTTTTTTTTTTTTTCCCCCTTCCACCCCCCTCCCCACCCCGTGCAGCCGTGCTCTCCTTGCACCCATCGTCCTGTCCCGGCCAGGCTGGAGCAGGGGCTTTCCCCTGCCCCAGGGGACGCAGCCGCGGGAATGCCGGGGCCGGGGGATGCCCCGGTGCCGGAGGAGCCCGAGCGCCCGCTGCCGCCCGGCCGCTCTGGCGCAGCTGCTCCGGCCGGGCGCTCCGCCAGCGGCGCCTCCCCTCGCCGGAGCTGCACTTCCCCCGGCCCCGTTCACGGGTGTGGGCGCATGTGGTTTTATTTTATTTTTATTTGTTTTTTTTTTTTTTTTTTTTAAACCAGATTCCTGCTATTTACTTAAGTAACTCGTCCTGCAGCCGCAGGATGCGCGGGGCGGCAGGGAGCGGCTTGCCCGGGACCCTGGGAATCTGGCAGCGCCGAGGGGGTCCGGGGGCGTCTGCGCACGCTCCCGCCGTGTTTCGCATTATCCCCAACAACTGGCGCAGATTAGCTCCTCGTCCCCCCGGCCCTCCCCGTGCTCCCGTGGCCCATCTGGCTCCCTCCGCTTACTTATTGGTACATATTTTCCAGGCTCTGATTTGCCTCTTCGGCAAAGCTGCCGCTCTGCCCAGATTTGATCTCCCGATGATATCGCAGGCGTTGCTCTGCAAGGGTCTAATTTGGAGCCTGGGATGCAGGCTTTCTTCCTTCGTATAAATATTGCCTTTCGGTCTTCTGCGTCTCTCCCGCTCTCCCTCCCTCCCTTTAATTAGACTTCTTACTGCATGGAACAGTTTGCAGTTATATATGGAAAACAGCCTACACTTTCCCAGGAGCGGGGCATGTCGGGAAGGGAAGCGGCGAGCGGCCGGCTCGCTCTCCCTGGGAGCGTGTGTGTTTTTCCTATCGCAGGCACACTTTTGCCGTCTTTTATTTTTTAACCCTTTGGGGAAAGGGGGGGGCGGCGCTCGCAGGCACCCCCAGTTCCTTACCTCCCCCCCCCCCAATCTCCCTTTGGACTTTTCAATGGAAAAATCCAGGCTTCTGGCTGGCTCGCTCCTCCGCGACTATCTCCTGTGCCGGCTCGCAGAAGTCAGCGGGCGCTCGGAGCGCCGTTCGCCTGGGGCGTGATCCGGAGTCGGGCTGCGCGGGAGCCCTGGGAGCTGCCGCAGCCCGGCGCGGCGCCGGAGGAGCTGCGCGGCGCCCGGAGTTGCAGGTTCGGGGAGGACTGTGTGCGTCCCGCGCCGCGTCCCTGCGGCTGCCGCCAGCCTCAGCGCCGGGCCCCCCGCGCCGGAGCCGGAGCCGGGCGGTGTTTCCCTTGCGGCCGGGCGCATCCCTCCCCTTTGGAGACCCTTCCTGGCGGGGTGGACGTGGCAGGGGGAGCCGCTGCCTTGCCCGGTGCCGTCGAACGACTTCTGCTTCCCCTGCCTCAGTTTCCCTTGCTGTAAATCGAGAAGGAGGTTTTATTTTGGAGGGGAGATTGTGTGGCTTTTTCTTTTCCCCCGCTTTTGCATGGGCTTTTTCGTTCCTCCCAGCGAGGCCGGAGGAGGCGGCTCATCTGGCGGAGCAGCGAGCGGGGAAGGTTAGCGGTGCGGTCAGGGAGCCGGAGCCGCGGGCGGGCACCCGCAGGCGCCTGCGGCACCGGGCCGCTTCTCGCGGCTCCTGTTGGGAGGAAGCGGCAGGGCCTATTTTAAGCCCCCGGGGATCTTCAGGGTAGGAATCCCCTGTCCCTGTGTAAGGCTGCTAAAAATAACGTGGCTGAACCCGCGCGTCCCGGCTGCTAGCGCTCCGGGAGGCGTTTTGCTTGCGAGACTCCCCCGTGCTCTCTAGGTTGGTTCTTGCTCGCTGCTTTTTATCTGTGTTTTTTTTTTTTTTTTTTTCCCCAAGCTAAGCTGTTTTCTCCGCTCCCTCGGTAGGGTGTGGAAAGGTGGGAGTGGGGGGCTCCCGGGCTCTTCCAGCCGCGGAGCCGGCGGGAGGAGGCTGCTGCTGCCGCCGCCTTCGGGCACGTCGCTGCCTCGGTTTCCCGGAGGGAGGCGCGGGAAAGCGCGCCCTGCTCCTGCCCCGGGACGGTGCCGCGCCGCGGGCCGGCTCTTGCTGCAGCCTGCCTCGCTTTGCACGCGCGCCCTCGCCTTTAGCGCTGTCCGGGGGGCTCGTGCCCGCCGCGCCGAGCGGCGCTCCGTGCCTGCAGGCTCTCCGCCCGAGCGCGGCCCCGGAGCAGCCGCGCGCTGTGCGGGCCTTTCCCCGAGCTCCTCCGACCTCGCCAGCTTTCCCATTGCAAAATGCAACCCGAAAGCAAGGCAGGAGCCTGCGGGGGCCGGCGCGGGCGCTGCCGGCCCCAGGGCCCTCGCCTCGGAGGGACCGCAAAACCGAGCCGACCGCAGGGAGGGCAGAGCGAGCTCGGGTGAAGCCGCCCAACGCGCGGGGGAGCTGGCGCCGCGTCGCCCGGCCCGCGGTGGCCGCGACGCTCGGGGCAGGAGGAGCCTCCTCCCCGGCGTGCGGGAGGAAGACGAAGGGGCGGGCGAGGATGAAGCCTCCCGCCTGGCCGGCCGAGGCGTCGCGTCGCCGGCGGGCATCGCCCGGCGCGGCGGAGCGAGACCGGATCTGCCGCGGGTGGAGAGATGCTCGGCGCCGTCGCCCCTTCGAAGCCGCCCGGCGCTGCCGCTGCAGGTGCCGGCGGTGGCAGGAGCGGCCGGGTCCGGGTTCCTGCGTGCCGCTGGAGTGCTCCCCCCGCGACCTCCGCGCCGCCGCGCTACCTTGTAAAGCACAAAAGAATAATGAGAGGAGCCCGGGTGATTTAGTGCAGGCGCCGGGAGAGAAATACCAAGGCCTTAGATGGAAACATTCCCCTTGACAGCTCGCCTGGAGACTCCCTCCTTTTGCTTTTTTTCCACCCCCCTGGAATTTTTCTGCCGCTGGCCGGGCCGTGGCGGTGGCGGAGGGGAAGCCCGGGGCGCGGGCCGATCCCCGAGCAGGGAGGCTGCCCAGCCCTGGTGCCGCGCCGCGCTCGGGTGCCTCTTGCCCGCGTACGTGTCTTGCCGGCGCTTGGGCAGCCGTGAGTCACCGGCCCCGCAGCGGGTTGCCTCCGCCGCTCGGGGAAGCGGCTTTCGGGGAGCCCGTCCCCACGGGACATCCCCCCCCCCGCCGCGGTCTGCTCTCTCCAGCCCCTGGCATGCAAAAAAAAAAAAAAAAAAAAAAAAAAAAAAAAAAAAAAAAAAGCTTTCTTGCTTTAGGAGGAAGCAGGGCAGTAGGGAAAAGTGAGCAGTGCCGGGTGTGTGCGCGCTGCGGGAGCCGGGCGTCTCGGGCGCTGCCGTGTGCTTCTCCCCGTTGCATCCCTGCCGCGCCGCCCCGGTTGCGTGCGCCGGGCCGGGCAGCTCCGTCCCCGCCGCCGCCCCCGGGAGCTGGTGAGCTGTCGGCCCCGTGCCTGCGGCGGTGGCGCTTGCGGGGTGGGATTTCTGCGTCGGCGGGGGCTGCGCCGAGAGCTGCGGGTTTGCGGCTGAAGGCAGCTGGCGGGGGGTGCGCGTACGGGTGCGGCGCTCGTGTTTTCCCTCGGCCCCCAGATCCGCGTGGTTTTGTGGATGTGAAAGCGAGGAGTGGGTGGGCCGAGCCAGGTGATGCGGCAGCTGCCGAGTCGCAGGCAGAGCCCGGAGCAGCCTGGCCGCCCCGCTGGTCCGGCAGCGATCGCCCGCGGGTGCGCGTCCGGGGAGGTCCGTGCCGCCCCGCGGGCTCTGCCCCGCTCTGCGGGGTGACCCGCGTGTGCAAGCGACGGCGAGCCCCTTGCACCACCCGCTTCCTTGCACGTGCCGGGCACTGTGTGCACGCGTGTTGCCGGGCCCCGGCAGCCGGAGCGTGCGCTCTCCCCGCTCCCGCCGCGTGCATCAGCGGAGGCGCGTGGGAGAAATATGACGGGCGCCGCCGTCCGTGGGCTCGGCAGGTGCCGCTCGACGGGGGCGACTCGCTTTCCGCGCTGCCCGCGCTAACGGGGTGCTCTCGTGCGCCCGCACCGCGCTTGCCGCCTCCGGCGTCCCCGCACGCGGACGGGGAGCTGTGCAGGAGTCGGCACTGCGCGGGGGCTCGGGAATTTTAACTCCCTGCGTTTTCTAGCTGCCCCAGTTGCTCCCGGCCCCGTGGCGGCAGCCGGTCCGCTGTGGGGGAAAGTGGGAAAAGCAGGAGCTGCGTGTCCATTGGGAAGCGTGCGCCAGCGGCCCTGCGGCAGCATGGGGTGTCCTGGCGAAGGAGCCCCAAGCTCTTCCTGGCCCTGCAGCAAATTCCCGGTGGGGTTTGTCTCCTTGCAGCCCAAACGTTGGTTCCCTGGCTGCAGCACCACCGGGTTGCGGCGCTGGGTTGCTTCTGTGCTTGACTCGGTTTCCCCCGGTGTGAAGCGTTGCAGCTCTCAGCCTTTGCCTGCGGACGTGCAAGGCCCTGGGACTTTCTCTGGGGTGTTTTTCTGGCTCCCTGCCCCAGCTGAAATGCCCTGGGGGTGCCCGCAACCTCCCCTTCCTGCAGGAGGAAGGCTGGGAGCTTCCTCACCCTCCTTGTCATCAGGGTGCCCCCCCCCGCCGCTGCGTTTTGGCTCCCGCTTCCCCTGCGGAGCTGGCCGCATGCGCAGCGCCGTGCACGTGGGCGCCGTGACCCGCGGGCGCTTCCCAGGCGGCTGGTGTCGTGGGGCTGCCCGCGGGCAGGCGCCGGCGTGGGGGCCATGCCGCCGTGCCGTCTCCTCCCGTGGGGCTCCGAGGCAGCGCCGCCCCGGCAAAGGAAACGGATGCCGCGGTGGGAGGAGGCGCTCGCGGCGGCGAGGAGGTGACGCTGCGGGAGCCCGCGGTGGGGTGGCCCCGGCCGGCTCCCTGCTCAGCCGTGGGGCTCGGGGAAGGAGAGCTGGGTTAGCAGGGGAATAGGGTGCGGCAGGGTGAGTGCACGGGGTGCTGGTGGTGCACGGGGTGCTGGTGGTGCACAGCACCGGTGCTGCTTCCCAGCCGAGCCTTGCCGGGGCAGTTGCACCCGGGCTGCTGCGTGGATCAGCCCAGAGCTGGCCCAGAGGGGGCTTCCCGGGGGTTTCGGGACCGTTCTCTTCCCACGCTGGGGCCCGGGGCTCCCTTCGCTGCCCGCTCTGCGTGGACTCTGCTGCTCAGCGCGTCTCCTCCTTTCTCCGCCGCCAGCGAGCTCCGGAGGAAGCGCCATGTCCCGAGGGTGCAAATCCTCCCTAGGATGCGCCAGAGGTGCTGGCCCTCGTTGCGCCCGTGGCGCCTGCGCTTTTGCCCCCCACCCTCACCCCGTGTCACGTGCTGGGCTCCTTGCACCAGCCTCTCTCCCCAGGAGCTTTTTTTTTTTTTAAAAAAAACCCCGCTGGCTCCTTGGCTCCCTCGCCAGGGCGGCGCGGGCAGCCGGCGCCGGAGGGGTTAACGCGCGCGGCGCGGCCGGCGGCTGCGGCGGCAGCTTGCCATGGGTGTTGCTGGGAATCGGCGCGCGTGTGCTGCCATCTGCACATTGCGATTTGGTGAGTGTGCAGGGGAGGGGCCCCGCGCGGCCCCCACCCCGCCGCGGGGCCGCCGGGCGGCGAGTGGGGCGGTGATCCGCTGCCCGCGCCTCCTTGGGCCGCTCGCCCCGTCTCGGGGCCGGCCGGAGACCCCTCGGGCATCGCCGCTGCCCGCGACGCCCGGGCAGCGAGTTTGCCGTGGCAACCTGCAGCAGCCGCCTCTCGCTGCCGCCCCGTCGGCAGAGCCGCCGAGGGCGAGATGGGGAAGCGGCGCGGGCTGCGCTTGCTCCCGCCCGGTGGGGTGCAGGGTGCAGGGCGCCGGGAGCTCGCGAGGCCGATGAGATGCCGGAGGGGCACCCGGAGAGAGAAGTCCCTTCCCCGCGGAGAGGGACCCGGTGCCCCGCGGCGGGGAGCTGGGCTGGCGCGTGCGTTCCCACGCGGGCCCCGAAACCTCACCGGTCTCTTTTCCTGCCCGCCAGGTTTAAGAGCGAGCAGGCAGTTTTTCCCTGCGTCCGCCCGGACGAGCCCGCGGCTCCTGTGCCGCCCGTGGGCGCTTGCGGCGCCGGCGCGCGTCTGTCCGCCCCGGCGGAGGTGTAATGCAGCCGTTTATTATTCCGGGCAGGTTTGTCTGCAGCACTGCATCGGCCTCGTCGCTCCTCGCCGGCTGCTCCCTCCTTCCGCTGCGCGTGTGCACGCTCCTTCCCGCCGCTGCCGCGCCGGAGCGAGCGGCTGCCCGCAAAACCCCGGACGGTGGCGGCCGCCGGCAGGCCGGGAGCGGGGAGCGCGGGGGGCCGCGCGCCCCGGCTGCGCTCTCCGCTCGCGCCGGGTTTGCTCGGCCTGGGCAGCGGTGGGACGTGTCCGCGGGGAGGGTTTCGCACCCGGCCGCCGCGGGCTGCCGGGATGCACGGTGTCTCGTCCGTCTTCCTTCCTCGCCGTCCCTTCAGCGAAGGAGACCCTTGGAAAGCACTTCTCCCTTTCCAGTGCTTAAGGGCTCTGGAAACTAATTATTATCGGAGTTGCAGGCGGTCTGCCGAATGCTGCCGGAGTCATTAGGAGCTCGTTAGCGCGTTAGCTGTTAGGGAAGCCCGAGCACAGCTCTCCTGCGCTCTCCGCTTGCCTGGGTTGCCTCCTTCCCAGCCTGGCCAGGGCGCGCGGGAGTCTGTCCCGTGCCGGCCGGACCGGGCAGGAAGGTGCTTGTGCCGCCCCGGGAGCCCCGGCTCCGTGGGGTGCCGGCGGTAGGGAAGGGTCCCCTGAGCAGGGTTGGCACGAGGATGCTCGGAGCATCCTCGGAGCTGCCGGCAGGAGCCTTCCCCCGCCACGCTCCCTCCTTCCTCCTTGCCCCGCGGAGCGAGTCCCCGGAGCTGCTGTGCTCGGAGGGACGGGAACCTCGCTGCGGGAGCGGGGTGATAATGACGGGTGCCCTGTGGGACTTTGCTGTTCCAGTATTAATTAGCAGCCTTTCTCTTAACCTCATGGCTGTCTTTGGAAGATACTGCTTGCTACGAAAGGGGAAAAAAACTGCGTGTGTTGAGGTGGGGGGAATTACTCTTTTTGCTTATTGATCAGCAGGAGGCTGCTTAATTGGATCTGCCGCCTCCTGCCTCCCGCCGGCGGGAGCTTTCATGCCTTTCAGTGACAGATAAGCCCAGATGAGCCCGGCTCCCCGGAGGGGCCGCGGGGCGACCGGGCAGCGCCGGGGCCGCTGGCGAGCACCTCTCTGCTCCGCCGGGCTGGGAGACGCGGCCGCGGCATCGCCTGCCCCGAGGGCTTGGGTCGGTGCCCGCCGCCTCCTGCAAGCGCTGCAAGCTGTCCTGGGCAGGGGTGGGTGAGCGGTGCGCAGGCGCCCGTTGGCGATTTAGTGGGTTTTTTTTCTTTTTTCTTTTTTTTTCTCCCTGTTGTGGGTGTTTAGCACTGCTGCGGTCGGCGCTGGGAGCTGCCGTTCGCCGCGCAGCACCGAGCGGCGGCCGGGTTTGCCAGGGTCGCTGAAGGTGCGTGCGCTTGGCAGCTCGCCCCGCGGTCCGAGCCCTCTGCGCCGGCATCGGCGCTGCCTTAGGGGTTGGACCCCTTTCGCCGCTCGTTTATGTAGCTCTAGGAAACGCTTTCGTGGCTTCCTAGCGGACTCCTCTGGCCAGCCGTGCTCGGAGCATCCCCGCCGGGGGCTGAGCGCGGAGCAGGGCCCGAGGATGCTGCGGCAGGAGAAAGCCCCGGGGCTGGGGCGTGGGAGCCTCCCCGCTCCCTCCACGGCTTTCGCGGCCGCCGGCATCCTCCGGCAGGGAAACCTCGTCCCGGGATGCCCCGGGAGCGGGCAGGGGCGCAGGGCTCGCTCGGGCACCCCGGCGCTCGGAGCAGCGTAACCGTAGTACGAGCGGGCTTCCCGCGACGGTGCGTGAGAGGATGTGATTAATGTAAAAGCCTCTTTATTTTAGAGAAACGTGGGGGTTTTAGTAGCTTCTCCGGGTTCCTGACAAGCGTCTCCGATTAAAAGCCTGCTTGGCGCTCCGAGCCCCGTCGTCTTGGTGCTGACAGCTAAATCGATGGGATGTTGTCGCTTACCTGTTGCCAGCGTCGTTACCCGGCTCTGCTTCCCCGGGACGGCAGAGCGCCGTGAGGAAACAGCTGTTTTCCACTCCCAAGGTGTATTTTTAAACCCAATAAAAGGGAGTAATTTTCTGGGCTGGACAGCTGGGGGCTGAGTGAAGAACCACCCGGCGGCTCTTCCTGCCGCCCCGGCCGCGGGGCTGCTCCTCCCGTCGGCAAGCCGCCCGGGCCCTCGCGTCCGCCGTGCCCGTAAACCCGCTCCCAGCGCAGCCGAGGTGATCCAGCGCCTGCCGGCGCGGGATCCCGTCCGGGGCCGGGGCGCTCCGGCGCCGCGCGAGCATCTCTGCCCCACGTTGCCTCCCGGTAGTTTTTTGTGGACCGGTGCTCCCCATCCCGGGGGGCTCGCATATTTATTAGCCGACCTCTCGGGCCTCCTAATGACTATATTTTTGTTTTGCATCTCTGCTTTTGCAGCTCCAGTTGCTGTGGTATCCAGGGAACCCTCCTCCTTCTCCGGGAGATGCACGCTGGTCGTTGCTAAGGTCGCTTCCACAGTAACATGCACATCCTGTTTACACCTTTATCCGGAGAAGTTGGGCTTGGCTAGAAGCACCCGCTTCACCTGGGAAGCTCCCGCAGGAAGCACCCGCTTGCCCCCGCTGCGTCTGCAGGGCCGCAGAGCGGGGCTGCCGCCGAGGATCGCCCGCGGGAGCCTCGCGGCCCGGAGGCGAGACACTAGGATCCCGTTCTCCCGAGACGTTACCGCCATCGGCGTGGCTGCGTCGGCGCGATGACGAACAACGTGGCTGACCACCACCCTGGGAACTCGGTTGCTGAAGGCAACCATGAGGGGGACTTTGGTTGCTCCATTGTGGAGCTGAGGAACCTCATGGAGCTGAGGAGCGGCGAGGCGGTCGCCAGGCTCAACGACTCGTACGGAGGCGTGCAGAACATCTGCAAGAGGTTGAAGACGTCGCCCGTGGAAGGTAAGGGGCTGCGGCGCTGCTCTGGCGTTGCACGTGCCGGGCAAGGTGAGATGGGAACCGCTGCCCGGTGGGCCTGGCTGGTGTCCTCCAGGCACGATTTAAGCCGGTGCCTGGAGGGTGCTGAGCAGCTGTCGGAGGTGACCACCAGGCTGAAAGGACCAGTTTGGGGCCGAGCTTGTGAGCAGGATCCTGTTGCACTGGGTGTTGATCACAAGCCCGGTGGGAGGTGGTCCCCTCTCCTAAAACTGTGTTGGACTAGACGGATCGCGTAAGGCAGCAGCAAAACAAGGGGAGAAGAAGCAACTTTGGGTGCTAGAACCAGTTTCCTTCGAGGTGCAGCCTGGGCACGAAGCCGTGCGCGCGGCCGGCGCCGCGGGCTGGCGGAGCGGCCGAGGCGCACGGGATCTTCCCGGCGGCCCGGGAGGCATCGCCCGCCTGCGCCGGCCTTTCTGCCGTTTAATAATTTACAGCACTAACCGTGGGGCTGCGTGGGGCGCAGGGGAAGGAGGGTGCAAAGGTTGGGGAGCGGTGGAAGGGGCGCGGGGGGGAGGAAGCGGCCGGGAACGGCGCTGGCGGGCCGCGGCTCCGCGGGGGGACGGCGGTGCGTGTCCGGGGCTCCGAAAACCTGCCGGTTATTCTTAGTGCCGAGCGCGTGGGATTAGCATATCACACAGCTGCGCCTGGGAGCGGGAAGGTCGGGGTAAGGAAGACAATATCGGGATGTGATTAGAGAAGCGGGGGTGTCCCGGTGGAAATACCGAACCCAGGGCGCGAAACAATGCGCTTTCCCTTGCCAAGCGGCGAGCGGGCTGTTTCGGGGCAGGATGGGAGGGGACGAGGGGGGAGGCGAGCCCGTGAGGCTCTGCCTTTGCCTGCAAACGCTCGCCAAGGAGGAACCGACCCCGTTTGCCCCCCAAAGCTGCCCCGGTGCCTGAGCGTGCCCCCGCGGTCCTGCCGCTGCTCTGCCCTTTGCTGCTCTCCCCGCGTCCGAGCTGGGAATGCGGGAAGACGGGAGCCAAAGGCGTCGCAGCCCGCTCCCGCCGGGGCCGGCCCGCGCCGGGGGCTGCCGGGAGCCGCCTCGCCGAGGGAAACCCCGGCAGGGCGGAGGGCAAGCCGGGAGCCGAGCGCAGACAACCTGCCTTGGCACGTCGGCGGGCGAGGACGGGGCGGCGCGGCAGGCTCCGGCCGTCCTCGGGGCGGGCGGGACTGCCGAGCCGAGGTTTTCCGTGTGCTCGTCCTTCTCCCACTCGTTAGTGTCGTGTCCCCCCCCCCGCTGCCTCCGGTTTCAGGCCGAGGAGAGCCGCGCACCCGCGGGAGCTTGTTGGCGTTACGGTGTCTGCACCCGTCCGATTGGGACCCCCCCACAGGCTGCTGCTTGCTGGAAGAGGTGCCGATGGCCCAGACCCCTTTGGGACCCTCCCCTGAAGGGGCTTTTGGGCAGCAGCCCCTCTCCCCGAGCCCTCGCTGCGGGGCGTTATTTTGCAGCCTCCCCCGGCCGCCGGCTCCGCGGGCCGGGCCGTGGGAAGGGAGCCGTGCGGCGGCCGCAGCGCGAAGGCTGTTGCGGTGAGTCGCAGGTTAGAGCGTCTCTCTTCTCTTCCGTGGGCGAAGAGGACGGCAGAAACATCGCCTCGACGCACCCGCTCTCGGGAGCAGCTCCGGGGGCTCCTGCCTCGGCTCCCCGTCCTCCCGCTGCTGCGCTGCGGCCAGGAGCCCGGCTCGGGGGCTCTTTGCGCGAAGCCTGGCTTTGCTGCCCGAAAGCAGGATTTTCTTTGGCTCTGCAAAGGTCTCCCCTGCACCCAGCTCTCCTGGGGAGAAGCCAAAGCTCCAGGTGCTAAGGAGAAAGGAAATGATGGCTGTGCCCTGGTGGGATTGCAGGAGAGGCCTCTGCAGAGCGGTGGACCAGTCCCCGCAGGGAGATTAACCTCTGGGGCCCCAAGGATGCTCCAGGAGGAAGAAGCCGCCGTGGGGCGGAGGTGAGCTCCCCTGGGCAGAGGGGAGGTGCAGGGGGTGCGTGCGTTGGGAGAAACTCTGCTCTGCAGCCTGGTTGTCGCACGAGGGCAGGGGACAGCTGCAGGGGGATGCTCGGGGCTGGGTTTTGGGGAAGACCAGATCCTGCGGCCAGGAGCTGGGCTACGTTGCAGGGCGCAGGCAGCCTCCCCGTGCCACACCTCTCCCGGTCCTGATGCTGGGGTGAGTCAAAGCCCGCTGTTAGCAATTTTTTCCATGCATCCTGCTGGAGTCCTTGGGCAGGAAGCGTCCCCGCGTGGGTTGGGCTTGAGGAGGCTGTCGGGGCCGGGAGATCCCAGGCTCTGCTGGCCCCGTCACGGCAGGGTGGGGACGCCTGGGCCCGCTCTGCCAGCGCGTCGCCTCCCTGCCTCCGCGGGGTTTCGTCAGAGGAGAAAGGGGGGGGGGGGGGCTCGTCCTGCCTCTTCCTCCCGGCCGGACGCTGGGACGCAGCCGAGTCGGTGGGAAGGTGTTCCCCCCGCCCCTCGCCCCCGATCCAGGGCCCGCTCGCCCCGGGAGGGCTTGCAGCGCTGCCAGGCGGCTCCAGGCACGGCGACGTGTCCGTCGGGCCCGTCCCAGCGCTGCAGCCGCCCTGCCCTGCCCTGCCCTGCCCGGTGCATCCATCGCCCTGCCTGCCTGGTGCATCTCGGGAGCTGGCCGGAGCCCGCGGGCGCTCTTAAGGTGGAGAGCGCGAGGGCTCCGTGCTCGCCTCGGTTAAGGTGGTGCAGGGCAGGAGGGGGCTGCCCTCGTGCTGGGCCGCCCCGAACCCTTCAATGGCTTTTAAGGGACGGCGGGGGAGGTTGCAGGCTGAATTCCCATCTCCCAGAGCTTCGTTGCTCGCCTGTGGACGTGGGGCCGTGAAGCAATCCAGCTTCCGGGGGCTGCTGTGCTCCGCAGTCTCTTGCTGCTTGCATGGGAAGGAGTTTGGGGGTCCCTTTTTGCACCCCTCTCTCCGTGCCGCGCTGCAGGATTGCAGCGTGCACGGCAGCGTGCGCCGCTCCATCTGCACGGCGCCCTTTGGGCTGGCCTGCTCCTTTCTAGACATTCATTGCCTGTTTTCTGGTGGTGGTGGTGGGGAAAACCCCGTGTGTCCTTCCACGAGCTCCTGCCCTGAGCCGATCCGGTGTCGTTGCCCCAGCCCCTTGCAGCTGGCGCGGTCCCTGGGATGGTGCAGCGTTTGCGGGGGAGCTCGGCGTCCCTCGGCGATGGTGCCTGGGGCAGGGCCTCCGCGGCCGAGCTCGGAGACGGTCCTGCTGCGCCGGGTCGCTGGCGGCGGCTGCTTCTCCCCCTGAGCTGGCAGCGGAGGGCGGATCAGGTGGCTCTGACAGCTCTGAGCGCCGTGCTCGGTGCCAGATTTACGGCTAATTTGATGCAGCATGTAAACAAGCCGGCCAGTGCCAACTGGCATTAACTGGCACGCGGGCGCTTCGCTCGCCTGCAGCACCAGCGAGAGGCGGAGGCGATTCAGCTCGCGCTCTCCTTCCTGCGGGTCTTCCCCCAGCGCCGTCGGCCCCCGGGGCTCATCGGAGCCAGCAGCAAGGGCCCTGCTAACGGGGCCTGGGGGCAAGGACCCTGCGCCGTGCTGCTGGGGGGCTCACGTGGCCGCAGCCGGTCCCGGCAGCAGCTCCGGCTCTTGCAGCCCCGCAGGGACGGCAGCACCGTGATGCTGGGGTGGGAGCGTCTCGCACGGCGGTGGAAGGCATGCAGGGGCACACGAGCCAGCCCTCATCTCCTTCTTTCTCTTCTGCAGGCCTGTCCGGGAACCCAACCGATCTGGAGAAGAGGAGGCAGGTGTTTGGCCAGAACTTCATTCCTCCCAAAAAGGCCAAGACGTTCCTGCAGTTAGTGTGGGAGGCGCTTCAGGACGTCACACTGATCATTTTGGAAATCGCAGCCATAATCTCCCTGGGCCTGTCGTTCTATCACCCCCCGGGCGGCGACAACGAACGTGAGTCCCCGGGACCCACCACGTTGCTGTAGGGGGGGATATGGCCTCTGGGAGCTACCTTGGCCACCCGCCAGGGAGCAGGGACCTCTCTGGAGGGTCACCCTGTGGGCTGTCTCCACTGTGGGCACAGGCAGAGTTTGCAGCCCAGGAAGATGGGCACTGGCAGTGCATTTTAGCTAAGCCACTTCTGCTCATCCTTTAAGTAGTGGCTTATCCCTGTGGGGTCAGTCCCTGGTGTGGCCCCATCCATGTCAAGGGCCTTGCACTGATGCCCTTGTCTGGGTTGTAGCCGTCACTGTGGCATTGCTCAGCGCCTCCTGTTGCGGTTCACCAAAGGATGTATAAAAGTCAGGGGATCCGTCTGCTCTGATGCCTTCCCAGGTCCCATGTGGCTTCCCTCTTGGCTTAGGGCATGGAGAGACAAGGTAGGAGGACAAGGTCCCTTGGTATCCTCCTAAACTGGGGTGTACCCTTCATAACTGCATGGTGTTGGGAAAGTTTTGCTCTCTCCCCTGGCCTGTGGATTTCCATGATTTTGGAAGAGCTGGGTGGGGGCAGCAATCTGGAAAACGGAGATGCAGAGAGATGGTGACTCGTGCCAAGGTCATGCAGCAAAGGGAGGGGTGAAAGGTGCAAGAACTGGAAAAAAGACCGCAGACACCCTTGCTCCCCACCCTTGCACTGCTAGGTCAGCACGCACCTAAGACCAAAAGAGCAAAACCCCCAAATGCCTTCAAGGTTAAAAAAAACCAAAAACAAACAAAAAAACCCTCACCCTCTCTCTAGAGCAGGGGCAGCCCTTGGAGCAGTTCAGGGAGGAGGGGTCAGAGCAAGCATCCTCCAAGCTCTCGTCTGTGCGTGTCACTTGAGATACTGGGTGTCTCACGGCGCAGCTGAGTTTTCCCCTTCCGACTGCAGTGTGTGGCCAGTCGACGGGTGGCGTGGAGGACGAGGGGGAGTCGCAGGCCGGCTGGATCGAGGGTGCCGCTATCTTGTTTTCGGTGATCATCGTGGTGCTGGTGACCGCCTTCAATGACTGGAGCAAAGAGAAACAATTCCGGGGCCTCCAGAGCCGCATCGAACAGGAGCAGAAGTTCACGGTGATCCGCAAGGGGCAGGTGATTCAGATCCCCGTGGCTGAGATCGTGGTGGGAGACATCGCGCAGATCAAGTACGGTGAGTGGAGACGACCGTGGTGCGTGGAGCCGAGCGGGCACCCTAGCCGCTGGCTGGGGTCTCCTCCTCCGTCTCGGAGCACGTTGGTTCCTTCTCTCTGCTTTTGCCAGTTGTTTTGCCTTAAGGGGAAACGTGGCTTCTGCTGTCTTCTCCAATTACTCCTCTATGGCTGTGCCATTTCGCAGCGTGCCTTGGCCAGGAGCTGTGGGAGATGCTTCTGTGCAGGCAAAAAAGCTCAGGTTGCCTTGCAGGCTGCAGCCAGAGCAAGGCTGGCAGCACCGAGCCGGGCTCTGCGCACAGACGTTTGCTTTGGGCTGCTCTTGGGAGCCTGCTGATTTCTTAAAATGATTCATTTTCATAACTGTGTCCTTGTTGGTGAGCATCCCTTTAGCCAAGGCCTCTTTCAAAAGAGGTTGATTGGCAGCTAAAGGCAGAGTTTGGGCTAAAGTTGGTCGCTCTCCTTGCTTACCAGGGGTCTGCTTGTTCCATATTACCTCCCCAAAAGAACTAGGTTGTTTCAACCTGATGATGATTTTGACGTAGGTTTTCTTCTACTTCCCCTGGGTGCATGATGTGATCCTGTAACAGGGGCGTTGGGAAGCATGTTACTGATTCAGCGAAGTAGATATGGGAAAGCACTGGCTGATTTACTGAGCAAAGGGCCTCAAAACTAATGCTCTTATATATCAGTCAAGATTTTGGAGCTGTTAAATATCCTCCTTTAATACTCAGCCCTTGTTTTCTTTCCATCTAGAGTTAGTCGGAGATTGGCAAAAGGACTCAAAATTCACAGTGCAAGAAACCTCCTCTTAGGACAGTGCAGCAAGAGGTGAGCTGAGGCTTGCCAGGTCTGGGCTGATCCTTAAGACTCTTTCCTCTTTTCCAGGTGACCTCTTGCCATCAGATGGCATCCTGATCCAAGGGAATGACTTGAAAATAGATGAGAGCTCACTGACTGGGGAATCAGACCAAGTCAAGAAATCACTTGATAAAGACCCTATGCTACTGTCAGGTGAGGCTCTTGGCCAGAAAAACAAACCCATCTGCAGCACCTGTGTGGAAGGAAAACCACAAGGTTTCAGGTTGATTTGGAGTCTTAAGCCTGGCAGCATAGCATTTGTGTTGCTGAATTAATCAGAATGAAATCCTGATCCTGAACAAACCCACATGGTGGAGGGCTGGATGGCTCTAGAAAGTCTCCACCTGCCTGTGGCACTGCAAGTCATGTTGCTCTGTTGTTGCTTCCTGACCTGAAGGAGTTTCTATAACATGGAAAACTTGGAAACTGCAGTAGTGCATTTCCAGGGTCTCCATTTGTCCAGGCCTTGTGTCCTGCAGGAAGCCCCGCTCCCTGGGTGCTTGCTGGTGGGCCTGGCAGCTCTGAACTTCCAGGGAAGGAGATGTCTGAGGAAGGAAACTTCCTTCAGCATCCCTCCTGCAAGGTGCTGAGCAGTCCCACATGCCATTGCAGGGCTGGTCTGGGTTTGTGCTGATGATGGAGAGGTGGCAACTCCCATGTCCTGTTCCCTAGTCTGGGAGGCAGTCAGCATGCTGTGTGTTTGGAAGGAGCTGAGAACTGTGTTGATATCTTGTCCCACCATGGCCTTCCTGTTGTGCTAGGTACCCATGTGATGGAGGGGTCTGGACGGATGGTGGTGACTGCTGTGGGTATAAACTCACAGACGGGAATCATCTTCACTCTGTTGGGTGCAGGAGAAGGAGATGAGGAAAAGAAGGTGAAGAAAGGTAAGGAGATCTCTTGAATCCATTTTCTCCCTTCTTTTTGTTTTTCTCCCCACTCTGGGAAGCATCCACCAGTGTGCAACAAGCTATGGCCACATCCGTGGGAACACAGTTGTGTTAGTGCATGACCCAGGCAGGTACTGTGAGCAGTGAGACAACGTGGGGGGGAATCCTGCTCTGCTCCCATTGGTCTGCAGCTTGGGGAAGGTGCTGCATGAGAAAAACCAGACAGCATCCAGACTGCGGCTCCTTCCTTGGCTCTTCAGCTCTTCTAGGACACGGCTTCATCTCTCTTCTCTAGCCAGCAGCAGCCTGGAGTTGCAGGGTGGGGGTCAAAGCCCAGAGGGAAAAGTCACTGAGAGCAGTGCCCAGCAGTGCCTTGGCATGGTGCTCATTGCCCACCCTGTGGTAGGAAGGTGAGTCCTGGTTATCCAAAGGATGTTAGTCCATCTAGTGCCTCAAAAACTTTGCAGAATGTGTCTGCTGATGTCCCCTGAGCTACATAGGGAAGGAGTCAAAGTGCAGAGGATGGGAAGAGGGAAAGGAGGGTTTTGTGTGCCTATTGGGTGGAAGGTAGGAGAGCAGCCAGTTGGGCTGAGCTTCCCAATCATGCTGGGACTTGAAATAGCTTTCTGTCTTGGCTCTCATATCTTGCTGCTTATTTCCCTGCTCTTCTCAATCGGAAGAGTTCAGTCAGTGGTGATGGGAACCTCCTATGCTCCTCCGTCTTCCCCACGCCCCTCTTCTGCAGGTCTGGGCTTGCAAAGAGTTGGCAGTAAGGAGGTGCGAAGAGTTGGCAGCAACGAGCTGCAAGCTGGCGTTGCCGCTGTACTGGGTGCACAGACGTCCCTGGGTGCCGGGAAGCCCTGCCCGGGAAGCAGTGCCAGATGGGACAGAGGCTTGTGGGGCCTCTCCTGGCAGCCTCTTCGGCTCGGGAGCGCGTGTGCTCTGCCTGCCTCCGACCCTCCTCGCCCAGGACAGGCGATTGCGGCACCGCAGGCAGCTGGTGCTGGCAGCAGTGCTCATATTGCATCTGCTTCCCAAACGGATGCAGCAAGTTAGCCTCCAAGCAGGGGATGGGGGAGCACTGAAAGCCTACCCCTACCCACCGCCCAGGGCCCAGGAAGGTGATTGCAGCAGTGGGACTAATTTGGGAGTGTAGGAGTAGGCTCCGGAGTATCCAGCTGTGGTTTGGTGACTGCAAAGCTCTTTGGGTTTCCCACCGTCTTGGAGGCTGGGTAAAAGCAGGGATATAGGGTGAGATGTGGGAACAGCTCTGCTGTTACGCTGACCAGCAGCTTAGGGTGTGGGTGAGACCAGCTGCTGGTGGAAATCTCCCTCTGATGGTGCAGGGGACTTCAGGAGGTGCGGAAAATATCTCTGTAGACCTAGGGAGCTGCCCCCCTTCTCCCCTCCTTCCTTGCTCCCTGCCAGAGGGATCAGAGCAGAGCTGGGGCGAGGACCCTTGTGAAAGGAGCTTGGTGCTGCAGGGTAAGAGTCATTCCTGTGACTACAGCGAGTAAAAGCCAGGTCTGAGCTCTCCAGCAGCCCTGGTGAGACAGGGCATGGTGAAAGCGAGCAAACAAGGGGCTCTTCCTCAGCAAAAACGCTCTGCTGGGGCTGTGGGTTTTTTTGAGGATGATGCTTGGTGTTTTCCCTGCCCCCAGCCTGTGTCTCTGAGCCTTGCAGCAAACCTGGCTCTGTGCCCTGCTCTGGGGCTTTGGCAGCCCTCAATTTGGGAGCAAAGGCTGTGCCAGGGGAGGATTTCACCGGCGCATCCCTCGCTGCGATGGAGGGAAGGAGGAACCAGGGCTCTAGCACGTAAAGCTCCTCGTCACGCAAGGCAGCGTCGCGGAGGCGAGCCGAGTCGAGCCGTCTGCGCGCGGGGCCGCGCGCCGATCGCGGGTCGGGGCCGGTCTGCGCCTCCTGGATGGATCCGCTTGCGCCCGATGGCAGCAGGAAGCCGGAAGCGCTGCTGTTTTTTCAGCTTACGGCAGGTGCTTTGCAGGTGGGGGAGCCCGAAGCGCAGGGAGACGCAGCGCTTGGGAAAGCCGGGGGGGCGCCCGGCGCTCCTGCCCGCTCCCCGTGGCGCGGCCGCGGTGCCGGGGCGGAGGATCCCTCCGGCCGGCAGGGAGAGCGACCAGCCGCCTGCGCCAGCCTCCGAGAGCAGGAGGCACGTGCGGTCGCGTCCAGGAGGTGACCACAGCGGTGCCGAGGCCTCGGGACCGCCGGAGCAGAGCGCGGCCCCTCGGAGCAGGGTCCCTCCAGCTGGACGGGGAATGTCGAGATCCGTGTGCTCAGCCCTCCACCCTTTCTCTTTTTGAACAGGTAAAAAACCCGGAGCCCCCGAAAATCGCAACAAAGGTAACCAGCCTCTCCATCCTTTGAACCAGCACCACACTAACTGCCGAGCATTCCTCCTTCCTTCCTTCTTCTCATGAGTCTGTGCTCTTTGCTCCGGCGGCCTCTCGCCTCCTTGTCCGGGAGAGGGTGTAACGGTGCCCGCAGCCCCCTCTCGGGTGGCCTCGTCCCCGTTAACGTGGGTTGCTGCCTGGCTCTGGCGGCCTCGAATCCTTCGGACGGCCGTCACCGTGGGGTCTGGCTGGGGGAGACGCGGCCCCCGTGCCGGCCGGAGGGGAGGGCTGAGCGGCTCCCGCCGCGGGGCTGCTGGCACCACCGTTGCGCCCTCTCCTGCCGTGGCCACCTCGACTCCGTGAGCGTCTCCTCGCCCGTGTTTCTCACCCTGTTCTTTGCAGGCTGTGGAGGAGACCCATTTCCACACCTCTCTCTCCACCTCTCTTTCTCTCTCCTCTCAGCAGTTTCCCTCCTTCTCGTCAGACTTGTGTCCGGGTTCGTGTTTTGTCCGTGTTGGGGTCCGTTGTAATGTTGGAGGTGTCAGATCCGAAGCAGCTACGACCTCCCGGGCGCCTCTAACACTCGAGCGACAGCGGCCGGGGGGGAGCGGGTGCCCGGCGCTAACGGGGCGCTGCTGCTTGTCCTACCCCGAGCAACCGCGGGGTTTCCACCCTCTTCCTATCCCTCTGCAAAATTTCCAGCCGACCCGGGTCTCCCTCACGCGGGCCTTTAGCTGGGCTGGGAGTCGGGCTCAGGCCGAGTTACAGCGGCTGCAGTCTGGCCGTCTCGGACGCTGGCGCAAGCGCGGCGGGGCTGGGCTCGAGGAGCTGCGTCGCTCCTCTTCGGTCAGACTCCACGCGAATGCCTAACCTCCCCCTCATCCCACCCGCAGCCCCCCTCGGTAAAAAAGAGATTCCTGCTGAGCTGCCAAAGGGTATTAAAGAGGGGATCGAGCGCTTCGTGTGGGGCAGGGCGGGGAGGTCCCGTAGCCGCCAGCGCCTGTCGTCGCAGCGCTTCGCGTGCTGGGGCAGGACGCCAAAGGGGACCGGAGTCCGTGGTGGGATCAGACCAGGCTCCGCTGCAGGGTGTAAAGCAGCCTGCAGAAGAGGTTAGGAGAAAGCTGACAGCACCTTGATAGCCTGACCAGGGGTTTCTTGCACCACTGCTGTAGAGAGGTGTCACTAATGACAGGGACAGTCCTAATTAGCCCAGAGCAGTGTCTGGTGTCGTCTCTGAGGATCCTGGATCCAAAGGACTTTGGAGGCACAAATCTACCTCCTGCACCCTCTCACAGGATGCAAGTATCCCATGGGGGCTGTGGCCGTGGGGTGGACTGTAGAAGAGTGCCCCTTAGGGAGGCCCCTGGGACTGCGAGGTTTCCGTGTGCTCAGAGACGTGTGTGTTGCAGGGATTGTCCTTTGCTCTGGGTTTTCTCTTTCCCACCACCATCTTTCTCAGTGGTGTCCAAGAGGTTTTCCTGGTCTCTCTCCTGTTCACACGTGGTGTCTGTTTTGCCCTGGACTGTAGCTAAAACTCAGGATGGTGTGGCCTTAGAGATCCAACCCCTGAAGAGCCAGGAAGGGGTGGAAAATGAGGAGAAGGAGAAGAAGAAAGTGAAAGTCCCCAAGAAGGAGAAGTCTGTGCTGCAAGGGAAGCTCACACGCCTGGCGGTCCAGATTGGGAAGGCAGGTGAGTCGCAGTGGCTGCGCAGCCCAGCACGAGCCGTGACCCTAGAGGTACGGCATGTGGTTTTCACCAGAGATCTTGCTGGAAATGGCATGGTGAGATGAGGATATCCCTTCCCCCAGTTCTATGGGGGCACTGGGATCTCCTTGGACTCTTCCAGCCTGGGACCTCTGCATGTGCTGTTGTGTAGATGACACCCTCAGGGCATTGGAAGGTGCTGGGGTGCTGCAGCAGCTTTGTGGAGGTCAGGGGACTGGGCTTCGCTGGCTTGCACACACTCACCTCTTCCTCTGCCTCTTCCCCCAGGGCTCATCATGTCAGCCATCACAGTTATCATCTTGGTGCTGTATTTCGTGATTGACACGTTTGGGGTGCAAGGCCGGCCTTGGCTGGCAGAGTGCACTCCCATTTACATCCAGTACTTTGTCAAGTTCTTCATCATCGGCGTCACTGTGTTAGTGGTGGCTGTGCCCGAAGGGCTTCCGCTGGCGGTCACCATCTCCCTGGCCTACTCTGTCAAGGTGAGGCTGTGATACAGCAGGATCCCTGGGGACTATGAAGGAAATTTGGGCTTTCCTCTCTAACCTTTCTGATGGTGGTTTTGTTGTGTGCTACAGAAAATGATGAAGGACAACAACCTTGTGAGACACCTGGACGCGTGTGAGACCATGGGCAATGCCACTGCCATCTGCTCAGACAAGACAGGCACGCTCACCATGAACCGCATGACTGTGGTGCAGGCGTACATGGGAGACACTCACTACCGCCAGATCCCTGACCCAGAAGCCATCCTGCCCAAGGTCCTGGACCTCATAGTCAATGGTGTTGCCGTCAACTCTGCCTACACGTCCAAGATCCTGGTGCGTCCCACCCTGCTCTCAGACAGCCTCTGGCCATTGGCCTGCCCTGCAGCTGCTCTCCTGCTGTACTGAGGTTTGGCGTTGCTTTTCCTTCCTCCCCTCCAGCCACCAGAGAAGGAAGGGGGGCTACCCCGGCAAGTCGGGAACAAGACTGAGTGCGCCCTGCTGGGTTTTGTGCTGGACTTGAAGCAGGACTACCAGGCCGTGCGGAACGAGGTGCCAGAGGAGAAGCTGTACAAGGTCTACACCTTCAACTCGGTGCGCAAGTCCATGAGCACGGTGTTGAAGAACGTGAATGGCAGCTTCCGCATGTACAGCAAGGGAGCCTCCGAGATCATCCTCCGCAAGTAACTGCCCTCCCTTGCTACTTCTCCCGTGGGTCTTTTCTCATGCTACTAAGTCCTGCAAGCCTTCGCGTTGCTGGCACAAGCTCATCAGCTTTTGGGTCCCCGTAATTTCTGGGGAGCAGTGGGGTGGAATGTGCCAAGCCAAGTGGAGCAGGGAGGGAGCAGGCAATCATAGATGGTGCTGCCTTGCAAAGTGTTTTATTTGTTTACTGTGGGTTTGATACAGCAAGCACTAGGGAGCTATAGGTCAGAGGGATGCCCCCATTTTACAGATAGGGAACCGAGCAACGAAGGGAATGGTTTGCTGGAATTAATGGTGGGTCTTTCGTGAGCACTTTGCTAAGCAGGCTATATGCCACAGCTTCATCTCGTTTAACCTCCCCTCCCTATCCTGGCATTAGGTGCACCAAGATCTTGGACAAGAATGGTGATCCCCGGCTATTCAAGGTGAAGGACCGGGATGAGATGGTGAAGAAGGTGATTGAGCCCATGGCCTGCCATGGGTTACGGACCATCTGCCTGGCCTTCCGCGACTTCCCTGCTGGTGCTGAGCCAGACTGGGACAGTGAGAACGAGATCCTGTCTGACCTGACCTGCATTGCTGTGGTCGGCATAGAGGACCCTGTCCGGCCAGAGGTACCGAAGCCCCAGCACAGCTCTGGCTGTCCAGTGCCAATGTTTCTCTGTCGTACCTAGGCAGAAGTACCTGGTGGCGGGGTATTTCCACTCTGAATTTTCCCCACTGGTGCCAGGGGGTCTCTGCACAAGCCAGATCGTGGTTCCACACTCAGTTGAAAGCTGCATGGAGACACCAAAGATGCTGTAGGGTGTTAGAGGAAGGCAAGACTGATCTCCACCCTGCTGCTAGCTGGTTCCTCCCTTGCAGCTTGCTACCCTCTACTCTGCTGTAGTGTGATGGGCAGGCAGCTGGGCTAATGCAATCAGCCCTCCAATACCTGCCTTTTGATGACATCTTGAAGCTTGCCCCCTGTGTTCCTGCTTTGCTTACATCTTTTCCTAATTAGACGTTGAGGTATCTGGGCTTGGGAATTGCATTACAGATACCCTGTCTGCACGGGCTCTGGAGGCCGTGATTCAATTTGCTAATTTCTCACTAATATCCTCTTCCCCCCACCGCTCCGTAATAGATAAACCCATTAGCACAGCAACGTGCCGCTGCAGCCGAAGCGGAGGCGGAGGGTGAGCCCGCTGCCGGCCCGCAGTGCGGGACGGATGAGGTGCCCCCGTTTGATGGATCGCCTGGCCGTGCCTTGGCGCCCGGCCCCGCGGCATGACAGGGAGGAGGCAATGAGGTTACCTTCCCCTTGGGCCAGGGGCTGGGAGATCTCATGCTGTCTGCGCCAGAGGACCTGCTCTGAATAAGCACGCGAGCCCGTCTGGAGCCGCGGAGAGGGCAGGAGGCGGCTGCGTGCCGGAGCAGCCAGCCAGCCCCACCGAGAGCCGGGCAGCATCCGCAGCAGCGAGCAGGGGCAGGCAGACCTCTCCGGTCCCCTCGGTCACTGGGGGCTGCTCTGCAGCCCTGGGGATAAACAGGGGCTGCTGAGCATTTTTGGGGGAGAGGGCCTTGGTCCAGCGGATCATCGCTGAGTCTGAGCCAGAGCTGAGCTGCTGGCGGATGAAAGCAGCGCTGCTGGTTCATGGCTCTGCCGCGGCCCCTTCCAGACCCATTTAAGGGGTCTGGATTCCAGGGAAGGAAGCCCTGTGGCTCTCCCCTGAATCCTGAAATAGGGATGTGGGCACGTGCATGTGGTCCCTCCTGCAGGAGAGTCACCCCGAGCACTGCTGGGCAGCAGCTGGCTCCGCGCACCCAGTCCGAGTTGTGCCCTGCCCCGCGCTGGGCTGGGAGGGACCCCCGGCTCTTCCCCTCGGGTTATGCCCACCATGACAGCAACGCACCTGCAGGATCCTCCCTGGCCTGGGCTGGCTGAGGTTCCAGCCCGGCTTTCCAGTGCTTTGTGGAGAAGTGAAACAGCTGATCCGTCCTTGGGCACGCTCCAGACCCTGCCTTACTTCAGCAGCAATCCAGCCAGGCCTCCTCCAGCTTCCAGGAGCTGCTCTCCCCCATCTTTCCGCAGAGCCAGAGCCTTGTGTGCCGAACACCAGCTGGGTGCTCAGGCACTGCCCATCTGCTGCCCTGACTCCGTCTCTGCTCCCCCAGGTGCCAGACGCCATCCTGAAGTGCCAGCGTGCAGGCATCACCGTCCGGATGGTGACAGGGGACAACATCAACACCGCCCGTGCCATCGCCACCAAGTGCGGCATCCTGCTGCCTGGAGAGGACTTCCTGTGCCTGGAGGGGAAGGAGTTTAACCGGCTCATCCGCAACGAGAAGGGAGAGGTGGGACAGCAGCCCTGCACCCGCTGCCTCGTGGGCCAGAACAGGCTGCGCTGCAGCGCCCGGGGACACGGCAAGCACAGGGCTGTGGTGGGCATCTGTGGGCCCAGCTCTGCGGTGGGTGTTGGTAGCAATGCTGTGGCAGTCCCAGTGAAATAAGCTACTGAATCTGGCTTCATTTGCTTCCTCTCCTTGGATACAGGCAGCTGGTTATTCTGCCTGCTGTGATCCTTTGCCAGAGCTGCTGCAGGGCTGCCTGGGTGGTTTGAGGTGCAGGTGCTGTCGTGTCTGGGGACAGCTCTGCGGTGGGGCAGGTGTCTGGGCATCCCTGCCCATCTTCACGTGTGCCTTGTCCCGCAGGTGGAACAAGAGCAGCTCGATAAGATCTGGCCCAAGCTGCGCGTGCTGGCCCGCTCCTCCCCGACGGATAAGCATACGCTCGTGAAAGGTGAGTGCCGGCAGCTTCCCATGGGGGCCTTCTCCCTCTGCAGGTCTCTCCCTGGCAAGCATGTCGCCTCTCCCCACCTCGTGCCTCCCTTTGAAGAGGGAGAGCGTTACTGGCCTCCTTCCCCAGAGAGATGTGAGTTGTCCTGCTTCCTGCAAGGGTGGGAGATCCTCAGGCTGCGCGGCCGCTCTTGGGCAGTTGTTGCTTCCTGCTGCGCTGCCTCACCCTGCTTTACCCGAGTGCTTTTGCAGTCTGTGCTGGGAGCCTGGCCTGGGACTTACTGACTCTGAACTCCTTGTCCACATTTCAGGAATTATCGACAGCACTGTTGGTGACCAGAGGCAGGTAGTGGCTGTGACAGGAGATGGGACCAATGACGGCCCAGCTTTGAAGAAAGCAGACGTTGGATTCGCGATGGTATGGAACAGCAGTGGGGTTTCCTTGGGTGGTCCTTGCTTTCTGGGATGGATGATCTTCACTCTCTAGTGTGACCACCAGAGTGTGTACTGGGAAACTAATGGCACGTTTGAGTTATTCTGAACACTTAAATTATTTCTGGACTTGTGAAACTATTTTCCGAATCTATGTAATAGCTTAAAAGCAAAAAAGAAACACTTCTTAGAGGTGATACAGGATCATTAGCAAAAGACTGCTGGAAAACAGTCCTCTGGTAGCCTGGCTAAGAGGTAGACTTCTACAGCCCACCTAGAGGGTTCTTGACAAGGTGAAGACGATGCAGAGGGCTTGTGGAGCTGCCCAGAGCTCATACCCTGCAGCCAGTGCATGCGGTTGAAAGCAGTGACCAGCCTGGCCTAGTTTCCTAGGTGTGAGGTCCAGCAGAGCAGTGGGAGCCCAGTAATTCAGTCTGACTTGGTTTATCTCTGCAGTTCTTCACCCAGGCTCGTAACAGGCAGGCCAGGCTCCTTGTGTGGCACTTGCACTAACCTGGGAAGTTTATTTACAGTGAAGAACTCTGATCCCCAGTTTGCTGCTTTTCTTTGCCCTGCCTGGAAGAGGCAAGAAAATAAACCTGTCAGTTTTAACTGGTTTCCTGTGAATTGTTTAGGTTTTGGTACGTGAGCAGGAGCCAGCTGCTTGGAGGGAGCTGTGAGCCTTTGTGCAAAGCTTATGGGCAAATGACAATTCTTGGGTGGGGAAGAGGTGTTTTAGGAAGCTGTTATAGATCTGAGTACAGTTTTTGAGCTGGAATAGCAGAAGGGTGTCTCATCCCTCGGTAGCCATATGTGAGGGCTCTGCGTGTCCCCAGTGCAACATGTGCAGGATCAGCCCTGACCTGACACTGGGCTTCCCTGGGAGCTAGGCGCTGTGCAGGGCTGGGCTCACTGCCCTTGCTGCACCTCTGGGGAGCAGGGTCGGCTGGCACGCATACTACCTGCGACGAGTCTGGCTTCACCTTGCAGCTTGTGCCCTGCAAAAGCCAGGGATTCCCATCTGAGACAGATCTTGCAAATCCCGGGAGAGTTCGCAGCAGAAAAGCACCAGGGCAAACGGCTCCTCACCGGGCATTGGCTCTGCGCAGTGTAACGCCTGGTGAAGGCGGATTGCGTGCGGAGCGGGCGCCTCTCAGTGCCCACGATGAGAAGTGCAGCGAGCCGAGTTGCCTGCGTAGCTATTGCTGTCTGGCACCAAGAGGCCCCAGGTGATTTTCTAGAGGCTACAGGTGGCTGTGGAGCAGATCTGGTGGTTGGAGCTTGCTGCGGGGCTGCTGTTTGCCCCAGGAGAGGCGAGTGGGCAGTGGCAGGGAGTCCGTGCCAGGCAGGCGCGTGGGGTTCAGGCTGTTGAGTTCTCCTGCTCCTCTGGAAGTCCTGGCTCTCGCAGCAGAGATGCACAGCCAGGGACCCCACAGTGTTTCCAGGCATAAGGAGGAAGCGGCTGCTTTTAAGCAGTTTTCCTGCTTTACTGCAATGTGGCCCCTATGTGGGAGCACTGACAGCTTTGGGCTGAAAAGCTGCGCTGTTTCAGAGCCCCAGGCGGGAAGTGAGCCAGCGTCCTGCGCCGTAGCAGAACCTAGGACTCGCAGTGGGCTTCCTTGCTCCAAAAGTGGATCTGGTTCCCACCTCCTCTGGCCCCAGCAGATCTTTGTCTTGGGGCTGTTTCTGGGAAGAAGCAGAGTCCCGCAGCTGGGATGGGCAGCCCGGAGCTTGCCCAATGACTCACCACTGCTGCTTGTTCCCTGGCCCTCAAGGGCATTGCAGGCACAGACGTTGCCAAGGAGGCTTCAGACATCATCTTAACAGACGACAACTTCACCAGCATCGTCAAGGCGGTGATGTGGGGACGCAATGTCTATGACAGCATCTCCAAATTCCTGCAGTTCCAGCTGACGGTTAACATTGTGGCTGTCATCGTGGCATTCACAGGTGCCTGTATCACGCAGGTACGGGCAGCTGGCTGGGCACCCAGCGTGGTGCCCAGGGTTGGGCTGGCTTAGCAGAAGGAAAATGGGAGACCCTTGTGAAATGTGGAGTGCAAAGAGGGTCATTCAGGTAGCGTAATGGGTTGTCCCTCCTCTCTCTACAGGACTCTCCCCTGAAGGCTGTCCAGATGCTGTGGGTGAATCTGATCATGGACACCTTTGCCTCCTTAGCCCTGGCCACAGAGCCCCCATCTGAGTCTCTACTGCTCCGCAAGCCGTACGGCCGCAACAAACCACTCATCTCCCGCACAATGATGAAGAACATCCTGGGGCATGCAGTGTACCAGCTAACAATCATTTTCACGCTGCTTTTTGCAGGTGAGACCCCAAGAAATGGGTGGGGGCAGACTCCGAGTCCTACCTTGCTGTCTTAGACCTCCGTGAGCTGCAGAGTGCAGGCAGCCCCGCAAAGGCAGCACAGATCTGCAGACTGTTTCCTTGCCTCCAGAGCAGTGTTAGGGAACCTCGTTCTGAGCAATTGCCCAGTAACCCCCAACCAGTCAGGAGAGATTTTATTTATTGAATGAGGAGTGGTGTATATTGGTGATAACGAAAGGATGTGGGTCTGCTTTAGATCTTGCTGGGTGCAGAGATAGTTTTAGCAAGGAAAACAACTTTTTAAGATTTTTTTTTTAAAAAAACAGGTTCAGTGGGGCCAGCATGGGGGTGGGTCTGGCTGCATCAAGGATTCTTCAGTGATAGGCTGGGATCCAAATTCCACCTCCACCGGTGCAGAGCCGAAGTAAGGAACAGGATCTCATCTTCTCTTCTTTTCTCCATCATTCCTCATCCCTTCCTGAAAACCCCTCGTCTGCTTAGGGGAGAAGTTTTTCGATATCGACAGTGGCCGGAATGCCCCCTTGCACTCCCCACCCACCGAACACTACACTATCGTCTTCAACACTTTCGTCATGATGCAGTTGTTCAATGAGATCAATGCTCGCAAGATCCACGGGGAGAGGAACGTCTTTGAGTCCATCTATCGGAATCCTATCTTCTGCACGGTGGTGCTTGGGACCTTTGCAGCTCAGGTGAGGCCACAGGAGCAGGGTGGGGATGGATGGTGGGATGGGAGGGAAACTTTCAGGTAGGACCCATGTCTGCCACCTCCTCAGCCCGTGACTCTCAGTTCTTTCCCTTATTCTTCTCTGGCAGCTTCTTGGTGACACAAAACCTGGCGACTAGGGTCTAGAGTGTGTTGGGAGATCCCAGGGCCGGCCAGCTGCTGATGTGGTGTCCTGTAAAGTTAGTAGCATAGCTATTAGGTTCTCATTCCTCTTGTGATCATAGGGAGGGGGAAAAGTTCTGTAGTTTGGGGGGACCCTTTCTTCCCTTGGCTGCCACAGTGCAGCCCTCTGAGCTCCCCAGTGTGTGACTTCTTCTCTCCTGTGCTCTAGATAATCATTGTGGAGTTTGGTGGGAAGCCATTCAGCTGTTCTGGACTCACCCTGAGCCAGTGGTTCTGGTGTATTTTTATTGGAGTTGGAGAGCTCCTCTGGGGTCAGGTAAGAGCCAGTCTAAAAAAAAAAAAAAAAAAAAAAAAAAAAAAAAAAAGCGTGCCTCTGTGCCGTGGCATACTGGCAGCCCAGCTGCCTTTCCCTTCCCTTGTCTAGCTGCACTTGTTCTCCCCAGCATATATTCAGGGCAGCTTTGGAAGGGGCGGGGGTGATGCTCCGTCACTGTATCACGCCAACAGGAAGGCAAGGCAGTGGCTGATACTCTTCATTTCTACCCTCCTTGCAGTGTTCTCCAGCAGAGTTTTGCATCTGTTTCTGCTGTGTTTCTTTGAACCAGTTCTTGCACTGTGGAGCCCTTGAGCTTTGTATTGAGGCAAGGGAGCAGCATTGTGGTCTGCTGTGGCCTCATCCAGAGACATGGGCTTAGACTCTGTCATGCATGCAGGAGGCCACGTTTGCAGTGGCCATTAAGGCGGGCTGCTGGCCTCATGGTGGTTGTGTGCATGGGCGGAGGTGATGCTGGAGGGGTCGTTGGGGACACCCTGCATGGCTGAAAGGAGCTGGTGTGTCTCAGCTGAGTCCTGGCAGCTCGCTGCAGGAATGCTCCTTCTTGGTCAAGGCTGCTGACAGTGGGCTTGGTGCTGCTGTAGCCTGCAGGCTAAGGAGCTGCGCTCTCCCTTCTTCCCCGCAGCTGATCTGCACTGTCCCAACCAGCCACCTGAAGTTCCTGAAGGAAGCTGGGCATGGCATCACCAAGGAGGAGATCCCAGAAGAAGAGCTACCTGAGGATGTGGATGAGATTGACCACGCTGAAATGGAGCTGCGGCGTGGGCAGATCCTGTGGTTCAGGGGCCTCAACAGGATACAGACTCAGGTACTGCAGAGCAGTGGGTCCCACAGGGCTTTCTCCTCTCTCTCTCTTTCTCTTTCTCTCTTTCCAGGGGCTCCCTCTGAAAAGAGGCAACTGTTGCTGCTCAGATGCCATCACCTTCTGAGCTAGACTTTTCCCACCATCTGTGCCTTTTTGGGTCTGCTCTGGTTGGAAAACCAGAACAACCTGCCTTTCTGGGACAGCTTGGGGTAGTGGGGAGATACTGGTCTGTTCTGATGCAGAACACAGCATCCAGCTGGTCCACAGGCAACTGGATGTACTGGGTGATTGGCACCTTGCTCAGCAGAGAAGGGAGTTTGGAGGCTGTCTAGAGGGGCCTTGCCCCCCCCCTCCACCCCCAGGTTTATTGAGTTATGCGGTGGATTGGCGTTGAAGCTACTCTCAGGGCCATTGCTGGGACGCTGCTCCTAGACCTCAGGAGAGGACCTGACTGTTTGTGCCCCATGTAGGGCTCGGTCCTGCTGGTGGAAATGTGGGGCACCACAGCACGTTCTGGGCACATTGGAGCTCCGCTGTATGCTCTGCAATCTGCGCCTGCTTTGGGGCCTGGTGCTTCAAGTCTGGGTTTGGAATAACCCAGAGACGAGGCCATCCTGAGCTCTTGCCTGTGTCAGGGCAAGGGACCTGCAGTGCCAAGAGGAGGCAGAGCACAGAGCAGCTGGGTATTGCTGCTGTCCAGTTCCTTGTCTTCTCTCCTTAGTAGGGAAACTGCTGGGCTTGACCAGCCAAGTGCAAACCTGCCTTGAGCAGTCTCCAAGCTTCTAGGAAAAGGCTTGCTTTTCTTGCTGGGAGGCTGCTGGTGATGTGATGTGTGGTGAGTGATGTTTTGGAGAGTGGCAGCTGCAATCCCTAATTTCAGCTCCCAAGTCCTCTGGGTTGATGGAGCTTTGGAGCCTGCCTGGCATCTTTGGTTCTCCCAGTCATTGCAGGCGCAGTAACTGCTGCTTCAGAGGGGACTACAAGTGAGCATCGCTTCTCTCTGCCCTGGTCTTCCCTGTATGTAGCATTTGATCTTTCTTGCTGGTCCCTCTCCGGTCTTGCTCCCCTGCTGCTCTCTGGCCTTCGCGAAGGCCCTTCTGGCCAAAGGCTCTTGCCGTTTCTCCTCGCCAGCTCTCCTGGCTCCTCATCTGGTGCTTCTGGCCCTGCGGCAGAGAATGGATGGAGAATTGGTTAATAGTGTTTTTATGTCAGCTGCTGCACCCTGATACAACTTTGCCTGAAAGTGTTTGGGGGAGTTTTTTGGAGAGCTGCCTGCAGCAAGATTCCTACCCCTCTTCTTTCCTCAAGGTCTGGGGCAGAGCTGCCCCGTGGAGGAAAGCTGCAGGTCCCCAGCAGTCACTGGTGTGCTGGGCTGCTGCGTTACCCTTGTGTCCTTCTCCTATGGCCCTCCATCAAATTGTCAAAACTATCAGTTTGGAAGATGGCTCAAAGCTGTTGGGTCCTGATGTTGATGAAAGCTGTTGATGTACTGAGCCATCACTGCTCAGTGTTGCAGAAGTGCCTGTAATCTTCATCTGCAGTTCTATCTTCTTGCCCTGTTCGGGGTTCACTGAAGTGGAAATCCCACTTCCTCCCTGGAGTTGGCACCTCCAAGACCACAGGCATTAGCCCCCCCCTCTGTTTATCCCTTGTTATAAACTTGCCAGTGCTCCCAGGAGGCCATTCAGCCTGCCTGGCACAGAGCAGCCACCTTGGTGCTTCTGCAGAAGTGCAAGATAAAAGGCTGTGGCGAGCATACCCATCCCCATGTCTCTAATTTGCAGAGAGGATGGGAGGGGAGATTGTGTTGGGCAGGCCCATGCCACAGTCTATGGGTGCGTGTGAGACACACTATATTTATGGGCTGGGTTCCCTCTAGTACTGGTACTGGCTCGTCCTGCCAGGCTGGTACATCGTTCCCTGCCTGTTGCAACTGGGGCACAGAACGAGGGTGAGGTGGGAACCGAGCTCTTCCTGGGACACTAGGGCACTGCTGCTCATGGGCGCTGCAGAGATGTGAGCTAAACTCACAATCTGGCTCACTCACATGAAACACCTGCTGGGAGCACCAGGCTGTTTCAGAAGCAATCCAGATGTGTTGGAGGTATGGTAGGTATGAACATCTGTAATACCAGAGACTGGATATGCCTTTGGTTCTGGGTCTGCCCTCTGAACCAGGACACTCTAAGCTTTCTCTGCTGGTAGCCGTGGTGGACCTGTACTGAAACAAGCTCTTATTGTTGCAGCATGAAGAATGCTTCTGGACATTGCAACTGTTGGCAAGTCCTGGAGTCTCTTTAGCTACTCCTTTTCTGGCTATGTAGCCCTGCAAGTTGAGCAGAGCAGCCTGCAGGTCAAACCTGAGCATGTAACAGGCTGCTGGTAGGGTGTCCTGAATCAGCATGCCTGAAATGAGAAGTGTTAGAGTTCCTTCCTCATGGACCAAGTAGTGCACTAGGGAAGAGTGCATGATCTCCTTCTATGGAAGGAGCTCAAGCTGGGCAAAGAGCAGAGCAGTATCTAAAATACCTGCAAGGCGCATTAGAGCTGCAAGCAGGTCTGCCCCTTTCCTAAGGTTTGCTGCGAGGAGCCATGTGGCCAAGGCAGCAGAACTGGGAGGCACAGGGATGTGCAGTCTCCCACTCGGTTATCTGGCACATGGCAGATGAGAAAAGTCCAGATGTAAAGTGTCTGGGAATCCTGGGCATCTGGCTGCTGCTTGGTCCCTCCTGCCTTGGAGCGCATCCACAGACCAACACGGGTGCTTCCTTGCCACTTCCCCTGCCCACCCCTACCAGCCCCGCTTCGTCTGTGAGCCCTTTGTTGGGCTGTGACCAAGGAGAGAGGCTGAACATCTTCAAGCACAGCTGGCTGCCGTGGGCGCATTGGCGCGGCTCCGGATTCAGCCCCTCTGGCTGTGCATCCTATGGGATTGAGGGACCAGAAACGTGCGCTCAGCGCAGTTTTCTGGACTGCGGGCTGCTAGCTCACACCTCTGCCCACCTCTCTCTCTCCCTTCCTCCTGTGGATTGTGGGAATACCCGAGGTGTCTCCTGTTGCACTCCCTCCCCACCACGGTCTCTCTTGGTGGTGGTGTAAGCCGTGCACCTCACGCAGCCGAGAGCGAGGCAGAGGCTGCAAGCCGACCTCTTTGCTCCTAGAAACACCAGCCGAACCCGGTGCGGGTGTATGGGAATGCGGGCTGGGGGGCTCTCTCATCCCTCCTCCCCACCTCTCCGTCCATCCTTCTTCCTTCCTGTCCGTGTGTGTGTCTGCCCGGCCTCCCTGCTCCCCTCTGCTCCATCCCCGACCCCTCTCCCTCTCTCTCTGACCGGGGCGACTCTATCTCACTCTCTGATTCTTTACAGATGGACGTAGTTTACACATTCCAGACCGGCGCCTCCTCTTTGCAGGGAGCCCTCAGGAGACAGCCTTCCATCGTGAGCCAGCACCACGATGTAAAAAATGTTTCTAGCCCAACCCATGTAGCTCTTTCCTCCGTCAATTCCACTCCCACCACTTCTGCTGTTGCTGCTGCTGCTGCATCTCCTCCTGCGGGCAGTGAGTGATAGTCTATTACAATGCATGACTTCTAATAACCACAGAGAGCACTGCACCAACCTAACCCAGCCTGTTCTCTCTCCCTCTAACCTTTGACCGACACACTGATTTCTAAAATGAAGGATGGGGCGGGAGATCATTTTTAATTAATTTTTATGCTGTTGCATCATTAACAAGGTTACAATACTTTCTGGTCCTTTTCCTCCCCCCCATTCCTTGTTGCTTCCTCTTTTTTTTTTTCTTTTTTCTTTTTTCACCTATTTTCCTCCTTTGCAGGACTGACATGAGTTCACCCTCTTGAGGGGTGCAAAATTGGCAGTTCTGGTTAAAAGAACCATGCGTTTATGAGCAACTAAAAGCACTGCTGCCAAAAGGGAATGCTGTGTCCAAATGCTGCAATTCCTTTCTGATATGGCTCTGCCCAGCCCGGGAGGGCTGTCTTGAGCAGAGGGGTTGTTTTACCAAAGCTGCAAATCTTTAGGGCAGCGTGTGGCTGCTCAGGCCTGCCCGCAGCAGCTAATGTGCTATTGCAGGTCAGCTGAGCGGCGGTAACGGGCTGCCTGCATGCTCGCTGCCTCTTGCACGTGTGTGATAAAAGGTTCCTACCTTGGTGGGAACACTTGACCATGTTTCAGAGCAGCCCATTGCCGTGGCTCAGCTGGAAGGCAGTGAAGCACCAGAGCCACCTGTAAGTCGCTTACCTTCAGCTGAGCCCGCTGTTTCTGAGCTGACTTGTAAGCAAGCAGCCTCCCATGGCCTGCGTGTTAACTTGCATGTTGCGTGAGACAGAGCCGAGACCTCCCGGCCACCTCCTTGCCGAGGCCAGCGGCGAGCTCCCGCGCGCTGAGCTCGCTGCCTCGAGCCTGGAGGCCCCGGTCAGGACAGCGCTTAAGCGCACGTGCTGCAGTTAAGCACACGCTGTCGTGAGGAGGAACACGCGCAAACGTGACCCCAGCCCTGGGGACGGGACCCCCGCTCCGGGGGACTGCGCAGGCGTCGCTGAGTCCCGGAGCAGCGCTGTCCTGCTGCAGCAGCAGGCAGCGCCCAGCTGGCCGCTCTGCTCCGCGCCCGCCGTATTCCAGTGGCTGCGGAGATGCGTGACTTTACGCACGGAGACTGAGGAACCGTGCTCGGATAAACACGGCCCTCCTGAACATCTGGGTCTAGCTGTGGGTTTCCACACCGAGGAGGACCCCTCTCTCATATAGTGCTCCCCTCCATGTTCACGATGAGCTGTATATACAGGCCTGTGAGCATGTGAGCGCGAATTCTCTCTGCAGGGCTTTGCCACGCTATGAGTAGGTAGTACATCTTTCTTGGATAATTGGCTTTCATATTGCACAGTCGTTTTCCATGTTCTCCTGTTATTAAAGAAACACCCCTGGCGACTTTTTGAATAGCTTTCAGTCTCCACTGTTTATGCATTGTGGAGAGAGAAGAGAGAATTTTCAATAATTCTTGTTTTCTCTCTATTTAGCCAACACTGATGCCTGAATTTTATTTTGTTTAACCCCAGTGTTTCTGAAGCAGCGCAGCTGCCTTCTGTTCCCGTCTACATCTGTTCACCACCACGACTTTCTAATTGGAAGAAAACCTGCTTAGAGGTGTATCAGGGTAGTGGGCTTGGGTGAATAAGACCAAAATGCAGATTTTCTTACAGTCTATGCATTAATCTTCTCCCTGATTTGCTGCAGGGGAACGGGTAACTTGAATAGCACGTGCCCTTCCAGACAACAATTTTACCAAAAGCTAACCCAGGTTGCTAAGTCTTCCCTCTGTTTTCTGTCTACACTGTGCTCTGTTTCCCTCTCTGCTGCTTTCCTTCCCTCTCTCTAAGCTCCACTTCCCTGAATACAGATTAACGGAGTCCCTCCATCTTCTGCTTTATTTCTGTGAGAAGAGTTCTCCTGGACTAGACCTCGGCAGCCCTCAGCTCTGTGTTCCTGTGGGGTGGCAATGGAAGAGAGGGAGGTGTCGTGAATGAGCCATGGGATGGTTTGCAGAGCTAAGCACCGTCTCAGTTGGTAGTTTTGTCCTGTTTTGAGGCAACTGAGCCCTGCAAGCCACTGTTCAGCGGTGGAGTTGATGCTGGCTTCCCTCAGAAGATGTAATTTCTGCCTCCATGCGAGCAGTGGCTTTTTACCCAGCCCAGCACTCTGCAGTGCAGCAGCTTCTCTGTGGTCTGAAATGGGATTGGATTCCAGGCTCAGAGGTTACGCAGGTTGTGGAAGTTTTGGATAAAGAAATAACCCCGACAGGCAGGGAGGTGGGTGTTCATCTTACATTTGTCAGAGCAAGTCCACTGTGCCAGTACAGGGTTTGCATCCTGCTGTGTGGATTTCAGTTCTGCTTTGTACAGAGGTTTCTCAAAGGCCATTTGGCCACAGGCCATGTCAAACAGTCGGACTTGCTGTCATGCGGCAACTGTTTTTGCTGGGTTTCCAGAGTGTGATGGTGCTAGGCGGAGTACTTGTGGTTAGGAATGAAACTGTGGGTGAGAGGCGTTATTTAGGCATGTTTGAGGGCTCAGAGGAGGCTCTGAAGTGTTGGGAAGTGTTTCATCAAGATGTTTCTGGTGAGAGATGCTGCACCTTGTCTTCTTGTCAGCCCAGGCAAATTGTCCTGTATCCCCACACGCGCACACACACACACACGCAGCCTAAGAAGAAACTGCAAGAAAGCCAGTCTGTCCTGAGCCTCAGTGCTTTGGCTTGTTTGGGGAGAGGATTTGAGGAGGAGGTAACTTTTGTTTGCACTGCCCAGCATATTCAAAACATCTCCTTACTGTTGAGTGTCTTTGACAAGGGAGCAGTTATTCGTTGTACATCAGAGATCAGTTGTTGACAGAGATGGTTGAGTCTAATTAAGAATATCTGGGGAAAGGTATAGCAGAAATTATTGGTGGAGCAGAAAATAGAGCTGAAGGCAGGGATATGTCAGGCTCTTGACTTGCCAGTGCTTGGAGTTGGTGGTGCAGGGAGGGCTTTTGTGAAGTTACCCCCTGCTCTGTCAGAGTTTGTGCTAAACTAACCCCCTAGTTTCTCTAAAGTCACCTAGGCACCTATTTGCTTGTTCAAGCTGGTTGTTCTTGATTTAGCTGGTTTTGCATACCACTTTTGAGGGGTTAGTGCTTTTATTTGTAAGTGCTTGCAGTTGCTGTTCTTGGGATATTGAGGAAAGGACTTGCGGTCAGTTTTGGTGGAAGCTGGCCTGCTCAGCTATCTCCCTGGTCCTGTGCCTTGACACTAAACACCGAGTTTCTCTAGGATCTTACTGTGGTCATTAGTGTGGCAAAACATGTCTCTGAATTCCTGTTTCCAGACACGTACACCTTCCATTTTCACAGACCACCTGGTGCTCCAGTGTCATGGGGGTACCTGGGCAACGTTCATCTCTTTGCGAGTGTCTGTCATCCAGCTCGTGCATGTGTGCCCTGTGTGTGTGCGTGTGTGTGTGCGCACGCCTGTCCGTGCGTGCGAGAGCTGGCCTGTTTCTAGCTGGGATGTGCTGAGCCTGTGCCAGTGGGATGCCACATCGCTGCCCACCGTGGTGCAGCACCATCTTTGAGCCGGATGGAGAGCGGACTCGGGTGGGCATCCCTCGTGAAAGGGGACCCCTGGAATATCTTGCAGGTAATATCTCCAAGCTTTCAAGCACACAAGGCTCTCCTCTGAGTAATACCTCAGGTCTGGTTTTGAGTGCTGTTTTGTTGTACTGAGACCAAAGATTCCCAGGAGGTTCTCGTGGGCTGTGTTGGTTGGCGATTTCACTCCTAGCCTGTCCGTGGCACCAGACTAAGGTGGATTGTTTACCTTGACTTGTCCCCTCACCTGGAAGGGGAATGTCATCTCTGTTCAGGTGCAGATCTGCAGCCCGTTCTCAAAGGATTGGTAAAATGCATATTTTTTTTTATTTGCCTTATCAGCTTGCAGGGGGATGCTTGCATCATTCTCCCTCTGGCAGCTCTGCATGCTCTCTGCTCACTTGGGTGCAGGCTGAGTGATGGAGAGGCTGTAGAGGGTATAACATAAGGCTACTGTAGAGGAGCATCCTTTTGTTGGATTTTCAGCTGTCCCCTTTCTTGTGCCCCAGTTCAAGTCCACTGTGAGAGCAGGCAGGGGACATGGGTGGGGACTCAGTTCCTCAGGTGTAGGAGCGGGTGGAGATGATTCATGACCAGCAGCACGTCACCCTGCCCAGAGGCAGGAGATGGAGCAGGACAACTGATGTGGGTGAAAGAAGGTTGCACCTAGGGCTGCTGAGTGAAGTCTGCTGGTGGTTCAAGGGCAGTTCCTTCAGAGAAGAGGAATCTGAAGCACATCTCCTGGTTCCAAGCAAAGTCTGGTTAACAGAATGATTTTTACTGCTTCTGTAAGACGTGTGAGGGCTTATGCAAGATGTTTGGCCCTTGTTGACAACCTTTGCCAATAGCTTCTTCCTCCAGAAAGGAAGGGGAGAATACAGTTTTCAGGTGATTGGAAGGGTTACACAAGCCAGAATGGTGCTGATGTGACCTGCCATGGCAGGATGGGGTCCTCTCTGCAGAGAGGCTGCATGCTGGCTCTGGACTGACAATCAGCAGGGAGAACGTAATTGTAAGGTGCAGTGGAGTAACTCAAGGGACGCTTTGGAGGGCACTGCAAGGTGGGTAGCTCTTGGCTTTGCAGTAAAAGGTAAAGCCATGCGTGTGATTTCACCAGGTCCATTATGGCTTGGGAGGCCTTGAGCTGCACAGTCTGTGGACTCTGCATAGAAAGCCCATGTGTTGCAAAGTTCTCATTGAGGTTTCCACCTTTTGACATCTTATGGTTGTAGCCCCATGTCATCCACAAGAGCTAGAGCACTCTTCTGCACCCAAGGTGCATGTGTTGGTTGTCTCACGCATGTCAGCGTGCACATATCTCTGTGGTGTGGGTGTTGGCACAAGTGTGGCTACAGTGCTGAGGTGGAGAGAGCTGCTGCAGCTGCAGCATTGCCTCCTTCCCTGCCCCTTCCTTTGCTGTATCTGACTGCGGACTTGACTGCAAGGGAGGGTGAGAGCTCAAAGCTCAAGGCTGGATTTCCAGGAGAACAAGAGGGAGAGCAGTGAATCCAGTGTTAGCTGCCATCCTGGCTTGTTTCCAGACCCCTCTCTCTTCCAGTGCAATGAAGGTGGCAATGCAGTATCTTAGCTGTCCAAATGAGGCTCTGGATCTCCTGCTTGTAATGCTTTGAGCCTGGCTTTTGGCAGTGCTGAGAGCCTGTGAGTTTCACAGGAGTGTTGAGTGGCTAGGCTTTCTAGCAAGGTTTGGGATTGTTCTTCATGCAGAGCATCCAAAAGAATAGCTGTCTTTGGAAAGCTTTGGGTTTTCTTCAGTATGTTGGTGTAGGAAGGGATCTAGAGCGCCAGCCGGGGATCTGGGTGGCAGCAATGCGAGGAGAGTTGCATAAATCTGTTCTCCTTCTTGCATGTTTAGCTGGGTCCTGTTTTACTGTTCATGGCATCCACTTGGACCTTCTGCTCCACATGGGCTTGAACAAGTTTGTGACACCTTTAAGCCCATTGCTTTCTATAGGTTTAAAAATGAAATAGAATAAACAAATGCATCACTTCCCACAGTAGTTTTTGCCTTGAAGCGAACCCACTGTGTTTGTCTAACCCACTTTTTTGAGTTGTAGTTCCACTTTTTTGTCCTTGTTTATACACACAGATGCGCGTGCACACACATAATGATAACTAATGCGTTTTGGCTTCCATTCATTCAAGCGACCTGTTTTGAGTTTTTTGTGTCTTTTCTTGCAGCTTCTGAAGTCGCCCCATAGTCGGTTGATTCCCCATCACACACCTAGTGCCTGAGTCTGATCCATGTTGGCCCTCCTAGTTCACCATAGATCTCATTTTGACTTAGCTGTCTGTTCAGTGGTGGTGATTGTTGTTGTCCTTTTTGTTTTATTGTGTCTTTTAAAATTTTATTTCTCCTGGAAGCTCTGACCTCTTGTAGCCACTACTAACCTCTCTTCTGTTTATTCTCCACACCCTGTGCCTTCGCCTCCCGGCAGATCAAAGTGGTGAATGCGTTCCGTAGCTCCTTGTATGAAGGCCTCGAGAAACCCGAATCCAGAAGCTCCATTCATAACTTCATGACTCACCCAGAGTTCATCCTGGAGGAAGACGAGCCTCGAACACCATTCCTTGACGGCGCTGAAGATGACCCTGAGACTGATGGACTCAAAAAACGAGGTGGGGGTAGCCCAGGTGGATCTACATCCCTCAACAAAAATAACAATGCAGTGGACAGCGATCAAGTCGAGGTCACCGTCTTGGAGCCTGAAAGCCCCTTACACAGCTTGGAGACATCGGTTTGACCTTAGAACTTCGAACCCCCCTCCTCCACCTTCGCCTCTCGCCCTGTGTGATATCAGCACCAGTAACTGATCACACACTGTGGTCACTTCATGTCAAACTGCTCATACGTATATCTTTTTTATTTTATTTTTTTTTAACAATTATTTAGTGGTGGGAACCAGAGTACCACAATGCTGGGTGTTGGGAGGGGCTAAGCCAAAATTGTGCATCTTCATCCCTAATTTTCAGTGGTACTCACCCAAGCAAAACAGCAAAAACAGCCAGGTTATTTCCTCTCTGAGAGTTGGGCTCCATGCATCTGTAGGGGGGTTTCACTTTGAGAAATGCACGTTCAAAGAAAGTTCAAATCGTCATAGTCTTACATGCACGTTCTCTGCCCAAGGGCTGGGAGTGCACTTCTGACTTTATTTTTACACTTGTGGTTTTTTGATTTTTTTTTTTCTTCCTAATGTTGGGGTTTGTTCCTTTGCTTGTGAAATTTGCTCCCAGTAACTTCACAGTGGGAAGTGAGGGAGCTAGCACTGTGGTGCGAAAATTAAACATAACAGCCAGGGGGAAGGTGTTTACCCACAGGTTGATAGATACAGGGATGTACACCAGTCTTCCACCTTTAAAAATGGTACCTAGCCTTTACAGTTCCTCCTTTGTGTGTGCATACACACATTTCTCTCTGTTTCCAAAGTAGTAGTTGTTAAACAAGGGATGAAGGGGACTTTGCTGTAACCTTGCTGGATTTGAAAGATTTTTTTTTTTTCCTACAAAGCAAGGTGGAGGTGAACTGACAACATAAGAGTGGTGGAAAAAAAAAAATCCAGGATCTTAAGATTCCCCAGGAAGGAGCCCCATATCTTATGAAATGCTTCTCTCCTGCTCTTGAACAACTGTGAAGGTCTTGGCAAGAGCCATGCAAAACTTGTAACAGCTCCTGCCATCAGGAGCAGAGGGGATTTTGGCTCTTGCATGTTCTGGCTTTATGACTTTATTTAGGCTAAATAATCCTTGAGTGTTGGAGTACAAGCTGTGGTTAACTCCTGAGGAATCCCTGAGGACAATGCAGCTGTGCCCACTGGTTCTGCACATCACTTCCAAAGAGGTAGCAGGCTGAATGGAGAATGAACATCCAGTTATTGACAGTACAGCTGGGTAAAGTCATAGATCATAGAAAGGATAAGCCAGGTAGGCCCTTTAGCTGGTGGAAGGATGAGAGGTTCCATGGCTGTTGGGAGGAGCCTTGACATGCGTAGCTGATTTGCCAAGAGAGGTACTTCCTTGCAGAGCCAGTAGGTTGGTTGGCTAGGTCTTCCAGAGAAAAGTTGCTGCATTGAGGCTTTGCCTCACTTGCTGCTTTTTTGAAGGCCATCTCTTCACCCTGCTTCCTGCCTTACCTTGGTCTCTTCTAATCATTGCTCTCCAGATGAGAATCTTGAGAAGAGGCCCTGGGTGTCCTGGGCAAGTTTGCTCTGAACCAGTCCTCTTATGATGGCAAGAATGGGCCAGACTAGGAGACAGGAGATTGATTTGCTTGGGCTTAGTTTCTTCACTGTGGAGTCTTGTTGGTTCATCTGTGGTTGTTGCTCCCAGATGGGAGCGGCTGGAAAAAAGCTTGTCTGCCTTCTCTCCTGTGACCCATTTGGTTTTTTTGGAAGCAGTGAGAACCTGGTTGTAACTGGCTGTACAATGTCATCTTCTTTGTCCAGCCTCTGTCCCTGTAAGCAGAGAGGTTTTAGTGACAGAGTAGGTTGGCTGGTTTCTTTTTTCTTTTTTCTTAAGAACGCACAGCAGAATCTCCCGTGCCTTCTCCGAGCACTGCCTGCAGCACCGCCTGCCACTCGAGAGCCCAGTACTTTGCCAAGAAATAAGTGTTCCTTAAATGACAACAACAACCAAAACCCTGTGTCTTGGTTTCCTTTCCAGTCCAGCACTGACTTGTCCCTTCCTTGGGTTGGGAAGAGGGAAGGACGTGGTGACGCTGTGCTGTTCCTCTCCCAGGTAGCTGACAAAAGGCCCTTCTCCCACGGGTCTCCTGCCTTGGTGCTGGCAAAGGCAGGTGAGCGCTGGGCTCCATACACTGCCAAAAGCAAGAAGAAATTGCCACCACTGCCCATCTCAGTTGCAAATCCAGTGTCGAGACACCTGCCCATGCAGACAAACCCATTGCTGTCCTCCCTTTTTGTTCTTCACACGAGCTGAGAAAACACCTTGGGCAGAACGGAGGGGGGTGGGGGGGCCAGGGCGGGGGCTCGCGGTTTTCTTAGGTGCACTCAAGTGATGGGAGAGGAAAGGTAAAAGAGGTGGTGGGGTTTGTTCTGTTCTAAAGGTGACATTGCTTAAAAGATCACTTTTTCTATTTTAATATTTGCAAAAAAGGATGAAAATATGGTGTTCTTACAAGCTTACATAGATATTTATTGAATACTTTGTGGGGGGGGACACTGATTTTTGTTTCTTTTGATATTTTTTTATTACCTCAGACCTGTTTTAGAGAAAAAAGACTTAAACCAACAAAAAACAACAAAAAGCTAACTTTGGAGGCTCTTAAAGTCACACCCAGAAATCTGTGACTGGCAGGTTGCCACAAGGGTCTGGTTGTTCTTCAGTTGATGTATTTTTGTTGTTCTAGTTTCCATATTAGGAGGGGGAGAAATAATTATATATAAATATTATGCAAAAAAATATAGTTTTCTTTAGATCAGAAACTGATATTTTTACGTCAGCCATATGTATTTTGTTTAAAGGAAAAAAAAATAAATCTTGAGTCATGTGTCTGCAATGGCATGTGACCGTGTGACAGCAGTTCAAAGTGACAGGTAATTTAGTATATCAGCGATTGGATGCCAGTCAGCTTCCTTTTCTCTGAGCAGCCATCTTTATACTAGATGTTAGTTGGATGACACAAATGTTTTTTTATATAAATTATGTTGGTATGGCTGGTTGCTTAAAGTATAAATGTTTATTGTGCATACATCTTATGTAAAGTATTTTTTCTATTTAGTTTCCGTGATATACTGGCAGCAGATGACTATTGGGTTAAGTTATTGAGGACATTATAAAACCATTGGGGGAGATTGGTGCTCTACACTAAAAGGCATGGTTGGCAGCATGAACTTCTGGGGACTTCTCTGCAACATGCCTTGAAGGAGGGGGGGAGATTTTTGCTTTGTTTGATCTGCCACGAGTGTGCACAGGGGAAGAGTGCCATGCCAGACAGGAACTGAAGTAATACCCTGTGATACATGTTAACTTGCCTTGGAATGCTTTGTTATTAAAACACTCTGAACATAATTTTGCATCCAGTTCTTGATAATCGTAGGGTCTCTGGTGGTGGTGGTTTTCTGTTAAATAAATTGGCAGATTGGTACCAAAGACATTACATCACTTCCTGTGTGCATTGCTGAACAGTCCTTTTCAGGCATTTGCATTGTGATTAGGTTTTCTTTTATTTGCACAGGAATTACACTTAATTTTCAAAGGTTTTGTGCAATAAGCTTTGAGGAAAAAAATCGAAACAATCTCAAGAAGGAAAAAAACTAAACCAAATTTTAGCATGGGCGGCCTTTGGCTTTCCCCAGCGGAGCAGCAGATGTCCTCTAATGCTCAACCACTGCTTCGTGTAGTGATGTGATGTTGGGGTTAATGGGAAGCCCCCTCCCAGCTGCAGCGAGGGCCTGTCCAGCAGCCTGTATCCACCTCCTGTCACCAGCCACAGTCTTTGCAGGACTGCAGCACCCAAGCAGCCTTGAGGCGGACATCTCCCCGGAGCCCTCCGGGAAAGGGGTGCTTGGACCTGCCGCAGTCACTCCTCACCACTGCACCCAGCTCCTGTGCATTGGTCAACCTGTTGGTCAACGCGCTCTTCTTCCTGTCCCTACCAGCAAGACTTTAGGCATGTGGCCGTTCCTTTCCTCTCCAGCATCTTCTTGCTAAGGCTGTCTACTGAGGTTGGCTGCTCTCTGGCTGTCCTGCCTCTGCTATCCTCCTGCTCAAACCAACAGCAACAAAAAAAGCTCAGTTTTCCTTCAAAGCCCATGGCTAAAACTGTCTTTAGTTTATTTCCTCCCCTTAAATAAAAATATATATATATATACAGTATTAAACTGACATTTGTGTGTGTATATATATTTATCCAGTGCTCTTGCAACAAAACTTCCTTTCGAAGAGAGCACACAGATCTGAGTTTTTCTTTTTCCAGTAACTCATATAATAAGCACTGGTATTTTTGTATAAAAAAACAGAAAACTACGAAACAAAAGGCTGAATACTATGTGGTATGCATGACATCAAAAAAAAATGGTGGTTTCAAAGCAATATGTACCCTGGTGTGTTTGCCATTTCCTAGAGTCCAGCTTAAAGTGCACCTGATCTGTATTGCATTTTGATATTAATCTCTATGTACAATGTTTTGCATGTAATTTATATGGTTCTTGGGAGAAAAAATTTTTGAATGAACTGTCAGCTGCTTCTGAGAAAAGACTCCAAGCAGGGGTAATACTCAAATTGGACGCCGAAGAGTGGTTATGGGGTGGGAAAGGGGTGCATATGAAAAAAATAAATAAAAAGTATGCTGGGGGTGGGGGAGAAGATTAATGGTTTTCAATCAATAAAGCTTTGGCTGTTGAGCAGAAACAAATGCGCGAGTGCATCCAGAGAATAAAACGTGCCCACGTGTAACTGTGACGTCCTCCGTGTGTCCACCATCTTCTCAAGGGGCTGCGCTTGCCCTGGGGGGAGCCGTGGCTTTCTGTGGGGTGGGGAGATGGACGGGGCTCAGCGAGAGCCACCTCGCCATGGGTCTTCTCTTGCTCTTCTTCGGGGCTCAGCGAGAGCCACCTCGCCATGGGTCTTCTCTTGCTCTTCCTCGGAGGCCGGTGCTGGCCTGGCTGCACCTGTTGGCTTTGCCCAACTCACGGCTTCTTCCCTCTCCAAGTGTGCTCCAGGGCTGAGTATCTGACAGCTCCTGGGCGCTGCCCCATAGCGGAAACCACCTCCCCTGCGGTGCCCCCAAGGTTGTCGTCTCCATGGCCTGGGCGCTGGGTGTGAGCCGTGGCCTCCTGCTCCGTGGCGGGATCCCACCCGGACAAGGATGAGGGGAAACGAAGGCGGCCTGCGAAGGCCCGCGTCGCTCCCGGGCCTTGACCGAGCGACCGCCCTTCTCCAGGCCCAGGCGCCACACGGGGCCAGGGCGAGGCCCGTGCTTGCAGCCCTGGAAAACCCTGACGAGAAACAAGCGACTTCCAGCTCGGGAAAAGCCGCCCCCGGGTGGACTCGGGCCCGCTTGCGCTGGCCCCAGACGGAGGTTTCCGCCATGGCGGCAGACAGAGCGAGGCGCCCGCAGGCCCGGGCCGCAGCAGGGGCTGAGGGCGTGGCAGGCGGGAAGGAGGGGGGTTCGCTGCGGGTTTCCCTCAGGTTTTGTTCAGGGATCGAGAAACTCAGGGAGACGCTTGGCAGCAGCAGGAAGAGGAGGAGGAGGAGGAGGAAGGAAAGACCCGCCCGCGCCGTTCTCTTCGCCCCTCCCTCCCGCGCCGCGATTATCGCTGTGTTACGCGGCGCCGCCCGCGCGTCGCTGTGTGCCGTGGCGGGAGGGACGCGAGACCCCGCCCTCATGCGTCAAGCGGGCGGAAGCAGGCTCGAGTGAAGCCGCGCCGGCCGCCATCTTAGCAGCGGGCGCGCGGAGGTGCCCGTATGTTGAGCGCCATCTTTGAGGCTGGCAGTGGTGAAGGCGACGGCCTGAGCGGTGGCTCCGGTGGAGCGAGGGGACGAGGCGACGGCGGCGGCAGCGGCAGCAGCAGCAGCAGCTCCCCAAGGGTTCGGTAAAGTGCCTGCTCGCCGGTAACTAGAGCCGTTCATAGACCGGCGGGGGAAGGGCCTGGGGTTGCGTCCCCGCCAGGCCCCGGGGCCCCTGCGCTCTCCTCGGCGGGGGGAGCAGGCCGCAGCCCCCGCGCCCGGCGGCCCAGGCCGCGGCCCCATCCCCGTCCCCTCGCGGCGGGGGGTCCTTAGGCAGGCGGCGGCGGCGGCGGCTCCTCCCCACTTCTACGGGGCAGCCCGGGCTCCCCCGGCGAGGGAGCGGCAGCCGGGGCGCTCCTCCGGGGCCTGGCGGGGGGAGCCGCTCCCGGCGGCCGGAGGCTGGGCCCCAAGGGCCCTCTCCCCCTCGCAGCAGGGCCGCTGCCTCCCCCTCCCCGCCCCGCCGCCCTTCCTGCGGTCCTTCGCCCTTCCTGCAGGCCTTGGCTGCCCTCCCCGGCCAGGGTGCCCTTCCCTGCGGTCTCCCGGGGGAAGAGAGACCTCGGAGTGGCTCCAGACGTATTTGAGTACGTTTCTGACCCCAATACAATGCCTGACGAGGACAGGATAGGCTATTCCGCGGTGAAAGCTTGTGCCTTCTTTTTGTAGCAATGCATATGAGGAGTATGCTGTAAACTAGTCATCTGACAGACTGCTCCTCCATTCCCCAAAGCAACTGCCTTCAGGATCTGACTAACTCTGGGTGCACCCAGTTGTCATAATTGTCATAATTTCTCCTTCAATTCCTTTTAAAAAGGAAGGAGTGATTTTTTTTTTGTTGTTGTTTCTTAAGAATCTGATCCTGCAACTTTCTGTTTTCTTATACTGAAGTTTATAGCGCAAGTGCAAAAGTCACTTTTGCCGCTGTAACAGTCAGTTTGTGGAGTTCACGGAACTGGTTGTTTGGGGTTCCTGCTGCACTCAGAAATCAAGTTCTGAGCCCTACTTTCAAAATACAAAGTTGTGTTACTTGATTAAAAAAAAGAACTATCCAGGAAATGGGTGATTTTGAAGCAAAATTGGAACCAGTTGTATTGGACACCCAATAAGCTGATCAGGCTGAACGGATAGGATTTTTTTTTCTGGATGGCCTAGTGGTACAGGAAGAAAGCTTAGAGAAAACTTCTCTTGCTGTCCCTTCTCATCTAAAATGGCACCCTTCCAAATGACTGCTTCCAGAGGAAATTGACTCTTTTTGAGATTTAATAAAACATTTCAGTGAGGAAGATGAATTGTCATTATTTCCATAATAAGTTGCTGTCAGGGCCTGGCATTGATTTCAGACATATAAAAAGAATGAGTGTATGTTTGTTCAGCATGCTAGTCTCCCCTGAGAGCAACTGCAGCAGCTTCATCAGTGCCCTCAGTCTGAAATTTATTTCTAATGCCAGTCCTGACAGCAAGGAGGAAAAGTTGATGGTGGACAGAGGGAAAGGTAGAAGAGAGCCACCTATTAGTATAGGGAAGAAGGGGTTATGGACTAAGGGAAAGCCACTACATTTGGGAAAAAAAATACTATCTAAAAATTTGTTAAGGATTTGGGCCTGCAGGTGCTGCTACAGCTGCAGGTGCTGCAGCTGCAGAAGTCATGTCTGTTGCTGCTGAGCAAGATGGAGAGAGCTGCTTTTTGGAGTGCAATACGTTAAAGCTTGTACTGTTGCCTAGAAGAAGAGCAAAGGTTTCTCTTTGTGGGACTTCTTCCGTGTTGATCCTTGGTTTACCTGGTATGCCATCTCCAGCATACGTGTAAGGAGAAGAGAGGAAAAACAAACAAAAAAACATTGGCTATGATAAGCCACGTACTTACCTGAGGACATCGACTCTACAGTAATACCTCCAAGTCAAGCATTTTGTGCATCGAACCATGGCTAACAAAATAAGTGTCACAGCTGGAAGTACTGTAAGGGAGGAAGAATTTGCCTTTAGTACGTCTGTGTCAGCCATCTCCCCAGATAGCAGTTATAGCAGTGGGAGTTTGATGCATGTTCCCAACTCTTTTGCAGTGATGATGTAGAAAAGTCAGTGGGCTTTTTTTTTCAACTCAGAGAAGCAGGAATGGACTCTAATTACACCCAGGTAAATCAGAGCTGTCAAAAAGAGTTTCCAGAGATGTGGGTCATATCAGTACAATTACAGCAGCCATTGCAGCTGCAGCAGTAGTTGTTCCTGGAGCATCTGGAGAAAATAGAGGGAGTTTTCTTTGTGAAAGCAGTACTGACAAAAGCATTTTGATGCCAGAAATCAGGATAAAGACATCTGCTGCCTGGATTTTCTTCTCTGTTGATGCTCAATATTCATGACAGACATCTTTGTCATGTCTGCAATGTGTCTAATAATTGTGTCAGTCAAGGCAAGCCAGGGGCTCGCCTTGGCATTTCCATGCTGCTGCAACAATTGCAGGTCATGCACCCTATACGCTGGGCCAGGATCTAAAAATCTGATGGTGCAGTTGGTAATGATGAAGTTCGGGAAGCACTTGTGGATTCTTCTACCATTCCACAAGAATTCTTGAGGTGAAAATTTGAGCTATTTCTTTTCAAGGAATAAGCTTACAGCAAGCTGTGTTTAGCATCTCCAGGTTTGGGTGTTCCTACTGCAGCTTCATCTACTGAGCCGAGTCTTGGTAGGAGAAAGACTACAAATGCTAGCTGTCAGACTCAGAGACTCTCAACTACCTATTGCTGTGAAGAAACTGAGATTAGAGAATGTAGTTGCATAACAGAGAAATGGAAGTATTACAAAATTGATTATTTAAGATTTTTTTTCCCCAAACACAAGCTTTTCACAAACTCATACGGACTGTGGCATGAAGTGATCAGTTGCCATCTAGAACACACTCTTTCACAGAAGTGGTTGTGGAAGGTTTTGGAGAAAACAGAATGCAGAAAAATGCATTTAGCAATTGATAAGTGAACCTGTGAACTCACTACAGACCACCTGACAGTGATGGCCTATTGGCTATCTTGTGATAAGCTGCCTTCCTCTGACTGCCGCAGCAGAAGTCCCCTTTTAGAGAATGGGCAGCTCACTGTAGCTGGCTTCGCTAAAAATTCTACAGCAGCAAGTGTCCTACAAGAACCAAGTTACCAAATTGGCATGTGGTTTTTCCTGATTCCCTCACCCTTGGCTTTGTAGCATTTGACAACACTGTGGCAACACCTGGCACTGTTATCAGTACCGTGTTTTACATATATTTCAAGTTTAGTGATTTAGAACTTCCTCAGAGCAAGAGCACTGAGAACATCTTAGCAGTTGCTTAAGAGATTTGCTGTCACTTTCTCATTCTGCTAAGGCCCATCAAATTCTTCAGGAAATCCAGGATGCAAATCATCTTTCACAGAATCTGCTGGAGCAGGAAATAGCCACTCAGTGGACATCTGCCTTTTATGTGTTAAAGCAACTGTAGAGCAGCAGAAGGTGGAGCACAGCTACTGCGTGCAGCCTCCTCCTGGGAGGGTGGATGGGGCTATTCTCAACTCATTCCAGAGGTCCCTGATGTCACATGCGTGTGACATTCTTAAGCCATTTGTTTGCGGCAACCACTCCGGAACTGCGGGCGTGCACTGCAGGTCCTGCTCGAGTGCTGCTGTCCTCGGTTTGCCTCCTCCTGACTTTGCAGGATCTGTGGAAAGACTCAAATCAAAGGTGCTTCTGTGGCTCTTGAACTGGGGAATGATTTGTCTTAGTCTTGAAACCAATTCTCTGCTGAGGTGGGCACTCAAATCCGAACACTTCACCTTGGCCACCTTAGATCTGTACTTTAAAGGCAGTTTTGAAGAACTGCTGGGTTTTTGAAGTGTTTAGCTGTAGAGAAATCTGTATTGAATGAGTGTCTGATCAGATATCTGCTTCAGTACAGGGTTATGTTTTGAAAGTTACAGAAGTGTTAGGCCGGTCAGCCTTTTAGGAACAGACTGATTTGCCTCTGACCTTAACTCAGGCACCATAAAGTGGCTCATCTTCAAACAGTTGCTGCAGCCACCAAGAGGCTGTTGTGCTCCTTAGCTGTGGCAACCGTAGAATTCTCCGAGGTCAGAATAAAAGGTGAGCGCTGGCTTGTCGGCGGAGGAGGCTCGCGGTGGCCGTGTTCGCTCACGCTGCTGTTCTTGGCTGGCAGCCTTGCAGTCTTCGCTCTGAGTGGGTCGTGAGTGACATGTTGTCCCCTGTCCCTCCCCACCCTCCTCAGTTTCTGAATGTGCACCTAGTCTAGGATTAGATACTGTTGAACAGCTAGAATTCATTAAAACAAGTCTAAGGAGTATTAATTGCAAGTGTTCCACTGTTAGCTTTAGACTTTGATAGAGGATGAGATCCCTTGTAGTAGGGAGGAGGTATTAGCAAGAGAGTATTCTGTGCTTCAGACCATTGGAAGTGCTGAATACGTACAGTTTATGTAGGCACTATGTGCACTATTTCTTACGATTTTTTAACACCTAGTGCACATTGCACTTTCAGCTATGGAATGCGCTAACAAGTGGGTGAATCGAGTGGTCTGTTTTGCAGCCGAGATAACACTGACAGATTGAAAAGTGAGATTGGAACGTGCAGTTCTTGGTGCTCTTCCTTCCTTGTCTTCTGATTGTCAACTCGTACGTAGCCTCTTATGAAGAGGGGTGTTAAGCACATTTGCTGTTTTGTAATGAGTTAAAGGCACACAAAAATAGACCAGGAATAGAGACTGTCAAAGCTAAAGTAGTTTGTGCTTTATGACCAAAAAGTACCTGTAGGTATATGCCTAGTTAAGCACAGTGCTGTAAGTACTGAATAATCCTTCCTTTGTGTGTGTTGGAGTGGAGAAGAAGAAAAATTTGTTGTTCCCCTTTTGCTTTTCTGTGAATTCAGTAGAAGACAAATGCTGGTCACCAAGCTGGAAGCTTAAAATGAATTCAAAATGTTAAGTGCAGCTCAATCTTAATAGAAAAACTTTACTACAATTCTGGAAGGAGGGGGGAGGGAGGGAAAAAAAAAAAAAAAAAAGGCCTTAAAATTCTTACCAGCTTTTGAGAGACTTGCTGAGTGCACCAGAGTTACTCATTTTTATTTGGGCTTTCAGGTGTTAGTTAAGTTGAATGCTGCTTAGCACTCAGATTGCCAAGTTAACTGACCTCAGTTAAAAAGAAAAAAAAGGTCTCTGAGTTATTCCCCCCCTTTTTTTTTTCAATGAAAGAACTTTTCTGGAATTTATAGCGGTGAGTTTTTGTTTTGTTTTAGTCTTACTTTCTTCCCATTCCTGAACAAGATATATTCAGATTCAAATTCTGAACAGCAGTCAAAGTGTATTCAGAAATAAGGAAGGCAACAAGCAAAATGTGTTAAATTTAAGCAGCTGAGCTGCTTGGACATTTGAAAGAGCTAATCTGTAGGGGCTTTTTTTTTTTTTTTTTCCTTTTTCTCCCCCCCCCCCCCACATTGTGATGGATATAGTAACCCTACATTATACAGGTGGCTGACACTCTTCCTATGAAAAAGAAATACAGCCTTCTAGACCATGAATTCCTTCTGATTTGGATTTGAAAATCTCTGCTTAGCAAAGCAGTGGTCTTTAATTACCATCTGTTTAAGTGCTGATTTATGCAAACTGAAGAAATCATGCTTGGAATTGCATTAATTAACAATGATATTGGTAAAACATTTGGCAATATATTTCTTGTCAAACTTGCATGCAAAAGAGCACCAGTAATCTTTAGAAGCTGCATAGGAGTTTGTATGACACAAAGTTTGGTTTTGAAGGTGCTAAGAGTCAAAAGTTGAATAAACATACCAATACTGAAGAAGGAAAGAGACATTGCTCTTAATTTCTGTTTTTATTCCCTTTGTCAAGCAGTCAAATACAGTAACTAATACAAGAACTCAACTTCTCCTCTCTTTATTTTAGATTTGGGAAAATTCCCTGCCAAAAAAAAATATCCTGGAAAATTCACTAGTGTTTGTGTGAGTAAAAGGTTCCAACCTTTTATTATTAATTTGTAAGAAGTATTTAATTCAGTTTTGTCCAAAAGAGTCAGAAATGTTTAGCAGAGAAGTGTGTAGCGTTTTAGTGATAGGGATCAGAATCACTTTAATTTGTTTCTGTTTTTTTTTTTTTTTTTTTTTAATCTGGTCTGGTTGCAGGTTTTATAGCATTTAGTATATATGAAAATTAGAAACAAAATATCTGACTTCGCATCAAAAAGCTGCTTGTGGCTAAATGGAATCAATTTCAGCTTCTGCAGCATCCAAAAAAATCATTAACTGTTAAGAATTGGACCTAAACAATCTTTTCAAACCTTTGATCTTGCAGCAATAGATAATGGTGGATATATGGATTGGGGAACAGCATGTGGTGGCAAACTTGTAGTATTTGTTCTCATGTAAAATTATATATATCCCAAAATCCTAATAATTCAAAATTCTTAGTATCATGCAGCCATGCCACTTCCAAAGTGAGCATTTCCCTGCCTCTCAAAGCTTGCTGTATCCTTGATCTGCTGTCTTCCTGCTCTTAATTTGGTTGCGACTCCAGATGTCTGATTAGGGCTAAAAGTATTGCTTTTGGTTATATACAACATATACTGTGCACGCTTATGTGTATAGATATGTTTATACTGTATGCATGTACATAAGTATGCATATTTGTATGCTGGCCCCCAAATCACTCACATTATAAAGCATCAGCCTTGAAGGAATATTCATCAAAATATAATGTAGCACTTTCATTTTTGCCGGTTCCCTCAAAATGAGACGCTTTTTATGCACCCTACTTGGCCAATAACCAAAACGTCTAATTTTTTGTTACCACTCCTGCTGATTTTATTATCACTCACTGTTGGCGTGTGTATAAACACATATGTGTATATGTATATGCACATTTGTGTATTTATATGCACAAGTATGTTTTTGCTATGCAGGTAATAAAGATGGGGGAAGATTTTTGTGTTTTCTTAATAGGTGAAGAAATCTTGAAGACCAGAAATTGGAACTTACTGAATTTTAAATTAAATATATATATATATTATATATATGTATATATAAATTGTCCGGCTGTGGAAGATGGATCTTCATTTTTGCAGCCACTTTGAATCACAAGTTCATCTTTAAATGAACTGGGTTTTTTTTTTTTTTTTGAAGAGCTAACTAACCCTGGCTGTCTCCAGTCTGACAGAGTATTCAAATGGACTTGCTTCCTCCATTAGTTATAAGATGTTTAAAAGCACATCCTGTGTTTGAATTGTGGATGAGAGGTTCCCTTGGCAATGTGAGGAGGAAAATTCTTTCTACCCCTTTATTATTAATTCACGGATTCAGTGTTGGTTCGGCCTACAGGAGAAGTTAACTGGAAGTCTTTGAAGATCAGTACCTTTGCTGAGATTGTCCAGGTGGGTGAACTTGAAGATCCACTGCAGTTGGAAAATAATGTTTCAAATGTCAAATTGTATTTTGTAGAAATCATTTAGTACCCATAGCTAATCATTGACTGATAACTCAACTGTAGGATCGCTTTTTTAAGAAGTAGCTCTGGTATTGTGATTAAAGCTAGATGCAGCGTTTTTTTCTGTGCTCTGAGGCACGTAAATATTGCTAAGAATGTAGAAGAGTGTGTTTTGTGACAAATTCATGCAAATTTACTTTTTTGTGTGTGTGTGTGTGTGCGCTGGGATAATTTTGTAACCAGCTAATTTCTAGACATTGCACCCTTTTCAAAACTAATTCAATTAACTGAAGGAAGCTGGAAAAATGCATAGTACTTTATAATTGGATTTTTGTTCACTTAATGCTTTCTTCAGGGTTGCTTTTAAAAGAAGATTTCACTGATCAAGCCTGTAGAAGACTTTCAGCCCAAGAAGGAACAAAGCCAACTCTTGTCAAGAGTGAAGACAGTCCCTGTGGAGAGACAACGCTGACAACCTGAGCTTGTTCTAGGAATTCATTCAGCATGTCTAACCAGGGAGATGATTGCTATTTCTACTTCTATTCCACGTGTAACAAGGTATGGCCGAGTGGTTTCTTAATTATTTTAAATTATTTTTAGTTTGTCGGGGGAGTCTAGGGAGAGACGTGCTAATCTCTAGTAACTTAATCTAGATTTTACTTTGAGTTCTAAAAAATTGTCCTAATAGCATGAGCATTTTTTTCAGGCTGTGGTATTTTTTTCTTTATTGTTCGTTTCCTTTTGGTTACAGGGAGACAGCTGTCCCTTCCGCCATTGTGAAGCTGCTCTAGGGAATGAAACAGTCTGCACACTGTGGCAGGAGGGTCGTTGTTTCAGGAATATCTGCAGATTCAGACACATGGAAATCGATGTGAGTGTTTGCGTAAAGATGTATTTTCAAAATAAATTAATAAAAGCATTTTTCATTGCTGTAAGTATAGGATAAATGTATTTGCTTTAAAGTGAAATGGCTGTGCACTACCACAAGTGAGATGGGAGCAAATTAGGGGGAGGAGGGGGAAATTAATGTTTTAGATGCATCTCAGAGTGAAAATTTTGTGTTAGATGCTGAAATTCTTTTCTCAGCAGATAAAAGAGTAACCACCTTGATCAAATTACTTAAAAACTGTCTCTGACAGCTAGGCTGGATATTGGCCTGTCAGGTCCCTTCTGTCCTGGATTCCTTCAGATAATGTTATTCTGGCCACTTTTTTCTCTGGGGTACTAGAAGGTGTGGAAAAAAACATGGGGAAGAGCTGAAGCTCTGAAAGAAACTCAGATAAATTTAACCTGTGTTATTTAAGATATTCCCCCCCCCCAAAAAAAAATCCTAGTGTTTGGCAAGGTATATAAGTTTAATACACCTTCAGTTGGAGAAGATAGGCATCCTCACATGTCAATTCAATGTCAAGAAATATAGATAATTGTTACAATTTGTATATATGCCCTGAAATACTTTTACTGGTGAGCTATGATTTGATATGATGCCTCAGTGTTGCCTTATGATAGTCCTCTCCGAACATAATCTGGAACTATGCAACTTTTTGCAGATAAGTTTTGTTCTGAGTTTTCTTTTTTTCTTTTTTTTTTCCCTGTCTTTAGAAAAAACGCAGTGAGATTCCTTGCTACTGGGAGAATCAGCCAGTTGGCTGTCAGAAGTCCAACTGTGCATTTCATCACACCAAAGGACGTTACGTTGATGGACTCTTCTTACCGCCAAGCAAAAGTGAGGTTTTTTTTAGGTCTCTTTCCTGTTTAAATATTTAACTTTCAGTATTAATTATAATTGGATACAGTACTGTAGAAGACATTAAGCAACTGTCTGTTTATAAATGCAGGAAAAAGTCCGCAGTGGTAGCCTCTCATCTAAACTGAATGTACTTCGGGGATTTACTTATTTATTTATTCCTTTCATGCTCAACTTCTCTATGCCTTGAGCGATCATTGCCTTTCAGGTTGCTTTTCTCATGTAGACTTTTACTGGCTAGTAAGAAGGTGATTTTTGTGTGTGATGTGGAGGCATTGTTCACAGTTTGTGTTCGTTGTTCGTAACCTGTGACAGAGTAGGGAATAAAGAGTGTAAGTTCAGTTACCAGATAGGTAAATGTGTTGCCTTACCTGCCCTTTTTATATGATGAGTGCAACATTGAGGTCAAAGTTTTAAATGGCCAAATTACAGATGATTATACTCTTCCTCTAGCTACGCTGCCAAGTCCACCTGAGTCTGCAGAAGATGATATGAAAGCAGCTCAGATATCTCTGCAACAGAATAAACTTTCTGTCCAGTCAAATCCATCTCCACAACTGAGAGGCGTAATGAAAGTGGAGAACTCTGAAAATGTCCCGAGTCCTACCCATCCTCCAGTTGTAATCAATGCTGCAGATGATGATGAAGATGACGATGGTGAGCACACTTTAGTTCTTTAAAGCATTTGTGCCATAAATTAATCTGTAAATCACAAGGTATCTGAAAACTGGCTATTTTTTAGGCAGCCTGTCTGGTCAGAGCGCTTGTGCATGATTGGCAGTCTGGCAGAACTCATAATGTGGAAGGGAAGCTCAGAAACAGTCTTGTTTAAGCTGTTCTGTTGTATGATGCTGTACTTCGGAAGAGGGAAATCCCCTCCCTGATTTGTCTGAAGAATCTTGTCCAGTCTAGGATAAAAGATTGTTTAGTCCTTGAAACTACAGTTAACAGCCAAAAGTATTTGATGTTTTTGCCCAGCTGTATTTATATGAGTTGATTAAGACTGTGGCTGTTTTTTTTTAATAAAGAAATAAGAATCTAAAACTACTTGTTTGTGTTCCAGTTAAGAATATGAGCATGAACCATGGACTGAAATATCAATGTATGAGCTACATAAATGTGGACAAGCTGATATTCTTGCCTAATCCCTACTACTTAACTGGATAGGTTTATTTTTCCCCTTTAGATCAGCTTTCTGAAGAAGGAGAGGAAACTAAAACACCTGTCCAGCAACCAGCTACAGAAACCCCTAATGGATTGCGGATAATTTCCACTAGGAAATCCAATGCTAATACAAAACAAGGTATACTGACACCTGTAATAGGATGAATCTAGGAATGGGCACTTTTATAAATACAATGAGCAGTATTTCCAAGGCTTTTGCCAGACAGTACAGCCCACAGGAAAAAATGGTTAATCTTGTATGGGGGTCGTGGAGCTGGTGGTAGCTTCTCAGCAGTCTGAAAGAAGCTTATTAGATCTTGTCAGGCTGGAAGTTTGAGCAGTGTCAGGAGGCTTTCAAATAGAAATGCCATTGTGATTTCAAGGTACCAAAACTAGTTTTACTAAAGATAATCTCTGCTCAAGAAACTGAAGTCTTAATATTGTAGGAATGGCACACAAGAGCATATAAGAACAGCCGAAGAGGCCTGGGTCTTTTGCTACAGGCTCTCAAACCAATTTGCCTTACATGCATTGGTGTAACTCGGATTTACCTCCTAGCTTACCCCTTTATCCCACTCACCTTCCAAGTCTGTTTTTCTAAGAAAAATGAATTGTTTTGTAGACATGCTATTGGAGCTATTTTTTCTGTGAGAAAACATCAAAGAAACCTTTTCTTTGTGTTTATGTATGTAGCATCTTAAGGCAGCTGAAGGACAGTTTGACAATTAACTCAAAAGCAATACACTAAAAATACAGAAGTAAATAGGGGCGGTGAATGCACTCAGATATCTCATTCCTACTTGAAACCTTACGTGTCCTTTGGCTCAGAAAGGTAGACTGTTTGTTTACCTTTGTAGAACAAAATGGAGCCACAGAGTGGTGTTATAATGCCTGCAAATGTGTCTTTTCAACCGTTGTAGGAAATTGCATATGTAAGGATAAAGGAAAATAATATCTTATAGATAGACTTTACTTTAAAGGATGGGAAGAGGGGAGAAGAAAGGGGCCAATCTCAGACTGAAACATCTTCAGTTCTATGGCTCTCTTACCATTGGGGGATAGGGTTCAGTGCTTATTTTAGGTACTCTGGAAAATTGCTGAGTCCTAAGAAGCTTGAGGATCTGTGCTTCTCAACATATGCCTCTAAGCCTCAGTTCCATCAACTGTTTTGTGTTTTCAGATGAGAAGTTGAATTTTGGGATAAAAACACTTGAAGAAATTAAATTGAAGAAACTGAAGGAAAGAGCAAAAAAACAAGGTGGTGAGTTAATATTCTCCCTTTCTTACTAACCCTTCTGCTTTCTATTCGTGTTTTTTTTGTTTTTTGTTTTTTGTTTTTTTTTTTCCCTGATCCTATCCGGATAGCTGGCTGTGCATTGGTGAATACAATTGTTTGCAAAAGAAGAATATCTCTTCTGTGCTAATGGGTAGAGATTGCAACTGGGAGCTGCTTGGGGAACAGACTCCCATGTTCCTTTGTCTGGGTGCCTTTAGCTCCATTGGCATACAACCTGTTTTCTTGAACTTGGAATTTTAAGTGCAGATTAGAGGCAGATTGCTCAACCTGTCTTATTTCTGTGCAGTGGTCATTCTGTGTTAGGCAGAGGTGAATACTTACTATCACAAAGACCAAAAGATATTTCTTTGGTGTTTTTTCTTTCCTCCTCCACTAAACATTCTTATCTTTTGCTTGCTCTGATCAGAAGGTCCTTCAGGAGTTCCTGTTCATCCACTCCAATCTCAGACTGTTCCTGTGCCAGAAAAGGAAAACGTACGGACAGTAGTCAGAACCGTGACACTATCCACAAAGCAAGGTAGTAAGGAGTACTATTGTTTTCATTTCAGTGGTTCCTAAAGTTAAAGGTTAAGTATGATTCAGTCACGTTGGTCTGCTGGTGCTGCCTTTTTCTGTTAAAAAAGATGACGGGAATAATAATTTGTTGTGTTGCGATAGGAGATCAAGAAGTGTTTTTGATCAACCTGACATTAAGCCATAGCTGATCACATATGATCACCATCTTACAGGCTCGTGAACATGTGCTTATCCTTACTTTTGTGTTCCTGAAGCCCGATGGGATTTGTATATGAGCTAATGTGTTTACAGCATGTGTCAGAGTTCGTATTTGCATTAAATACAGCAGAGATTAGTATTTACATTACTCCGTCTTTCTCTGCTGTATTTAAAGGCAAAACAAATATCAATATGCAAATAGGGTTATCTGAAAAGCAGGTGAGTAATGAGTGGAAAGAGCTATAGAAAAGTGTTACACAAGAAACCAATTTCTGAAGCATTAAAGAAGGCAACAGTGGCATTTGTGGATAGTAGTGTGATAAATGTTTGTGTATTTTTCAGATCTGTGCGAATTCCTTTTAAAGAAAAAAAGTGTAGAACTACTTTTACTCATAGTCGTTCACCTTAGGAAGGAATATGTTTCTGAAAGTTTGTACCTAGTATTTTGCTTGCTTATGACACTGTGTAACCTTCTGTCTTGCCCAAAATACAGTTTTCATGCAAACTCTGGTTCATTAGTCACCATTTTAGCAGGAGGTTGAAACAAGGACTCAGACTATTTTTTTTTTAAGTACATTTTACAGTTGAAACATTAGTTTGTATGTTTTGGCTCTCAGAATAGTGTTATCTTTTGTGACATAGCCTTCTTGTAATACTTCGAGGATGAGGGTTCAGAATAGGTCTATACATAGAGGTTAGCAGCTAACACTTTTACTGGCTACTGTTTTTTGAGAACTGAAGAGACTATGCTTTGCTGTTTTAGGGGAGGAGCCTGTAATTCGATTGAGTCTTGCAGAGAGACTGGGAAAACGGAAAGCTTCCACAGGTAATAACTCTTTGTGATCTGTTATTCAGATGCTTTCATCTAGATTCAAGGGTATTTCTGAGGTGAGAGAGAAGAAAATACATTCTAGCAGAGATGTGATTTGATTGTAGAAATGGCAAATTGCATTAGCAGCTGGAAGACAAATACAAGAAAATATATCCGGAAAAATTGAAGTTGCTTGTTGACAGTTCTAAAATCTTCCTTTGGAGAAACATCCTTAAAGTATTTGTTTTCTTTCTGTCTGAAGCTGATGAAAGTGGCCTTCCACTGAAGCGCAGCCTTGCTGAAAGACTGGGGAAGAAGATAGAGAGTCTGGAAAATGCTGACAAAACACCAAAGCGAGGTAAGCTGTTAAAGATACCTGATTTCAATACACAGATCTTCAGTTCAGGCTCTCTGTTTGTCCTTTTTTCTTTTGGTTCTCTTTGCATGTTGGTCGAAGCCTCAAGGTTGCTTCGAATCTCAGTGAAGCGATCTCCTATCTGCTTTTGAAATGTGAGCACAAAGTTGAGATTTATGCAGCCTGTCTAATTTTGTCTGTTCTCTTTTGCAGTTCAAGTCCCCAGGTCTCTGAAGGAGAGACTAGGTTTGCCTTCTGAACAGACCAGTACAGAGACAGGTAATAACTGGATGTTAAATTTGCCTTCTCTTTCTGTGAACCTATACTATTTCCACACAGACTGGAAAGTTAGTTTTAAAAAATGCCTGATGCCTCTTGCTTGAGCTCTTCAGATGATGGCTCTCAGAGGTCTAGTTCTTGATGAGTGTTTTCCACTTGTACCTCATCAATGTTTTTATGCTCCTGCTCTGAACCATGAGCAGCTGAAGTATGCTTAGGCCCAAGCCAAACAGAATCACTAGTGGGGTTTTTCGTTTGTTTTGTTTTTTTTGTAGCAGCTCTCTCTGGATAGTGTTGGTCTTCAAAATCTAAGAAGGGGCTTAAGGGCTTAAAGGAAAAGCAGAATGTGATGCAGATACTGCCCTGAGATGTTTTGCTGGGATCACTCAGGATGATTAACTTACCCTCGTACTGTGACCAATTTTGGAGACTCAGAGTGTTGTTTAACTCTCTTAAGTGTTGGTGCTTTTCTCTCTCTGTTTTTGTTTTTTGGGATTTTGGGGATTTTCTGATGATGATGATGATGATGATGGCAGAGAAAGCTGCCAAGCCAACAGGAGAGATCCACGTGAAAACTCTGGAGGAAATCCGTCTTGAGAGAGCTAATCAGAGACGAGGAGAACCTCAAGCTAAACCACAGACTGAAGGGCCTTGTAGAACAGAAAATCCCAGCCCAGGGACAAGACCTTCCGCTGCAGTTCGCATCAAAACTTTCTCAGAGGCCCTAGCTGAAAAAAAACATAAGCAATTGGAAGAAGAGAAGCAAAAAGCAGAAGAGTTGCCTGTCAAGGCAAAGGTTGAGGGTGATCCCAAGAAGCAAAGCATACTAGCTCCGTCTGTGCCTAGCAAAGTGCAGTTAGAAGAGCCGACAGGTAAAGCCAAGCCAGGAGGAGAGGTGCGTATTAAAACCTTGGAAGAAATCAAGCAGGAGAAAGCTCTGCGGATGCAGCAGAGTGGAGAAAACGCTCCAGCTCCACCAGCCCAACCTGAACCTGCCCCAGCAGGGAGGAAATTGTTGCGGATCACAAAGCTAATAGGTAATAAAATGCCCCGGTGAGGTGCTTCTGCTGTCAAGCAAATTCAGTTTGTTCAGGATTCACTTTGCTTTTTTCTTATATGTATGTTAGAGGTTAAAACAGTTAAATGCTACCAAGTAAATAGGCAAAGAAGTACCAGAATGGTGGTTTACAGTATTTCCCACTGGAAAATTCATTCTTTGAGAAGCTCTGCAACCTAATTTTTCTCTTCCATTTTTCTGCTATCTTTTTATGTAAGGGACCTTCCCTGTGTTGAATTCAAGTTACTTTCCTTTTGGACATATCTGTGTTGTTTAGCCTAGTTAATGATATACTTGTTAATGATATGCTTGTGTTTGTGAATCTTGTATGAACTTCTTAATTTGAGGGCCAGTTTCTGTTAAAAATGACAGTGTTAATTATCTCATCATTAAGATCTTGTAGAAAGAGGCTATATGATCGAGGGAAAGAAGGTTCAACTGCTGCCTTTATTGAACATGTACTTTCATTGAACATGTACATGAGCCTTTCCCTCAATCTCACTGTTAGATGAGAAAATTAACATACCAGGGACAGAAAAGTAACCAGATTTCTTTACTTATACTTTTTGAAAATTATTTTGTTTTAAAGCACCCGGAAGAGAAGAGAAGAAGATAGTAGAAGTGAGCAAGCCTTCTTCCAAAGCTGTCTCTTCACCTTCAGAGGCGAGTCTTTTGTGAACACATACCTGTGTGTTTGTGTGTGTGTGTGATATATATGTATATATTCGTGCAACTACTGGTAAGTTTTGTCCCATCATGTTGAACTGTGACATACTGTGTATCCCTAGCTTGAATGTATTGCTACCTTTCCCTGTTTGGTAAGTACTGCAATGAAGTCTAATTCCTGTCGCTTCCAAAAGCATTTCTGGACAACATTGTTATCTTCAGACTTTGAATTAGTGATTATACCTGACAATGAATAAGAAGCCCTATTAGCACAAGACTTAATCTACCAGGTTAATGGGGAGCAAATGTTTTTGTTCTCAGTGATTTATTCTGTCAAACTCAAGGCTTTTTAAAGTCCTTAAATAAGCATTTTAATAGAAAAAGTTAGAGCTTTGTATTAGAGGTAATCAGTCTGTCAGTGTCTGCTGTATTACGAGTTTATGTGACTGTTGCTTAGCAAGAATGGAACAGATTACAGCCAGAGTCTTTTGCTGTATTGAAAAAGTTTGCTATGCTGGGCATTGCAGACATATGAAGCAGTATTTCTATAGCAAAGCGTGGGTCTTATCATAGTTTTATGTTTTTATTATAATTCAGATCATTGACTTTTTTTAAAAATGTACTCTGTTCCATATGGAGCCCTTTGCAAAGGGATTGCCAGTCAGATTTTCGTAATGAAATCTCCAAAAATTTTTGTCAAATTGTTCCTCTTCCCCCCCCCCCCCCTTTTTTTTTCCTAGCCCTCTGACCAGAGTGCAACTAATTCTAAAGTTCAGGTAAAGAGTTTTGAAGAGATAGTGAGGGAGAAGCGGCAACTGAAACAACACCAAGAGGAGAAGCTTCAGAAGGAAGCAGCTACTGTGCCATCTGCTGTTGAAAAAGCAATCAAAACTCCAGCATCTGGGAGTCCTGAATCCACTGTGGTGTCAGGGCCAAACTGTCAGTTTACAAGGAGGTTATTGGTGAAGTCTCAGGAAGATGGGGTTGATAGCCCAGGAAAGGATGCTGATGTACTACCAGGGAAACAGGCAGCTCAATCTCTGGAACGGAAAGCTAAAAGTAAGTGTTGACTAGAAGATAACAGAGCTATTTTGGGCTCTCTCTCAAAAGAAAGGTGGAAAATGACAGTTTTTGTGCTGTAGTTGTGGCTGGGTACATATTACCACTTGAAGTGGTACAAAATGAAGCGTGGATTTAATTTTTTAGTTCAATTCCATTCCTGCGAGCCTGGCCTTGGATCAGCAATGGGAGATGAGAAGATGATAGTGCACATCAGACCAAGACACACTGTAGAACAGCTTAATAAATCTGTGCATCATGAGTGCAAGAGAGAGGGAGCTTATACGGCAGTAACGTAATCCCTCATGTTTTGCTGTAGTCACTACTATTTTTTGAGAAATCATGGCTTTTAAATACAAAAATTGTTTTTATTTGTGAATTTTCTTAGACTCCATACAGTGCTTTAGAAAAGCATTACTTTCACTTAAGATTGCTCTGTGTTTGGGTTTTCCTTATCCTGGTCTATTATTTAGTGTTACTGTTAAGTTTCTTTGCTCCTCTATATCAATTGTTAGCAAACAGAATTCTCTATATTTAAAAGGTTGCTGAAAGTCTGGGAAATGGCAGTGCTATTCTGCTGACCAAATATATTTTAATGCCCTGAGCAAGGATTATGGAAATGTTAAAAGAAACTGGATATTTCTTAGGGCAGAGCAAGACTATATCAGTTCTCTTTTCCTTTTGTTCTAGCCAAATCTAAGGTGAATGTGAAGCTGTCGGATGGGAAAGCTACCTCCCCTACAAAGCAGGCACTGAAACGTAAGGCAGCTGAGAGTCATCCCTCTGCTGTGGCAGCTGTGAAACCATTGAGCAGCACTGGTGGTGACATGAAGGAGCCTCCAGCTAAAAAAGCAACTGTGGTAAGAACACTTGCTGAGATAGTTGCTGTTCTGTAGTAAAATCTATGCTTCAGTTTCACCCTCCTCTTGAACAAATGATGGAGAACAGAGGTGTTCTACAGCTCTTTTGTTCACTCAAGTCCAGTAATGGTCTACAGGATGATTGTTGTCCCTTTCTACTTCTTACTAGATGAATGACAGTATTTACAATATTTTCATAATATTCTTCTGTTATTTCTCTGTGGCATTTTCTGTTAATGCTGTGTTCTTTTTTTTTTTTTTTTTAAAAAAAAAAAAAAAGTCATTCGTAGGCTTGAAATTAGTCTTAACTTTCCTCATGAAAGCTGTGGTACTAGATTTTGGTGAAGGCCCAGCAGTGCCAAAGAAGCAGCAGTGTGGAAGAAGCATGTACTAAAAAATCATTTTCTTGTGTGTCATAAATACTGTCTTGCTTCTTCCTAGGCTGTTGTTCCAGCCCTGCCAGAGGATAGCCTGGTCACTATTTCTGAAAGAGAAAAACCCAAAGACAGGTGACAACCAAAACTTGTTCTTTTTTCTTGGTCACTGTGGCTTTCACTTGAAACGTACGTTCTTTCACATGCGGAAAAACTAGAGTTTTGAGATGATTAATGCCAAAATCAAAAAAAAAGGACTCTGCTAGGACAAATCATAAGACTGAATTTTCCAGCAGCGAGCAGGAATTCTTATTTAGATACTTCTCTTAAAATGCTGCAAGTTGACAGTGACTTTTTGGGTTATCTGAAGACCTGAATGAAGATGGGGTGAAGTTGGAGATGGGTCAGAATGGAGGAAGACCTCTTTCTTCTAGTTTCTTGTGAAACCATAAATGACAAGTGTTCGCTTATACCTTTTGTTGGGATGGCATTCTGTAGAACCAAACATATATCTTGGCGAGACTGCTGGAAGAGCAGAGAGAGGTGGTAGATGAGGATCAACTTTCTATATTTGGAAGCAGAGTCTGCAGAATATGTCACAGGAAAATAACTAAAACAATGAACAGGTATTTGCAGAGGTTGAAACCTTGGCCTCTTGACAGTCAAATCAGTAAATATGGCAAAGTGTCTCTGGCTATAAAAATTGAACTGTATTTGCCAGATCTCCAGTTGCTCTGTTTTCACAGATAAATCCCCTAACTGAAAATGTATCTGCTAATGTTAGTGTATGAGAATCTAAACTAGCCCCAGCTTAACTGAGAAATAATCCATGTGTAAAGTGTAAGAGGAATTAACTGCAGTTTTAAGAGCTAGTTGGCAGAAAATGCATCTCCAGTTAAGGAATGTCACATACTGATTGTTCTCTTTCTTGTTCTCCAAAGTGCTGAACCGCATATTGTAAGCCAGGCAGATTCTGTGGCACAGTCAGAGGTCTCAAGCTCAGCTTCTTCACAAGCAGTGGTAAAGACACGCCGGTTAAGCTCCACAGGAGCTGGGAAAGCACCTTTATCTGTAGAAGATGACTTTGAGAAGCTTATTTGGGAAATCTCAGGAGGCAAACTGGAAGCAGAAATTGATCTGGACCCAGGGAAAGATGAGGATGACCTTCTACTTGAACTTTCTGAAATGATTGACAGCTGAACTGCATATTCTTCTGTTTTCAAAAAAAAAAAATTAAAACTGTACATTTTGTTGGATACCCTGAGATGATCCTTTTTCTAGCTGAGGCTTTGCAATGAGTCTTAAAGCACATTTGAACTGGTAGAAATTGGCAATCTCTGCACTCAGTTGTCCTAAATTTCCCTGCTGGTCAGAGTTCAAGTCCTGCGCATCCGTTCTGTTACTATTGGTGGCAACCTTCAATGTTAAGAGGACAAAGCACTTCGTTATTTCAGACCAGAAAGATGCCCATCTACAAGCTGTGGTGGTTGTGAATTGATCTACTGAGTCAGTGATGCTCTGAAGGCTTACACTTAAAGCTTCTTTCCCTGCCCTGCCCCTTCCTTGGCAAAACACAGTATTGGGTGTATTTCAATGTTTTTGGATTCTGATTTCTTGGACAGTTGATACTAAAGCCTGGAGTTACTATGTCAACTCTTGATTTCTATTTATGTATGCTATCATTTTGACTTTACTCTTTTAGGGCAAATTCATGAAAATGAAGGGATGGGAGGGAGCAGAATAATTGCTTCTAGCATTTTGGACCAAACATGCTGCCAAGGGTGATGGTTGGAGTCAGTCCATCCAGCCTTACTTCTCTTCAATTATCAGGGACAATACAATATCAGTGTGAAAAGCAGCAGCTATACAGTATGGCTAGAATATCCCCCCCTTTTTTTTTTTTTTTTTTTTTTTTTTTTTTTTTTTGTACTGTATCAAAGCTTGGGGGTTTGGTGCTTTTTGCTGATGTGAACAGGATGCTGGGGTGAGAAGTCAGGATTCTTCGTGTAGTCTGCTGTGAATCAGTAAATGAAGAATTGGTTTAAGTGCCTCTTGGTTCCAAGAATCACTCCCCTGAGCTGCTGGATCTTCTGCTGGGAAGTGACAGCTGCTAGGGTTAACCTTAAAACGCTGACTGTCAGCTTTATTTGAACTCCTGTTGGCCGTGTGGCGTCTATCTGATGATGTGGTTGTTGGCATTGAACCAACAGGAGGTTGGTGCCCAGGCGAGCAGTCTTGAGACTTGGTACTGCTGTGGAACTGACTGTGCTCTCCTCTTTAGGCATGTCCTAGGGATCCTTTCCTCTCATCTCCCTTTTACTTCCACCCTGCCATTGAGGCTTGAGCTCCATGTAGAAGTACTCATTGGAGTCAGGATTGGAGGTTACTATCCATCTGTATGTGCAGTCTGAAATTGTGACCCTGCAGAAAATAGCTGAGACTGGGGTGTATTGTGTACCCTGCCACCAGTGATCATTTTCCCTAGCAGATATATTTTTTTAATTATTTTCTTAACTTTCTGGAGAACTTTAGTCTCTTCCCATTATCATTTGTGAAGCTGTAGGGGCCCTCAGGCATTTGCTGCTGGCAGAGGAAAATGATTTGTCTAGTTTATTGTAAATATTTTTCTCTTTGGAAGAAAACACTTGTGTGCTTTGATAATCCACTGTGATGTCTTAGTTCCTAGAGGAAACGTTTTGAACCAAAATTGGAGAAGCCCGTTCTGAAGAAACTGCTGTTCTAGTTTCAGAAGGGTCACCAAGCTGGCACCTTCCTCCAAGGAGGGCAGGACACTGCTGACCCTTTATCCTGCTGAAGGACTGTTTCGTGATGCAACTTCTGCCAGCTCTGGCTGCTTGTGCACAGACAGAAGTGACTGAGAAGGAGAGGAGCACATGTGAGAGACTGATGTGGAAGCCTCCCCCCTTGCTTTTTCTCTCCCTGCTGTTGCTTAAGCAGAATATTCTCTTCTGTTGTCAGCCTTCTGACGGGATTTTGTGTATGCCGTTGTTTCTGTAAATATTTTATTCTTTCATTTTATATTTGTATTCTATTTAAGGTATTGTATTAAATGTAGTTGGCCCTCTTCCACGTTCACCATTAGTTGAACTGTTCTACGTGATGGCAGTTACAGGTGTTTTTAAATAAACCTGGCGCAGGAAAGGTGGTGGCGCGTGGTCTCTGCAGGGCAGAGGGGCCGAGCTGCAGGGCGGCTCGGGCAAGGGCACGGGGAAGGGGGCTTCCCTGAGCCCCCAGAGGGGAAGGACGGGTTCCCTGAGCTCCTCTAGAGCGGGGAGCCGGCCAGCCCTCCGGCTGCCCCCGCCAGCCCTCCGGCTGCCCCTTGGCACGGAGCAGTAGAGACGCGGTCCTCCCGCGCGCCCGAGAGCGGCCGGGCCGCGCGCCGCGTCCTCCCGCAATCCCACGGTGCCGCGCGCTCTCCCGGCGTGCCCAGCGGCTTCCGGCGGGCGGGCGGCGGCGGGAGCGCGTGCCTGGAGGCGGGCGCGGGCGGCGGCGCAGCCATGGCGTACCGCGGGCAGGGCCAGAAGGTGCAGAAGGTGATGGTGCAGCCCATCGTATCCTTCCGCCGGCGGAGCAGGGCTCGGGGGGGGGGGGGGGGGCGGGAGGAGAGGGCTGGGGCCGGGGCGGGCTGCGAGGCCCGCGGGGCGGCGGCGGCCTGTCGCTGCCGGGCTCCGTGCTGTGCTGTTGCCCTTAACCCTCCGCTCCAGAACCTCATCTTCCGCTACCTGCAAAACGTGAGTACCGGGCCGGGGAGGCGGGAGGGTCCGGGGTGGGGGGGAGGTTGCTGGAGCTGCCTCTGTGCGCCCCGGGCTCAGCAGCAGGTTTGGCCGCTGCTTTTTTTTTTTTTTTTTTTTTTTTTCCTCCCAATCCGCCCCCCCCCCCGCATTTTTAAAGCCGATTTCTCTTAGCTGGCGAGATTCCTGTCATTAGGTTATAGAACAGCTAATTCTAGATTCAGAGTTTCTTTTCCACATTATCTCCAAAATTATCTCCATAATGGGAGCCTGATCACAGAATCACACGTGCGGGAATGTGCTTTTGTGTCTCCTCTAAAATATATGCCAATACGCGTGTATCCATGACTTCTCCAAGTCATTGAGAAAAACATCTTAAATATGTCTGAAGACACAATTGAAACCAAATTTGAGAGTTTGTCCTTTAAGTTTGCGGAACTGCTGTGGCTGTTGGCAATGAGGATCCAGTTGAGTTCTTAGTGTACAGGAGAGAGGAGCAAAATTGCTTGGGATGTTTATGCTCATATTTTGCTTTCTTCCTTCATCGTTTTGCAGAGGTCCAGGATCCAGGTGTGGCTCTATGAGCAAGTGAACATGCGGATAGAAGGCTGCATCATTGTGAGTATTAGGATATAACCTTATTATTTCTTTTATGGTTTCTCCAGATTCACAGATTCTATTTTTTCCTCTCAAGGAAAACACAGTAGAGTAAAAAAGCACTCCTTATCCTTCTAATGAATAGTCTTAATTGTCTAGCCTGTGTCAGCATAGCTAAGGATAGTTCATATCATTGTTGCTGAAGTTAAGAGCAGAGGACTTAATTCACTAACCGTTTTTGTTGTTTTTTGTTAGGGTTTTGATGAATATATGAACTTGGTGCTGGATGACGCAGAGGAGATTCACTCAAAAACGAAATCAAGGAAACAGCTGGGTACGCCTGCATAATCTAAATGCTGTATGGTCTGAAACGTGGCTATTTGAGCCTTCCAAATGCAAGTACTTTCAAAATGTATGAAGACTGTTGATTTTGAAGTATAGCAAAGGGATATTGGCTAGATCTTTGTTCCTGCTGTTTGTTGATCTGGTAGTTTTGTTGGATGTACAGGAGAGTCTATCAGTGTGTGAGGCTGATCTTCCTTACACTTGCTGTGACGCCTCTGAGTGTCACCTAAGTGGTGGTATTTAGTGTTTACTGGCTGCTGATGAAGACAGTGATGGGCATAGTGCTGCTGGGGCACAGAGCACTAGAGTGGAGATTGTGCCCGATACGCTGTAGTATGAACTGTGTGTGTGGGCCGTGTGCTGCCAGGCTTGAAGTCCTGTGATGTGGCCAGCAGGCCTGTCTGTGACTGTAGTCTGAAAAAACCTTATCAGTTATCATATGGGCATCTTAAACATCTTTGCCTTTGTGAAATGTTATGTGAAAACATGAGGTTATCCTCAGACCCTGGGATCTTTCTAATCCCCCTTTTCCTTTCTCTGTGTTGCAGGTCGGATCATGTTAAAAGGGGACAATATCACTCTTCTACAAAGTGTTTCTAACTAGAATTTGCTGTTCTTCACTTAGAACAATAGTTACTGTGCTTCAGAGTGGATAAAGTGCTAGGTCATGGGAACATGACCTGCTGGTAGATAGGAAGCTGTGTGTAGCTGGGGTTGCATGCTGAGTTTAAAATGACTTGTTTCTTTGTGGGAATATTTTTTTTTTAACTTTGAAATGATAAAAGATGTATTTCACAAATAAACATTTTTCATGTTAACTGTAAACATAAATCTGCTTGTTTTCAGTCTTGTGCCCTTCTATGAGTGGAAGAAGGGGAGAAATGTGTTTGAAGTTCTTTTTACCATGAATCTATGCGGTTTTTGATAGGAGAAATATCTCCATGTGTTCTGGAATGTTAAATCTGCATTATACTGACAAAATGGACTTGTTCAGGAAGGATACTGGAACCACATGCGCTCCTTGAGCTTGCATGGTTCTGGCGAAGTTGTTACAGGTTTTCCTCGAGAATATGCAGCTATAGCCCTCTGCCCACTGTGACAGCTTCCTGAGATATTTTCCAAACAGGAAAAAAGAAATAATAATTTCTTGAGAATTTGTACAGAAGTGCTCATTGGGTTTCAGTCATTACAAATTTGTTAACAGGTTGGTGTGGGATTTGGAGCTGTAGTATATTAATCTGACATTTACAAACTTCACTGTTCTTCATGCTTGCAAAATAACTTTTTAGATTAGACAGGTGTAGTGGGTATGGATAAAATCTTTAATTCTTGCTTCTTTGTCTGGGAAGTCTAGATTAAACTATGATTCTGTTAAATAAGTTGGCATATCAAATGTATTGGTTGCTTTTTTTAAAAATCTTTATTATTATCCTCTTGAGGATCTGGCTGGTTTATTTAGGGCTCCACAAGAGAGTTGAGTTGCATCTCATTAATAAAATATAAGTTTCATCACTTATTTGTGATTATCACTCCCCTCTACTGCTTTTCTGTTTAGAAAAAAGAAAAGGGAGAAAGTTTCAGCTGTGATTGTAGCTGTTAGACTGAGATTACCTGGGTAGAGAGAAATTAATTTTGATATACAGGTGGCATTAGAAGTCATTTAATCAACTTTCAGTTTTTCAAAACATAAATCTGTGTATTACTTTAATCATGAAAATTAATAAATTCAAGATAGAAGAGTCTTGTCTCACGGAATAGGGTTACAAGATCTGAGTCTTCTAGCAGAGATAATCCAACCCACTTGCAAGAAGTCAGGAATACTTTAGGAATTGGGAATATGGTACCAACTATTCCTGGCAAGAAATTTCTGAGAAGCGGCATGACATTTTAGTGGCCAGACCAGATTTAGCTGTACAGTCTGCTGATGGATTCAGTAGTTTTGTATCAGTGTTTACAAGTTTCAAAGTCCTTTGAACACATAGTAAATATAAATAACCTACCTACCAGTGTCATTTGGGAATAGAAGTCATTAAATGTCACCAGCAGCGAATCCATATGGAATAAAATAGTAACTGGGTCCACTGCATCTGCTTTCCATATTATTCTTGGTGTGCCAAGTGAAGCCTTCAGGGAAGTAAGGAGGTTGTCTCAATCAATAGTTTAGGTGTTGCAATAATGGGTATTTACAATGCAGTGCCTGTACAATTTACCTGCCTGCATCTCTTTCTTGCTTCAGACAAATAACAACTTTGAGATTCTTTGCCTAAAACTGTAAAACCGCTTCTTAAGTAATAATTTTTCTGTCCAAATATATATGGAAAATATCATACGAATGTGGAGATAGAGGTTATTTAACAGAGTCTGTTGCAATCAGATTGTTTAGGTCCAGTAAATCAAGGGCCAATTGAAATGAAGTTGCATCAGAGCCTGCAGGGACCTGTCCTTTTTTTTCATGGCTGGCAAGAGGTTTCACTTTGTGAAAAGCTGGACGTTAAGAGAAAGAGGTTGTTCTTATCAGCCCTACTACTACCAGCTCCAGATTATGTACTTCAAGATGCTGTAATGCCTCCTAGAGCTGGTCTCTGCTCTTTGATATCATCAGATTAGTGCAAATGAATGTCAATATTGGAGTAGGTTGATGATGGGAGGAAGGAAGTCCAGGCTAATCAGCTATGAAGCATCTCATGATAAGGTACCGAAATAGGCAGTAATTATGTGTGGGGGGGAGTTGCAGAAGAAAATGAGAAGCTCCTCAGCAGGAAACCATAAAAACTGCAGAAAGCCTGCAGGAGAGTCCAAGCATGTGTGGATGTCCAGGAGGAAATACAGCCCCATTGTTTGTGGAGTGCCTGGCAATGGGGTGTTGTGGTCCAAGAACAGAGCTTCTAGGCATTATCAGCACACAGATGGGGCACTGAAACAATTCTGGCTTTGCTGAACTGGCTTCCCAAGAAGCACTTGTCTGCCCTCATAAAAACCACAGGACTGACTCATCTAATGCTTGCATTTTTAACCCCGAATTCTTTCAGCTTCCTGAGCGTTTCCAAGCTGTAGGCAGCGAGAAGGTAATGTCTCATGAGTCGTTGAATGTGCAGTGCCAGAACGAGATCGTGAGACCCGGGCTGGCTGCAAAAGAGCGCGTTAGACGGAAGGGGGTGCTGCGGCCTTAGCGAGCTCTCCCCTACCCCTCCAGCAAAGTGTCATAAGCCTCCACAGGAACACAGAGTTCCCCAGCATTCAAGCAGCTTTGTTGGCTCTCGAACAACCTGGAAGAAGGAAAACTGGGCTGCCCAGTGTGCAGCTGCTCTCTACTGGTGCGGCAGCCAGACAGGGTGCGTGTTTCTCCTCGGCACTATTGCCTTCTCTGACTCATCTGTACCCTGAGAACTGGGGTGTTCCTGCTCCTGAAAGGGATGAGAAATGAGAGGTTCTGTTTTTGACTGAGCAAGAGGCGGTGAGGAGGAGTAAGGTAGAGTGAATGCTTACAATTGGGCTCTGTTTAGAGAACTCCCATTGCTTGGCTTTCTGCTATGTTGAAGCCTGTTGTGTTTGCTTTTGCAAGTTGTACTTTTCCATAACGTGCAAATTCCTTTCCTTTGAGTGCAGGGGTGGGGGGAGGTGGGGGTGAGTTGGAGAGTAGTGGGGGAGGACTGGGCTGGGGCAGAGGGTTTGTAAAGACTCCTTTTGAAGAAGGTGCCTTGAGGTGGTGTTAGGAGGAGTGCCCCAGTGTGCTGGGTTATTGCAGTGAGATATCATGTCATCATGCAAATACCATGCAGCAGTGTTCACACATCTCCAGGAAACAAAGTGCTTATGGTGGAGTTCGTCAGCAAAAGTTTTCTTAAAACTACCAGCACTCAGATGTTACAAACAAAAATCAAGCTGAGAGTAGTTTTAGATACTCATCTCAATCTCCCCTAGTGTGAATTTTGTAGTAATAAAACTTGTACCTCTTTCTTAAAAACCAAATAGTTGAGGACTGTTTGTGCACTAAAGATGGCACTTTACAATGTAGTTATGTAAGACAGAGGTCTCTACCATGTGGCATTTCACTCCTAGAGCATTGCGTTGATTGTGGCAGATAAATGACAGCCCACTTGGATCAAGGTGGGGCCTTTGCAGTGCCTGTTTGGACTTTTTGTTAAAGGTGAAGGTGACTCAAAATACTGGAAGGTGCTTTGAGAAAGTATCTGTCCCCTTTGCCTGTTGCTTTGGGGTTCCAGGAAAAAGACTGCACTTCAGATAGTCCCTTTCACATGCCAAAATTGATTGCCCTACCCCAGCCTAGTCCTTTTGCAGGATGAGGCTCTGCATCTGTGAAACAGCCTCCTAAGGAGGGAGGCAGAGAGGTTGTGTCTCTCCTGAGGGGAGAGTGTTTCTCTGTCCTCCTTTGGTAGGATGTTATGGATTTGCACAGTAGTTTTATATATGCTTGAAACTAAACCTAGGAGTCAGCCAGCTGCCTGGTACCAGTGGAGACACTGGCAGGTGTTTCTTGATGCTCTGCTCTGCTGTTGAAAGGTGTGATTGCACTTCTGCTCACATATCTCAGGTTTTGTGTGTACCTTTTGCTGCAGTGGGATTAGTCCTAGGGCAGGACATGGGCCTGCATTGGCACCACACAAGGGAGTGGACACTGTGAGTAGCCCGGGGCTGCTTGCTGAGCTTGGACTAGCTTCAGCATTTACTGTTTTCTCAGACCTGTAACCTTCAAAGTGTCCATAAAATAAGTAAATGAGGAGATGAGATTTGTAGCTGTGTAGGCTCTACAAGGGGAAAATCGCCTTTCCCTCCACAGTGCCCTGCCACCACCTCTGATCCCATAGAACTTCCTTCTCCACGAGCTTCACCACCTTGGACTTAGTGTGTATTATCTGAGAACTTATTTCAAGTGCTGGTATGTTTTATGCCTTGTGTACCTAAAAATAATGGTATCAGAGAGCAACAACAGTGGAAGGTTAAGGAATCAAATGGCTGAGAAGTTGTCCCCTTAGGGCAGCATCTGAATATGGGCAACTTGTGTGGACGATAGAGGCAGGAGGTCACAGAGAACAGCCTTAAATCTTTGTGTAAATCATGGTTTCCAAATTCCCTGTTCATCCTGTTCCAGTCCAGAGTGGGGATGGAATAGTTCAGGACTGTTTTCCCTCCAAGTTCTCCATTTTTCACTCTGGATAGTAAAACTGGTTTCCTCTTGTTGAAGACTAGGTTGGTGTCCATCAAAAGCAGATACGATGCCTGAGGAAAGGAGTTTGCTGGGCAGCCGTTTCACTCCTCTTCCCCTATAGTCTTGTAGAAGGGCTCTCTTCAGACAAAATGCCAAAAACTGGCTTCAGCAGGTTTTGTTAGTGGCAGTCCCCTCCGTTGGCAGCCCACACACAAGGTGCCCAGCATGGCTGCCCCCCCCCCCCCCCCCCCCCCGTCGTGCATTTTCACATTCATACCCACCAGAGACATCATTACTATTGTTTGTAACATCTCTTGGAAAAATGAGTCATGGGCATTTTGCCTGCCCTCAGCAGGGAAACTCTGCCACATTAGCAGCAGCAACGCCCGCCCCGCTGCTCTGGTGCCTCGCATTCCAGCAGGCCCTTTCGTGCGAGGAGCTCGCCTTGCTTTGCTGAAGTTGGTTGATACTGCTTCTTGTCTTGCCAGTGGTAACCTGGGTCTCAGAGAGGGTGGTGGTCCCTCATTTTAGATGCACAAGAGCCCAGGAGGAGTTCAACCCAACGTATCGTAGGAAATCTCCCTCACCCACTAGGAGACCTGGTTCTTGCAGGTTGTCTTCCCTCCTGTACCTGGAGCTAAAATATTTAAGTTCGAGCTTCCTGCTCTTGGCTTTGAAACACACTCTTTACCTAGGATAGTGTGAGTGAAACACACTCCTTTACTTAGGTAGATAGTGTTACATGCAGACTCTTCCAGCAACGGTGCCAGTTTGTCTGCAGTAAAGATGGAGATCTTTATTTACAGTAATGATCCTTCTGCTCTTGTGTGGTAGGCTGTCATCTACCTGCACAACTTGGAGTACAGAAATAGTAAGAGAAAGCCAACTGATAGCCTTAGTTTGAGGCAGTTTGTTTTACTCACACGCAAGTGTTTATTAGCAACCTTAAGACCCCAGGACATGTGGGTGCTATTCTAGATTTTGCCCAGCTCGCCAGAAAAGTCAAATGGGATCAGATTTTCAGAAGCACTTGCCGTGTTGTAAGGACCAGAGTTTGACAGCTTTTCTGCGTATCTGGCACTGATTCTGGCTGCTGCTGTTTGGAATTTTCCTTTATCTGCTCTTCTTCAGCTTCTCTTGTCTGCAAAATAGGAACAATATCTAATAGTCCCCTGAGGGGGTAATAGCTGATGGAGTGGTGTCCTCAGCTGAGTGGAACAACACTGAGCACCGACCTGCTGTCTCTCTGGCTCTCCTCTTGCCAGGCAATCTGGTTTGTAAAGAAATCTGAGTTTTCCAGGGATACTTTTCTCCTTCCCTGTGCTCTCTGTTGGATGGGGATACAAATATGATTGCTCGCAGCAGAATTACGGTGACTGTTCAGGTGGTCATATTTTCCCTTGTAACTGAGCTAGGAGCATGCCAGCTCCAGCTGGTGGGGAATCTTGCAGGGCTGCCAGACCTCAATTGCATTTTGTAATTAGGATGTTATAAAATAAAGGGAAAGTTTAACCAACCACCGTACCCTGGACGTGTGCTCTCACCTGAACAGGAGCTGTGCAAGCACACAGGGCTGTAGAGAAGTGCCAGAACCCCCTGGACTCCTCAGATGTGTTTGTGAACCTGGGTCAGTGGCTTTGAGTCAAATGCCGGGGTCTCTCACGGCACGGGGATGTGTATCTTTCCTGGACGTTATTTCTGACGCGGTGGCACCTGCGGAGCTGCTCTCTGCCCCTGAGGAGCCTGCCTCCCTGCAGAGCATGGGCGGCCCAGAGCTGCTCTCTGGGCCCCCGTCCGGCTCGCCACGTGCAGGTGTCGGGGGGCAGCAGGGCAGCACCAACGGGAACCGTGCTTGCGTGGAGATGGGCTTTCAAGTTAACATTATGGCAGGTACCGGCATCCGCTCTTTAAAAGGCTTTGTTCTCAGCTGGGGCACAGCAGACCATGCCTCCTCCCCTACGTACAGTGTTTCGGAGCTCATCCCTTTATCATAAATCAACAGCAGAGCTAATATTCGTATCAAGGAAGTGAGATAATATCAGAGCCCAAGGTGGGCTCCGAAATGGGTGCGAGAGACGTGTACGGGTTTGAGGGGTGAGGGAAAGGGGGGCTGCGGTAGGATCTCTTTATCTGAGAGGAAATTGCACTATTCAAGGAGGGAGGCAAGAGTGTGTGTGTGCACATGTGTGTGTGTGCGCGCGCGTGTGTTTGTGCAAGTAACATTTACCAGGAGCATGAAAGAGCTGCTAGTGCAGGATGGACTTGCTAACAGCTCTGGGCAGCGCCTGGGGCCAGGTTAGCGCTTTGCGAACTCGGGCTGATCTTTGGTGCGTGGACTGGGGTCGGTCGGGCCGTGCCATGGAGCCTTCCACTCCCCAATTCCCGGGATGGCGGATCGAGGGGGCGAGAGCCAGACCCCTGAGGGCCCTGGGTTCAGGGCAGAAGCCGCTGAACCGAACGCCAAGCTCCTGAGAGGCCCCGGGGCTGCGGCTCCCGTGGGAGTGTTACCCTGGGGATCCAGCAAGTTGGACAACTGCAGACTGCAGCTGGGCTCACCAAAGGAGGAAACATCTCCCTCCACTGCAGCAGTGAGGCCCCGGGGAGTGGAGGGATTTGCCTAGAGACGGGCAGTGAGTCGGTGCCAAGATCAGATGTCCAGTGTCTTCTATCAGGCCTTACCTGTTTTTCCCAAATCGCTTCTATTGCTCTCCAAACAAATCCCTTGGCACTTTTTTTCTGAAATTAACTTCAGAGGTATTTGAGAGGCCAATTCCACCTCCATTTTATTAGCAGCAGTGGGAATTTCCAGGATTAAAAAATAAACAGAAGTAGGTTGAATGTATACATTTATTAGTTGTGTTTTCTTTCCTTTATAAAACATTTTTTTGGTGTTATTTGTGCTTGTGCAGCACTTGTTCACCAGCAGTTGTTCTGTGGGGGTATTACTGTAATTGGACGCTCACGGTGATGCACAGCAGTTTGGGGCTGAGCTGTGAGGTGTCTCCTGGCTCCCTCTGCCCAGCCACGCCAATCTGACCACAGAGGAGCCGCGACACAGCCGAGGTGCCTGCTTAAGGTCTCCCATTGCCTGGCCATTGCCTGGCCGCGCGTGAGCGGGACGTGCAACGCACAGGGCTGCCTCCTTCGCTGCACTGCGCTGCAGATTTGCTGCTCGGAGAACGAAGGCTGTTGCAGGGAGCACGAGTTCCCCAGATGGATTTGCACGTGGGCTCTCCCTGGGGGCACAGAGATGAACTCTGCAAATGCAGCCCCAAGCTGCCTCTTCTTCGGATTTGGAGGGTTCACTTACCGCCCCGTAGAGTGCAGGGGCCCGTGCTGGCCAACCGAGCTGCCGGGCCGTGCTTTCCCCCTTTCAGGGCACGAAGACAACTGGGGCCCTGGCAGGCAGTGACAAGGACAGGTGGGTCAGCTGGCACCAGCTAGCACCCAGGGTGCGTTTGGGTGGTGGGGAAAGATGCTCAGTGGCAGCTGATCCCAGCACAGATATCGCACATCGTTTTAGTCCTGCGGCGGGAGGGCTGCAGAGCAGCGTGCGTGCGGAGCTGGTGGGGGGCAATCCGTGCTCGGGCCCAGCTGCGCTGGCCAACTTGTCAGGGCTGTGCCTGGGAGGGTGGCCAGGCCCCTGGGAGAGGGGCTCTGCTGGCTCCGAGCCCGGCGCTGCGAGCAGCGGCAGGGATGCGCGGTGCGGAGCGACGCAGCGGAGCCGTGCCAGGCTGATTGAGTTTCACCAGGGCGAACGTCTGCGTCCCCCAGCCGCGTTTGCACGCACCCGCTTTGCCCGGTGGCGGCGACCCCCTCCCTGCCTGCCGCCAGCGGGGCTCCTGCTGGGGCTCCCTGCAGGGGTTGCTCCCTCCCCCAGCCGTTTTCGAGCAGCCCTGTGCTGAAAGGGTGTCTCTGGGAAGAGCCGCGCTCCCGCCTGCTCCATCCCTCTCCCAGCCCACCTCCAGCATGCCCCGATGTGCCGGGGCGGGCTCCGCGCAGGGATCAGCTGGGGGCCGGAGACAGAAATGGCTCCATGTTTGTTCCCCACCCCCCAACTTTTGCATAGTGTCCCGATTTTCTTCTTTTTTTTTCCACTTAGGGAAAAGATGTGCAAATAGGTCTTGGGCCAGAGGTGCTGCACAAACAGGAAAGAAGGGTTCCAGGGTTGTGTCCCCTTTTCCCAGGTCCCTAGTACTGATGGACAAGTTGGATGCTGCCACATGGAAAATGGCAAACAGTCCTTGCTATGGGTGCTGGGATCTTGGATCTTCAGGGGATGCTGTGGGTCAGGGGGCAGCGAGAATGCAGGGGTGGTGCAAGACGGTGCAGCTCCTCAGGAGCTGGTGCAGTTTGACGGGAGAGCAAGGCAGATAGATATTCCCGGAGCCTCGGGGAAGGATCCTCAGCGTTTCGGAGAGGTGCACCGGGCTGTGCCAAGCACCTCTGTCCCTGCACTAGCCCCAGCTCCTTGGTGCGGGCGGTTTCTCTGCAGCTCCCGGGGAGGTCGGGGGTGGGGGGGGGTGATGATGTGTGGGGCTGGGGAATGCTGGCTGGAAATGCCGCTCCCGGCGCGGCTGGGTGGTCCTGGTGCCTCTGCCCGTGCTGTGCCGGCCGGGCCCCGGCCTGCGTGGGCACACGCATGCCACGGTTCGACGTGCCTTTTTAGGAAGGGTGCCGAGGAGGGGGTGGGGGAGGAAACGCGCCTGCCTCGTTGTTCAGTGTCCCACACACGGAGCCTGCCGGCCCTCGGGAAACCTCCATCCACCGAGCGGCTGCGATCTGCCGCGAAAGCAAACAATGGGATCCCCAGAGACAACAATGCCCCATTGTCCTTTGAAGCCATAACAATGAAACAATAGACCACAGTCTGCCTCGTTTGTTCCCAGGCACGCCCCCTGCAGCCTTGTCCCGCGTCCCCGATGCTGTCTGGATTCGGGGGCTCACGCGATCCCCAAGGACCCTCTGCTGCTTGCTGCCCCGCTCCGTGCAATCCCGCCCGCACCTCTCCCGTCCCTCGTTTTTTGGGTAAGTCCCACGCAGCCCTTGGCCTCCCCCATCCTCGCTGCCTGAGAGAAGAAGGAAGCGGCTTGCAGTGAACTTTGATCCTCAGGGTTTCATCAGCATGAGGGATGGAAAAGTCCTGCTAGGTCACGCGGTCCGAGCCCCGAGAACAATGCGGCACTGTCGTCTCCGGGGATGGCCGCTTGCGGGCTCTTGCCGTCACTGCAGCCTCGGAAGGTTTCCTGGTACATCCTCCTCCTCCTCCTGGGGAGAGGAAGGCTTAACCGCAAAGCCTGTACCCACCCCGATCACCCGAACGGGCACTGGAGGAGGGCGGGCTGGGGGAAGGAGGCGGCAGGGGTTGGAGGCAGGAGGAGAGGACGGTGTCTGGGAGACCCCCTGGCCTGCAGCAGCGGGAGCCTCAGGGCTGCTTCCCGGATGCCTCTGCTCTCTTCTCTCTTCTCTCTGCCCTCCCTGGAGGAGCCAGGCCCAAGTCTCAAGCTGCTCTTTGCTTCCCTGTGGTCCCCAACGCCAGAGCTGCTGGGGGCTGTTCTGGAGCGAATCCCCTCCCTGCTGGTGCCACATGGGCTGCAGCTGCCCTGGGCACTCGCGGTTGGCAGCATGGGGGGCTCCGTCGGCAGCCCGGGAGGACACCCGGTCAGCGTGCAGCAAGGGGGGACGCGCAGGGGCTGGGGAGCGCGGCGGGGGAATGCTGCTGCAAGGCAGTTGTGGTTGGGCCATTGAAAACTCTTCTCTTCCCTTTACTGGGTCCCTAAGAGGCAGGGGTGGGAGAGAACTGGGGCTGATTTTAACCAGAGAGTGCCAGTGCCGGATCCCCGGCTGCCTGGCCTTGCTGCGGTCCCGTGTAGGAAAAGGCTCGAATGGGAACATGATGCAGGGCTTGGGACAGTGCTTTCCCCAAAGGCCGTAGCCAGGCACCAGCTTCCTCCTGCACTCCGCTCCGGCGTGTTCAGACATGTGGGAGCTCAGCGGAGGCCCCCTCTCTTCCCCGTTACCTATCAGCAGACAAACCCACCTGAATAGGTAATGAATGGAGGAGAGAAAAGAGCCCCGAGCACATTGTGTTTCCAATGGGCCGGGAACAATTGCTAAATACAAATCACACAGAGAAAAGGGAGAGAGAGAGAGACAAAAGAAAGAACCCCGGCACAAAGGAGAGGAATGAAATGGTAAGTAAAGTCAAACAAAAAGGAGCCGGGCTGAGACAAAAGAAGGGAACAATATCCCCGAGGCAATAGGCTCCCGAACAATGGGGACAGTGACAGCGGCACAAAGGCACACTGTTTGCAAGTAGACGTTATCTCACACAGCCACTGGCAGGCCTGGCCGTGGCGCTTCTATTTTCAGGGATGCTTTTGTGCTGCGCTGAACAATATTCCTTGCATGGTTGCAGATAGAGAGATGAGGGGGGTTTGGTTCTTTTTTGCCTTCCTGGTGCCAGCTCTGTAATAAAAACAGGTTCAGCCCTTCCGAGAACGGGCCAGAGCGAGTGGGGGAGGAGGCAGACCCGGCTGAGCTTGACCTGCCGCCTCGTCCCTGCTCCCAGGCCGGGAGGGACGGTGCTGCTGGAGGCGGAGGGGTGCAAGAGCATCTGCGGATGCTCCCTCCTGGCAGGGCCAGGCTGGGCCGCAGCCGGGGCAGGGCCAGCGCCCCTTGCACCGGCGTCTGCTTCGTGCCGTTGCTCGCGCCTTGCGGAAGGAGCCGGCTGCTGCGGCTTGGATTGTTTTATGACTCACGTCCAGGGCTTATCAGGCCCGAGCTTCTCATTCGGGCAGCTGCACTCATAGGCCTGAAACCAGAACCAGGCAGACCAGAAAGATGGCTTTTCCCCAGGCTGCTTTTGTTTCGAGTGCTTAAGTTTTAACGTTCAATGGTTGTTGGCACTGACACCGGTGCCCACTGAAGTGAGAAGTCTCCCAGGTCCTGGCAGAGCCGCCTTGCTGCTGCCAGCCACGGCTCCCTGCTGCTCTCCCTCGAAGTGTGTCCCTCGCGTCCTCGGCCACCGCCTCTGCTCACGCGAGTGCGTGGTGCTGATTTGAGGTGTTCAGGTGAGACCAGCAGCCCTGGGAAAACCGCAGCCACTTCTCTGCTGCTGGCACCTTTCCTTCAGCTCCGCTGGGGCCATTTTCCTACCCTACGCTGCTTTGGCTTTAGATACTGGGACAGGGATCAAGCCCAGCTCTGCCTTAGTGTCTGGACACAGCCTTGGGTGAGTCACCTAGTCACAGTATAAGACAAGGCGATGGCGCTGTTTGGGGGGTTAATCTGCACGTCAGCTCCGCAGTGCTCGGACACTGAGGTCTTGTTGGAGGAAAGTGTCTCCAGGCTGCAAGTGCTCCAGGACTGAGGCTTTTCACTTTGGCTGTGAGAGCCAGAGCTGAGCGGTGATGACTCTCAGTGCAGCCTTTCACCCGGGCCACCCTGTCCTGTTATCTCTGGACCCTGGGTGAGGATGTTCCAGTTAGATCCAGCCCCACTGGAGAGGTGAGGAGAAAGGGCTGGAAGCACCTGAGAGAAACCAGGCTGAGAATTTTCTGCAACTTGGAGCTGTGTGAAGGAGTGGTTGAGCATGCAATGCCCAAGCAGACCCCAGCAGAAGGCTTCTAGCTGCGTGGGCCCGCTGCCCGCTCCCCCGTTTTCTCTCGTTAATACTTGGGTTGGCAGGAGGCTGGACAGGCACTGCCAAAGCTAACATGGCCCGTCGAGCAACCGCAGCTGGGGCAGGACCGGGCTTTGCACTGGGCCCTCTTTGTGTTGCCTTCTGGTCGCGTAGCAAGTAGTCAGAGTCTGTCCCCGTCCCCAGCGTCCCGCTGGTGCACAGCAGCGGCCCGCTGGCCCGGGACTGAGCTGTTGTGCCCCAGGAGCTGCTTCTCGGGGGCTCAAAGTCTGGCAGGTTTTCCCAGCTCTCTTTGGAGAGCTTGCTGTGCGTGTTCTGGTTTTGTGTGCTTCAGTGGAGCCGGTGCAGGGTTTTTTCCAGCTGTGGAGCCATGCTCTTGTCTGGAAAATCCTTCTCTCAGGGCTTTCCGAGCTGTCTCCTGATGTCCAGTCCTGCCTGTGGCCCTGCTGATGCTGCCCGCTAATGGCCTGGCTGCGCTGCTCGACCAGGGTCGCAATAATGCAGTTACGCCCCAGCGCATTCATCAACGGCATTGGGCTGTTACTACCACTAATCAAATGACGTTGCCAAAGCAGCCAGTCTGCAGCACCCGGACACTTTCTGACCCATTCTTTTGGGCATGAAGCAGCGCTCCCACAACCCCCTTTCCCCATCAGCAATGTCTCTAGGTCCCTTCTTGGAGCGCTCGACATGTTTGTGTTATTCAGTTCCAGTGGTCCTGCACTCGGAAAACCATACCTCCTACGTTGCTTGAAAGCGAGCTGCCACAAACTGTGGGGACGTCACCAAGTTACTGTAAGTGACTTGCGAGAGGAGAATTCAGGGTGTTATGAAGACAGAGTCAAAGAAACCCTGTATCAGAACTGATCTCCTAAAACACCCAGTTTTCGCAGATGGGTTTAGCTCTCACTCGAAAAGCTGCATTTCAGATATTGATCATGTTATCTGAGGGTACATCCTGTTGCTAAGTTTGGCTGCTGCTTCAGTTTAACAGCTGTTGCGGCAGTGAGCTATAGCTGCTTTAAGTGTGTGTGTTGGGGCTGGGGTGTGTTGCGGGGGGAGTGTTGTTCGGTGCTGAAAGAAGTGAATCCCCGATTGCATTTGACTGTGGGGAACAAGAGAAATAAGACTTTGCGCTGATGCTGCAGTGAGCGGAGTTGCACCCTGCCATTTCCTGCCCAGCCTGTAAATCACAGCGTGACCAGACTCACTGAGGACACTGGGCTGTCGTCAGACTGGGGGAAAATATTTGGGGCACTAAATCAAAGCAAAGCGACAGTGCCTTACACTGAAGCTGTTCTCATGCAAACGGTTCCCTAATCCTGACCGCTCGGTATCTGATTTTGCGGTTGTGTTTGTACACGTGCTTTGAGTTGCGTCTTGTGTTGCTAAGCTTGGTGTACAGGAACAGTCTTTTTCCAAGAGTTAAAAGCCTCGTACCCCTCTGTAGCTTGCAAGAGACACAGGGCCGTGGATTGCGTCCTTTCTGCCAGTGCCAGGAGCTCAGGCTCACTGGAGCCCTTTTGCTCAAGCCCGGAGAGAGGCCAGACCCTGTCTGAGCTCTCTTTGCAAACAGTGCATTAGCCTCGCCGTGCAAAGGGCATCGGCAAACACCGCCAGCCCCCTGGGCTTCTGCCCACGCGTCCCTGCTCGTCCCAGCAGCTCTGCCTTTGCCCTCTCGCCCCTCGCGCTGCCGCTGGGTCGCTGGTTCCCCACGGAGCCTGCCAAAGAAGCAAGTTGTGACTCTGCATTTAAAAATCCCTAAAGGCAGGCGAATGCTCTGTGCTCGGCTTTCATCTTGCTGGGCGAGACGGGCTTCGCAGCTGGCGCCTCCTCGCTCCGGGCAGCCCTGTCCAACCATCGCCCCAGCCCCGGGCACTGGGCTTGGGCTCCTTGTGTCTGCTCAGCCTCTGCTTGCATGTCTACATCCACCGTTTCTCTCTTCTCCTAAGCCTGGTGGGGGACAACGAGTTTGCTCTTTCTGATATAATTTTACTAAGTTGGAGCTCTCTGCTGCAATTAGCTGGTATTTAAATCCTCCCTAACCCTTAACATCCTAATAACAATAATAATGATTAGTAATAATGCTCCATACATCCTGTGGTGCCATGCATCTAAAGATTACACTCACTAATTAATTAAGCCCCAATCCCCCCCCTACTTTCCTCAGTGAGGAGAAAAAATCGCTAAGAGTCTCTTAAGAAAGGACATAAAGGCAGGGAAATCCAGGCACCAGAACAAGACAAATGGGGATTTAAAGACAATCCGTGCTGGGCCCATGTGACCCGAGGAGTGGACGAGGCAGGAGAAAGGATAAAAATGCCAAGCACAGAGTGGAGAGAGAAAACAACCGCCAGCTTAAAAACCCGGGGAAAGAAAAGCACCAAGATGAAGGGAGTGACAAAGCATCAAAGGGGAGAGAAACCAAAGGCGCTGGAACAAAGGACAAGCTGGAACAAAGCACCAAAGAGCGGAGAACAAAAGCACTAAATAGAAAACAAAGGCAGGGGACAAGAAAAGCCCCTCTGTCAGGGCTGAGCTGGAGGGTCCCCAGGCCCGGCGGGAGGTGGGTGGCACTGGTGGCGCTGCGGGTCCCCGGCGGAGCCGGAGGGCGCTGGAGCCTGGGAGCCGGGGCCCCAGGAGTCCGGTTTTGCCTTTGAATGGGAGACGATGGGCTCGGCCCCAAGCGCTTGGCTGGCTCTGGCGGTAAGCGGAGCTCTGCAGCAGCCCCGGGGCCTCGGCTTTGCCGCCTCGCTGCCCTCCGGACGCCAGGGAGGCGAGCGCTGTGTGGTCCGGGCACCCCTCCCTCCCCGCCCCTCTCTCGCCGAGCGCAGCCTGCTCGGCATCACCCCTCTCTGCTCCTCTCTCCCCGGCGCTTTGCACCCACGCCGGGCACGGCGCCCTGCCCCGTCCGCCGCCCCGGCCCCGGCCCGGCGTCGCGGCCCGCTCTCGGGCCCGCCGGCGGCAGCTCCGCGGAGGATGTCTGCGTCCTCCCCACGCCGCCGCTCTCCCCTCGGAGGGGAGCTGTCGGCCCGGCCGGTGCGTGTGGCGAGCTCGTATCTGTGGGGCAGCCTGTTGGGCTCTGCTCCGGGAGGACAATTCACATCTCTTGGATGGGAAACAACAGAGGCATTCAGGTTGGAAATAGGGAGTTACAGAGCCAGGCTGCCGCCTTGCTTTCTTTCCCATCAAATCCCGATTTGGAGCTGAAGTTTCCTGGCAGAGCTGTTGTCACTTACGGGTCGGGGTGTGTTGCGGGTGCTGTGTCACAGGGGGATGCAATGATGAGCTCCAATGTCGGGCAACTGGTGGCCATCGCCGTGGCCAAATCCGGCGGTGGGGAGGCGCTTGCACAGGCAGGGGATGGTGGCAGGGGGTGGGAGCCCCTCTAGAGCCGGGCGCCTGCAGCCGCCGCTCAGCTCTGCCTGGGATGTCTTGGCTGCACGCGGCCACGATGGTTTTGGAAGCGGCGTGTGATTTCTGTGTCTTTTGGAGGTGCCAAGCTAGTAGGCTTTAAAGCAGCCAGATAACCAGGGAGCAAGAGCCAGGGGCTTTCTGGAAATTGAGTCAGGGACCTGTGTCTCCAACTCCAGATCCCAAAACGGAGCCAGCCCAGCTCCAGGGTCTGCTCTCCAGCACCTGCCCTGGCTGCACACCTACCCTGCGAGCTGGGGGCGGCTGCTTCTCCTTGTGCATCCTTGCATGCAGTGTGGCCAAACCCATCTTCTCCCAGCAGGAGAGCAGGGAGACCCTTGGTCCTGAGTCTGCTGCGGTGGCTGGCAGGGCAGCGGGTTGGGGAGGAGTGAGGTGCCGCCAGAGTGAACCATTTGCACACTTGCAGTGCAATGCTGTGCGTTGTGCCTGCCAGAAGGGAGCATTTCAATCATTTCCAACTGTTCTGCCCAGGTATTTTTGCTCAGATCCGCTCTCATGCATCAGCTGGGGTTCACCTGTGGCTTCAGTCTGTTCCCCTCACCCCCCCTGTTTTCCTGCAGGGTCATTATTTGGTTGATTTTACTTTATTTTCTCTTCAAACTGTCTCTGAGCTAAAGGCTCAGGTCTTGGCTAAGGACTGAGCGGCTCTGTGTGCTCTCCCTATAGAGCAGTCCTGGAGTATCCTGGTTCTTCTGCGCCCGGATTAGACCCGGTCATGCTGTGGCGGATGCGCCAACCCTGCCTGGGCTCTTTGCAGTAGCGGGGCACTGCCAGCGCCACGGAGGAAGGCAGCACAGAGCTGCGCGCCGCTGCAAACGCCTCTGCAGTGGCGAGCAGAAAATGTGGTGCTTGGGTGGAAATAATTGGGAGGTTAATTCCCAGCCTGAGTAATTCCCAGCTGCTGGCCCCAGGGAGTGTCGGGTCAGTGCTGCTTTCACGGCAGCCTCCTCGCGGCCCCGGGAAGCGTCTGCTGCTGCCGTGCAGGAGCGCGCAGGGGTAGGGGGAATGGCCCTGGCGCCCGGCCGGGGTGCAGTCAGCACTGTCGGCCCTGGGAGAAGAGTGGAGAAATCCCCCGGAGGACGGTAGCGGTCGGGTGCCAGCCACCAGGGCCAGCTCTGCCGCCGCTCCTGCCCGCTCCAGGTGCAGAGGGCTGGGGCGAGACACGGTGGTGGTGGAGCCGGGGCTTGCAGCTGGGGCGCGCTCGGCCTTGCCGTGTCCCTCGGACCGTACGGACTGCAAGACTCAGATACAGTAGGGTGAACTGAGGACAGCCCGCGAGCCGCCGCCGCCGCCGCGTTTCTGGAGTTTGCACTTCTCCGTTAGTGCTGTCGTATCAGCTCGGGCTTAATGTGCTGCAGATGTGCGTCTGCCTGCCTGCGGGAGCGTGCGCACCCTCCGCAACGCGCGCGCGTCCGTACGTGGTGTCGCTGAGAGCCCCTTCTCGCAGCGCGGCTGCCCCGCAGCTGCTGCGCTTCCGGCCTCGAAGCCTTTTGCGGGGGGGGGCTGCAAGGGATGCTCTCGGGGTGGTGGCCGCGCGGCTCCCGCCGGACGGCGCGGCTGGCTCCGCTTGCAGAGGAGTGGCTCCGGGAACTCTGCCCGTGCGGCCCAGCCTCATGGCACGGCTCCTCCTTCCTGAGAGCAGCGCTCGGCGGGCGCCGGCTGTGCCGCGCGGCCTTGGCGTCGCCGGCGGACGGGGCCGCTGCAGCGGCTGCCCTCCTGCCGCAGGCGTGGGGCAGGTCCGGAGGAGAGCGGTGCGGGTGCCTGGGACCTCGTCTCCCCTCTCTGCAGATCGCCGAGGCCCCCCATGCCTCCCCAGGCTAGTGCAATTCCTCCCCGCGCTGTCCTTGCCCCAGCTCGGCTCACCCGAGAGCTCAGGGCGGCCTTTCCGGGGCGCTGAGCACCCCCAGGGCCAATGCTCGCCCAGCACCACTGGAAAGCAGCGTGTTCCCGTTTTGCCGCACAGGAGCACCCTGCTCCCAAGGGACGCTGCCACCACTGCAGCCCGGGCCAGCTCAGCCGTCTGCCGGATTAACAGCCCCGCTGGGCACGCGGCCGTGACCTCCGGGGCCATGGCGGCGCTTCCATCTGCTTCTTCCGAAGATTTTCACCGGAGGAGCGAGGGGTTTGGGAGCCGCGAGGGCGATCAGCAACGTCCGCGCGGCTCGCTGCTGGTGGCGGCGGCGCTGCGGCTTTCCCAGGCTGGCGAGGAGCAGAGCACGTGCCCGTTCCCAGACAATGGGCCCGCTTCCGCGCAGGAAGCCACGTCGGATCTGCTCGCCCTGCTTTGCCCCCTCCGGCCAGTTATAAAGGGGCCAAGCCATTGTCTGAGCCATTTCCATGACTCAGGCAACGGTATCCTGCGATCGGGAGGCCGGGACGCGCAGCCGGCACAAAGCCGGCGGCGTTGCCGCTGCGGCCGGAGGGACCCCGCGGGCTCCGCGCCAGGGCGGGGGGCTTGGGAAAAGGAAGGCGAGCGCCGGCCGGTCCTTCCCGCGCCGTGCCCCCCAGCTCCGCCGCCGCCGGCATCTTTGCCCCCGCCGGCTTTCCTGGCCCCTCCGCCCATTGTGCCGGCTTCCTCCTGCCGAGGGCAACGGCAGGGTGTGGGGAGCAGGGCACAGGCCCCCACCCCCGGGCACCGCTGGCCCCCGTCCCGCGCCCGGGCAGCCCCGGTGCCGGGGGCGATGCCGGGCGCCCCAGCGTGCCGAGCACCCCAGGCGGGCGGTGGGATGCTGCGGGGCCCCAGGTGGCCGGGAAGGCCACCACGGCCACCGGTGTGGGGGGGGGGGGCGGAGGAAAGGAAAGTGAAAGTGGTGGCCAGGCTGTTGCTATGACGACCCGAACAAAACCGCTGGCCTCTTTTGGGGGGAGGTCCTCAGCCCCTTTGTTCATTGTCGCCTGTCTGGCTGGGGGGGGGCCCTGCTCTTCCTCTTCCTCCTCCTCCTCCCCGCACCATGCAAGGAGGCTCAGCTGGGTGGTCGGAGGCACGGGAACGTGGGGTGGCCACTTCGCATGCCCGCCGGCTCACCCGCGTGAGCTCCTGGGGCCTCCCGCGCGGCGCCGCGGCCGGGAGCTGTCGGCGGCCGCGGAGGGGCCGGCGGCCGCCCGGTGCCCCCTCTCCCTTCTCCGGGCCAGGGCGGCGGCGGCAGAGGGGCCGTGGGCCCGAGCTGCCGACGCCTCCGGCCCTGCTGCCAGCGCGCGGCTCGCTGCACGGCCCTGGGAACGCGCTCTCCCCGCCAGCGCTCCGTTTCCCCCTCTCTGAAACGGGAATGTTCGGCACAGGGCTCCTCAGGGCCCGGGCGTCTGCGGGTGCTGACCTCTCGCCACCTTTTGCCTCCAAACGCTGTTGCGTTTGGAGTTTAATCTTCTGGAGAAGATCCCAGATGGGAAGCTCCCCCAGACTGCTTCTGCGTTGCCCGTCGCGCTGCGCCCTGCCCTCGGTGCTCGCAGCCTGCCTGGGACTTTGCTTCGCAGGGCGAGGGGCTGCTCCCGGTGCCGGGGCGGGTATGGGATGCTGGCGCCTCCATGCCTCCGGAAGGCCAGTTTTCCAGGTCAGCACTTGGCCTCTTGGCGACCAGGGTTGTCCCAGCTGAGTGGGAACTGGACCGAAGTCCCAAGAGCTTGAGCTGTTGTTTTCTAGTCCTGGGACTGGATGAAAACAGTGTTTGAAAAAAAAAAAAATTCCCATGGAACAACACGATGAGGGGGGAGGAAACTGTTCCAAGTCAATGGGAATTTTCCCTTTGGTGAAATGTAAACAGTTTCCCTTCAATGTTGACATAATATTTTAAAGATTTTACAAGTCAGGATAAAATGTTTGCCAACAAGGTTGTTTGCAAACAAAACCCCTTGCAGCTCCAGCCGGTGCATCGCTTTGCTCCCAGTGAAGCGTGTTTTCCTTTGGGAAGGCCGGTGGCGGTGTTTCCTGCGCGCCGGGCAGGGTGCGGGGCGAGCTCCGGGCGCTGGGCTCCCCTCTCCCGCGAGGCAGCCGCGGTCCTGCCGGGCTCCCGCCAGCCCCTCGCGGCCCGTTGTCCCCTCTCGTTCGCGCCTACGAGCGTTCGGCTGGGACCAGGCTCCCGGGCGGGGTTGTCTGGATGGACTCACGGCCACGCTGTGCGCCTGGCTGGGAGGCAGCGCTGCGGCTGCCTGCTCTGTGCTCCGTGGGTATGTCGTCTCCCATGAGGATCTGGCACGGGCGAAGGAGCAGAAAAACCAGGGTGACGGGAGGAGAAGAGGCCGTGAGCAGGGCTTTCGGGGCCTCTCGTTGGGCATGGCGTGCCACGAGGACGCTCAGCCGCGCTTTGGGGACTCCGCTCCTGCCGTGCGGGCCGTGCGCTCCGCGAGCCGGCCCGCTTGCCAGTCCATCCCGAGGAATTACATCGGGCCGCTTTGGTGCAACCCACTGCAACACGGCGAAACAAGCCTGGGAGAGCATCCTGCTGGGATGCGGCGAGCTGGGAGCCAGCGAGACCCCCGACCCCGAGCGCTGCCTGCCCCTGCCCCATCCCTGCGGAGCTGGGGGGTATGTGGGGCCACAGCTGCTGCCATCCGGCGGGAAGGAGACATTCCCGGGCACAGGGCTCCTGGCACAGCTTGGGTGGGGAGCGAGCAGGAGACACTGGGGAGAAACCGAGCCCCCTCTCTGGACATGTGGGGAGAAGTCAGAGCCTTCGGAGGCAGCGTGGGGGGAGGCTGCACCTCCAGCCTCCAAGGGCAGCGTGGGGTCTGGGTGCTGCGGGAAGGCTGCCCGTCCCGTCCGGGACAGGGAAGCCGGGGGGGGCTCACAGCGGGTGTCCACCAGGGCGGGGGGCTGGCCCCAGGCCGTGCCTCTGCCTTTGGGGGCGTCTCGGCCCTGCCGCAGGACAGGCTGGAGCTGGCGGCGGCGTCACGCGTGGGTCCCCCGGCGGGGCAGCTGCTGCGGGAGGGAGGGGACGGAGCGCAGGGGCCGCCCCGGAGCCGGCTGCTGGCTGGCTGGACGGGCGGCCCTCCTCCTCCTCCTCCTCCTCCTCCTCCTCCTCCTCGCTCCCTCTCTCCCTCCCCGGCGCCGGGGCAGCTCCCAGCGGAGGCGCCGGGGACATGGAGCGGACCTGAGCCGCGCTCGGCGGCGGCGGGGCTCCGGGCGCAGCGCGGCAGCGCGGCGGAGCCGTGAGTGCGGCCGGGGGCACGGGCACGGGCACGGGGAGGGGACGCGGCCCCGACCCCGGCCCCGGCGAGGGGCCGCGGCCGCGGAGGGGGAGCGTCGTCCCGTCCCGATGGCGGCCGGGCAGCGCTGGGCTGCGCCGGGGGTTGGCGTTGGCCTGGCAGGGCCCCCCCGTGCCCAAAGCCCCTCTGCTTAGGGAGGAGAAGCCCAAGGGGACAAGAGAAGCGCAGGGCCCTTCCCCGCACAGCCCCATCCCCGCTGCGAAGTTGAGGGGCTGAAAACTCCTCCGAGAGCTCCCGGCAGCCGAGCCCGCGGCGGGGGAGAGCGGCGGCATGCGAGGGGTTAACCCTCGGGCCAACCCCCGACCCCTGCACCAAGGGGTTACCCCCTAGGCACCCCCCGGCCACCCACCAGGCGAGGTCTCTCACCCCTTCCCTCTGCCCCCGGGTTAAGGTGGCTCCTGTCCCCACGTCCCTGCTGCCCGTTGGGTTTCTTATGAGCAGGGCACGGTCTCACCGGGCGGTCTGGGACGGGCATGTGGGGACAACGGGATGTAGGGTGGAGGCCCCGAGGGCCACCGTCTGCCACTGTTAGCAAACGGACACTGTCCCCCCGCCGGACGCAAGGACAGTGCAGACCGGCATGCGCCATGCACGGGCACGGTGCCCCGGCATCCAGTGCCCGCTCACCCCAGCGCACACTCGTGTCTGCAAGGTTTGCACACGTGGGGGGGGGGATTGGGAGCAGTCGGGGGGGGGGGAGCCCTCATCCCCTGCGGCGCTGCAGGATGGGTGAGCCGCGCTCCTGCCCCTTGCACGCTGCCCTCGCCGGCGGTTCGGGGAGCGCTCGGAGGGCAGAGGCGATTTCTGTCCCCCATGACAGCGTCACCTCCCGCACTCCCCCGGGGAGCACCATTTCGACACTCCCATAGGAAAAGACGCCGCAGGGTCCGGGCAGGAAAACTTGCTGGCAATGCTGCGCGCAGATGCTTGTGTGTCTAACAGGGCTTGGGGGTTTAATAAATTGCAGCAACACCATTCCGATAATGCGCTGCCAGAGAGCGACTTGGGTAGCGGAGTCAGCGCCGAACTATGCCGCTTGCAGGAACTGAATAACGGGCAAAGCTTGTCGCTGAAACCGTGCCTCCCTCGGCAGCGGTGGCGGGTCCTACCCGCTCCGCGTCGGAGCGTTTCTGACCCCGTTTCAGCAGCTGGGGGCCAAAGCCGAGGACCTGCCGCTCGCCGGGAGCTTTGGCAGCCGGGAGCCTCCCCGGCAGTGGGACTTCTGCGGTCCGCTCTGGTGGGATGCAGCGGGTCGTCTCACACCCTGGCGGTGCTGCGGCGGGGTGGCGGCGGCGGGGGGACCCCGGGGGAGGGGGTGCGGTGACCCGCTCCGGTGACCACTGCTGATCGGGGAGCACCGGAGCCACCGCGGGGGTGAGCTGCTGGGGCCGGGGCTCCCCCGTGGGCACCTCGCGGGGTGCTCGGGAGTTAAACAGCAACAAAGTTAAAGGAGCAGCTGTGGCCGAGGGAAACCAAAAGACATCCTGCTGAGGGAGCAATAAATGAGAGGTTTTTCACGTGGATTGTGCAAATAAATGGAAAGCTTGCTTATATCCACCTCAGCCTAGTGATTTCCAGTATTTTATGCAGGGATTTCTTTGCCAGTGACGGATGGTTGTTCAAGTCGCTGTTAACATCTTTAGAGGTACCTTCAGTACGGGAAACACTTGACTTCCAAAGCAAATTTGGAGTAATAGATTTTAGGAGTGAAAAAGGACCATTAGCTCAGCTAATGCAATTTTCTCCGTAGCACAGACCAGATAATATCCCTCAGTCCCTCAGTTACGCCTCTCCTGAGCCAATAACTTGCGTTTGTAATTCATGCAATTTCCTTTTAGTTCAATTTAATTTCATTCAGAATCCATTCGGTTGACACTGAGACCGTATTTTTTTTGAAAGCTGGTGATTTCAGAGCCTTTGTGTTAAAAATAGCTGGAGTCCTTTGACAAACGTGGGCAGGCTAAGGACATTTTTTTTTTCTAAACCCATTTGCTACCGACACGTTTTTACCAGCATCTCCCTTTGTGCTGTTTATTTGTTTCACTTTCCTACGAATGGCGAAGCAGCGGCTGGAGCGGCGAGTTGCTGCGGGCGCCGCTCGCTCCTCGGCTCGGGGCTCGTGCCGTGGTTCTCCCTCCCTGGGGATCCGACTTGGCATCTTGCGCAGGAGGTGAATTCCCTTCCTAGCAGCCTGATAGGTAGGAACAGAGATCACCAACTTTTAAAAATACATTATCTCCTGCTAAACTGGTTTGCGGAGGAAGGCGCTCCGGGCGACGGCGCTGGAGGTGCTGGGCGCTTTTTCCCGGGCTCGAGCAGAGCGCTCAGCGCCGTCTCTTCGGGTTACCTACGCTGGCATGCCCCGCATGCTGTTACTTTTTTTACCCTTGCCAAATCTGCACACCCAAACCACCCCCTCCGGAAAGTCCTCCTGACAAGCAAACTTTGTTCCAGCCAGCACGGGGGAGGGCAAGATGGCCTGGGGGGGAGAAGGGGGAATAGCTGGACTTTTTGTCCCTCTGCCGAAATGTCCCCTTTGAACGGCTTTGCCCGGGGAGCTGTGCTCTGGCACGGGGGTAAGGAGCGAGGATGGAGCAGGATCGTAAACTTGTTATTTGCTGCAGGGGTTTTGATTTCGTTCACGAGATGCAGAGGAAGGGTTTTCTGCCCGTGCAGGGAGCACAGCGGCAGAAGCACAGTAAATCTAGCCTTTCAGAGGGTTTATTTTTACATTAGCTGCTTGCTGATGGGCTCCCGGAGCGCTTGCAGCCCGTGGCCTTCCTGGAACGGGACTTGCTGGGGCCGAGCAGCGGGGACTGGTGCTGCAGGCAGCTCCGGGGAAGGTGGGCAGTGGCCGCTCCGGGAACCTGTAGCAGGCTGCGGAGCTCGTTTCCCACTCTTAAGGTGAGCGTCTGGGTCTGGCAGCGGGGAAGCGAGGCGGGGGCTGCTGGCCTGGTGCCGACGGGGTTGCACGGCCACGGCGGGTGGCCCTCGAAGCGCGGGGCCGGCGGGTCCGAGGGCCGGCCCGTCCTCGGGGCGGCGCGGCCCCGCTGCCCCGGAGCTTCTGAAGCCCGCTGGCGAGTGTGGGGTGGTTCGGCTGACCGTTGCGGGTGGCCTGCGGGTGCCAAGGCTTTGCTCTCCGTGCCACGGGAGCTGAGCGGCACGCGTTGCTCCTACACCGCCGCTTCCTCTGGCGAAGTTGCGGCTGCTCCGTGATGTCTCCCGTTCCCGTACTTAAAACCAAAGAAACTTTGCAGGAGCTTGGTGTGGTTCGAGCAGGTTGGTGCGGCAGGGGCCTGCGGCTCTGCTGCTCTCGAGACCCGGCGGAGTCGCGCGTCCGGTCCCTCGGCGCTGGCAGGAAGCCCTGCGAGCCGGTGGCCTGTGCGTCCGCTTGCCATCCCGCTGCGAACCGACATTCCTGGCTGCTCCAGCTTTATTCCACTGCAAACGCTTAGCACGGATTCGTGTTCAACTTGCTTCGTGTGTGCCTGTGTAATTGCAGAAATCAGAAAGGCTTTTATTACCTGAGAGACAACCCTTAACGGGCGGTTGTGGCTGATGGTACCGACCCGCCGTCAGTGCATCTCTGCTCTGATTTTACACTCTGGAAGTTCCCAGCTGGGCTAATGAAATGCATGCTGTTTATTTTCCTAAAAAGAAATGCATTCATTGAAAAAAAAAACATAAAGCCACACTCAGGCAGAGCAGTTGCTACCTGCTGCTGGAGATGCTGCGCTGGGGAATGAGGTGGAGAAAGGCCGCTTGACTCTTTTGTTCTCCTGTCGTGTGGCCGTGTTGCTGCGCGTAGCATCACTACCAGCCGGGAACTGCCGATGGAAAATTTATGTTTGCCTTAGGAAACACTAGTTTGTCAGAGCTGCGTCCTTTTGCCTGCCTGCTCCCAGCTTGGCCTGGCAGAGGGCTGGTGTAGGGCTCGGGAGGGAGAGCCCAGAAACGCCGCGGCCGGGGCTGGGGCACCCCCCCGGCAGGGTCCCGGGCAGCGTGACTCCTGACAAGCCGTGCAGGGCTATTCTATTTTATTGCTTGTTTGTTTATTTTTCACCAACTTGCGAGGTTTTGATTTCATTATGCTGCAGTGAGGAAGATTCGGGAAACTCAAAAGTTTTACGTGATGCATCACCAGTTTCCACCCACTTTGAGCTCATAGAAGAACACACAAAAGGGAAATAAATTAGTGCAGCTTACAAAAATTCTGCCAGAAAATACCTTGGTGCTTTTTACCCTGCTCTGCTCCATTCGGAGAATAACTCCAGGAGCCAAATCTGCTCCTTTCTGTATACTTTGCCGCTGACTTCAGTGAGGCCTGTGCACCGGTATCTCCATCCAGGCCATGTCCCATGCTCAAATGAGCCTCTAATTGCGGGACCCTGCTGGTGCGGGGCTGAGCAGTGCACGGGTTTGGAGCCCTGCTGCCGTTTCCAGCAGGCAGAGTCAAAGGTGTCAACCTTTGGAAAACTGGGAATTGGAAATTTTGCTGTTTGGAATCCCGCCCTCCTCCTCCGCTGCGCTTTATCCACCTGCTGGACCATATGTCCCACGCTGGAGCCGGTCCAGCCCCGAACAACAGCCCTTGGTCTGCCCGGGTGCCGCGGCTCGGCAGGAGCGGGCGGCCGAGCGGACAGGGCTGCGGGATAGCAGTGTCCCGGCTGTTTGCACGGGGCGTAAAGGAGGGAGGGACGTGGTGTGAATCTGCTTTAACACAGCGTTTATATAAATCTTGCTGATGCAGCGGCTTAAGCACACACATAAAGTGAAGCATAACATTAAGGGCACTGCTGAAACAGCCTTGTCCCCTTCTCCTGCGAGCACCGAGAGCAGCCCCCCGGACCTAGGATGGTTTAGCAGCTGCTCTTAGTTTAAGCACGTTGTTTTTCAAGGGGAAAGCTACTTCTGCAAGCATTGCAATAGCGGGAGGCTCCCTTCCCTGCCCTCCTTGTCCTGCTCCTGCTCGCAGCCGTTTAGCTGAAGAATGCAAATCGGGAGATGGATCTGAAATATTTGAAATTCTGCCTTTCCATAATTTAATGCTCCATTACCGTCCAGGCCTGCTTTAGGCATGTGACCGTTATAAAAGATGCAGTCTAGTGGCTTCAGCGGCCGGGTGCCCTCCCCCATCACATCCCCCCGGGTGTCTTATTGGGGAGGAAGAAGATAATGTGGCTCATCCTTGAAGCAGCCTGCAAGAGCCCCGTGGACCCTCACTCGCCCAGGCCAAAATCTGCTGGCCTGAGTCGTTATTTTTTTAACTCTGACTGGTGAAGGCGGCTAAGACACTTCCTTGTCTGTTGGGAGGAAGGTTGGTGAGGTTATAAATCAATACAGCAAAGAGATGTGGGGTAGCAGCGAGAGCAATGGGGATATTTGAGCCTCCTTTTTGTTGCAAAACGGGGCTATTCTGAGCTGGGCTGGCGCGAAAGAACAGAAATACAGACAGGCTGGTGGAAGTGCTCACGGGCACCGCCAGCGGCACGCGGGGGCTTCGGCTGCCCCGCGGCGCTCGGGCTGGGGGTGCCGCCGCCCTGCCTGCCTGCTCTCGGGAACAATGGCAGCTCGGCCCTATTGTTCTACCTTGCTCTCCCGGCAGGAAAGGGAGTCCCGGGGCTGCGGCGGCGGCGGCGGTGCGCGGAGCCCGCGGCTCGCTGTGCAGGAGGGCGCGCGGACGCGGAGGTCCCTGCGGTGCGGGCGCTGCCGTCCCGCGCGCGTCTGTCCCGCGGCAGTTCCGCGGGGGAATTCCCGTGCGGATGAGGCAGCCGGGCTGGAGTCGGCCCTGCTGCTTCCTTGCCGTGACACAGGCGCCTTCCGGAGCCGAAGGGCTGAGCTGAGGGCTGCGGCTGCGGAGGATCCGAACCTGTGCTAGCTGCTGCGTGCACAGAGGCAGTGTAATATTTGCTTTCCGTGGCGGTTCTCAGCCTGCGATTTGGGTGTTGGGGTGCGACACTGGCTTTTGGTATATAATACGATAATTTAATACCAGCCTTTGTGCCCAGTCCCCCTTGCTGCCTTGCATTGCGTTGTGGGTCCGTCCCGGGAACTGGAGTGGGGAATGCCGATGCCGGCAGCGTCCTCATCCAGGCTGGCCTGTGCCCTGCAAAGCAGCTCCTGCCCGCCCGCGTCCCCCACCCGCCCCAAAGCGGACAACTGGCATGCGTGTGCGCGCAAGTGTGCCTGCCCGCCGCTGTGCCGCGCCGGGGCCGGGCACATGGGCGGAGGAGCTGCCAGGGCCCTTGGGAGCGGGCCTGGGGATACGAGGGTAAATAAGGATACACGGGGGAGCGGGACGGAGGGGGCAAACAGGTGCCGTGGGAGCTGCACGGGCACAAAGAGCCCCTTGTGCGCCGGCGCGCGCTGCAGGGTGCACAGGCGCTTCCCTGCGCCCCCGGGCTGGCCGGGGGCCACCGAATCCCCCCTTGCGAGGGGAGCTAGCGGGAGCACTGCTAGCTGCCAGGCTCCTAGTGATGAGCTGGGCTCGGGCATCCCCCTTTGGAGACGGTAAGACCAGTGCCAGGAATGCTTTTAAAAAGTGCGCCTGGTCCAGGCTGGGGAGCAGGGAAGGGACGGTGGAAATGCAAGGCTGGTTCTAGCGTCGGCTGGATCCTTGTGCTTCTGCAGAGAGGCAGGTTTTATTGTGGTTTAGCAAGCCTGGCAGGACGGTGGCACGGTTTTCCTTCCTGCCCGCTGCGAGGTGCTCGGCCGGTGACATCCGCTGCCTGGGGCTGTGGCCGTGGAGCCACGAAGCGCCCTCCCGGCAGCCCCGGGGCACCCCGGCCCAACCCGGTCCCGTGCAGGGGCTCGCACCGGCCCGTGGCAGGCGCTGGAGCGCCGGTGCCAGCGCTGAAGCCCCGGTGCCGCTGCCTGGCCCAGGCCAGGGGCGGTTGGTGCAGAATTGCTCCAATGGGTCTGTGCTGAGGAAATGCCCTTCGTCTTCCCCCCGCTCCGTATCCGTGCCATTCCCGGGGTGGGGGAACCCGATATCTCGCAGGAGGAACTGATAGGCAGGTCACTTCGGCTCCGCTGAGTCCTACTGGGGGAAAAAAACAATGTTTTTCCTTTGAACAAAAGCTGGAAGCTTGCTTGGGAGCTGAGCGGCTCCCCCAACCACAGCAACGGTAGTGATAAAAATGGCATGAGCCGGACCCCCGGCTCCCTCCTGCCGCTTCGTTATCTGCAAACGAGCCCATCGGCGCTGCCCGTGTGAGTGGTGGCTGGTGCCGCGGCTGCGGGTCCTGCCCCGGCGCCGGAGGATGCCCTGGCTGCTCTGCGGGATGCAGAGCGGCGGCCGGACGGGACCGAGCGGCCTCGTGAGCGCGAGGACCCGAGTCCCCGCCGCGAAGCAGGGGTAACGCCGGCAGAGTGAGCGCAACGTGCGCTAGTGAGGGGCGAAGCCAGGCCAAAAGCGTTTCCCTCGGGGGCCTTCATCCGCGCGTAGCCAGCCGGCCTCTTCTCGGTGCGCGAGACGCAGCAGAGCGGCGCTCAGGGTTGCTGTGGGTGAGGCTGTGATGGCCTGGGGCGGATGATGGCCAGCTGCTGGCGCGGAGCAGGACCGCTCGAGGCTCCCCCGTCTTCCAGAGGAAAGTTGACCATTGCACCCCGCAACTGCGGAGCAGCTCCTGCTGCGCCAGCAAAAAAATCTGCTCCGAAAATGTCAACTGGCCCCAGCAGCTGGGACGCGGCCTCGAGCGGAGCCTTTCCGCCTCCCGCCTTTCCAAGTAAGCAGCTGGCGGGGGCTCTGCTCCGCTATACGGACTTTCTTGCTGCAGTTTAGAAAACCGTGCGAAACGACTGCTTTTGATACTTCCGGGGCTCGTGGCAAGTTCGGGGGGAGAAGCGATGCGGCCAGGCGCCGGCGGCGGAAATGCACAGAGCCGCGCTGCGTTCGGAAGTCGCCCTGGGCTCCGGGGGCTGAGTTCGGATTCGCCGGGGCGCCCGTGTCCCCTTTGGGGCTCACGCGTGCACCCAGCTCTTCTGGAAAAAAAAAAATTGGCGGGAAAAAAAAGAAGGGGGAGGTTGGAAAGAGCAAATAGGGCCACTGAGTGGGGAGGTCGCCTCAAGCCTGGAGGCAGCTGCTGGAAAAAAAATGGCTTTGGAGGAGGTGTAAAATGCTACGAGAAGGGCAATGAGGGCTGGTGGTGCTGGGGCGGGGGCTGCACCCGTGGGAGCATCTCCCGGGGAGGCCGCGGCTGGGAAGCGGCTCCGCGGCCGCGGAGGCGAGGGGGCGGCGGGCACCGCGGCGGCAGCGGCGCTGCCCTTCCCGGCGGAGGCTCCGAGGAAGCGGCCGGCGGCGCGGGAGCCCCGGGCCGCCCCGGCACGGACCGCTGGTGCGTCCCTCGGGCCGGAAGAGCGGCCGCGTTCGCTGCAGACCTCACCTGACGCCCTGTCCCACGCATCCGGCGCGCCGAACGAGCGCGCTGCGCTCGCTGCCCCTCCCGGCACCTTTCAGTCTCAAAGGTGCGCCGGGGGCAGATAGCTATCAGATCAGATTAGTTAAATGTCTTTTTTTTTTTCCTATAAACGCAGAGCAGGAGAGGAAAAGGGTCAAATGTCTCGGTCCCTCCATCATGCGATAGGAAAGTACTGCTTACGAGCGAGCCGAGTCAAACGTGCCCCCCGCAGTGCCTGGAAACGCTGAGTGCGTGAAGTCGCACAAAAACTCCCTGGAGAGCCGCCGCTCGGGTAAGCCGCAGGGCTGCTCGCGGCGAGGGCAGGACAGGGCGGCGGAGAAAAGGAGGGAGCCGCGAGAGCCGGCGCCGGCCGCTCCGCCGGGTAAGTCGCCGGCTGGTCCCTCCTGCCCCGGCTCCGCCGGCCACCCTCGCCTCCCTTTACCGCAGCGGGTTTCGTTTGTTTGCTCTGAGGCTTCTTTTATAATTTTTTATCCATAATTGATCCCTCGCTGTGCAGTGATGCAATTTGCAGAGGGGGAGAGCAGCACGGCGGAGCCTGCCCGTGCCCTTACGGAGGGTCGCAGGGAAGGCGGGTGGGACGGGGGGGGGTTTGCAGGGCCCCCGGGCGCTGGAGCAGCTCTGAGGACCTCGGCACCGCCCCGGACACCCGGGATCGGCAGCCGCTGCCGGCGTCAGTGGGGCCGGGAGCCTGATCCGGCCGGCGTCCCCTGGGTACCCGGGAAAAGCTCAGCAGCTCTCAGAGCCGGTTTTGCTGCTGTTTCCCCGCTGCCTGCAACCAGCCAGGCAAAGGCTTCTGAGAGGCGAGAAATTGGTGTGGAACTTGATTAAAAAAAAAAATTGATGCAGAAAAAAAGGTGAAGAAAGGAAAGGCAGTGGAGGAGGAGGCGGGGGAAGCTTCTGCCCTTTCCCCTGCGCTTTCACCTTTCTCTTCCCAAGCCGCGTGTCTTCGTGGGGCGAAGCTGGACTGTGCTCTGCGCTCCCGTAACCTTCTCAGAAAGCAGTTTTGCTGCTTTTTTGAGATTTTGCTAAGGGCTGGATTCGACCGGCTCCCTCCAGGCTGGCGCTGAGCGCACGGACTGGCGCCTTGCTGCTGGTTCGGGAGCTCGTAAGGGCTCGGTAAACGGCAAAGAGCCGCTGCCAGGGCGCTGCGGGGCGGCACGCTGTTGGCAGCGCGCCCCGAGGAGGTGCCGCTCGGGCACCGGCCCTGCTCCGCCGGCTCCCGCACCGCCGCCACCGCCCTCGGCCATGCAAAGCTGTGACCTGTGCGGGGAGGTTCGGATTCCCTTTTTTTCCCTTATTGATGCGTCTTGTTGGCCAAAGCAGCCCGCTGAGGCCGGGAGATGGGTCCCGTGCAGTGCCCGGCGTCGCGTGGGCGGTCGCGTGGGCTTGTTCCCCACGCCTCGCTCCTCGGGGCTTTGCACCGTTCTCAATAATTCCAGCGCGAGTGGATGGAGTTTCCTCCGCTTCCCCGATGAGATCATTCCTACGCTAATAAATCTCACCATCAGGAAGTTCCACCTGATGTTCGGTTTAATTTTTCCCCTCCTTAAAACCCTCCTATCACTCATCCCAGTAAAGGAAAAGCCTGTTTGGGTCAGGGCTGTGAAGGCGGTGGACCTGTGCCAGTTTACACCCGGGGAAGGACCCAGCCGCCTCGCTGGGTTTGGTTTCATTACAGTTATAAAACCGCTGGTCGGGCAGCAGCGGCTCGTTTCGTCCGCGTCCCGGCAAGAAGCGCGCAGCACGGCTCCGGCCGCGGCATCGCTGCCCTCGGCCGCGGTGAGCGCCCGGCGGGCCGTCTCCTCCGGGCCGGGCGCCGGCGGCACGGGCGGGCGACGCGCGCGGGCGCAGAGCCGGCCGCTGAGTAATCCCGTACGCCAAGACCGGAAAGCGTCCCTCTGCCAGCTCATAAGGAACCGGAGCAAGCTGAAACGTCAGAACCCCCGTGAAACCCGAATTAGCAGTAAATTGGAAACTGTTAGTAAGAGAGGGGCCGTTAGGGGCAGTGGCCTGCTTAAACGCGTGCCGAGCGGGCTGGAGCGGGCTCGAGGACCCAGCCAGAATATGAGGGTTTTGTCGCTGTGCTTGGTGCGTCTCTGTCCCTCACCGTTCTCGCTGGAGACGTTTTCACCGTAGCGTTCCCACCCGGAGCATCCCGCCTGGCCAGGCTGGTGCCGTGGCCGTTCCCAGTCTCCGCTCCGTGGGAGGCTCTGCAGCAGCTTCCCCCTCCTGCAAAACCTGCTTTTCCCTGGGCTCCGTGCCTCGGGCAGCCCCGGACGCCCGTCGTCCTGGCGGCAGAGCCCATTGCTCCCCGGGAGACTCGCGGCACGCTCCCGGGGACCGGCTCGGTGCGGGAGTGCTAGCCGAGCAGCGGGGTTTCCGCCAGGCGCCGGCGGATCCTCCACCCAGGACGGCCTTGCGCCGACGGGCCGTGGCCGGGGAAGGGTGCGAGCACTGGGAAGAGGCTGAGTTTGATTTAGTTAAGCGAAAATATTCCATAAGCCTCTTTTAGAAAAGCAGGATGTGAGTCTCCGAGTACAGCGTTTCTCCCACTAAGGACTAAATCTGCTCTAGCTTAGCGCTACACAGCTTTTCAGTGCTCGCAGACAGTTTACACAAAGCTGGGACCTTAGACGGGTGTGTGCAAGAGAGATGGTGGAGATACAGTCCTTTGGTTAAGCAGCCCAGGTCCTTTTCTTCCCCTCTGCCACAGCCTTGGAATTAATTCTTTTCTCCCTGTCTTGCAAGTGTAAATTCTTAAGTGAATTTAGTGATTAACACTTTCTTTTTCTCTCCTCCCAAGTTTTGAATAGCACGGCTGATTAGATTTTCCCCGTGAACCTCCGAAGGGTTCCTCTGCTGGCATGCATCAGAGAGATATGCATTTAATTAGCAATACTAGATAAGGCCTAGAGGCCTTCAATGAAGGTAGGTTGGATTTTTGGAGAGAATTAGTGAATGCTATTCGAGTTGGTCATAATTGCTTTAGGGTTGAATTTTGCTGCTGACCAATCTTCCGTGCAGTAATAGGAACCCTCCATTTCTAGTTTTCATCTCAGCAGATGGAGCAGCAATGGTATTTCCCCCCCCCCCCCCCCCCAAAGAGTCATAGCGTGGCAATGCTGGAGCTGTGGAAATAGCAACTCTTCCTCCTTGCAAAGAGGCGAAGGGATCCCCAAGATCCTTCCTCGCCGCGGGGGCATGGGCACAGTCCTGGGCCGGCTGGAGAAAGGGGGAGGCGTGGGGGCGATTAGGGGGCTCGGGGACCGCTCGCAGCGGGGCGGTGAGGGGGTGGCCCACTCCCGGGAGTTTCCGTGATGCCGGTGCTCTCCTGGCAGCGTCACCGCCTGGCTCCGACGCGTGGGACGTTTCCGGAGGTGTGCCCGCCGGTGGGGCCAGCCCCGGCACGGTCCCGGGCGCGTGGATTTGGGGGTGTTCGAGCCCCAGATCCGGGGGTGGGAGGGCCAGGGTGGGCACTGCCTTTGAGCCGCAATCCTGGGAGCTGATGGCTGGAGGCAGAGACCGGCCTGTTCCGCTCGGACCGCGGGAAATCCCGGCTCTCCCGGAAGCGAGAGCTCTTGCCTGCGATCCCAGGTCTTGTTGGATGCGGAGGGGCAGCCGGGTCCGAGGGTCGCTCTGCGGCAGAGCAGCAGCCTGGCAGCTCTCTTGCCGTTTGGGGCTCCTGACGGTTTCCCATTTGTCCTGGGAAAAGCCCAAGGCTCCAATATGTGCTGTTTCAAATAGCTTTCGTGAGACTTGACCGTGGCATGACACAAGCATCCTCTAAAGCGCAGAGCCAGGCTTATAAATTCCTATGCCCGTAGCAAGATGCCCTTGGTTCCTACAGCCAGATCTGCAAACTGGAGCTTGTTGAAAAATGCAGATGTTTTTCGTACAAAGGTGTTTTACTTTCTTTTTTTATCCCACTGAAAATGTGTATGTTCTCCCAGCCAGCCACTCCGTGTCGCAGCTGCAAATTCAGCCAGGTTTGCACAAGCAGCAGTAAATCAGGCCGTGCCGTCTGCTTTTCTTTCTCCAGGGTTTGGGCTGCCCTGGGCAGGTGGGGATGAGGATAGCTCCAAGAAGTTTCTGCTGGTTTGGACTGAAAATCCTGCAAGCCCAGCTCAGGAAAACGGTGGTTCAGAGGATCCTGCACCTAAAGGTGTCCTGCTGGGGTGTCCCTGCTCCACCCCCCCTTCCCTTGCCAGCCCAACCGTCCCCCTGTTTGCCATCTCAGCTGCCCGCGGGAACGAGCTCCCCGTCGGCTGGGGCTGATGAGTTCGGGGGGGGGGGGGGCATGAGTTCGTCGGTGTCTTGCAAGAGACACGGGGCTGGGTGCAGGCTCATGCACAGGGGCGCAGACCCGGCCACCGGCGCTTCGCCGGGCCTGTCTCTGAATGGGGCTGATGCTTAGGGCAGCTTGGTGCTGAGCCCCACGGTGCTGCGCCTGCTTTGCTGCTACAGCAGCGCGGTAGCAGGGTGCAGAAGAGCCCCGGGGCGAAGGGCTCGGTGCTCAGCCGCAGGCGGACTGAAATCCCAGCGCTGCATCACGAGCCCGGAGTCCGGAAACCACGAGCTTCGAGGTCGTCGCCTCTTCTTCCGTACGCATCCGAGCTGCATTTCGAGCACGCCACGAGGGCTGCTCGCGGCCGCGCGCCCAGCCGGGCGGGCTGGCAACCTCGTGACCTTGCCCCGCGCCGGGGGCCCTTCGGCGCGGCTCTCCCTGGACATCCCTCCGCGGGCACGAAGCGGAGGAAGCCATCTATTCTTTTATGTGCGAAGGCACGCTGGGCGGAAACGCTTGGAAAGAGCCCCAAAAGGACATTCCAAGTCTAGCAGGAAAGCGGCCTGCTCGTCTGGCAGGAGACGGGCTATTGTCTCTCCTGGTGGCCAGCGGGGATTCCTCGGGCCCTTTATGGACGAAGAAAACCTGTGTGTGTCTTATTTTTTCCTCTGCCCACTCTCGAGGGGCTACAGGGGTGGGGGGGGCACAAATGCTGCAGCATCAGTGTGGCTTTTGCAAATGCAAGGATGCTTAAATGCCACCCTCTCCGCCCATCCGTGCGGCAGGATTGGCCCCTGGGCGCGGGGCGCGATTAGCACCCGCACCGTGCAGGAACAAGCCCCTGAACCCGCACTTCTGCCCTTTCTTTCTCTTGAGACGACTGAGGCTGGAATTGCTGCTGTAAAACCTAACTGCGATTGCCTTAATTGGATCTTCTTTATGGCTCTTCCTCGCGCGCTGGCTGCTCGGGAGAGTTTGCGCGGTTGTGGCTTTCTGCCCTCACTGCACTCTGCGATACTTTCGCCAGCGCTTGGGTTTCAGGTCACCCCAGCGCGGGCGCTGCATCCCTGCCTGAGCCCCTGGCAGAAACTCTGCCGCGACTTCGGGGAACCCAGGCGAGAGCAGCTCGCTTGCGGGCTTCCCCCGGAGCGGCCCGGGCCGCCGAGAGCCTCTTCGTTGCGGCAGGGTTTTCGGTGAATACCTGCGGTGTCTGCGAAGGGGAAGGACAGGTCCAGCCGGTGGCACAGGCTTTTCTTGGCCCTTGCTCCGAGCGCTCCGTGCAGGTGGGTGTTGCCTGCAGCGACCTTCTCTGCAAAGCCACGTGCTGCGTGCGGAAGGCAAGGTCGCGGCCGGCCTCGTGCCGCTGTGGAAGCGAGCGGCCCCCGGCGCCGGGCTCGTGGGTGCCCGTGTCGCTTCCGGGGCCGCAACGACTTGCGGTGCTGGGGGTGTGAAAAGCCCGCGTCCTCGCAGGGCCAGGGTCTGGGACGAAGGTGTCGCGCGAGGGTGCGTTGCTTTACCTCCCCCGTGCTCTGGGCTCCTTCCCAGTGCTCTGCGCCGGCCACCAGGAGCAGGAGCCTCCTTGCAGCAGCCGGGGAGAGCGTTTCCCTGCCGCCGGGCACGGAGAGGCTCTGGGTGCCCCAGAGGCTTGGGGGGGCGGGAGGTCGCAGGTGCCCTGGTTGCACGGTGCTGGGGCAGGGTGGGGGGGTGTTGGCGGCTCTGCCCCCAGCATTTGGAGCCGCTCCGCTGCAGCACGAACAGGGGAGGGAGGGTCGGCTCGCAGCCAGGAAGGGTGGCACAGCGCGCGGGGAGAATTGCAGGATGTGCCGTTCTGGGGTACTAGTTCAGAAAGAAAAGCTGCCGCCACCGCAAAACCTCAGCCCGCGGGCCCGCCGGCGGAAACGGGCCGTTCCCGCTGGAAGGGGAGGACGCCGGAGCACGTTGCTGCCCCCCACCCCATGCCCTGAGCGTCCCCGGGGGGCAGCCCCAGTTTGGGTCAGGTCCTGCCCGGAGCGTGCAGGGCAGGAGGAGCCTCAAGCCGAGCAGCAAAGCGGCCGCTGCCAGCCGCAGCCGCCTGGGCACGAGCGCGTTGAACAGTGGGGGGATTTTTTTTCTGCCTTTGAAAGGTGCTGGGCCATCAGCAAAGCCCTGAACTTCTCGACCAAGCTCCTGGGTTTATTCCTGTCACCGAGCTGCGGAGGCGCCGGGGGCACGGTGCCCGCGTGGCTTTTCGTGCCTCAGTTTCCCCTGCTGGGAGGCGGCGCGCGGGGCGCGTGGGCAGCTCGCGGGGGGCGAGCCCTGCCGGCGGCGCGAGACGAGGCTTCCCGCTGGCTCCCGGCCACGGCCGTTTCGCTGCCAAACGTGTCCGTTTCCGCCCCGGGGCCGCGGCGTGTTTCCACGAGCGGCGCGGCGCGGGCACGGGCAGGACGCCGCGGCCCGGCTGCTGCCACCGCTGCCACCGCTGCGCCGGCCCCGAGGAAGCCCCGCGGCCTGCAAAGCGCACCCGTTTGTCCGGCGAAGGGCAGGGAACCGGGATTAAAAAAAAAGCCCCGCTAAGATCAGAAACCCCGGCGCACCCGTGCCCCATTGTGGAGCTGTAACACTTCCCTTGGCTTTATTGCTTTTGTCCAACACCCTATTGTTCCACTTCCTTTTGTCCCTTGCGCGCAGCCCTGGCTTTGCACTACCCGGCCGCCTCGTTGTTTTCGTTTCTTTTGTTTGAAGTTCCTGAGAGGAAGGTTTTATTTTCAGCCGTTTGATTAATTCGCAGCTTGAGCCGGGTTTTGTTTGTTATGTAATTGCTGCCCCGAGCCGGGCGCTGCTCCCGCCGGCCGGGCCCGGCGCCCGCCCCCCTCGCTCCCATTTTCGGGGGGTCCCCGGGAGCGGAGCTGCCCAGTGCGGGGGGGTCCCCGCCGCCCCCAGCCCACCCCGGCGGCCCCCGCGGTCCGGCTGGTCCTGCTGCCCGGCTCCTGCCTCCTTTACGTGCCAGCGTAAATCGGTTCCTTCGCTGCCCATTTTCCACCCGGAAAGGCCGGCGCGGCGAGGGCGATGTTGGTTCCCATCCGTGCCGCGCCGCGGGAGGCTCGGTGGCCAGTGCAGGGAGAAATCCCTGCTAGCAGAGCATCTCTGCCCCCTCGGACGTGCCCGGTCCCTTGCCGTGATGCACGTTGGCTCGCTGCCCTGACGGCCCCGTGCCCCGCTCCGGCCCCTCGCCTGGCCCTGGCGTGGCCGGTCCCAGCTCCGAGACGCGCCAGGGGCTCCCACAGGAGCGATTCTGGTTGAAATCCCAGGCATTGTTTAGCTGGGCCAGGATTTCCACTTCCCTTTGGAACAGGAAACCTGCCTGCCGTCCCGCAGGCTTTCGAGGCACGGCCAACTCGCGAGCCGGAGCCGGGGCCGCCCGGGGGCTCGGGTTCAGCACGGGGCTCCGATGCCGTGTGTCGACCGCGGCCAAGTCCTGGCGCGTCTCGGGTTCCTCTCCCGCGGGCTGTTAGACGAAGCGCAAAGGCACACGCGTGCATTTGCCCTAAATCTCGTGCTTTTAGGTGGGTTTGCCTCGAGGCTCTGTTTAGCACTCTGTTCCCATGGTGGCCTGGAGAAAGGAGGTGCGCCGGGTTTGTTTTCCGTGGCTAAGCTATGAAAAGCCAAGCTCGGGAAGCTGGGAACGATGAGGGCACCGCGGCGGAGGGCAACACCAGTGCCCTGCCAACCGGGAGCGAGGGCTGGGAAAGGGGGTGCCTGTCACCTTGGGGGGCGCAGGGGCACCCCGCGGCTCTGCTAACGGCCCTGCCAGCCCCGCAGGATGTCCATGAGGAGCCCCATTTCTCCCCACCTGGACCTCAATGGAGCCAGCAGCATGGTGAACTGCACCATCAAGACGGAGGAGAAGAAGGAGGGCTGCTACGAGTCCCCGCCGGGGGCTGCCCCGAGCGCCGAGCCCCGCGCCAGCGACTTGCCGGGGCCGCCGCCGAGAGAGGGCACCGACCCCCAGGCCCTGCCGCAGGTGGGTCCGGGCTCCGCGTGCTCCCTTCCTCGCGCCCGCGGAGCCGGGGTCTCCCTGCGCCGCCGGAGATGCCCGCTGCGGGCATCGCGCCGCTTCGGAAGCGTTCTGCACCCGGGAGGACCTCAAGCGCTGCAGCCTTTCTGCACTGCCACCCCCTAGTAAGTCGCGCTTTGTGTGCCGCAGGAGTCCTGCTCGCCGGCCAGCGATGCCCAGGAGTCCAGGCGCTCTGCCTTCGAGCCTGCCGTCAGCAGCCAGGAGAAGCTGGACTTCAATAGAAACCTAAAAGAGGGTAAGAAAGGTTTCTGAGCGCCCCGGAGACCCCCCGGACAGACCTCCGGGCTCCCTGGGGCTTGCTTTGGGCCTCGCAGCGTTTTTGCGAAGCGCTGCTCTGCGGGATGGGAACATCCATCCTGCTTTGTGGCGCAAAGCTGCAAGCTGTCCTCACCGAGCTTTCCTCTCCCCGGCTCTGCCGGGCTGCCTCCCGCTGCGTGCCGACGGCAACAGTTATGCCAACCATTGAGAAATTACTGTCCAGTGACTGGAAAGAGCGGCTGCTGGGCCGAAACACCATGGAGTCCAAAGAAGTGAAAGGTGAGCCTCAGCGCTTTGCTGCCCACCTCCACCACCCTCCCTTTTGCTCTTTGTGCCTGAACATGCTGGGCTGGAAACACTGTGTTTCCCGGGCTAGCAGGAGGGGAAATGTGGCTGTAATTTTGCATATTTAATCAAAATGTGTAGGATTTTAACAAAACATTCATTTAATTTGACATTGGGGGGTTATCACTGATAAGTTTGCAAGGACTTGCCTGTGACTGCCCAGACTGCTGAAGCAGGAAGGTTCACCAGCCCTTCCCTGAGCTCGTCAGGGCCTTCACATCCTGCTCTCAAGTTAGCACTCCCTTGGCGATGCATCACCCACAAGCACCCTCCTGCAGTCGGGACGGTGTTCGCCCACTCATGAGCCCCTGACCAGTAGCTGCTTGGCTGCTTCCTTGGCCCAGGAACCCAGGAGAGCCTGGCAGAGAAAGAGCTCCAGTTACTCGTTATGATCAACCAGCTGTCCACACTCCGGGACCAGCTCCTGACAGCCCACTCGGAGCAGAAGAACATGGCAGCAATGCTCTTTGAGAAGCAGCAGCAGCAGATGGAGCTGGCACGGCAGCAGCAAGAGCAGGTGGGTGCCCGCTGCCTTCCCCACCACTGTAGCCCATCCCTGTGGGCAGCCTGCTCGGGGGGAGCTGGGTGTCAGGACCATCCACCCTTTGGTGGATCCCTTTGGCAGGCAGTGCTGCTGGTTGCTGGTGCAAGAGCACAGAGGCCCCCTGGAAATGGTGGGAGGGTGGCTTTGGTATCAGGCACGCCCAGACTTCCTCAGCCACTCCGGAAACCTTTCCCTTTTCTGTACTCTCCCTTGCCCATCCCAAAGACTTCCCGTTTTGCTCCGTGGTACCAAGAGTCTCCAAGTCATAGCTGTCTAGCCCCTTTCTGTGTGTACAGGTGGGGCTGTCCCAGGCAATGGGAATTGCTCTCTAAAATAATTAAACCACACCGGGTCTTTCCCCAGTTCTTCTCTCCTTTGCTCTTGAACATCCATTTTTTTTCTATGCAGCAGCCCCTGTGACACTATATGCAAAGATGATGTCCCCAGGCACATGTCGGGGTGTGGGGTGAAGCATCATCCCTCCAGCCCTTGTTTCTCTCTCCCTCTGCTTCTCGAGGTGGCTCAGATGTGGCTCAGATGTGCCCCTGGGGCACGAGCCGAACTCACCAAGCAGAGCTTGCCCGTAACCGTTGGGAGTCTCTGCAGAGCGGTGGTCCCTGCTGAGCCGGTGCCAGGCCACTTGTACTGGCCCGTAGCCCCAGCAGGGTCCCTGGGAGCCGCTTGTGAGCCCCCCAGCAGAGCAGGTGCCCTGCTTCACGGTGCTGTTACTGCTACTTAGCTCCTTTGTCTCCCCTTCCGCCAGATCGCAAAGCAGCAACAGCAGCTCATCCAGCAGCAGCACAAAATCAACCTGCTGCAGCAGCAGATCCAGGTACAGGTGGGGGCCGCCTCCCTGGGACACCCCCAGCACCGGGCAGCTGCAGCCTGTGCGCCTGGCTCGCGTCTGGGCCAGGCAAGGGGGTGCACACCCTGCCACGTCCCTCAACAGTTATCCGGTCTCTCTGCTTCTCTCCTGTCTTCCCTCCAGCAGGTCAACATGCCCTATGTCATGATTCCTGCCTTCACCCCCAGCCACCAGCCTCTCCCCGTGACTCCCGACTCCCAGTTAGCTCTGCCCATCCAGCCTATCCCTTGCAAGCCAGGTGAGACAGGTTCCCAGGGCCTGGGGCTGAGGGCTGGGCTGCCCGAGCCCTGCGGTCTCCCACAACGGCTCTCCCGTTCTCCTCCCTGCAGTGGATTACCCCGTGCAGCTGCTGCACAGCCCCCCTCCTCCTACGCTGAAGAGGGCCAGTGGCTCGGGCCACCTCCAGATGCAGGTACAGTCCCAAACTGCCCCCCTGCGCCAGAAGCCAGGGTCCTGCGTGCTTGTGCTTCACCCTCCCTTCTCTCCTCTGCAGGAAACCTCGCAGCCGCTGAACCTGACGGCCAAACCCAAAGGCTCTGACCTCCCCAGTGCCTCCAGTTCACCCAGCTTGAAGCTGAACAGCTGCCAATCCCTCACTCCTAGTCATGGGACCGCGAGGGACCTACAGACGAGCCCTTCCAACCTGCCTTTGGGTGGGTACCCTAACACACCTTCATTGATGGATACTCCCCTGGCTGCCAGCTCCAGGGCCGATTCCTCTTCTGGCCGGTTCCACCTCCCTTAGACAGGAGACATCTCTGCTACCTGGGGGTATCCTTAGTGGACAGAAGCCACCTTGCTGCTCTGTGTCACCCCAAAGGGCCAAGCAGCTCCTGTTGTGATTGCTGGGGTGGGACTGGGTGCTCTGGGGAGGTTTTGGAGGTGCTGATGCTGACAAAGGCACCATGCTGGTTTGTCACCAGGGTTCCTGGGCGAAGGCGATGCTATCACCAAAGCAATCCAGGATGCACGGCAGCTGCTGCACGGCCACAGCGGGGCCATAGAGGGGTCACTGAGTAACCCCTACCGAAAGGTGAGCAAAACCTGCTGTACGGTTGTGATTTATCTCACCTTACCCCCCCAGTAGTGGCCACACTCAGGGTCTCTATCAATGGGAAGGTTCCCCTCTTAGCATCTGCTCAGGCACCCCAGCTCTGACCTGCCCCTGCCTGGCAGTAGATGCCCCTCTGCTCTCTTTCAGGACCACATTGGGATCGATTCTTCCCCAGGAAAAGAGAGGATGGAGGAGACCCCTGCCCACAGGCTGGACGAGGCCTTGTTAACCTGTGAGATGGATGGTAAGGACAGCACAGGGCCTGAGCACAAGAGAAGCTAAGAGCACCACAATGTAATCCACAACCTGCATTTCTTAACGTCTACTCAAAGTTGTCTCTTGGTCTGTGAATATCTAATACAAGGCCACAAAAGCTCTATTTTCAGCAGCTGAGACCCCATGGCTCCCTAGCTGAAGCCAATTTCTTTTCCTAAAGGATCTAAGAACTCCAAATTTATGAAAATCAACAGATTTGTTGGCCCTAAAATAGCCCTTTGGGGATGCTAACATGCATGCTCCTGAAGTTAGCAAATGCTTGGGTGTTTCTCTCTGAGTTTTGCCCATGCAGCATTTGAAGGTCTATGGGAAGAGCCTAGCACAGTGCATGACTTTGCTGCAAGTTTAAAGTTCTCACTCTGCATTGGGAGCTGCTGTTTGCTCCTTCCTGTTGGTTTCTGCATTTCATCCTTGGTCTCAGCCTTTCTCACTCTCCCCTTTGCAGGCTCACGGCACTTCCCTGAGTCCAGAAACAACAACCACATAAAGCGGCCCATGAATGCTTTCATGGTGTGGGCGAAGGACGAGAGACGGAAGATTTTGCAGGCCTTCCCAGACATGCACAACTCCAGCATTAGCAAGATCCTAGGTAAGTTGTCCCATAGCAGTGCATGGTCTACTCCACTCAGCTGGCCCCACCTTCCTTGCTGCTCCCACTCTTCTTCGAGATGATCCTGAGCCTCCCAGACATGAGGCCAGAGCTCAGTTTGGCTCCCTTCTTCGAGATGATCCTGAGCCTCCCAGACATGAGGCCAGAGCTCAGTTTGACTCCCAGCTTGAGTTATATGGAGGACAGGGAACTAGACAGAAGAAGGCATCTTCTAAAAAGCATAAGGCACTCTTCTGCCCTGGGGCATCAGCAGGATTCGGAGCATGTGGCCCCTTGCACAAACAAGGCTTGAGTACCATCTCCAGCTCACTCAGCAAAGCCTCAGCCAGAAGGCTTTCAGGGCAGATTCCTTCTCTGGCCAATAACCTCCCAGTCGGGGTGCAGAGCCCAGCACTGCTTTAATGGGAGAGCAGACTTTCCCCCTAGGAGACAGGATTTGAACCAGAAGCTGGGCTCACCATCCTCCAAAGCATACTCTCCCTATGAGGATGCTCCTTCCTCCTCTCTTGGAAGTTCAGGCCTTGAGTTTTCTTGTCATCATCTCACGTAAACCTACCAAAGCCTTGCATCTGTAGGACCCTGCTCTTGGCTGCCCTGAACCTCACATCCCCTCTGTGCTCAGCTGATCTTCAGCCGCTCTGTTCCCATCGGCCTGGTGTGATGCAGGTTTTCAGCTCTTTTGAGTGTCTGTAAGACCACGGGCCCCATGTGGCTGTGTCTTGCACCCTTCTGAGGATGGTGATTCTGCAACAGCTCTGTCCCACCAGCCCTTCGCCTCGGCTGTGGTTGTACATAGCACAGCCATTGCACCCTGGCCTCGCACAACCCCTCTAGCTGTTAAAAGAGGGCAGCATGGTCTCCAAAAAGCCTGTCCAGAGGACTGGGAACAAGCGTACAGGGGCACAATGCAGGGGTTCGGTGGGTTCCCTCTGGCAGACACGCCTTGTTCAGCCTCAGACTCATTTCAGCATTTTAAAGAAGAAACAGAACACTTCCCCTTGAATCGTGCTGGCAGGATCTGTGCCGTTTCCATCTTGCAGCCGACAGGGCTGGGGCATCCAGGAGCAGGCGCTCTGTGGTGTGCTGGTTGCTCTCATCGTAGGTGTCTACAGCTTTAAATAGCTAGCACGATTCTTGCCTGGGGAGCCTGAGCTGGTTTCTGCTCAAGGAATGCAAGTTTAGCAGGTGATACCTGTGCACGAGCGGTCCAGAGGCGACACTAGCCCGGGCTGGGGAGTTTCAGCTCCTGTGTGCTCTGCCTGCACGAGGAGCAGCTCCCAAAAATCTGGGTCTGAGCCAGCACGAGGGCGAGTGGTCAAATGCATGGGGGGAGGAGGCAGCCCAGGCGCTGCGGGTGGCTGTTCGCGTGCCTCAGTTTCCCGGGGATGCCAGGAGCGATGGCTTTCTCGTGGTGCGGGCGCTGGAGCCGGCACTCCCTCGGGGTGGGGGGAGCTGGGCCACGCTCGGAGGACGCAGAGCGCCTGCCCAGCCGGCTGCGAGCCCCGGCGGCGCGGGCCGGCACGCGCTGCGCTGCGCCCTGCGGCGGGTGCTGGCGGGGATGGCGATGAAGGTCACCGCCGGGGGAATGCGAGTCACATGGCGGCACGGGCTATTTTAGCTGCAGCACCTGCTCCCATACCTTGGAGAGGGCACAGAAGCGACAGCCCTGGCCGGAGAGGTGACCCGGGAAGGTCGGGGAGCGACCCGCTCCCGGCCCCGCGGGAAGGTGCTGCTAGCTGCGGTGCGGGGTCCCGCCTGGGCGCCCCGTGGCGCCTGGGACCGCAGCGCGTCTCCCGGGCCGGTCGAGGCCGCGGGGCCTCCCGGCTGCATGCAAATTCGGCCGCCGTTTGCGTAGCTAATTGCGCGTGCATTAATCCCCCTCGTGCGGGGGGATGTTGGGGGCCCGGGGGCAGCGCCGGGCTGCGCTGCAGCAGGCGGCCCGGGGGCAAGCGGCGGCAGGAGGTGAGCGTGCCCCGCGGGCGCTCTCCGCGCAGGCTCCCGGTGGAAGTCCATGACGAACCAGGAGAAGCAGCCGTACTACGAGGAGCAGGCCCGGCTGAGCCGGCAGCACCTGGAGAAATACCCCGACTACAAGTACAAGCCGCGGCCCAAGCGCACGTGCATCGTGGAGGGGAAGCGGCTCCGCGTGGGCGAGTACAAGGCGCTGATGAGGAACCGGCGGCAGGACGCCAGGCAGGGCTACTTGATAGGGTAACGCGCCCCTTCCTTGGGTCCGCGCGGGCTGGGGCGCCCGCGCGGCGCTCCAGGCGGGCGTCCCCGGCGGCGGGGGGGGGGGCCGGCCGGTGACTGCGTTCCCCTGTCCCGCAGGCCCCCGGGCAGCCAGCTGCCCGCCGCCGCCGCCGCCTCGGACGTGCTGTACCCGCGGGCGGTGGGCGTGCAGCTGGCGCCGCCGCTCGTGGAGCACTACCTGCCCCGCGCCGCGGACCCCAACATGCCCGTCATCGTCAACACGCGCAGCCTCAAGGACGGGGACGGCGAGGACGGGCACTCGGTGGCGGACGGCGAGGCGTACCGCTACAGCGAGGAGGAGGACTCGGAGGGCGAGGACAAGAGCGACGGCGAGCTGGTGGTGCTGACGGACTGAGGGCTGCGCGGCTGGAGCGGGCAGCAGCGGGCTCCCGCCGGGCAGAGCTCGGTGCAGCCCAGCGCAGCCCCCGGCTCGCGCTCGCGTCCCGCGTCCGGGCTAAGCGAGGCAGAGCGGCGCGCGCCGGCGCCGGTCCTCCCCTCCGCCGCCGTGCGGGGACCCGGCTGCGGCGGGGCCGCGGCGAGCCGGCAGGCAGAGGTGAGCCGTGCCGCCGGGGCGCGGGCCGGGGACCGCCGGGGCGCGGGCACCAGTGCCGCATCCGCGCAGCACCCGTCCGGTCCGCCCGCAGCCCTCTCCACCCCCCCCGCGGCTTTTCCCGCTCCTTCCGTAGAGCCGATTTTAGCTCTCGACCAGCCGGAGCACGAGCCAAGGGCTCCTCGAAGGCCTCCTCGCTTCTGACGCCTCTGGCCCACTCTGTAAATAAAGCGGGTGCCTGAGCAGCGGGTGCCTGAGCCGTCCCCCCTCGCCCCATCCATCCCCGGGCGTCCCTCCCGCTCGCGCCCCGGCTCCGCAAGCTGCAGGCTCCACCTGTGACCTGCATTGCAAAAAAAAAAAAAAAAAAAAAAAAACACAGAGGAAGAGCAAAATAGCAGCAATTAAAAAAAAAAGAAGGAAAAAAAAGAGAAAAAAAGGAAATTATGAAAAAAGCCAAACCAGACCTTGCTCCCTTCAGAGCCCAGCCCCGCGGCCGGCGCGGAGCCGGCGCGGAGCCAGCGCGGAGCCCGTGCACCGCCTTGTGGCACCAGCCGGGCACAGGCACGGCCGCGGCCTCGCTGCGCCCGGCGGTTTGGGGAGGCCTCGAGCCTCGGCGCTGCTGGGCTTTTTTTGCCGGCGACGTGGGAGGCATCGCAACGGCCCCGCCAGGCGCGTGCTGCGGCCAGCCGGGCCGGCAGCGAGGGGCGAGCCGGAGATCTGGGGCATTGCAGCTGATCTGCATGCTCTGCCCTTGCGAATAGGAGGGTAAAAAAGAGAGAGAGAAAAAAAATACCGAAAGCAAAGCATTAGGCCCCAGGTTGGAGAGGAAAGGACAAATCCAGGCTGTGCCCCGCAGGCCGAGGGAGCCCGCTGCCTCCTCGCCCCCCCGCAAAGGGCTCGTCTCCCTTCCCCTCCTTCAGAGCTTTATTTATTCCCCCTCCCGTGCTGCTCTCGCGGAGCCGGGCCGCGGTCCCCAGGGAAGGGATGCCGGGCCGGCGGCTCCGGGAGCGGGATGAGCCGTGCTGCCGAGGGGGGCTGCACTCGGCCGCCCTCCGCCACCGTGCCCGGCTAACATGCAACTCTTGTTCTCGTTTTTTTTTTTTTTTTTTTCTTTTTTTTTTTTTTTAAAAAAGACTGTAAATATAGATAGAGCTTTATTTTGTTAATAAGACGAGGAGTAACTTAACCTGTATATTTCACATACTTGTTTACAACTGTCTCCCCTCCCGCCCCCTTGGCGCAATAAAACGACTTTTTGGAGCAGAGACCCGCGCTCGCCTCCGCCAGCCTCGGCCGCGGGCTCCTCCGGCGGCGGGTGCCTGGGCTGCGGCGCCAGGCGTGCAGGGCGCGGACGCGGGCTGCTGTCCCCCCCCCTTCCCTGCCCTCCTTCCAGCACGGCCCCCTCCTAAAGGCTCTGCCTCCCTCCAATGTAGCCACGCAGGGGGCCGGATCCCGCTGGCTTGGCTAAATTCCCCCTTTTCCCGGCCGGTTGCTGTTGCCTGCTCTGCTGGGGGGGGGGGGAAGAGGCAGGCGAGCGCTGCGCGCCGTCCCCAGCCCACGCCGCCACCCCCGCATCGCTCACGCGCAGGTCAGGGGCTCGGAGGTGTGCGAGGGGACACGGGCAGCCCGCGGTGCGAGGAGCTGCGTCCTGGGGAGAGGCATCCGCCAGCCCCTCTGCTCCTGCTCCAGCCTCCCCCGCAGCCGACCCGCGCGAGGGAGAGGGGCCGGGTGCCCCCCGCGGCCGTCCCTTCGCCTGCAAACTCCTGCAACACTGGCCACGGACTCGCTGTCCCCTAACATCCAGCTACCAGCAGCTTTTATTTTGCACCCAAACACCAGGTGCAACAGAAGGGCCGTCGCTTGCTGGGGTGGGTTTCTGCCCCCTGGGAGAGGGGACGTGGCCTGGTCCCCAGCCCCACTGCAGCCGGGGCAGGCGGCAGAGCAAGGCTCTGCTCCCCAAGGCTTCAGCTGGTCTCACCCACCAACCCGACCCGCAACAGCTGTCATGAGCTGGGCAGTGCTCAGCGACGCCCGGTCCAGCCCCGCCGAGCCTGCGGCGCTGGGGAAGAGCTGCCGCCCGGCAGCCAGGGGCAAAGCTGCGCCCACTTCACAGGGCAGGGTGGCTTCGTCCCCTTTAACTCCCGTCCAAAAGAGGCACGAGAGTTTCCTGGGCTCTGCTGCAGCCCCAGGGCAAGGATCGAAGGGAAGAGCTGGGCTCGCACCCAGCCCGGTGCCCTCGAGCCCTGCCGATCCTGCAGGCACAGCACTGAGCAGAGGAAAGACGGCCCGGAGGGGGGCAGGACTCTCTCTATTTGGGGGCGAAAGGGGAGGCTGGGCAGGGGCCGAGACCCCGGCGTCGGGGCTGGGGGCCGGCTGCTGCCCCTGCGTTGGATGATGCAGGATGCTGCGAGCAAAGCCAAGACCGGAGAGAGGGGTAGCGGCGAAAAGAGACTACGGCCTCAGAGAAAAACAGACAGCGCCACGGGATGAGTGTATTGCAGCGGGAGCAGGCGCCCAGCACCTGCCAGCAGACGCTCGCCGGCCCCGGCCCTCGGCAAGCGGCACGGCCACTGCTGCCTCGCCGGGACACAGCCCTTCGCGAGGCGGGCTGCAGTGGCACCAGCCCCGCTTTCGAGAGGGCCCCACGACGGCCTGAAGCGAGACGGACCCCGGGAAGGGCTGAGAGCCCAGGAGGGTCCCGGGGCCGAGCGAAGGGGGCTGTGAAGGCGAGATGGGCACAGCGTGTGCGTCAGGCAGCTAAAGCAACCGGGCAGCGCTGGCCACGGCGGTCAGGGCTGCCGAGCGGCGGCGGGGGGCATCCGCGTCCCCCCTCGGGGACGGCACCGAGGGAGCAAACCGGGTGCCAGGCGAGCAGCGGTAGTGCCAGCGCCGCGTGGACCCGCCAGGCACCCGGGCTCGGCCTTAAGGCGATGGTAAGGCTTCCTGGCGTAGGCAGGGGCCTCGCTGAGGCTGTGGTCCTCCTTAGCGTCTCATGGTCCAATCTCAGGTATGTCCAGGGTCTCCTTTAATCGGTGGCTGGGTCAGAGATCCTCTTCCCCCTTCCCACCATCGGGATCTGCCCTCAGCCCCGGCTGGGGCGGGGAAGGGCAAGGGGGAGGCGAGGGCTGTGGACGCAGCAAGGACAAAATAGCTCAGGGTCTCACGGGCCGGAGATGCTATTTGGAAATCTGTAGGGCTGTGACTACCGGCTTCATCTTGAAGTACTGTTTAAATCTTAGCTTTGCATATCTGCCGAGAGAAAGGGACGGACGTGAGACACTTGCTCCTGCCCCAGCTTCAAGTCTCCTGAGCACAGAGCATCCCTCCAGCAAGGAGGGACCACTGCAATCCATTTGCTTGGGAGCAAATGCCATGGGACCCGGGCAGAGCTGGCTGTCACTTTTCCAGGAGCTTCTGATCGAAAGCAATATGAGATGGCATGCGAGCAATTGCTGTCGTTTGCCATTGCCCTGCTGGGTACTATGGACATGCATGTGCCGCTTCCTCGGGGCTGAACAAGCCTGCTTTGGCCAGGGAAGGGGCTCAGCCCGCAGCACTGCCCCTTCCCCTCCAGCCCTGGCTCCCGCAGCACAGGGCTCACTCACCTTAAGAAGTTAAAGTCTATGGTAGAGTATTTATCTTGGATCAGGCCCCAGCATGCCCAGAGGAAATGGGATGCCTGCAAGAGACAAAATACAGATCAGAAACTGGCACGAGGCGCCCCTGCCTGCGGGAAGGTCACTTGTCTCTCTCCCGGCCAGGTCCCAGACCTCCCGTGGCTGTGCTGAAAGGACGCTGAGTCCCAGCCAGCCGGGAGCCTGGCCCGAACGTGCATTTTTATATGCTCCGGAGGCTGGTCCCAGCCAGGGCGAGGGATCCCAGCAGGCGGGTGCTGTACAGCTGCACAACATGCTCGTGGCACCAGCCTCGGCATTTGCAGCTGGGCTGGGCTGGAGCACTGTCCCACGTGTCCCTCCTGAGCCCGGGAGGGGATCGAGCGCTGGTGGGAGCGATCCCTGCTGCATGGGAACCTCAGCAAACAGCTCTTTGGGGAACGGCGGAGGGCAGAGCACAGGCAGCCACTGGCTCCTTCTACTCCTGGCTTTTGCTTTACCAAAGAGGATTTCCCTCACATTTGGCTGCACACAGTCTATTTGGCTCTCAGGAAGGGATGGCCAAGGTTACAGCCATCAGGGACAGTGTGTCCATTGGAAACCTTGGTCAGATGGCTGGAGGCCAGGGCTATCTTTGACCTCGCCCAGGGGCTCAGTGCCCCTGACATGAAGCCAGGCTTTTTGGAGCAGCCTCCTGCCCTCATCCTGAAACACCCAACCCCTAGTGGCTGTGCTCACGGCTTCACCGTCTCCTCCTCCTCGCCAGCTCAAGCGCAGCAAGGAGCCCCCTGCTCAGCAGAAGAAATCCATCCTGAGGCCAGTCTTTGTTAGAGGCAGCCCAACTTGACAACCCCACTTCATTGCTGGACACAACCCTCGAGCTGATGCATGTGGTAGAGAATTGCAGCATCTCCAAACCACCAAACAAGCTCTTGACCCCTTTACCCTCCAAGGAGGGCCACCTCCACACAAGCATCACTCTCCAGCTGCCTCCTCCCCACCTTTGGCACTCACTAAAGCAAACTTGTTCACTTGCACGTAGAGAGCCTCCAGCTCCTTCTCAGACACAACTGCTCCTCTGCCTCCTTGGTCCTCCTGGGTCAGCTGCTTGTAGGCCTGCAGGTAGGAGCGCAGCCACTGCAGCTGGATCTCCTTGCTGGGGTAGAGGCGGTAGTCCACCTCCTTCACGCCTGCGAGGAGAGTCCATCGTTACCAATGGCCAGGAGGAAGAGGAGAAGGGAAGGGGACGATTTCTCCAGGGCAGAGCAATGTGACCAAGGGGCTCTCCCCACACATGACCAGTGGAGTAAAATCATTGCAGGTCCAGGCTTGGGAATTTGGAGGATCGACCCTCTGATTTGAGCCAACCTACCCAGCCCTTGCATCACGACTAAAGAGAGTTGGGCTCTTCCAGATACCACATCTTAGCAACACTCAGGCCTCTTGCTGCTGATAAAACAGGGATCAAAGAGAGAAAAGACCCTCCCCGGCACATTGCTCTAACCAAGCACAGCCCTGGGAGAAGCTGCCTCCATTTCCTATGGCAGGATTGAGGTTCTGCACCCTCCCTTCCCTGAGGACAGGAAGACCATGGGAGAGCAGTTGCAAGCTGGGGGTTGCCTTTGGTGCCACGAAGGAGAGTCCAACTCACCTGCAAATTCGTTGAAGTGATTCCCGATGTCAAAAGCCTGGTAGTTGTAGCCGGTGTACTCGTAGTCTATGAACCGCACGTGCTCTGCGGAAGCCAAAGCAAGAGCTGTTACAGGTGCTGGGGACAAAGCCTGCAGTCCTCAGTGAGGCTGGCAGACTCATGTGCCAGGATGCTGCTTGGGGGGCAGACCCACTCCTATGGGGATGCAAAGCCACCACCACCAACCTTCAGTGCCATTGTAGATGATGTTCTTGCAGAGCAGGTCGTTGTGGCAAAGCACCACGGGGGACCCCAGCTGGGAGAGAGTTTCCTTCATCCAGGCCAGCTCATGCTCAAGTACTTCCAGGCTGGGCATGTCCAGGTGGAGGCTGGGGAAGAAGAAAGGGGTGGAAGCACTGCTGCTCACAAGAAACCTCTTGTGGAGGCAGAGGGAAATAGTTCCCCCCTGCTTCCCTCAACACGTTTTATAAACAAACTGAGCAGTAACACAAAGCAGCTCTAGCAAGGCAGTTCATGGTGGGGAAACCAGGCTGAGCGTGGGGTGCCCAGCGCCTCCTCGGACACGCTGCATGGCACCGTGGCAGCCGGCGCGGTGCATCAGCCCTGCCTTTCTGCTCACTTAGCCCCACATCCATCCCCCGAGCTTCCCCAAACCAGCACAAGGAGCCTCCCAGCACTCGCCAGTGAAGCATCCAAGCAACCCCAGGGCAACGGGAGCTTTTTTGGACTCCCCATGGTTACACACACTTTTAAAAACCTCCAAAGTTTCAATTCCAAGAAAAGCATTCGTTAATGATTACCTAATTGTCTGGATGTAAGGGGCAGACTTGGGTGAAGTCTGCCTGCAGTATGGCGAGTACTAAGAAAAGCCCTGGATCCTGCCGCAGCCGTTCAGGGAACAAGGTTAATCATTTGCTTGCCCTCAAGTCCATTCACCTCCACCACCTGTTGGGGCTGCCCGCATCCTTCCAACATGTCCTGGCTTGGGCTGACACAGTCACTCACCTGACATGAACCTGAGCTCCCGGCGAGGCCTCAGCTGCCCAAAAAGGGAATGAACTGACTTGAAATGGGGACAGCCTGCTCCAATCCATAGCGGATTTGTAGCGTCCCCTCCACCAAGATTAGCTGAATTTTGCTGCTCAGATCCCCACCACGAGAAGGGCTGAGCTTCACCTTATTCTAGCTCTGGCTTAAAATGCAGGCCTCCATCCCGCAGACCTCCTCTGCTCACAGGGGCTGATCCAGATGATTGCTTGCTGACGGATCCAGATCCAAAAGTAGCCATGTGGCTGGTCCCAGCACAGACACTCTCCCAAAATCTCCTGCTAGCAAACCTCAGATTTCAGGAAAGGCTTTACCTGGGAACCAGGGCTGTCTCCCCCAAGCCCGTACGAGCAAGACTTAGAGATGGGTGGGCAGTGGATGCCCAAGCGAGAGCCTGGCTCTTTGGGATCCCTCTGCCTTTACCTGGGGTTGGATACCTTTGGGCTGAGATCCATCTTCACGAGGGCGAGGTATTTGTGCAGTTTCTGCCACAGGATGGGCTTGGGGATGCTGCCGTTGGCATGGATGGCGTGCACCCGGGCCATCTCCTGGGCCACCAGCCTGCAACAGGCCACAGAAGTGCAGGTGAGAGGTGGCCGGGCGCCAAGACCCCCAAAAGCAGCACCCCTTAAAAATAGGTTTGAGACCTCTCAAAAGAGGCTCCTCCAAAGCAGTGTTTAAAAATTCAGGGTCAAGACAGCTAAAACTTCTCTCTGTAGCATTTTTAGCTGCATATCTTTGAAAATTTTCAGGGTACTGCTTCGGTCAACAACAGCATTCACCTTTCCAGGGCAAATTTAGATAAAAGTTGACATTCTTGTGCAATCTCTTCATTCAGCAAAACACAGCAAAAAACCTGCTGCAACCTCGGCATCACCTGGGAATTTAGCCTGTTTATCCCTCAGCACCCATCCAGACTTGTGTATGCAAACGATACCAGAGAAACCGAGATAAAAGTGCCCCAAAAGTAGTTGGAGCAATTGCAGGGAGGATGAGAGCAGCCCAGAAACACAGACAAACCCCTCATCCCGCCCTCGAGACGCACCGTCTCCCCTCTCACGTCTCCGACCCACGGCAGCGCTCCCCTCCCCCCAGGCCCCCCACCTGAATATGCAGGGGTCCCGCACGTGGTCCGGTCCCAGGGCGATGCCCGGCATGAACTCGTAGCACAGGCCGTTCTGGAAGGCGCAGTAGAGGTCGGGGGCACAGCCGTGGGCTTGCAGCACCTGGAAGTTTTTCAGCTCCGTCTCCCGGTCCACGAAAAGCTCCGTCTTCCTGCCATAGACGCGCACCAGCACCGCGTCTGCCATGCCCTCGTCCGTGTAGCAGGCCACCAGCTTGTTGGTGATGCCATCGGTGAAAAGCTGGAGGAGAAGACGAGTGTGTGTGTGTGGAGGGGGTGGGATGGTGGTGCGGTCACCGGGCATGGGGCAAAGGCTGCCCCAAGTCCCCCGAGCCCGTGTTAACGCTCGGGGCCCCGCAGGTGGAGAGGTGCTGTGATCCGCGTTCCAGCGGGCACACGGGACCCTGTTCAAAGATTTTTCCTCCAGGTCACTACCGATACCTTTACGTCCCTGCCGCGCAGCTGGGCATGAGGCTTCCCTGCGGTGCAAACGGCTGCCCAGGGCGATAACAGGCAGCGGGTGAATAACCCAAACACTTCAGTCCCGTTTTTTCCCAGGCAGAGCCTCCCGTGCAACAGGCTTGAGGTGCAGCTACAGGAGAGGCTTGCGCGAGCACGAAGCTGCAGCACCCACAGCAGCTGGGGGAAGCGCCTGTGGCGGGTGAGTTTGGGAGGCCTCGAGGTTCACCTGCAAACCTGGGCTCCGCACGGGGCCACACAGGTGAAGCCTGAGCTTGGCAAAGCCCAGCATGGTTGGGGTGGAAATCTACCACTGTTTTTCACCTGGGAGCTCAGGAATAGCTAGAGGTACTGCACGCACACTTGGCGTCCGAGCCGCCCTGGGAATCGGTCCCAAAAATCAGTGCAATTCACTTGGCGCAAAACAAACCCCGGTAAACAAGGCAGAGCAAACACCACCAGCCCATCTCCTCCTCCTGATCCTCCCCGCGGGGCTGGGCTGCGCGGGAGTCACTGATAGGCAGAGACGTCGCTGCTGGGGACGTCTCTTGTCACTGCTCTGATGGCTCCTCACAGATGGAAAGCGAGTTCTGTTCTCGCGCCGCCCTGGCTTGGCCGGCTGCCCACGCACATGGAGCGCCCGCGGCCGGCATCGCCTCCCGCGCCGGGGGAGCCCGGGCCGCGGTCCCCTCCCTGCCCCACGCACGGCATGGGGCGGCCGCGATCGCCTCCAGCGTGCTGCGAGATCTGGGCTCCCGTCGCCCAGCGGGGCGCGCGGGAGACCCCTGCCCAGCCGCGGGCGGGATGCTCGGCAGCGCCGCTGAGCCCGCCGCGGGTCCCGCGCGAGACGGGGCCGGCCGAGGGCCGCGGCCGGGCATCGCCGTGCCCCGCGGAGCCTCCTCCGCTCACGTTGCTTCTTCCCCCCTTTCAGTTCCGCAAGACGGAGCGGGAGGGGAGCGACGGCTCGTGCTACGGGTGCTCGGGGTGGAACGCACGCCGTCTAATTTTAGACAACTCACTCAGCAACTCACACTCCTATATAGGCCTATATATAGGGCTCCCTATGTAGCCTCCAGAGGGAATCTCAAAGCACTGGAATTAGACACCTAAAGTTACACGGCACAAATGCCCCTCGCTGCGCAGCTGCGTGGTGCTGGCTCTCGGGGCGGGCAGCGGCCGGGGCTGCAGCCCAGCCGTGGGCGCCGGCCCCTCGGGCTTGCACGAGGCTGCTGCTGTCTCACCTGGAGCTGCGCAAACTGAAGCGACTCCTCCTGTGTCAGATAACTTGGGTTTCTGCCATGCTTCGCTCTCCCCTCTCCTTGTCCTGCCAGACCCAAGAGAGCAGAAATCTGGCAGACAAAAGCTGCCACGGCCCATCAGGGTGAAAGAAGCGGCAGCCCTGAGTCAATCCCCTCTGCGAGCTGCCCGCAGCGGTGCCGTCAGCTGCAGGTGAGCAGGGATGGCTCCACGCTGAGATGCTCAGCTCTGCCTCAGATGCTGAGTCCTCACGCTGCTTTGTTTTGTTCCTCAACAGCCCAATGAGCCCTTTCCAGAGGGTTTAATGGGATTACAGAGCCTTATCCCCCTTGAACACCATGCCATTAATTTTGGAGACTTGCACGTTGTTTGTCAGTGCATGCACGCATAGGCTCTCTTGGTTTGGAGACGGCAGCTCCTCCAGCTCCCAGCAACAAGCACAGATGCTCAGGAGATGCCCAGAGTTGTTCCTTGTGGATCTCATGCACTGAAGGTCCCAGTCCTCCCCTGGTGTTGCTGCACTACAACAGTGGGGAGGAAGCAAGTGCAGCTCTGCACAAGGCACAAGGAAATCAAGGAGCCTTGCAGCAATTAAACGAGGGGAGAGACCCGAGCGCTGCGCAAAGGCAGGGAAGAGAAGCGGCTCTGCCCCGTGGTGCTGCACCACGGCCAAGGCAGCGGGGCTTGCTGTGGGCTCTGTGGGTCAGACACACACCGTGGGCCCGTCACAGCTCCCCTCCTCCTCCGGCTCCCGCAGAGCTGTCCCCGGCGCAGCCCCGCGGCACGCTGCCACGCTTGCTGCCTCCCCTGCGCGCAGACACGCACCCGGCCCACGCAGGCACTCCCACCTCCGCTTCGCGGCACGGGGGGCTCCAGCACACCTCCCCGGAGGGCAGCCAGGGGACTATCTCAGCAGGGCACCAGGTTGCCAAAGTTGGACTATACAAGTCCTGGAAGGCAGAGCAGGGCCCTCCGCCACGCCGCAGTCCTCGCAGCGGCTTGGCTCCACGTCCCTGCTGCTCTTCTTATCACGGGATGAGCAATGGAGGAGTGCGTGCTTCTCCGATAGTGCGGCTGGCTGACTCACCGACAAACGCCTGTGTCTTTTCTGTGCAGAGATGCTTCTGCCCAGGGATAGAGTCTAAGGGATGAGGAGCCAGAGCCCTGGAAAGGGGCATAACCTAGAGCAAAAGCATCTTCTCCCACCAGGGGCTGAACATCGCAGTGACTGGAGGGCAGGTGGAGGGGGCATACAGACCCTTTTTCCCTGCCTTTTGCACCCTGCCCCAATCCCTGGGAGATTTTTACATGCCATGAGCGCAGCCTGGTACAGTCACACCAAGCAGCTGTGCACTGACACCGTGCAGCTAGGTGGTGTGAACTGGGCGCCGCTCCAGGGAGTGGAGGAAAGCTAACAGGAACGCTAATGGGAACCAGCTGAGAACCGGTGCACAGCTCCAGTCCTTTCCCAAGAAGCTCTTGCAATAGCAGTTAAGGGAAATGCAACTTGAGTTTTTTCCCTAACTCCCAAGTTTTTTTTTTTATTATTTTTTTTTTATTAAAAACATATACATACATGCAAGCTGCTGCTGAACACTGACTCCCCTCCAGCGCCTGGAGAGGACCTGGATACCAGAAAGTTGGGGTCTTTTATGAACATGAGTCTCTAATGCTACCAGAATCGGTGAGGCATGCTGTCCCCCCTGCTGTGCTAGGTGCTGTACAAACACGGAGCCCAAGACATTTCCTGCCCTTAAAACTTTGCAGTCTGAGGAACTCTTAACTCAGAGCTTCCTGTCTATTACCATCTGCCCTTTCATATATATTTTCCTGCAGCTTCTTGTATTTAATTACACTTAGCTATTAATACATTTTTAATGACACGCCAGGCACACGGGAAGCATGTGCCTTTAGAGGACATACATACACACGTACATGCATTTGAGCGCATCTAGCTCCGGGGCTTCTCCGCTCCTGTGCCCACTGCCAGGAGCCCAAAGACACAAACCCCATCAGCCTCATGCTTCCAGCCCAGACGTGGTACCCAGAGGCAGAGGAGAGAAGGGTGAAACAGTCAGGATGCCAGTGCCACACTAGCAAGCCCCGTGCGGACCCGCTGTCTGTGCCAGCCCATCTCTCCCAGCCGCTGCAGCGAACCCCTGCCAGCCTGTGACAACTGAGCCCTGCTCGGGAGCCTGGCGCTGAATCCCAGCTCCCATTCCAACTTGAACATCCAGAGCAATGGTCCCAGCAAAGGTGCGAGCCCCACTCAGTTACCTGCTGCAGTGATGGCACTCGGCAGCCCCACTGTGCAGCACGGGGTACAGGGGTGCAGCACCAACAGGGCCAGTTCCAGGGGAACACAGTGCACAGGCTGCCGCCCTCCTGCCTTCGCCAACCTCAGCAGCCCTGAGGGACCCTGGGGACATGCTTGCACCCGCAGTCACCATTCAGCATCCCCCCCCCCCCAAAGGGGTCTCCAAAGCCTGCTGGGGGTGGAGACCTTCGCATACCTGATCAGCCCCAGCCAGACTCCCAGAATGGGGGCAGGATGCTATACACTCCTTGGCAGGCTCTGTAGTCCCCCTAAGATGGGTCCTATAGCAGCCCTCAGGCAGGACCTACTGCCCTGCCAGGTGGACCTTATTGCCACCCCAGAACGGGTCCTATAGGGTCCCCCAGAGTGGACGCTATAGCCACCCTCAAGGATGGACTCTAGAGCCCCCTCAGGCAGGACTTATACCCCCCCCCGGGTGGGCCCTACAGCGGCCACCAAGCGGGCCCCGGAGCCCCCTCGGGTGCCCCACAGCCGGCGGGAGGGCTCGCCGGCGGGATGCAGCGGCCGGTGCCCGGGAGCCCCGGGCAGGCTCCCCAGCGCTGCCCCCCCCCCCCCCCCCCCCGCGGCGGGCTGTACCTTGGTCTTCACCCGCGCCGTCTCCCAGGCGGGTCTCAGCTCCCGCATGAGCCGCAGCGCCCCGGGCAGCACGTCGCCCTCGTCCACCGCAATGCCGAGGTGGAGCACGGCGGGGGCCCCGCCGCCGCCGCCGCCGCGCAGCGCCTCCGCCGCCGGGCAGTCGGGGCAGCGGCCGGGCGGCACGGCCATGCCCAGCTCGGCGCGCCCCGCGCCGCGGCCCATGTGCCGGGGGCTGCCGCGGGGCCGGCGGGCGCGGGGAGGAGCCGGCCGCCGCTGCGAAGCCATGAGTCACGGGCCCTCCCCCCGCCCGCCCCCCGCGGCAGCGCGCCCGCCCGCCGCCCGCATTGTGAGCGCGGCGGGGCCGCGGCCACCGCGCCGGGGGGGGCAGCGGGGCAGCGCACCGGCCCCCCACCGAGGGGGGGGCGTGGAGCGGAGCAGCGCACCAGCCCCCGCACGAAAGGGAGGAGCGGGGCAGCGCACCGGCCCCCCACCGCGGGGAGGGGGCAACGGGGCAGCGCACTGGCCCCCCACCGAGGGGGGGGGCGTGGAGCGGAGCAGCGCACCGGCCCCCGCACGAAGCGGAGGAGCGGGGCAGCGCACCGGCCCCCCACCGCGGGGAGGGGGCAACGGGGCAGCGCACCGGCCCCCCACCGAGGGGGGGGCGTGGAGCGGAGCAGCGCACCGGCCCCCGCACGAAAGGGAGGAGCGGGGCAGCGCACCGGCCCCCGCGCCCGAGAACGCCTCGGCTCCGGCACCGCGGGGAACGGTGCAGCGCACCGGCCCCCGACCCGGGGATGGGGGTGGGGGGAAGAGGAGCGGAGCGGGGCAGCGCACCGGCCCCCAACCCGGGGGGGGGGGGGGGGACAAGGGGAGAGCGGGACAGCGCACCGGCCCCCGCGGCGGGGAGCGCGTCGGCTCCGGCCCCGCGGAGCGACCCCCGGGCGCGCCGGGCCCCGCCGCGCCGCGCACCGAGGCCCCGCCGGGCGCGCGCTCCCCCCGCGCCCCCCCGGGGCCGGGACGTCGCGCCCGGAGGCGGCCTGGCAGGAGCCTGGCTCCGGCAGGGACGCGTCTCCTCCGGCGGAGATGGCCCTGCCCCGAGGCCCGGCGCCTTCTCACACACGCCGTAGCGATGGGGTTTGCCGGCGGGGTGGAGAGAGGTCTGATAATTAAAGACAGAGCATTACTCGCCCTTTGGGCCAGTCCCCCCCACCCCCCCAGCCTGGCTTCATTATCAGAGGAAATAAGAACTGCACATGGCTTGGAGCGAAAAATGCCCCCTCCAAAGTTTACAGCTGGCTGCAGCTGAAACCAGCTAAATGGACCGTGGAGACTTGGGGAAAATCGTTTAAGGAAGGGGAAAAAATAAAGCAATCAGTTCCTTGGGTTTCTATATATAGAACAAGCTCTGTCAGTTTTAATAAGATGGTCATAATTGCTCCGGCCGCTTTGCTGGGCTGAGGGTGGCCTAATTGCTTGGCCATAACGATCAGAAGTGTTAATACGGGGCAGTTGCAGGTTAGCAGTGCCTTGCAGCCAGAACTGCGCAGCAGGAACCGGGAAATGGCCCTGGCAAAGGCCATTAGAGGTGTTAATAGGCTGGCTTAAGGGGCCCAAGCACAGCACCGCAGCAGCCCAGGCGTTTCTTGTTCCTACTGCTCACGACTGTGCTGAATGGGAATAGAATTGGATCCAAGAAACATCCTATTTTAGGCCACTCTGACCATTTTCCAGCTAAGAGCTATAGCCAGAAGCCATTATGTTTTTTTTTCTTAAGTCACCCGTGTGCTTTTGTAAGCTCAGATCCACTCGTGTCTTCTCCAGACCAGAGCCTTTGCAGCGTGGAGGAACAGGCAGAGAAGGCCCAGTTATTTTTAAGCAGAGAATTTCCCTGCTGTAGGAAGGAAATGCAGAAGCTTGCCAGTGTGTCTATGCAGCCAAAAGGTTGCGCAGAGGCCGGGCTGCAGCTCAGAAGCTGCCTCGTGCGTGTGCCCCCTCGCTGGAGCTCCCCCCGCGGCTCGGCCTCCCTCCCGCGCGCGCCGCCTTCGGGGCCGCCGGTTCCCAGCCCCGAGGATTTCCTGTGCTCGCGAGCAGACGCGCGGTGGGTACGCAAGCGCGCGCAGGAAACGCTGGATGGAAGCGAGAGATGCGCTGACCTCTGGGGCCCCTTCCCTCCGCCACCAGGCCCCAAGCGGCGCTTGCAACGGCGCCTACATGCCGCTACCTGTTCTTGCTGCCGCCGCAGGAGCCGCAGATCGGTGTCTGCAGGCAGTGATTGAAACACCACCGTCGGGTGGCTGGAATGTGCCAGCCCTGGAAACCTGGGGTTGTGGGTGCTGACATTACGAGGTTCGAATGCTCCAGCTAGGCTCTACAGCCACAGAGGCTGCTGCCCTCCCACCGGGGACAAACATCCGCCTGGCCACATCCTCTCCGTGCGAGCCTGCGCTGCCGCTCTGCGTGCCAGGGAAGGGGACGAGGTGCCTCACGGGGAGGCAGGGCTGCGAGCGGGCGCCGAGGCTGATGCCTACCTGGCTGGAAAGGTCACACAGCAGCAGCCGTTTCTGTGCTTAAAGGAGCATCACGCTCCCAAAAAACCGTTGCAGCCTGCGAGTCATCTGGTGTCAGCCTGTGCTTCGGGCAGCACTGGGAATTCATCAGCAGTAGCTACCGGCGGCAGAAATGAGGGCAAGAAGCTTCTGCAAAGCGATTGCACTCAGATGGTGACTTGCTCCAGAAGCCTGAACGTGCTTTGCTTTGCAGGCACGTTTCCCAGGGCTCTGCTGTGGTCGTGAACCATGGCAGTAGCGTCACCTGAGCTGGTCAAACTGGAGGCGAGAGCACGCTGCAAACTGCTCGGCATGGTGGAGCTCTGGGATTAGCAGCAGACGCGCTGTAACTCGAACCACCGCGGCGCTCCCGCATAGCTCGAAACGTCAGCGGCCAGACCGAGCGCTCCCAGCTCCAGCACGCGCCTGCCTGCTGCGTGTCGCCACACGCGGGCAGCGCGGAGACAAACCACTGGCTGTTAGCTTGAGCCAACAGGGCAAGGAAAGCAAATCCAGGCAGTGGGGCAGCAAGAGCTGCCTTCCTGGTGGGGCAAAGTCAGCCACCCTTAAGTAGAGAGGCAGGCGCCTTCCCCTCCCCAAAGGGCCATAAAGCAGGTGCACAGCCGGGCCCCCCTGCCTGGGGGTAGGACTAGCAGGGGTAGCCCACGCAGAGCAGCTCCCCCATTTGCCTCCTGGGGGAAAGCAGTTTGAGGCACAGATACTGCTTGCAAACCTTCACCTCCTGCAAAAACACTTGCTTGCTCTTTGAACTGGGACTTGACCTGGGGTATATACACGCTCCTCAGTGTGAATGCTGCCCAGAGTCTCTATCTGAGAGAGCTGAAGCGTAAATATTCCCTTTCCCAGGTCTGGGTGGTGCTGGGACCCTGCTTGCGAGCTGGCAGAGCCCAGCCCTGCTGCCCTGGCTGCCCCTGCATGCTCACCCGGGGTCTGCACTGGGGCCCAGGGCAGCAGGGCTGGCACAGCAGCTTCCAGCAAGGGCAGGATGCGGATTAACCCGAGGCACCTGGAGCGGCCAGGGAGCATCCTTTACGGCTTCAGCTTAATCTCCTCCTGGCTCGTGCTGCAGGCTTCAGAGCAAGGTGCGGAGCACCAGTGGAGCTGGACGATGTTTTCCTTTGCCTTGAGGCGGGCTAGGAGCAGGCATGATGCTACCATGGCTCAGCCTGGGGTGGGAGCTTCTCTAGCCTCATTTGCCATCAAGCTCTTAGGGCTGATTGCATCTTCTAAAGAGGGGTGCAGCATGGACACAGAGGAAAGGAGGTTTATCATATCATCCAAACAGCCCCAATTTGCCTGCATGTAGAGGCACTGGCACTAGCTGGGAGCATGTCTCACTTTTGTACAGGAACAATATAAAAGCAGCGTGTCTGCGACAGTGAATCCCAATAAAGGAATACTTGTTTCCCAGTTCTCTCAAGAGTCTGTCCCATTTCTCCCTCCTCTGCAAGAACAAGCATCAATTCAGCAGCCTGTTGCTTTGAGGTTTTGTTTAATGCAAAGTCACGGAGGGGAATAGGGTTAACACCAGCTCAAACTGTCATTAAACACAGCCAGATTACTTTTTCTCCCACTCGGAGAGTAACGCGGACTGTGACAAATCATCACTCCTCAGTACATCTGCAACCTGCCAGCACCGCCGGCTTCTCCACGCGCTGGTTTTACTATTGCACCTCACCCTGAAATCTCCGGAGCTGCCACTCCACACACGTGATGCCGCTTCGACCTCCACGCTGAACGTGCTCGGTAGAAAAAGCATTTCAGGCTCCGCTCTCCCCGGAAGCAGAGACTCTCGCAAAGCGGAGCGGGGCTTTGGGAGCGGGAGAGGCTTTGCTTCAGTACAGAGAGGAGGCGGCTGCATTTTAAGGCAACGCCGTTCTCGTTCGCACTTCAAAATGCTCCTTCTCGGCGGTCCTCTCGCCTCCGAGCCGGCTGCCTCCCTCCGCCCCGTACCCCCTCGCCGTCAGAGGGCCGTGGCAAAGCCGATGCGGTTGTTGCGCCGGTCGAACTTGGTGTAGTAGTGCCCGATGAAGCTGGCTCCCAGGATCCAGAGAGGGCCGGCCGGGGGCGGGATGTCCAGGCCCGCGAAGGCCACGACGCAGATGTCCTCCCCGTACTGGGACTGCTGCGAAGAGAGAGGAGGAGACCCGCGGGGTGACCGCGGGGCCGGTGGGAGGTCCCCGCTCCCGCCGAGTGACCGCCAAAGGGTCGCTCTTCCCAGAGAAATGCCTTCTGCTTGGCCCCGACCTCCCTCTCTCTGGGAGGCAGGAGCCCTGCTTCTCTCAGCGCTTTTCCACCCATCCCAAATCTCCCTGAAAGCACCCAGTAAAGCTGGGCTTGTCCAGACACCACTGCAGATCGGGAGGGCTTTGGGAAGGAGAAGCATCGTGCTGGGGCGCGCTGCAGCCGCGCAAGGAGGTCCGCGGCGGGACGCCCGCTTACCCGGAGGACGTAGGCTGAGCCGCTGAGCCCGTAGGCCTTCCCCCCCAGGTGGAAGGAGATGTTGGGCAGCTGCGGGACTTTGTCACAGTCGACAACGAACTGCAGGAGGAAGGAGACAGAGCTGAGCCACATCTGCGGGGCGCGGGTGGGGGCAGCCGGGAAGGAGGAGCGCGGCAGGGACACGGGCTCGCTCACCTCTCCCTCGGCCATTTCGGCCGCCCCGATGGCTTTCATCAGCACGGACACGGGGCCGGCCGGGCCGGTGATGTAGGACGCTCCCGTGTCGATAGCCACTGAGCAGCCTTCTTTGCAGAATAAGATTTCGGCCCCTACGGACACCCTGTGGCGGGAGGGAAGAGGGGCGGCAGGGCAGCACAGCTGGGCTCCCGGAGGGCCATGCCGTGCCAGGAGCCCCATCTTCGGCGGCTCTGCCCGGCCAGCCGGGGGAATACCAGCCAATGCCGATCCCGGTGTCTCCAGGGCACCGGGAATGCTCCCTGCAAAGCTTCTCAAACGCGAAAGCTAAGCTTAATCACGTGCCTTAAAAAACACAAAGCAGAACTGTTTCAGCGCCTCGCACTACTTCTGCAGGACTAAAGGGTCCGCGCTCCCCGCCGGGTACCGCGGCTCCCCGGGAGCAGCCGCAGCGCGAAGGTCCCTCCCTCCCTCCCGAGCGCCAGCCTCTGCGGACCCCCAGCCCCCAGTCCGTGCCCCCAGCCCGCTGTGGCATGCCCGGGGGGCACAGGTGGGACTGGGTCGCACAGCACCCAGGCGGCCCCCTCCCTGTCTCACCCCTTCATGCTGATCTGCCAGTATCCGCTCTTGCTGACGCTCAGGTAGTGGAAGTCCCCGGTGTAGTAGGCTGGGTCGCTTCCTCCGAGGATTATTTCCCCGCCGAGTTTCAGAGGGGAGTTCCTGGGAGGCAAAGCACAGTGTGGTTTCCCCCGCAGCCCCCATCCCCGAGGCCGGCAAGGCGCGAGGCGGAGTGGACGAGACGCGGAGTTAGTGCCCGGAGGTGGGGAAGGCGCCAGGAGGAAGGGCTGCGCCGTGCCGCAGTCCCCGAGCCGCTCCGCGTGGGCTCCCCGCGCCTGGGCGGGCAGGGGGCAGCGGGTCTCGGGCTGGAGCTCGTCCGAACCGGCGCAGCCTCCCGCCGGCGCCAGGTGCACAGGGGGTTGTTAGTAGGGTGCTGTCTCGAGAGTGCTTGTGTTTTCATCTTCTTACTTGGAAGCTCTGCAAAGAGAGAGATGCACCGTGAACCTGTGAGCGGAGGCAGCTGCAGACCCACGCAGCACCTGGATGACTCTGTGGCTTCGTCCCATGGATGATTTTTCTTTTATTTATATATTTCGCCTTTTACGGGAATGCTGAATTCGCTCCCAGCTGGGATGCTCCAGCAGTGCTAGCAAAGCTAGAGACTTTGCACGATTTGCCAGGCAGCTTCAGATGAGCATCCACTCAGCTCCATCTCTTGCACTGCTCCTCCAGGCACCTTCCACGTGCATGATGGCCGTGCCCTCACCCCACCTCTGCTCCCCCTGCAACGCGGCTGAGGTGCAAACTCAGCACCGGTGTCTGCAGCACCCACACCTGGCACGACAAATACCCTCCCCAGCCCAGGCGCCTGCTCCCCGCGAGACCCACCGGCTGTAGTAGACGGAAAACACATCCTCCTTGAGGATCTGCTGGGAGAGGATCCGGTCGAAGACAGGGGTGATGCCGTCGATGGCCTGGCTGGGGTAGCCCATGCCCAGCACCCCGTCAAACCTGGCGAAGATGAAGGGGAAGGCAGGCAGCACCGTGGCCTCAGCGAAGACCTGGATGATGGGGATATCCGATACCTGGGGAGGGGAAGAGCCTGAACATCTTCGCAGGGAGCTTGGGGGCAAATCCCCAGCAGAGCCCCCCACTCTGGGTAACTCTCCTGCTTGTAGGTGGGAGCAGAGCCGTGCAGGTGGGTATCTCTCCTAACCCTCGGTGGCTCCGGCTCTGCAATCCAGGGCCGGCACTCACCATGACGATGTCCTGGCTGAGGAAACCTTTGACGCTCCCCGTCCCATAGCGGATCGCGAACGCCGTGCCGTTCGCTACGTATGTGCACGATTTGGAAGAGTCGTAGCGGCTGTGGGAAACTGCGAAGGGGAGGACGTGCATCAAACAGGAGGCAAGGAAGGTGGCCCCGGCTGGCGGCCCCTGCTCCCCCAGCCACGCGGGACGAGTGTCCCGGCATCAGGGAGACCCAGCTGCAGGAAGCTTAACAGCGCCGGCCCGTGCCGAGCAGCCCTGCAGAGACGAAGGGACCCGCGGGGCCGAGGCTGGACGGCGTTTCTCACCCCAGCCCCGTTCCCGGGACTGAGGGCGCTCACGGCGCAGCCCGACACTCACCGCAGGCGCTGTACAGGGGTGAGCACTTGTGGGACGGCACCCACAGGTTGGCCGAGCCCGTATCGAAGACCACCTTGAAGGTCTGCGCTGGGGTGCCAATGCTGATCTCGCCGAAGTACTGGGTCTGGAGGAGGCACCGTGCGGGGAGCGCTGCTGAGGGGTGGGCGCGTGGGCAGCACCGGGCGCTGGAGCATCCCTGCTGCCCAGGGGATGCTCCTGGGTCTGCACCTGCGTGGGGCTGCCGGGGAGGAACCTCGTCTGCCCCACAGCAGCATTGCTGGGGGCACCAGGGCTGAGCCCCTCGGCCGGGGGACACTCACGTCCAGGTAGTTGGTGAGGACGGTGGGAGCCGTGCCGTTTCGCGGGCCGGCCGCCCCGCGGTGGTGGCTCTGCCTCAGCTCGGGGAAGACGTCCGCCACCTTCACGCCCATCTCCTGCAGCATCTGGCGGATGGAGGGCATCCTCCTCAGCGCGATCCTGGCGGGCGAGCGAGGAGAGGGCCGTGGGGCTGCCGCGCGGAGACCCCCTCGCTGCCCGCGCCGTCCCGCCGCGGGAAATCCAGCCGCGTGGCTCTAGATGGCAGCAGCTCCCCGCCGCAGCCCGAGCCCCCCTGCTCCCCGCGGCCAGCCCTGCGCCGGCCTCGCTCCCACGCCGGCCTCGCTCCCACGCCGGCCTCGCTCGCCACGCCAGCCTCCGGTGCCGCCATCCTGCCAGGGCCAGCGCTGCCGCCGGGGGACGCAGCCTGGAGCAGCGCTGCCCAGCCGGCACCGACGGCTCCGGACGCGGCCAAGGATGGAGAAGCCGGTGCCGGCCCTGGGAGGCTGCGGGTAGACACGGCAGCCTCGTCCTCCTGAACATAGCCCGGGAAGGATCCCGAGGGAGAGGTGGTTCCTGCCGCAGCAGATACCTGCTGCCCGCGGGGGGAGGGGGTTATACGGCTCCGGCGGCACAGAGCCATCGCAAGCAGGTTTAGCCGAGCAGAGCCCAGCCTGGGGCTCAGCTCTTCTGGATTGCGAGGGAAGTGCTTCACCTTGGCCTCGTTGCTTTTTCTTTTTTGAAGCAGAGATGCTGCTAAGCTATGCAGTGCTCAAAGGGAGAGGGGAAGAGAAGCAAGGGAGACCAGAGGTGCTAGCGAGAAAAGGAAAAGGAAAGGTATTTTCTAGCTGCTCTGAAGGCAAGTGTTACAGGAGGAGAATCCTCAGTCCTCAGCACTGGCCAAAGCACTAAGAGATGACAGGAGACAGCAAGACCCAGCGCGTTTCAGCCCGCGAGTGACGTGTACGACTGCTACCTTTGCAGACCCTGGGTCGGCGAGTGGAAGATGCTGGCGCCCCAGGTCACAGCCACCACCACCAAGTACTGCGGCAGCCTGCTGCTCTGTCCTGCCAGCATTGCAAGCTCTCCCCGGGCCACCTCCTCCTCCGACAGCAGAGTCCTTCGTGCCTCCAAGGGGAGGGCGCTTTTATAGCCTGAGTTTCTGCATCTGAGTGGGTTTCTCCTCCCTATGGGCTGGGGGAGGGCTGGAGGCTGGGGAACGCACCCCGTGCCAGTAGCCGGAGCGGCCTGGGCCAGCAAGCCCTGTGCAGGACAGCCGAGGAGCGCGGCTGGCACGGGGAGCTGCGAATAGCTCGGAGCCGCTCACCCACGCTCTTTGCAATTAGTAGCATTTCTGCGTGTCAGCACCAGGCCGTCACTAACCGGCGTGAGCAGGGCATGGGCCAAGTGTCTGCCCGTGTCAATCAGGAGAGCGGCACCGAAGGCAGCAGCGGCGGCTCAGGTTAACCAGGGCTTGCTCCATCCAGGGCCTGAAGCACGCTCTGGCCGCAAACAGCTTTACCAGTCCCACGCTGCAGCAGCAGAAAGGAGGTGCAGAGGAACAGGCTTTTCCCAAAGATCCCAGAGCCAAGAGAAGCAGGCTCTGGCACTCTGCTGCAGCGCTCTCAGCCTCACAAACATCAACTGCAAAACCACAAGACCACACTGCCCTTTCGGGAGCTGCACAGAGCACACAGCAAGCGGGGAAAGCACTGTGCAGCCCGGTTACGCCGGCTAGTGAGTGCAGCCTCCTTGAATGCAGAGTCCAGGTGCAGGGAACAGCAAAACTCGTTGCAGTTGTTATATATGATGTTATATCGAGGTAGAAATGCCCACGGCCTGGCCGTTCATGCCCTGGTCAGGAGGAGCAGTCTGCTCTCTGCCCTATACAAGCAAGGTGCAAAGGTGCCCAGCAGCCCTGCATGGCTTTGGGTGCCTGACCTGCTGCAGCTGGTCCTGCTCTGCATTTTGGAAGGAAAAAGAGAAAATTGCCCCTTGCCCATGGCAGAGTTTCCCAGCTCTGATCCGCCAGCCTCCTCCTGGAAAGATGGAGGCGTTTTCAGAGAAGCCCTAAGAGGATGGCAGAGGGGGTGGATGGGTTTTCCTGGATGCCTTGACCAGGAGCAGGAATTTCCCCAGCCCAGCAGCCTGCAGGGCCTTTCCCAGGCTGCAGCCAGCCCGGTGGCTCAGGGATCCAACTCTGCGCCCTCCACGACTCGAAACACAGGCAAAGGTGGACTGAGCCTGCTAACAAGGCTCCAATCTGCCTCTTACTTGATGTAAGATGAGGGCACGCACCGGAGGGAACTCGGGGGCCACACGTTACCAGGAGGGCATCCAACCTGCTTAAAATATCCCGGCTCGTGCTGTTGCTGCAAGGTGCGTTGCTGCTCCCAGCCTCCGGGAGGGTCTGAGCTGGCCAAGGGTGGGCTCTGCTGCTTGGCACCCACCCTGCTGCACGCCGGGCTCCCGCGCTCGCCGGGGCTGCGGGTCCCAGCGCAGTGCCCGGTCAGTGCTGGATCAGGTCCCATGACTCCGAGCCAAATGCTCGAGCCCGGGGAACCTCGATGGGAAATTACTGCAAGGGCAATAAAACTGTTCTCGGAAGAAACTCGGTTACATAACGGCCGCTGCCTCGAAATGCCCAGCTGCGCGAGCGCGCTGACGTGCTCCTGCCGCAGACGGCGTTTCATCAGGGCACCGCCGTCACCCTCGTCCAGCGGGTACCAGTGCCAAGGGGCTGCCGGAGGCTGGGGGGCTCCCACCGAGCTACAGACGGGTCCCCTCCAAACCAGGGCTCAGGAGCCTTCCTCCCATGAGGGGCTTCCGCAGTGCTCAGAGCCAGGAGGGGCTGAACACGAGCGGGTGCCCAGGGGGGCACCGAGGCTCAGTCCAGGCCAGCAGCGCTGCCTCGAGCCAGAGCATCCCAGCCCTCTCCAGCACCGGCCGGGTCCAGGCCCCCATCCCGCCAGGCTTTGCTCCGCGGGGTCAGCGCCCGGCTCCCCTGACGTCTTTTCCCACGCAGGGTCGCGGTGCCCCGGCCCCGGACTGCGTCACTGGGGGGGAGCCTCGTGCCCCGGGCACAGGTTGCACCGGGGCGCAGGGGCCAGGAGCCCGGGCCGGGCTTCGGGGCTGCGCCTGGGAGCGGCAGCAACTTGAGAAAGCGCCTGGCCAGCAGCCACCAGACATAAATCCCCCCCTCCCCCGGGCATCCCACGGGCTCTGTTTGCTTTGCCGAGCTGAGTTTCCTAAAGGAAAGCCGCAGCGTGACTGCAAGGATGAGGGGCCACGTCAGCTGGGGAAGGTGCTCCCAGGCCGCGGGACCGCGGGGCTCCGGCGTTTCCAGCTCCCCTTTAACCCAGGCGAGGGGCAGGCACATCCGTGAGAGCCCGGGGCACGTCCGGCGGACGCTGGATGCTGGAAGCAGCAAGACTGCAGTTTCCCTGGGCCGATTAGTGTGCTACTGTCGGAAACCTGCTGCGGTTCGCTGCAAAGGGCTGGCATTTCATACGATTATGTGCCTATAAAAATCCCACCTGGAAACAACAAGGCAATACACTCTTATTTCCCATCTGCTTTCAAGGAATCAAACAATCAGGCTAAGAATGACTGCAAGGAGGGGAAAAAAAAGCACTTTCCAAAGAGAAACAAGTGCTTTCCTGCAAGGTAAGCTTGCTCCTGTAATGGTGGGCTGATCTGAACAAGTGTAACTCAAATTTGGAATATAAAGTACTTGGAGCAGTCCCTCCCTAAGCAAGATTGTTAGGAAGTTTTACCAAACAGCCTTTTTCCCAAAAGACCTTTAAAAAATGGTACAAAACATAGATACATTTCCATCTTTCCCACTCAGCAACACACACACTTCATGTTTTTTTCCAGCAAGAACCTCACAGCACAGAAAAGTAACACGTGGGGCTGGTGAGGATCCTCATTCCAAACTGTGGAAAAGCCGGAGCATAGAGGCAACTCTTGGGAAGGACTCGCAGGAGAATCTGGATCACGGCGATGCCGGGAGGAATCCGACCATTGACGTCAGCAGAGCGAGGGCTTCACCCAAAGTGTTTTCTTAAAACCAAAGCTGCTCCACCAGGGCGCATTGAAAGAGCAATTTACGGAACCAGAGGGAAAACCTTCTCCTACAGGAGCAGGAGCCGGGGCCTGCTCCGGCCTGGGGGCAGCAGCAGCAGCACCCTCCTCTCCCCCCCCCCCCCCGCCCCAATCGCTGCTGAGCAGCAGCGATGCTGAGATCCTCCGTGCAAATAAAGTCCTGCTGCTACCTGAGCTCAACACTCTGGCTGAACTTCCTTGATTTTCTTTTTTTCTTAAAACAGGGTGAAGTGATAGTGTCTTAAAGCACTTGGGGTGTGCAACCCTGGCTCGCCCACGCTAGCTGCCACAGGGACCAGGAGGGGAATAGGGGCATCAAGTACATGTGATTTTTTTAGGATCATTCCTCTTTCTTTTGATGGCTTTCTAAAGATGAAACTTGAAGAAGATCACCATGCAGCCCAAGCACAAGTTTTCAGCTGGGATGAAGCAAAGACAGGAATTCCAGCTAAGCTGCAGCGAGGCCACAGCCCTTGCTAACCTGCACGACAAGCCTGGGATTCCTCACCCATCCCTCCTCTGCTGGCTCGGCTCTCCCTCTGCTCTGAGCACCTCTGCTCTACTGCCTAAAGCAGCCTCGATGCCCATGGGGCCAGACTCGCCTCTACACTCCTCCCCACCCCCACCACGCTGGCACTAGGAAATTCCCAGCTGCATTCCCTCTCAAGAGCTTCCCCATAACACCTTAAAACCAGCCAAAGGGGAGCAGCATCCCACCAGCCCAACCTCCAAGGACTCTGCTCTTGAGGGGCTGCCCTGATTTATGCCCTTTGGGGAGCTCCTTCTGCAGATCTGCTTCCACCTGATGCAAACCAGCAGTGAAGCTCAGCAGAGGCACGGTGCAACGCCTTCCTGGTGCCAACAGGCACAGGGACCAGCTTATTTCAGCTGCACTTCAATCAGGAGGGAACAGGTTTAACTCAAACTCAATAATTAATTCTTGCAATTCAAGAAAGATATCCGCATAGGGACCAACTTTGCTGTAACTGCCCTGGTTTAATTAAACTTATGCTTGCACCCAGCTTCCTATGCAGTTGTAGGAACCTGGCTCATATCCATTTAGCGTGTGCAAATTTGACCGCCAGTTGACGGGGACGGCTCCTGCTCTGGAGCAAAGCTGCAGCTCTGCGCAGACCTCCCCGGAGCGATGCAGACATGCAGGAGCTGGCGGCGTTGCTTCACCAGCACGGTCCTGCTCTCCTCCCCTCCTCAGGCCTTGCGCCGCTGCCGCCTGCCTGGCAAAGAGCCTCTGGGTCGTGGGCAGGCAGCCGGCCCGGCTCCCCGCGCCCGCCTTCACGGCGGGGTCGGGCTTCAGGAGAGGCAGCAGGCGCGCGAGATGTCCCTGCTGGCCGAGCCCCCGGAGAGCTGCTCGGCGCCCGCAGCCTGCGTCGCTCGCCCAAGCTGGGCACGTGTCACCTGCCGTGCGTCCAGCCTGCGCACGCAAACTCCTCGCCCTCCACCTCCCATCCTCCCTCCGGGAATGGGGCTATGGGAGAAGCAAGTCCTGGCGGATAACGCTCGGAGGTAAGGAGCACTGTATCTCTGTCTTCTTGCTCTTCTCTCCAAGTATTTGCTTCACCCCCCCCCCAGCATCTCTTGATTAATTAATAACCCCAGATGTCTTTTCCTTTTTCATGGTCACTGAATCTGAAGAGGGTAATTTACTCCCTTCTGATCAGGTCATGAAATGTTAATGGGCTTTAATGGGTGTTTTCCTAACCTCCCCTGCCCTCTCCCGCTGCCCTCCGGGTGGCTCTGCTCTCCGCAGCCCGTATCCATGCCGGACTGCTGGGGAACGCAGCTCCATGGCCTGCAGGGCTGCTGGGGCCAGCCGAGCCCCATGGCGAGGGGACACTGGGAACTGCTGCCCTCGTCACAGGCCTCCCGGTGAGCAGGAACGCCGCAGGCTCAGGTGGCCACAACCCTCCGCTGTGCCAGCTCCAGCCGTGCCCACAGGAAGGCCCTTGTGCCACCTCCAGCCATGGCTATGGGAAGTCACCACACCACCTCCATCCATAGTCATGGGACACCCTGTGTCACCTCCAGCTGTCCATGATGCCTTTTGGTAGCTCTAAGAGGAGCTGGAGAAGGCCCTGAGCCACAGGAAGGGAGTATGGTCCAGGTTCGGTTTCAGACATGAATTTTAATTTAATTCAACTCTCATTAGGGGAAGACAAAAAATGGAAAATATTACACAATCCCAGCTGGCACAACTTTTGGGCTCGGGAGCCTCGCTCACCCCCTGCTTGCTGCTGGCAGCCTGCAGCTCACTGCCGAGAGCCCAGCAGGGTCGCGAGGCCCCGTCCCCCGGGCACAGGCTGCTCCGACCAGCGCGAGGGGTCCCAGGGTGCAGGTTACGCAGGCACAGGAGAGCCAAGCCTGGAGCTCGCTCGCTGTGTCCTGTCTCTAGCAGCACGGCTTGTCTTTGAGGTCACACCATGGAGCTGGTGTCTCCGAGTTTCTGCAGTAGCTGCAAGAGTGACAGTTCCTGATTAGCAGCCAAATCCTTCTGCGCATCCTCCAGCAGCTGTGGAGAGACCTGCACATTTGTGACCACGGATGCCTAATTCAGTGGAGATGCTGATTTGTATCACCCAGGGACTGCAAACCATGAGCTTCACATCCATACGTGGAAACCGTGCCCGGTGCCCTGCTCACCTTGTTCAGCAGTGGGATGTTTACCAACGTGCTCAAAAATCCAAAAGCCACTGGGAAAAAACTCCTGCATCAAAACACAAGTCTCAGTTAAGTCCCATGCCGAGGTGGCTCGCGGGGGGGAAGGGGGGGGTCTGCCTGAGCCGGGGGCAGCAGCGGGAGCTGCCGCATGTTCCCTGTCTCCCCATGCTGGCTCAAGACAGGACTGCTCTGGTGGGGTTTGCCAGGTTGGAAACCCCAGCTGCTCATGTAGTTGGAAGCTCACAAGGAACAGGCACTCGTTGGAGAACAAACCTGAAGAGGTTGATGAAGCCATAGGCTTCCAGCAGCATGCCCAGGAGGGGCCACCTCATGAGGACGATGAGGACCCCTCCCAGGAAGAAGCTGGTGCCCTTCAGTTTTGGCCTCTGGAAGAAGAAGGTGAACGTCCTTCTAAAGCCGATGATGAAGACCAAGCCGGAGAGGAAGAGGATCTAGCAGGAGGAAATGGGAAAAAACCTCTGCTTGGACAGCTTCTTTGCTCCTGCACTGGCACCAGCATCTGCTCCTCCAGCCAGGAGAGCCCCTCGGGTGCCATGGCCAAGCGCCAGCGGCCAGCAGGTCCCAGAAGCCCCAGCCTTGGGATACTCACATTTCCAAAGGCCAGGAGCACCGAGTCGAAGTATAAGAGCATCCCCAAAAGTATGAAGAAGAGGCCAAAGCCGACCAGTCCCACACCAATCCCTGCAGAGGATGGGGCCATGGTGAGGGCTCCGGCATGCAGCACGAGCCCGCGAGCCGGCGGCTCGGTGCCCCGCGTGGGGCTGCCGGCCCTTATCCCGCGTCCCAGCCGGGCTCTCGCCACGAGCCCGGGGCTGGGGGCCGCCACCAGGCTTGCCGCCGTGGCCTCTCCAGCCGCTCCGACCGGCCCCGGCTCCGAGCCGCGGAGCGTCCCTGGTGCCCGCGGGGCCCCGGTGCCGGGGCAGCGCCGCCCCCCCGCGCGCCACCCGCCCCGCTGGGAGCGACGGACTTACGCTGGAAGTCGGTCAGCGACACCATCTTGCCGGTCCGGGGCGGGGGCGAGGGCGGGCGCGCTTGCACGTGCTTCGCCGGCGCTGACCCTTGGAAAGGCCTTTAGTCCCCACGTCACCCCGCAAATCATTAACCCGCCCGGCAGCGCCCCGGGCGCAGCCGGCGCCTCCCTTACCCGCGGCTCGCTCCCTGCTCCGTCCTCTTGCTCCCGGGGAAGGACCCGACCGCGCTCGGCGCGATTCCCCGCGGGAGGCCGCGGGACTTGGGAGCCCCTGGGGCTCTCCCGGCTGCATCCAGCAGCGCCGAGCCGGGAGCAAGCCCTCGGCTCGAGGACCCGCTCCGCACGCTGTCCCTTTACCAACCAGCCGGTTTTATTCGTTAGCTTTACCCAAACTTGCAAAGTCCGAGTGCATCTTTTCCCCCGCCCCTATAAGAGCTGAATATTGAGCAGCTACATCTAAACTAAGCAATACTGGGAAAAACAACCCCCAAATAGGGAGGGAGAGAAAGCGCCATGAGCCACAGGCTGAGCTGGGGGCTAGGCAAAACCCGCTACAGCCATCTGCGCCCTGCCGCTTGGCCCCGAGAGCAAATTATTATCTGAGCTCGCCTTTATACAGAAGACACCGACACCGCACTGTTTCTTAGATACTTTTATTTCTCTAACACTAGCAAAAAAACCCAGAAAACAAACGTCCCCCTTCCCGCCCCCCCCAGTGCATAAATAGATTTCCTCCCGATGCAAATCCTTTCTCGGTTACAAGTCACTGGTATATGAAGTGTTATGAAAAATAATAACCAAAATAAAACTAAGAATTAAAATAACGGTTAAAAAAAACCCGGGTCCACAATACTGCAGTCGTGGGATCCCAGTGCATTGGGCAAACGCCTGGGGCCCGGGACGCGGGAGGGGGCGGCGCCCACGGGGGTCCCGCTGGGCCCGATCCCCCCCCCTACCCCTGCGGCCGGCGTAAAGGGGATTCGCTCCGCGGGGAGCCGGAGCGCCCCGATTTACGCGGGCCGAGGAGTCGGCGCTGGCCGGCGCCACTGCCTTCCGCCCCTGGGAAACAAACGCATCGCTGCTGAAAACTTACAGTTCTCTTTATATTTTATTTTAAATAAATTTGCTTTTAATAAAAGCAGAAAAAATATATATTTTTTAAATAGTTTCTTTTCTTTTTTTTTTTTTCCTTTTCCTCTGATAAACTGGCAAAGAATCTGCTTCCGTTACTCATTGCCAGGGCTGGTGCCAACAACCCTGCAGAGCGAGAGAAAATTAGCACAAAACAGTACCTCCCAGAAAAGAAGAGAAAAAACAAATATATATATATATATATTATAAATGTATAATTTCCATAAAACATATATTAAGGCATGTAATAGCAAAATAAAGGGCCAGCTTTATGAGCTAAGAGGGCTGCAGGAGGTTCCCGGAGTGGGGCTCGGGCTGCCTGGGACACTACGGGTATTGCTAAGATCGAGGAGCCCGGCGGGCCGGGCGCCGGGGACAGGGAGCAGGGACTTTGCGGGAAGCGCACGGACACGGAGCGGGGCGGTTTGGGGAATCGCGCTCCGGGAGACGGGAGGCGTCCAAGGGTCTGGAGCGAAACGGCAAGGCCCGGGGCCGAGACCTGCTGCCGGATTTTCAAAGGGGCCCGGTCCCACCCCGGCACACGAGCCCCTAGGAAAGCCGCTATGTCCAGGCGCCCGAGGCGGCGGGAGGGAGGCACGGACCAGCCGCCGGCCGCACGGAGGAGCCGCGGGACGGTGGACGGAGGAGCCCCGGGACGCTGGCAGCCCCGCCGCGGGCTCGCCGGCGTGTCGCCGGACGCGGCAGCCGCTGCCCCCGCTGCAGCCCGTGCGAGCCCGTGTCGCAGCAGCGCTCGTCTCTCCCCCTCTCCCATCTCCACCAAGGGGACACGGCCCGCCTGGAAGCGCTCGTCGTGCCCGGCCTGTTCCCGTCCCTCCGTCATCCCTGCGCGCACAAGGATCCCTGCTGAGCCCAGGGAGCGCTTTCGCGGCTCTGCCATGCCACCTCGCGCCCCAGCGCCAGCCCGCTGCACCGCTCCGCTATTCCCTTGCGACATGCCCAGGTCCCCGCGCAGACCTGCTGCTCCGCTCCGTGCCCACTGCTGTGCCGGACCCCCCTGCACCGCCCCGGCGCAGATCGCCCCACTTCCCCGGCTCCTACCCGGGCGCCTCTGCGGTCCCCTCAGTTCTCTTTCCATCCACCCCATCCCCAGCTCCTTCCTTCCTTCCTTCTGCTGGGCCGTGAGGAGACACAGGCAGACCAGGCTCTGCTGGCGACGAGCTGCCGGGATGCTGAAAGCAGTTTCAGGCAAGGACGCAGGGAGGGGAAGAGTTGCCAGGGAGCAGAGATGGAGCATCCACGTCCGGTAGAAGGTGAAAGCACCATCCATGGCAGGGACAGAAGAGCCTTTGTAGACCCTCAGGAGACCAACACACCAGCACGGAGAGCCAAGGGAGTCCTACTCCCCTCTGGTGCAATGTTGTCCTGGCAGGGCAACCATCCAGCTGTGCTGGGCACTACAGATACTGTTGCAAATCCCCCTGCCCAGATGTCCATGCTTTACCTAACTCCCTGGACACAACAGATCCTGCATGCAACAGCCTGCCCTTGCACCAGCTGGCAGCCTGGGGAGGTCTCCTGGTCCCCTCGGTACCGCGCTCCTGCTAGCTCCTGGCACCCGCACATCCCCTCCCGGCACCCGCACATCCCCCCGGGGCCGGAGCAGAGCCTGGGGCCGGGAGGGGCGGGGGAGCCGGTGCGAGGCCAGGCCTCCGCTGGCTGGCCGCGGCGGGTGCGTCTTCCCGCTCCTTCGTCCGGGCCGGTCTTGCCATTCGTGAGAGGGAGGGGGCCTGGGAGAACCGAAAACGATGGCCGAGGAGAGGTTCGGTGTCGTGCCGGGGGGCTAAAACGTGGCCCCGTGGAACTTGCCAGCGTTGGCGGCAGCCAGGGCTTGTGCTGGAGGGAGAGGAGAGTGCGGCTGAGCAAGGCACGGGCCTGCCGGCCCCGGCGCGGCCCCCGCCTCCCCGCCGCACTGGCTCGGAGCAAAACCTAGCAGATTCGCTCCCGTTCCTGGCGCTTGTGCAGCTCCCTGGGCAAAGGGGCTCTGCCCGACCTCGCAAGGCACCGCGTGCAAGCGGCAAGGGCCGCTCCCAGCGCCTGCCGCCGGATCGCGAGCGGATCCCTCCGCTTCCCCCACCTGGGGCTTTGCAATTTCTCCTGGCAAAAGAGATCGGAAGCGGGGTTGCGTATTTCCCCAACCGCTTGGGACCGTCCCGCCGGGCACCACGCTGATGCACGGCCCCAGCTGACCCGGCCCAGGGGCTGGAGCCCCGCTCCGTGGGGGCTTCACCACCGAGGACACTTGCGCTTGGTCCATGGAGGAGACCGGGCTGACGTGGCTCAGGAGACTGTTAGCTGGAGCAAGCAGCGATGAACGAACGCGGGGCGGAACAGAGCCCGGGAGGAGAAACGCCCCCCGCCCGTGTCCCCCCGGCCAGCAGGCTGCGATGGAGACAGCATGGGATGAAGTACAAGAGAAAAAGTGCTTACTTCATGGCTCAGACACGCATAAAATGGCTGCTGTCGGCGACCCGGGATGTTTCAGACGAGAGGGGGTTGGTCGGTGGAGTCGGGGAAGCTGGGGAGGTGGGAGGGCTTGGGGTAGCGCATTGAGCTGGAAACAAGAAATGGAAGAAGGGCGTGAAGAACACCAGCTGCCGGCAGCGGGGACGGAGGAGAAGAGGCCACACGGCAGGCAGGGGTTAGCGGAGGAGGAGAAAACGAAGAGGGAGGGAGGAAGGGAGGGAGGGAGGAAGCAAGCGTGGTCAGAACAGACGGACACGGCAGCGTCTCGCCGCGGCATGCGCACGTGAGCCCCGCGCAAGGATCCTCATGGACAAGGCAAGGCACGGAGCTGCCTGCAGGGCGGCAGCGGGCACGGCTCTCCCGCGGACGGGATCGCAGCGGGGCTTTCCTGCCCCGCGTCCAGCGGAGGGTAGATCCCAAGACAGCTCCGACCCCGGTTTACTTCCTCGGACGTGGCACTGCCTGGCGGGAAACCCCTGAAACGCCGAAGCGGAGCCCGGTGGGGGTGCCGCTGCGCAGAGGCATCGCCCGGCCGTGCCCCAACGCGCCCTGCTCTCCTACCCCCCAAAAAGCCCCTTTGCTCCTGCTGCCTCTCCTGCCCGCGGGCCGGTCCCGCGCGGGCTGCTCCTCCGACCTCTCCGGTTTGCCCGGCCGCCGCTATTCCCGCTCGGCGGGTGACCCCCTGCGGCCGCGGGCCCCGTGGGTGCCCCCCACCCCCCCGTGCCTCACCCGAGAGCATGCGGCCCCGGCGGGAGGCCTCCGCAGCCAAGGCGCAGGAGATCTCGATCCTCTTCTCCTGCTCCTGGAGCTGCGTCTCCGGGTCCGGGGGGGCGTCCACCTCGCCCTCGCTCAGCGGGATCACGTTCTGCAGGCTGCGGGAGAGCGTCGCCGTCACCGCCGCGGTGGCGCGGGGCCAGGAGGGCGCCTGCGTCACCGACCGCGGGGCTGGAGCGGGGCCGGCGATGGTCGCAGGGATGCCCCGGTGACGGGCACGGGCCCAGCCGCCTCACCTGGATTTGGCAATGAGGGTTTTTATCCTTTCCACCTTCTTCTGCTTTTCCTTCATCTCTTCGGGACTGAGGGGGGTGTCGGGCTCCAGCTCGATGTACCGCTCGGGGATGAGGACTTTGTCCGGCGTCGAGAGCTGGGCGCGGAGGGCAAGGGCTGAGCCGAGCGCCTGCCACCGGAGGACCCGTCCACCCCCTCGCCCAAACCCGCTCACCCTGTGTCCACAGCCCGCGAGACGTGTGCCGGCGGCCCCAGGACCGCCGAGGGCCCCGGGAGGAGGGCGGAGGGGCCCCGAGCTCTGCAGACCGGCCTCACCTCCTTATGGATGTCGACGTCGTAATGCTGCGGCTCCAGCTCCATCTTGCGCAGCCGGGCGATCTCCTCCCGGGGCGTCTCGTAGACCTTGCCCGAGTCCTCGGAGCGCAGCGCGGCCTCCAGGTCGGAGATGTCCACCTCGTGGATGCTGCGGTGCCGGCGCACCTGCAGCCGAGCGCAGCCCGCTGAGCCCTCGCCCTCCTCTTCCTCCCTCTGCCCCCCTGCTCCCACCACCTGTGGGGAACGACCCAGGCTGGGTGCAGCAGCCCCGGACCCCTGTCGCCCAGCCCGCGCGGGAGACTCACCACCTTGTAGGAGGCCGGCGCCCTGGTGCCGGGGGTCTCGGGCTGCTGGCTGCCCGGGAGCTGCAGGCTCCGCCGCTTCTCCTTCATGGAGCCGCTCTGGTGCCGTTTCATGCGGTCGATCTGCTCCTCCACGCTCATTTTCGCCTTCGCCTCGGTGGCGAACACGGCGCTCTTCGGCCTCTCCTGGGGAGAGCCCGGCCAGCCCCGCGGTCAGGCCCCTCCGCGCGGAGCAGGGCGCACGGGCCCCGCGGCCCCAAACCCTCTGCCGGAGACGCCGGCGAGCGGGGCGGCACCGAGGCGCGCGGCTGGGCCGCGAGCTGCCCCGCGGCCCGGCCCGGCCCGGCCCCCCACCCCGGCTAGCCCGGCCCCCTGATGCTGCCAGCCCGGCCACCCCCGCGGTCCTACCCGGGAGCCGAGCCCGTTGGCCGTGCCGCCGGCGCTCCTCCGCACCACGCCTGCCGCCGGCGCCGCCGCCTCCTCCGCCGGAGACTTGGTCCTGGGGGGGACGATGCCCACTGCGGAGGAAAACAAAACGCCGGGCTGGAACCACCGCTGGGGACCAACGGGAGCTCACGGAGGGGGAGCGGCCGCCCCGTCGCGGCCGGGGGCCGAAGGCGCCGCGGGCTGCGGAGGGGAAGGCCGGAGGCCAGGCTGCAAATGCTCCCCGCGGCCCAGAGGCGCAGGGACCGCGGGCCCCGGCCGCAGCGGCACCCCGCGGGGCCGTGGCGTGCCCCAGGCCACGCACCCTTGTTGAGAGCCGCTTGCTTCTCCGCATCCTGCTCCTGCCGGCTCTGCAGCAGCGGCCCCTCGGCGGGCGAGCCGGGGGCGGCCGGCCGGGGCCCGTCCTTCTTGCTCTGCTCCGAGCTCGCTTTAAGCTGCGGAGGGAAAGCAGGTTCCCGGGTGAGCCACGGCCCGCGCGGGAGCCGCGCTCTGCCTGGGGACGGACCCGCCGCTCTCCGCGACCAGGGGGCCGGGTACGGACCGCAAACGTGCTCCCGGCAAGCAGACGGACGCACGGATGCCAGCCGGGCCGGGCCAGCCTGGAGAAGCCAAACCCGCGTGCCCCAGACACGCTCCACCAGAGACCAGGCTTGGAGGGCTTTGCAGCACCAGCTACAGCCGCCTGGTTCATCGGCGCCGGGCACAGCCGACTGCTGTCCTGGCAGGAGAGACTCCCGCGTGGGGACAGCTTCCTGCACAGGCAACGCGGGTGCTTCCTCTCCCGCTGCCCCCGGGCGCCGGGGGATGGCAGGGTACAGCGGGACCCCCGCGTGCCTCTGCAGAGCTGCCGCATCCCAACGCCCCTTACACAGCCCGCGCCAACACGCGGCCACCAGCGCGCTGCCCTGCCGGCGCCCGGCTGCCGCTGGGCACCACCTACGCCGGCGGGAGGGGATCCCGGTCCCCCCCAGCCTGCCTGGCGGCACAGACGCCCGCGTCCTCTGCGCAGCCTTTCCCCGGGCGGGAGCACTGCTGAGGCTTCGCCAGGCAGTCCCAAGCCTGCGTCTGCCAGGCGGATTGCTCCCAAACCAGCCGAGCTCGCCGGCACGGGGGTTTCCAGCCCCCAGCGCAGCGCGGAGCGGTGCCAAGCGTGCCGCAGGAGAGAGCAGAGGGCAGAGGAAAGCAGAGAGGCTCGAGGCAGGTTGGTGCAGCATCCTCTGGGCGGCCAAGAGGAGCGAGTCTGACATTGCCCGTCCCGCGCCAGGACGGCGGAGGCAGAGGACCGGAGCGCCCCGGCGAGGCTGCCGCGGGGATGCGCCCGTCGGAGGGGCTGGGTACCTGCCGCCCGCCTGCCCAGAAGCTGTCCCTGCGCCACGCTGTTCCTCCCTGCCTGTCCCTGCGGCTGGGAGGGGACGGGCAGCCCCGTCGCCCCGGCCCCCACCTCGGGAAGGGGCTCTGCTCCGAGGCTGCCCCGGAGAGGTTTCGGTACCTGTCCCCTCTTCGCCTCGCCGCCCTGCTGCCAAGAAGGGGAGGTGGGGTACGGCCAGAGGCGGCCCTCGCTAGGGAGCGGAGGAATAGTCGGAGGAGACTCCAGGGGTACATATGACTTGGGAAGGGGAGGTCGAGGCGGGCCTGGTTCCTGGGGTGGAGAGGAGCAAGAGGCGTGAGAGCAGTGAAGCTGAGGCAGGAAGGAAAAGAGAGTTAGAGAGAGACAGAGACAAAAACCAGCGGAAGCGTCAGGCCGGGAAAAGGAGGAGGAGGAGGGAGAGCAGCCGGTCCCTGCTCCCCGCGGTGCTCGGCGGGCTCAGCCCTTCCCAGGGGCCCCGCGGTGCCGGTCCCCGCCGCGGCCGTGCGCCCCGGGGAGGCTGCTCTGGCTGCAGCCCGCTCCACGCCAGGGCTCGTGGAGGCCGCTCAGCCTCTCCCCAGCTCAGACGTCGGCATCACCTTCGCACAGGCGACGTGCGAAATCTGCGCCCAGGTTCGACCCCCGACTTCGCACGGGAGAAGCTAGGAGCTGAGGGACGCCGGCACTGCAGAGCCCCCGGCGCGGGCGGCGAGAGGGGGCCACGGTGCTAGCGGGAGCCAGGGCTGAGCGATCTCAGCCTGCAGGCTGCTTGACACGGGGTTGCAAAGCCCAGGAACAGGCGCTGCAAGCGGGGAGCACCAGCCCTCGCGGGGAAAGCGCCCAGCCCACGCACACGGCCAGAGCGGTCCCCCCAGGCAGAGCCGCGTGCGAACCCGGCCACGCTCTGCACCCCGCTGCCCACCCGTCACCCGGAGAGCGAGGGGTCGGGCCGGCCCGCGCTGGGCAAAGGCTCTTTGGGGCCCCGGGCAGCCGCCTCGGCTCACTCACCTCGCCGGGCCCTTGCTTGGTGGGCGAGCCCTGGGAGCCGGAGACGAGGGAGAAGGGGCTCAGGGGGCTGGTGAGGCTGGCCGAGCTCAGCGGGCTGGCGGGGCTGTTGGAGCTGTACGTTCCCGAGGGGCCCAGGGCCACTGCCGAGGAAAGCAGAAATCAGTGCATGCACCGGGGTGTGGGGCTGCTGCAGCGGGGAGGGGGCAAAGCTGTGCCAGCGCGTGCAGGGGCCGCGTCGAGCGCGGCCCTGGCTCCGCGCGGCCCCACTGGGGTTTACGGGCCGGGCAAGGGCAGGGACGGAGCGTGCTCACCTCTGTGCTTGGCTGTGTCGGTGCCACGGGACGGGTTGTTCTTCCTCAGCCCCTCCATCACGTCCTGGATGCGCCAGATCTCCTTCTGGATCTGCTGGTTCAGCATTTCGTTCTGCAGGGGCGAAAGGCCGTGGGCAGAGCGGGCAGAGCGGGCAGAGCGGCCCCGCTGCCAGCCCTGCCACGTCCCCAGCCCCAGGGCGCTTCGAACCAGTGCATCTGCAACTCGATTCCTGCCGAGAGCCGCTCTCGGCTCCCTCTGGGCATGTGCTCCAGGCTGGGGCAGGGAGCTGCGGCCACAGAGCCCCAGGAGTGTGGGGCATCGCCGAGGGCACCTCTGGGCTACAGCACCCAGGGGAAAGCGCCAGGGCGCCTGTGCTTCCTGCACGCCTCAGACTCAGCGCCACCGGTGCCGTTTGCTCCTGTCCACGGGCAAAGCAGGATGCTGAGGTCTGAGCACGGAGCAGTCGTTTGCAAAACGGCTCCTCGTGGGACCGGATGGTCGAAGGAGCTGGGAGACTTCCACCTCGGAGGGGCTGGCAGGGGCAGCCCTGCTGCGGCCGCGCCGGCGCTCACCTGGATGTCCAGGTTCAGCTGCTCCCAGAGGTCGTCGTGCAGGGCGGACACCTCGCTCTCCAGGCTCTCATACTCGGCAGTGCTGTTGGCCAAAGCCTGTGGAGGGAGGGGGATTAGGAAGGGTTTCGCCTGGGCCAGGGGCTAGCAGCTCCTTGCAGCGAAAAGCAGCCCCGGGCCAGCACAGCGAGGGAGCACCCAGGAGAGCACAGGGAATCTGCTCCCAAAACGAAACCCGGACCTCCAGCAGAGCCTGCAAGGCGGCGGCAGCAGTGGGACACCAGCCCTGGCCACGTCTCGGACAGGCTGCACCTTTGGGAGCAACCCGTCCCGACGGCACACTGGGAACGGCCGAGGCGGAGCGGGAGCCGGGCAGAGGGAGCGGTGCCTGCGCCCGGGGCCGGGGTGATGGCGCGGGGCAGGAGCTGGCAGCTGAGCTGGAAGCCGGAGCCACAATGGCTCCCGGCACGTGCGCCAGCTCAGCGCCGCAAGGGTTCATCGGCTTTGTGCCCGGCGAGAGACTTCGGCTCTTTGGGGATGCCAGTGAGTCGAGGGGATTTTGCTCCTCCTTCCCCTCCGTGAACAGAGGGAAGACTCTGATCCCGCGGGCGGGGGAGACGTGCCTGCTGCCGCGCCAAGCGGGTCCCCGCCGCCCCCCGTGCCAGCGGTGCCCCGGTCCTGCAGAGCAGGAGGAGGAGGAGGGCTGCGTGGGACGAGGAAGGCCGCGCGGGCGGGGGAGCCCGTTACCGTGCTGGCCTGGGACAGCTCCACGCGGATGTTGATGAGCTGGTTCTGGAGCGATTCCTTCTTGTGCAGCAGCTTCTCCGGGTAGGCCGGCTGGCTCCCGAACATCTCCAGCTCCTGGTGGGTCCCCATGAGGGCACTCTCCAGGCTCTCCTGGCAGGGACGGGAGGGTGGCACAGCCGTGAGAGCCCTCACCACGGCCCTCGCACCACACCAGCCTCAACCCCGCTGCCTCGGGGACCCTGGGGCACGTCAGCGTGCCTCTGCTGATGGGGGAGCAGCAGACCCTCTCCTTACACACGCACCATCACACGGCAGCACCGGGTCTGCGGTGTGGCCAGGGTGTCTCTGCCCGGCTCAGGAACACCCCACCAAGCCATTCCCAAGAAAATGGGACACTGCTTCCTCGCCACGATGATGCCACCCGGGCACGGCCAATGCCTTGCAGCCAGGCTTGTCCCTGGACGGCCACCCAGCTCCGGGCCCAGGGGCATGAGGCGGAGAGGCAGCATCCTCCGTGCACCACGTACCTTCTCCGCTCGGAGCTGCTGCACCAGCCGCTCCTGCTCCCGCAGCACTTTGTTCTGCTCGCAGAGTTTCCCCAGGAGCTTCTGTCCCCAGGCAAGAAAAAGAAAGGGAGGAAAAGTGATCAGAGCGCGGTGTGCACCAGGTGTTTGTGCAAACAGGTCCGTGCATGGCATTCGCTCAGCTGGAGCCAAGGCCCCTGGGAGGAGATGCGACACCCCAGGCCTGCATGGCCAGCCAGGACGTGACCCACTGATGGGGCAACGCGCCGATGGGGAGGGTTTGGGGCCTGCCGGGCTCATCGCAGGACCTCCCCGCCAGGCAGGGCGAGACACGGGCCAAATCTGAACACGGAGCGAGACCAAGCAACGAAGCTCCGAGCACCAGCACGCGGCAGAGAGGGGGGACAGGCAGGACAGACGTGGGCTCTTACATCCGTGTCTTGCTCGCTTATCTTGTAGGCGTGCAGCGTCTCCCTGTAGGCGTCCGGGAAGGGCGTCACCTGCAAGGACAGCGAGGGGTGAGCGCTGCCCCGGCTGCGCTCGGAGCGGGCCCTTTTCCTGCCCCGCCGGGCCGCCCTGCGCCGCGCGGAGCCGCCGGCTGCACCCGGCCGCCGGCGAGGCAGGCAGAGGTGACGGGCTCTGCTCCGCGGCGGAGCGGCGCCGCGGGATGTCCTCACCGTCCCCGAGCCCTGCCTAGCGCTTAGAGCAAAGGCTGCAGAGCCGGAGCCTCTTCCCCATTCCCAGCTCCGATCGGCTGGCGGAACAGGAGGAATTAACCGGAGACGAACTCCCCGCAAGACGCCAAAAGCTCAGCTAAAGGGGATGCCCTGCGAATTTTCTAACCGCCTGGAGTACTACAGGCAGGGAAACACCAGCAGAAAGATTAAGCCATAATCCCACGGAGCAGAGCTGCACCACCGATAAATCGGCAGCCACATCAGGGTCTATTTACCACCCAGCTTCTCACTGAATCATTTTCCTTTCCTCGAAATCTAAATTACTAATGGGACTTCACCAATTAAATGCCTCCAAGATCTCGAGATGAAAGGCCTACGATAGGAAGAAGGGCTCGTTATTGCTAGAAAGCAAGATGCTACTTCAGAGCAATTTAAAACCACAGACGATGCAAACAGAGCTGAACTTGGGAAATGCCCAGCTCGGCTCGAGGCAGAGTCTGCCGCACGGGGACCCTGCTGTCTCCGGGCAGGGAGCCCGGCCAGCAATAGCAACTCGGCGCCTCCGGTTTCACCCTCCAGCAGCTCCCTGCTCCACTTGCACAGCGGATGGGAACAGGCACCTTCCCCATCGTCTCAAAGCCACCCAACGCATCGCCCGGCCACCACACAAGCCAGAGGCGTCCAGCCCCGAGAGCCTTGGGACCCCGCCGGACCCGTGGTCGCATCCCTGGCCGGGCTCGGGGTGGGCAGCGCTCGGGGCCAGGTGGGCCCCCCGCACCGGCAGTGCGTGATGAGGTGTGCGCACGAAGGACGCGACCCGCACGCGTACGGAGCCGCGGCCCGATGCCTCTGCAGCTCTTCGCGTGCTCCAAGCAGGACGACAGTGCTCTGGACTGGGTTCCTCTCATTTCAAGCGAGCTCTTTCTCCGTGCCTCTTCAACGCATGAAGGCAGACGGAGGGTGAGCAAAGCGCCTGAGCCCAACCAGACCAAGGCAGGGAGCTCAGGACTTCTACATCCCCAACTTGCGCTTTCAGGACGAGGATTTATGGGGTTTTAAATGGCTCATGGATGGATTAGCAAAGCCTGTGATGGACTAGCATGTCCCTGAGAGCAGGATGTGCTGGAGCCATATGGATGCTGGAGTTTCAATGAGCGGAAATGCCGGGAGGTGAGCTTGCGGATGGATGGCGTGGAGGCTGCCATGGTCTGCCATGCAGAAGCAGCCGGGGCAGCCCTGCGGCGGCAGGGCGGCTGCGAGGCTTACTTGCATGTAGAGCTGAGCCCTAGGGGAAGAGTTCTCCACCATCCTGTTCACCATACTGATCAGAGTTTCGCTCTCGCTCATCTGCGACAGACAGGGAAGGAAATTTCAGAGGTCAGCACAGACTGCGCTTCCACCTTGCCAAAGGCCCATGGTGCGGCGTGCTCAGATGAGGGAGGCTCTGTCCAGGACACCTCGGGCCACCACACCACAAGGTGCCACCTCCAAGACACGTCCTGGAGGCTCGAGCCATGTGGGGACAGCAGCCCCGGGCCACCGCCGCTCCACTTTGTGCAGTCAAGAACGTCTTTGGCTGGTTGCCTGCCCTGAAAACTTAGCGGGGGGAAAACAGAGATAAAACCCAGCCAGCACCACGCTGGACACCACACTGCACGCACAGACACAAGCTCGGCACAGAGACGCCCACGACTGCAACACGCACATGTGGTCCCAGCAGACAGACAAGCAGTCCCCAGCCCCGCCGGTGGGTGGGCTGCTCCAGCGTGGGAGCCGGGGGCTCCCGCGGAGACGGCGCGAGACGTTTCGCTTGCCCGCTGCTTTCCAAGCACAGCGCAGCGCAGCTGCCGAGTCCTCCGGGACTTCACCTCGCTTCAGATGGGGTGGCCAGGCAGACCCCAGCGGTTCACGCCTCCACCACTGCCAATTTTTTGCTGCTCCCTGGCAGTGCGTTGCTGCCAGGGACCCGCCGGGGTGACGGCTGCAGGGAGCTTTGCTACAGCTCGGTGGAGCTCTTCAAACAAACACAACCAGGGTTCGGCCACCTTCTCGGCATGAGGAACCCCCTGCAGATGTGCTGCAGGGTGCCGCAGACAAGAGGCAAAGCGCCCCGTGCTCCGCGATGCTGCCTCGTCCCTCCAGATCCAAGGGGCGATGGTAATTTAAGCATAGGCTTATGCAAACCAAGGGCCAAAGCCATGTTTGGGGCCAGTCAGCAAGGAGGGATGCAGCCCAGGGAGCCATGCCAGCACCAAACCGCCGGGCACGGGCCCAGGCTCTCCCAGCACAGCCCTCCGGCCAAACGAGGAGAGCAAAAATAATAAAGCAGGAAACTGCTTTAAAAACAATGAAGCAAACTGTTCTAAAAAGAGATCCTTGACGGTGACATTTTGAATTAGTCTCTCCAGAGGCCAGGAGGAGAGGAGGAGGAGAAGGAAAGCCTTTTTAGGGAGCGTTTTAAAGAGGCTCCGAGAGCGAGCATTGCTGCCGACGGCTGTGAAATAATCCAGGGAGCTTTCATTGCACCGAGCGCTCCCGCTTGTCTTTGGCTCTGCTCCAGGGCAGACACAGATCTTGGTGATTACTGCACTGATGGGGATTTGCAGACTAATGAGATTGTCTCCGGAGCGGCTCCATTAGAGCAAGCCCGGATTTTGCAGGCGAGCGTCGGGCTGCAGCGCGGACCGTCTCCCCCACCCTCCTCCTCGGTTTCAGACCGTGCCCGCAGTTTTCACCCCGATGCGCCTGCAGATGCTTCCCAGAGTTTTTCCCTCTCCCTGCTGCTGGGCTAGTGTCAGCTCGTGGCCCTCCTCCAAACACAGCCTGGCACGCAGCGACGGGGCGGCGCGCGGCCGGGCCTGGGAGCTGCCGCTTTGCTATCCGTGCCCGGGGACGCTTCAGGCCGGCCCCGCGCCAAGCCTCGCAGCCTTCGAGGGTGCACGGCGCTGGTATGCCACCGCAACGGCCTCTCGGCCGTACGGCCCCCCACGGCTCCCTCGCAGGCGCCTGCGCGCCCCAGCTCGCCCTCCTGCCTTACCCGACAAATCTCAGTGCTCTTATTCCTCCCACCGCGATGGAGGTCGCCTGGACTGCGGGAAAAGGGACGTTGGGAGGGCGAACGCCGACCTGCCTCTCCCCTTCCCAGCCTGCCGGGCAGCCCGGGACCCTTCCCTGCCCGCCGCGGGCTGACGCGTGCCCGATCGGCCACCCGCGGCGGCTCGCTAGCCCCTGCCCGCTGCGCTCCGCTCGGCGCCGCAGAGACCGGCCCAGGGCAGGGGTCTGGAGCACGGCTTCCCACCTCGCCTGGCGCCCGCAAACGGCGCTGGCCGCCGGCCCGCCTAGCTGCGGCCCCCGGCTCCCCCCGACACACAGCACACATCGACCACCGGCGCCAGCACAACACAACCGGGCCGTCACGGGGGTGCCGCCAAGCAATGAGCAACCCTACGGGTGGGAAGGATGAAGAAGCAAACCAAAGACGACTCGTGCTGCTTTGATGCCAAGAAGGGTGAGGGATGGATGTCAGGGGAAGGGAAGGGGACGCAGCGTGGGGACAGGGCACACGGGGGTGTAAGCAGCATGAAGTTTGCAGCCAGCTCTGCCTACCTGCTGGTCCAAATACTCTAGGTTTCTTTGCAACTGAAGGTCTAAAAGTTCATCCTACCAGGAGCCAGCAGACATGCGGCAAGAAACGAACACACAAAACAAATAAAAGAAGAAGCAAAGCAGTTAGGTGAAGGCTGTAGAAATGCAAAGCCTTCTTGGCCGGAGAAGCGAGGCGCCACCTCCTCCGCACCGCGCGGGGAGGGCGGCCGTGGACGTGCCCTGCGGGAGACCCGCGGCCCTCCCAGACTCACAGCCGGCAACGCTCCCCCCCCGGCTGGCGCACGCTAGCGGCTAACGGGCTCCTCCAAAGCAGCGCGGCCCTTCCCTCCTGCCCCGCGTCCCGTGCCACGGGACGGGCAGTGGCAGAGGGACTTATGGACGGAGATACCTGCTTCTCCCTCCTCCAGCGGCCGGTCCTGCCCCGTGACTCAGGGCACGCGCGCTCCGCGGGGCCGATGCGGCGGTCCGCGCCGCCCCTTCGCCTCCCACCGCGAGCCTCGCGGCCGCGGTCTCTCCACCCTGCCGTGCCGGGGGGCTCCCGGCAAACCCGCCCTCTTCCACGGGCCTCCACCGAAAGCAGCAAAACCCTACGCACGGCGCAGGGCGAGGAGAGGAGCGGCGAGGGGACGGAGCCGGGCACGCGGCCGGCCCCGTCCGCGAGGCGCTCAGCCCTCCAGCCCGTCCCACCGCTCTCCCCGGCTCGGGACCTCCTGGCGTCACCCTGCCGGCTCCAAACCCTCAGCAGTCCAAGGGGAAACCAGAAGCGAGGAAAAAGCCGAAGTGAGGAAGCAAGGAGGGAGGAGAGGCGGCAGGCAGCGGAGCAGCCGCCCCGCACCCTCGCCGGGAACGGCCCCGCGGGCCGCGTCGGGACTGGGCTGCGCTGGGTGACGAGCCCGGGCGGCATCGCGGGTGCCGACCCGCCCCAGACCAGCCTCTCTCGGACCCGTAAAGCTGCTGTTGGACCGAAGCGGCTTCTTCCTCTGTCGCCTAAGCAAGGACCTCCCGAACCCCTGGCCTGGCCCGCTCCCGGGGACGGCAGGGTGGCACGGGTGGCCCGTCCCCGATGCCAGCGCACGCTCCAGACATGCCACGCTGCCCGGGCCACGGGCCACAAGCTCAGCCCGGCTGCCCCGGGAGCATACGTACCATCTTGTCGTGGACGGTGGGGGACGCCGGGTAGTGGAACGGGTACATTCCTGCAGGGACGGGCCGCCTGTCGCCCAGGTAGTCGTACTGGGAAGAGAGGAGACCCCCCCCGCAAACCGCAGAGACGTGAGAGGGGTGCAAGGGCTGACCCCGGCAGGCCTCGGCCGGCGGGAAAGCGGAGGTGCCAGCGGGCACTCGGAGCGTTGCACCGCCGCCACGGCGCAGCCTCGCGCTTGCAGACCCCCAGCCCCACGGCAGGGTCGGGGCCGGGCTTTGGGGCGCAGCAGCCCAGCCGGGGATGCCAGCGCTCCCCCCTGCCCAGGACGGGGCTCACGCAGGTCCCTCCCGCCCTGGCTCTCCACCACGTGCCTGCGCGGGAGCTCGTCGGCGCAGGAGCAGCCGGGAGGGCAGGACCGCGACCTGGGCACCTCCGCATGACCACAGGGGAGGACTGGGGGTCAGGATCCGATGCTGCCAAAAGTCTCGGTGGCATTTTGAGGCTGGGCACCGCGGAGGAGGCGGCTCGCTCCGCCGCAGCGTCCCTGCTCCTTAAATCCCCCGCGATGCTTCCCTCCAACCTCCCAGGTCCCAAGTGGCGGAAGGGCATTTACCTTGGGAGAGCTGACCGACCGCCTCATCATGAAGGCAGCCGGGTCGGCGTAGATCTCCTCTCCCCGGGGCGGCACCCTCTCGAAGCGGGCGCTGGGCGAGCGGACCGGCGAGTACAGGCGGGAGCGGCTGTAGGAGCCCTGGCTGGGCGAGCGGGGCACGGAGCGCGAGCGGGGCTGCAGCGACATCCGTCGCAGGGAGCCCGAGGCGGCGTCCACCTCGTCGTAGTAGGCTGGCTGCCGGCCGGGGCCGGGGCCGGGGCCAGGGCCAGGGCCGGGCAGCCAGAGCGGGACGTCCTGCCGGCCGTAGCCCGGGTGCTCCTTCCACTCGCGGAGCTGGTAGGGGCCCCCGTTGCGGAAGGAGTGGCGCTTGTCGTCCAGCGCCCAGGGCGGGCTCACCCGCTCGTAGGCGGGCATGGAGCAGATGCTGTCGGGGCGCACCCCCGGCGGGTAGTACTGGTAGTCCTCGGGGTACTGGGGCGAGTAGGGGGAATAGTAGTCGGGCACCCGGCGAGACACGGGGAAGAACCTGGTGGGGCTGCGAGGGAGAGAGCCATGAGAGCCGGGCGAGCGGCGGGGTGCTGCCCGGCCCCCCGGGACGCCCCCGGCTGCGTTTCCCAGTTGGAAAGCACGGCAACTCCGCGACCGACACCAGCGCCCGGGAAGCCGGCTGACGTGGCTGCAGAGCCGGCTAGCGCCGCTGCACGGCGGGGGGGGCTTCGTCCCTCCTCCCGAGCGCGCCCCCCAAAACGCGCCCCGCTTGGCCTGTCCGGGGGGTCCCCCGCACAGCTCGCAGCCTGCACGTGGGGACAGCAGGGAAGGAGGTTTCCTGACCCTGGGAAGGGGATAACGCAGGAGGGAGGGGACGTTCCCGGAGCACCGCCGGGAGGGTGCCCAGCGGCGCTCACCTCCGCAGCTCCTCGGGCGGCACGTTCCCCCGGCGCAGGTTCACCCACTGCTGCAGCTGCGTCATGGAGCTCTTCCGCTGGGCGATCTTCTCGGGGTTGGTGCGCGGCGCGAAGCCCCGGCGGTGCGCCGCGCTCTCCCCGTCCGGCTGCGGGTAGGCGGTGCTGCCGGGGCGGCTCGGCGACGCGTAGGGCCAGCCGTTGGGCTGCGCCGGCCGCTCCACGCCGCCCGGCGCCCGGGGCGCCTCCGGGTACGGGCTGCCGGGCTCCGAGGGCACCTCCTGCCCCGCGACGCCGTTGGCTTTGGCCAAGGGCTCCTTCTTGCTCTCCGTCCTCTCCGTTTTCCTCTCGCTCTTTTCCGAGCCCCGGCCGTCGCCCTCCCCCCGGGTCTTGGCGTCGGGGTCGGCTTTGGGGTGCTCCCGGTGCGCGGCGTTGCGGTGGTGGTGGTGGTGCTTGCTGGGGGGGATGTTTTCGGAGTCCGTCTTCTCGTGTCTGGTGGAGACGCGTGAGGGCGTTACCTTCCTGGGTAACATCCCGCCCCTCCCTCCGTCCTGGGGCCCCCGCGCACCCCCGGGGCTCCCCAGCCGCAACGCACGGCGCCCGCACCCCGACCGCGGGGGCCTGGGGCCGAGGGACGCTGCTGCGCCCCACGCAATGGTGCGGGGCGACGGCCCGCGCTGACCTCTGCGCCGGTGGGATCTGCACCCGGGCGGCTTCGCCCATGGCTTGGATCCAGGATTCCTGCTCCTCCGTGTTCTCGGCGCTGAAGAAGTAGGTCCGGATGCCGGCGTGCTCGGCCTGGGGAGACAGGGACTGCTTGTTACGCGCCGGCGCCGCCTCCGCCCAGCACACAGTCACCTGCAGGGAGGCAGAGAAGTGGGGAGAGAGACAGACAGGCGAGTGAGAGCTCCGCTTCCACCCGGCCGCGCCGGCTCGAGGGCTCCTGGAGCCGCAGGAGAAGTGGGGCCGGCCCCCAGCCCCCCCCCTCGAGCAGCACCCGCTCTGCAGGCACCCCTCAGCAGCGTGCCACGCGGGCCCTTTTCCCTTTCCTCGGCGAGCCCGGGGTTAGCTGAGGATGCAGCGGGAGACTTGTGCTTGTTATCTTTAAAGAGCAACTTGTCAGCAGCAGAACTGGTTGCACCTCCAGCCTCACAGCAGCGACTGCCAGTCGCCAAAAGGCACCGGAGCATTACTTAAACCAGCTTTTGCAACCTGGTCTTGACGAGAAACATCTCTGTTCCTCCTGGTTTCTGGTGGCATCTCGCAGTGCACCTGCCAAGCAGCCACAGATGGTCGCAGAAGGGCCAGGTCTCGCTGCAGGGCACCAGCTTCCCCCTCGGGACCCCTAGCCACAACCCCGGGAGCCAGAGGCACACGCGAAGGGGCACGGGCCCCCCATGCAATCGCCATCAGAGCTGCTCAGGACCAGCTTTGCCTGCTGCACCAGAGCCCTGGTCTGGGGCCAGGGCCCGGCTCTGGGGGTGCACTGAGAGTTAGTGGGGTCCCCTTGGGGGACTCGGAGGCAGACGAAGGGGTTCACTGCTCCCTGGGCGAGCAGGAGCACTGGCTGGAGCACTATAATTCATGCAGGGCCAGGGGGAAGGTGGCTTCTCGACCCAGACAACATTTGAGGGGAAAAAAGTTCCCTTTTGGACCATGATGTCGGTGCCCACTCTCCACCCTGTGCTACAGCAGTGGGAAAGCACAGCTGGTTATTTGTGGCCTTTCTGAAGCTTCCACCTTCCCCCTCTTTGCAAAGGGATGGGATGCAGCAAGGAGAAAGGAAAAGAACAGATTTTTTCCTGGTTTAATTTCTTTAAATCTAAACAAAATCGAGGGTTCTGGTTAAGACTCTCTGCTGGGTTTCCATTTCCCCTTCCCCAGAGGGCTGGCAGCCGTGCCGGCACCCCAGCCCCGGGGGACTCCTGCTGCCTGGCTCCTTCAAACCCCAGGTCCTGCAAGCTCCATGCAGCTCGGAGCGCTCTGCAGGGTCAGCAAAAACCGCGCGGACTTGTCCCGTCGATCAGGGAGAGCGGGGTGCGCGAAGCATGCCGGCAGCCCCGCGCCTCCCGCGCCCCTCTGCATGCACTCAGAAACGCGAGAGCATACTACCTAGCTGGTGGCTGGGCGCTGGCGTGGCGGACGGGCACGCGGAAGAGACCTCCTGTCCGAGGGGGATCCTCGCCCGGGCAGAGAGGAGGAAAGATAGACAACAGGTCAAACCACCCGGCAGGACACCACGGGGAGAGGCGCGGGCTGGCGGAGTGCCGCAGGACCGCGCCGCTTCGGCAGCCTCCCCTTGCTCTTAGGACCCTCTCTGCCCTTCTCCACCTTGCTGTGAAACCCTGAAGGCGCATCAGGATCAGGGGGCTGTAACGGTCCCTGTTTTGGGGCAATCTGGGTGCAGATGAAGCACCACAGCTCTAGCCAGAGGACGGGGTGCACCGGAGGTGTCATCTCTCCTGCCATCCCCAGGAGGGGCTGTCTGCCCAGCCGTGCCGTACGGGCCAGCGCCGGCACCGCTTGCAGGATTTCAGCCTTGCCCGGAAGCCGAGCCGGAGCTGCGGCACGGACAGCTCTTCTGACAGCAGGTCTGAGATGATCTTCCTTTCTGAACAAAACCATCCACCAAAGCCCTCGCGTGCAGGTGAAAATATCCACAGCTCCGGCACTTAACGGAACAAAATCAGTTTGCGAGAACTGGCTTGGCAAGGCTCCCTTCCCACCAACGTCACAGCCCAGGAGACGCTTCAGCACTTCTGGGTCAATTCCTTGCTGCCGCCCGCGGCAGACGCAGGCTCAGACACCTCGCCCCGGAGCGCAGCGCCGGCACGAGGCCTCGGGCGAGCCCGCGGGCACCTCCCGGACGCCGCCAACCGCGGCTTAAACGCAGCTTAGAGGTTGAGGGGTCCGCGCACGCGAGCCAGGACCGCACGGGCGCGTGCGCCACGTACAAGACCTGGGGTTGAGGCACTACTACTCTGCTACTATTCGTTTTGTTCGGGTCCATGTGCACGGGCGTCCGTGAGCGCACGGAGAGGCACGGGGCCGGGTTCCTGCGGCCCCTGCCGTGATCACGCGCAGGAAGACGTGTCCTTGGGCTTTGCACGAGTGTGCCCGAGCGCAAGGCACCGTGCACCAGCGCGTGGGCAAGCACGTGCCCCCGGAGCATCGCTGGCCTCTTCCCGGGGGAAGGGGCCGGAGAACCCCGCTGCAAGCAGCCTCCCTGCCCCAGCAGCTCTCCTCTCCTGTGGCCAGGGCCGACCAGCAGAAACCAGCGCCGGGCGAAGCCCCGGCAGCGGCTCTTCCCCTCCCGTCGCACGCCAGACAGAGCGAGCTCAAAAGCCGCAAGCAGGGAGCCAGCGAGGCCACTCTTGTGCCCAGCGGGGAGCAGCCGGCCGGCGGGGTCGAGCCCCACGCCTGGAGGGAGCCACGACTGTGGGGGACGCCGCTTTGCCCCAGCGGTGCCTCAGTTTCCCCAGGAGGGGAGGGAACGGCTGCCCACACGGGCATTTGCTAGTGCAAAGCAAGGCTGACGGGACGTCATCCTGAAGGCGCTCAGCGTCAGCAGGGAAGCGAGAAGAGGGAGCGTCAGGGACCCCGCGAGCGCCGCCACTGCCCCGCGCCGGCACGCACTGACCTTGAACGTGTGCTTCCGGCTGATGTTGTCCGAGGGCTGCACGGCTGCCACGCGGAAGCTGAGCAGGGGGATGCTGCCCAGGACGCTCTCCTCCTTCTCATCTGGTGGGCCAAGCAGGAGGAGAAACGGGGTGGTCAGGGCGCCTGGGCAGGGTGCCACGGCTGCCTCCCGCGGGCGCTCCCCGGCGCGCTCCCACCCCCGCTCCCGCGGCTCGGCCCGCAGAGCCGCCGGGGATGAAGCCCTGGGGTCCCCGGCGCAGCAGACACCCGCGAGCAGGGGCTGCCTGGGCGCCGCGCGGTCCCGGCCCGCCCGGAGGGTTGTCACCTCCTGCCGCTGGCCTGGCCCCTTCGCCCGGCGCCAGCGAAACCCGCTCCACGCCCGAGAGCAGCCCAGGTTGGCATGCAAGCACTGTGCGCGGCCCCTGCCGGGCAGCGGGGTCCCGGGGGCACCCCAGGGTGGGCCCTTGGCCACCCACCTTTGTAGTAGAAGAGGCAACGATCCACTAGCACGAACCAGCGCTTGTTCCACTGCTTCACCCCTGAGCTGGCCTGCGAGAGAGGCGGCAGTGAGAGGCGCCGCGGGGCCAGGAGCGCCCCGGCACAGCCGGGCACGGCGCAGCGCGGCGCCGGGTACCTGCTTGTAGAGCCAGCCGCTTTTGGTCACCGCCGCGTTGGGGTTCCTCTTCATCGAGTTGGAGCGCTTCCCAAAGGCGATGCCCTTGCGGGACGGGCGCGAAGCCTGCGGAGGGGCAGAGAAGCCGCTCAGCGCCGGGGACGCCGCAGCCCGCCGCGCCGCGCCGCGCGGCTCCGGGCACCCACCCGGCCTCCGGGGCGCTCCGCGGCCGCCTCCGACACCATGGCGTGGTTGGATGGCTCGCTGGGGACGGTCGCCAGCCGCTTCCCGCCTGCTTTGCTGGACATGTCCAAGGAAGGCCTGCGGCACAGGGGGCAGGAGGAGGAAGCGGCCATCAGCGGAGCCGCCTTTCCCCACCCGCCCAGAAACCTGCCCGGGATCACTGGACCCGCTCCGGACCCCCCCAGCCCACCTCAGTCCCCCGTTGCAACCCGGCCCGCAAATCAAGAGAGCCTGAAGCCAACCTACTTTTGCAAGTCAAACCCCGAGTTTTCCTCCGGGATCCGTCCCGTCACTGGGTGCAGGAACGTGTTGCGCCTCTCATTGTGGCTGGAAGACACGGAGGCGGCGCGGCGGAGTCGGCGGCGTGGCGGGGACGGCGCAGGGACGCGTCGCCCCTGGCTGGCGCCCGCCGCCGAGCTCCAAGAGCACCCGGGACCGGGCGGCCGCGTCCCCCGAGCCCCGCGAGGCGCCGCCAGCCGCGGAGCTCGCCTCCGCACCGCCTGCTGCCGACCTGGATAAAGCACCTGCTTGCGTCTCCGTCACCCACCCAAACTCCCTCCCTGCCTTCGGCAAGGGCGCCGGCAGCACCTGCGTGGGCTGTTCGCGGGGTTCGGCTGACGAACTTGTAATTTTAACTTGGTGCAGTGCCATGTTTCGGGTGTCTGAACCCCAAACCCAGTGGTTTGCCTCCAAAAGCTTCCCCCGAAACGTCACCCCCCGAAGGCGCCCCTTGCACTTGCTGCCCCAGCGCCACGGCTCGCTTTCTGCGAACGTGCGGTTTGCACGAGCTCTGGGGCGGCCTCCCCGGCGCCAAGCACACCACGAGGCACCCGAGCACCGCGGAGCGGGGCCGAGCTCCTGCCTCGGCCGGGAGGATGCAGACCGGACGGGGAGCACGGCCACGGTGCAAAGCGGCTCCCGCCCAGAGCGGCTCCCTGGAGCTGCCACCGACCGCCCCGGGCCCCGGCCGCTGTGGCAGGCGAGTCCCAGCAGCGGAGGCAGGATTCACCGGGCAGGATTCACGCAGAGCATGCACAGGGGATCCCAAAAAGCAGATGAGTCGTTAACCAGCAGTGACACCCCGACGTCGCCCCCCTCCTTCCCCCGGTTTGCCTTGCCGATTTTAGAGGCGTTTGCCAAAATACCCTCAGCAGAGCAAGCGCAGGCTCACGAGGCACGCTGGGGCAAGCTGAGCGGCGCTGCCCGCCGCCCCCACGGCCCGGCCCGGCCCACGAGACGCGAGCGCCAGGCCCCGGAGCTGCTGCCGTTCCAACCACGCGCAGGCGCTGGCGAAAGGTGGCCGCCCGGGAAGGGCTGGCGCTACCGGGCTTTCCGGTGCGGCGCCGGGACGAGCAAGGCAGGGCTCCGGCTCGGCTGCGCTCACCAAGTCTGCCTCGTCCCTGCCCCATCCCGCGGAGCCGGTATTCCCGGGCCAGCCCTCCGCGGCACAAGCTGGCTGGGGCAGGGAAACACATCCAGCAACCGCTTTTAGCGAGAGAGAAGCCCTCGCTGTTAAGGTTTTGTCTGCCGGGAAGGACGAAGGGCATCTGCACCGGCCCCAGCCGCGAGCAGCCCGTGCAGGACGCGCGCCAGCGGCGGCACGCCGAGGCGCACGCGGGACTTCACGGCACATTTTGAATCTGGCCCGCAGCCACCTGGTTGCGAAGCATCAGCAGGTGAGAGGCACCGCTCGCACCGAAAACCTTGAGCTCTCCTTGCTGTGACGAAGCAGAAGCCCACGGAAGGAGCAAGGCCCGAGGCCGGGGCTCCATCACACCTCGCTTGCATTGCCCCGACGGGAGCACGGGCGCCTCCGTGCCCTCCTTCCCGCAGCCGCCGGGCCGGGCCGGCACCGCACGCGGGCCACCCGCGAAGCCAACAAGCAAGCAGCCAGCGTGCTGCCGAAGTGCCGAGCGTCAGCAAAACAGGGAAAGTTGGAGCAAGAAAACGCAGCTGCCAAGACCATCCCGTCCGCACGCGCTTCACCCTGAGCCTGGGCTCCAGCCAGCCTCGGAAGACGCTAAGTGCTTTCTGCCAAAAAAAGCCCTGCTGAGAGGCGCTCCCCCTCGCAGGTCCCGGCCCGGCCGGGCCACCGAGCCGTCCTCCTCCACGCCACCCTCCCCTTGCTGTAGGTCACCTTAAAACCCTTTGCAAAGCACAGGCAGCCCCAAAGCGAGGGGCAGACCCGGCTCCACGGCCCGGGCAGCGCCGCCTTTCCTGCACCCTAATGACCCAGTTGTCTGCACCGGGACCGGCTCCTCGTCCCACGCACCCTGCTCGGGTGCCGTGCACCCACCGCCCAGGGCTGGGGCCACTTCCAGACTGTTTGCCCCACGGCTGGTGCCGCTGGAGGGGCAACAGCGAGACGGTGACAGGGGCTGGTTACAGGCGACGCTGGGAGACAGGGACGGTGCAAACACTGGCAGAGCACCGCCAGCAGCCCCGGAAACGGGGGGCTGCACCGACCTCCCGGCACTGCCGGTCCGCAGCTGGGGACGTCCCCTGCGAGGGTCTGGCTCTGCCCAGCAGGTTTCTAAAGATAAACCCCGGCCGGCGTCCCCCCTGCCCGCCGCCGCGCCGGCACCCGTCCTTTGCAGCGCCCGCAGCTCTGCTGGCATCGACCCAAGCACCTCCTGCCCCCTCCCCACGCTGCCCTCGCCCACCACCCCCGGGGGCCGGCGAGAGCTGCGGAACTGCCTGGGAACCTCCTTAAATCACCGCCTCGGAGCGGCTGCCGGGGCTGACCCCGCTCCTCCGTAAACTCCCGACTTAACATCTCCTGCCAAAGCACTGCAATGCAGCAGACGCTGCCCCGGCTGGAGCGCCCCCGGCCGCCGCCGCCCCCCCGGTCCCCCCACCGCCCGCCCCGGGGGTCCTACCTCACCCGGCGGTCCGCCCGAAACTTCAGCATGGTGCCGGCGTGCCCGCGGCAGCCAGCGCCGCTGCGGGTGAGGGGGGGGTCCCGCGCCGGCCCCCGCCTCGCTACGGCCCCCGGGAACGGGCCGCGGGAGCGGCGACGCCGCGGCGCGGGCAAGGGGAGGCCGGGGGCGGCCCACGGGGCTCGCCGCGGCAGCCCCCGGCCCCGGGGCTCGGCGCCGGCGGCATCGGCTCGCCTGCCGCGGCCCCGCTCGCCTGCCCTCCTCGGCGCGAGCCGGGAGCTCTGCGGCTCTCCCCGCGGGCAGCGGCTCCCGCGCCGCGGCACGCCGGCACGCCGAGCAGGGCGGCGATGACAACACAGCTCGCCGTCACCTCTCCTCTCCTTGGGGAAGGGAGCCGGCAGCGCCGCACGCGCGCCGCCTCCGCGGGGACGGGGCTGCCGGGCCGCGGCGAGGCAGGGACCCGGGCAGCGGCTGGAGGGGGAGGCAGCCCCGCCGCCCCCGCCGCCGCCGCTGCCTTGCAGGGTTTACCGGACTCATCCCAGCCTCCGGCTCCTGCCCCCAGACCGTCCCTGCTGCCCCGGGGACACTGCGTCGCTTTGCCGCCGGTGCAAGGAGGGAAGCCCAGGGAGCAGGACCGGCGCGGCGTGGGCCAACGCGAGCGCAGACATCACGTAAGAGGGAGACGGGCCCCACGGGGCTGCTGGCAACGGGGCTTTGCGCCCCCCGGCCGGGTCCTGCTAGGTGAAAAGCCCGTTGCACCCGCCGGGTCCGGGGCCAAGGGGGCGAGCACTGGAAGCAGGATTGGGGGTGAGCCGCCGCGGGACGGGTCCTCCGCTTCGGGAAGCGAATTCCCGTCCGTCAGGGCTGTTACGATAACACGCGGGAGGGGAGGGAAGGCAGCACGGACGTTTCAGAGACACCTCCAAAGAAGGAAGCAGAGTGCACCAGGCCAGCTGGCTCATGTCATGCCGCGTCCCCGCGCTGTGTGCACCCCGGCTCCCACGCCGGCGCCCCCGCCTCCCCCACAGCCCCTCCCGAGCCCCTCGCCGAGAGCGGGCCGGGACGGTCCCGTGCAGCGGCGGTTCCTGCTAGGTGCCAGGGACCGCATCAGCCAGCAAAGCAGACAACGCGTCCGCCGCATCACGGCTCCAAAACCAGCCGAATGCACCCTCGGAGGGCGCCCGCGGCTTCCCCGCTCCCTTCCGCCGCCCTGCGGGATGCTGCAGCGGCTCCGGGATGCACCAGCCGGCGCGGGCAGGGACCGCGACATCCCCCTCGCCTCCACCCACAGCAACCTCGCACCGGGCTTCCAGCTGGCCCCGATACAGCCGTAAGAGGCCCCAAACCGGGACAGCAGGAAAAGGCAGACAGGAGCGGTCCACGTTTTGCTTTCACCCTTGCTATCTCCAACCAAGAAGCAGAGCAATTAAACCAGCCCCTAGCAAGGTGCCCCCACTGCACAGCGTTCCCCGTGTCGCCCCACGCTCACCTGTGTCGCGGGTGGGATCCAGCCGGGATGGCACGGGAGACAAGGTCTGCGCGGGCCAGGGCAGCCGGGAGCACGCTACGCCGGAGCCCAGCAAACGCCAGATCTCTCCCCAACACACACCCCGTGCGGGGGTTTCACCTCCCGCCCCAATCGCCCCGTCCGGCTCCAACGGCACCGGCCAGACGCAAGCTCGGGGGATGCTTTAGGAGCGTTTGCACACAGCTTCACCCCAGCTTTGCCGGTGCGGAGCGGGCGCCAGCTGGGCTGCTTCCCAGCCGTCGGGCATGCGGGCTGGGCCCGGACCCGGCCTCCTCCGCAGCGGATCGAGCAGACGCACCGTGGGGCTGCACACCAGCCCCCGGGGTGGAGGGTGGGGGGGTCTTCTGGACTTCCCGGGAGAGCAGCGGGCAGGAGGAGCCGGTGCTTTGCCTTGGGGCAAACATCTAAGAAAACCCCCTGAAGCGTCAAGGCAGGGAGCAAGAGCAGGGAATAACCGCATCTCACGCACAAAGCTTGCACTTGCTGCCGCTTCCTTCCCCGCTCCCCCAAAATCGAAGCTGGCTGCGAGCAGGAAGGAAAACTGCTCTGTGCCAGCAAGTGCCACCTCCCCAAGAGCCCTGCGGGCATCCGGTGCCACGGGAGCAGGCCCCATGCCTCGCTGCTGCACCGCGGCGGCCCCCTCCCCACGACACACAGAGGAGCCCCCCGCTCACTGCTGCCCTTTGCAGCCAGCAAAGGTCACGGGTAAATGTGTTATAGCCGCTCTCAGCCGCAGCTGGGAGAGCGAAAGAGTTAACGGAGGAGGCTGGGAAGGAGCAGGTGGAAAGGAGGAAGCGATTTCCCAGGGGTGGGTGGTTGTTGTGCACCAGCCTCCGCCTCCCCGCAGGCGCGGGTTTGTCCCCGGGGATGTTTGCAGCCCTTCCCTCTCCCCCGCCGTGGCTCCACGGCTCCGCGCTCCTCTCCAGCCCTTGCCCCATCCGCCTGCCTCCCACCGGCTCCCAGGGCGGTGCCGGGCTGCACAGCCGCGCTCGGCCCCTAGCTGGGCAGGATGCGGCCATCCCCGGGGCGTCGGGCCTCCGACCCGCCGGCCGGTGGGAGCCGCCGCCAAAGGGAGAGACGGAGAGGTGCTGCCCGGCCGGGGGTCGCACCACCCCGTTTTTCTAGCCCCTTCCTCGCCGCTCCCCCTCGGCCGCCCGCGCGGGCCGGGCTGGGGCGCGGGGACGCCCCTCTCTGCCGGGAAGCAGCTGCCCGCGGCGCGCTCGGCCCTGCGGGAAGGGCGGCCCCGGGCCGCAGGCAGCCGCAGCGCCTAGCGCGAGCCGCGGGAGAGGAGCCGGCGAGCTCCGTCACTGCAGCTACTTCCACCCCCCTCGGCCAATCCGGGTGGGAAAAAAAAAAAAAAAGATTTGGGCGCTCGCTGCCTCCTTGGCAGGGCCGAGCCGGACTCCGGGGCTTCCCGCGCCCCAGCCCGAGCTTCCTAGCCAAAAGCCAGGTCGCAACCCCGTGGGAGGAGAGGCAGCGCAAGCCGACAGGAATTCAGCTGAACAAAGGGAAGAGCCGGGAGCTGCAGGCCAGGAGCAACGCTGACAGCGGAGAAGTTTGGGAACTGCTGCTCTCAGCGTTTCTAAACTCCCCTGGCCTGAAAAGCACATCGGGAAAAGGGAGAAAAGGAGACAGGACTGGGGGAGAAGAGGCTCAAAGGCGAGGATGGGAAGGAAAGGCCGGAGCCGCTGCCCCGGCGCCGGGCCGGCCCGCAGGCTTGCAGCCGAGCCGGGGCTGCGTGCACGGCGCGGCAGCGCTCGCCGTGCACCGTGACCGGCAGGCCGGGAACCGCCTGGCGCCCGCCAGCTTTGCGGCGAGATCGGCCCCCCCCCCGGGAAGAAAGCGCCTCGGGGGCACCAGCAAACCGGCGCCTGGTGCAGAGCCGCTGCGGGGGCTTCCCGCGAGCGCCGGGCTGGCTGCCCGCCGGCCGGCTCCCGGCCCGGCACGCTCAGCTGCAAGCACGGCGGGCACGGGCAGCCGTTCCTCCTCCGTAACCGAATCCATCTCCTGATCCGAACGCTGCCATCCAGCCGAGCGAGCGTTCGCGGCGCTGCGGGAGCGGGGCGGCGGCCGGAGGGGCAGACCCACCGCGCGCGCTAACCGAGAGGGGCCGGGGCGCGCGCAGGCTGCTGCGGCTGCTGTGCCGGGCGGGGAGCGCCCGGGTTGATCATCCGCCGCCCGTTCGCCCCTCTGCGAGCTGTCAGCCGCTGGAAATCATCGGCCGGCGCCGTCGGCGGGAGCGCTGGAGGGGTTTCGGGAGCGGGAGAGGCGGAGCGGGAGCATCCGCATCCGCAGCAGCGGTGGTGGTGGCGAGGGGGGCTGCCTCCCCCGGCCGGCGTCCCCCGCCGCCCCGCTGGGGTCCGGGCCGTGCCGGGAGCATCCGGGAAGGCCGGGGATTCCCGGAGAACAAAGCGGCTCCCGGCAGAGGCGCGTCGCCCCGCGGCACGGATGAGCCAGCCCTTTCCCGGCTCCCGGACGGAGGGAAAAGGAGTCGGGGAAAAAGCACTGGGTGTTTATGTTTTATCTCCCTGGCAACCCTGGCTCCGTCGCAGCTCCGGCTCTGCGGCTGGAGGGGCTCAGGGGGGCCGCGGCCGCCGTGCCCGTCCCTGGAGGAGCCGTGCGGCCTCCGGCGCCGCCTCCGCCGAAGGCGGCTCTGGACCAGCTCCCGGGCGCTGCAAGCCAGACCCAGACCTGGAGGATTTACACCTCCCCCTAAGCGCCTTAGCGAAGCCGCTTCCAGCGCGCGGAAATACCTGTCGTGAGCAATCGCCCGTGCGAGACAGCAAGGCGCACCGGAGCAGCTGCAGCCCGCCGAGGCCGGAAGCGGCGGATCCAGGGAGCTGCGCTGGGAAATCCCCTCGAGACGAGGCCTCGGCACCTGCTCGAAACACCGCCGGCGATAGAGCCGGCAGCACCCCGGCCGCCGCGCGCCCGCCGGCCTCTTCCCCGCCCCGCCGCTCTCGGCGCCGGGCAGCCGCGCGGTGCGTGCCCCCGCCACGGCAGCGCCCGCTCACCGGTGCCGCGGCAGGCGCCCTCGCTCCGTGCCGCCCGCCGGCTCCCTCGCCGCAGCCGCCCGGGCGGGATGATGATTTCCTCCAGAGCCGGTGGCTGCTATCAATCATTAACCGCCACCGCGGCCGCCGGCAGGGCTTAACCCCCTCGGCACCAGCGCAGGAAGGCGGCCGAGGCGCGCGCGCCTGCTCGCCAGCCCCGGTAAAGGCCGTGGGAAGCGCTCGGCGCTGCCGCACGGCAGAGGAGCCGGGGTGCGCGGGGCGGGCGGCTCGCGGCGGAGCGCCGGCTCGGCTGCCGCGCAGACTGGTCCCGGCGGGCTCCAAACCAGGATCCCCAGAGCCCCGCGCACAGCCCCGACGGGGTCTCCGCGAGGCGTCCGGCGTGCGGGGCCGCGGTGAGCAGCGCCCTGCCCTCGTCCCCGACCCCCGGCAGTGGCACGGCGGGCTTCGGGGGGTGACTGAGCGGCGTCTCGCACGCCCCAAGCCGTCCCCCCGCCGGCACCTCCCCGGGTCCTATCCTGCCTCTGCAGCAGCAGCTCCGGCGCTAAGGAGGCAGCGGACGGGCCGGGGAGCGGAGCCCCCGCCGCGCGCTCCGGAGCGTGATGTGCCGCCCCCGTCCCCGCGCGCTCGCGGCAGCCAGGGCCGGACGAGACCGATTAGATCATCCTTCGGGTCCCCGGAGCTCTCCGCGTGCAGCGCTTCCAAGGAACGGCAACGGCTGTAACTCTATCCGAGCGTGCCTACAGCCCGTCCGCGGCGCTCGGCGCCCGCGCATGGGGCGGCCGCCCCGGCTCCAGCGCCTGCATCCCTGCGCGGGCAGCGCGCCCTGCGCCAGCCTCCCGCACCCGCCGCCGGCTTGGCACCGCTAACAAACGCCGTCGCCTCTGCAGTAAGCGCCTGCCGGCTTATTAGCGGCACGGTTAATCCCTCGGGCCTGGCGCGGCAGGCAGGAATATTCCCTGCCCCCAGACTTCCCGGGAGGGGGAACGGCGGGAGCGCAGCCCCCAGCGTAGCCGGCGGTGCCGAGCCCCCGCGTGCCGGCAGGCAGCCCCGGCCGTGCCACGGGATGGTGGGACTCGCACACCAACAGCCAGGGAATTTCGCCTCCCCCAGCAACCCCCCGGCCACAGCCCTGGGTGCCTGGAGAGTAGCCCTGGACAAACATCCGCATGGCAGCACCCCGCGCAAGCGGGCTGGCGAGCGCCGGGCTGCCGCGCGGATGGTTTCAATCAAGAGGGAGAGCCATCGAACGGCCACCGAAAGACGGGGGCAGCGAGCTGCACACCCCGGCAGGTGCAGGGCCCGAGACGGCCTCGCCGTGCTGCGCGCGGCCCCGTCGCACCGGGCCACGGCCATCGGCTTTACCGGTCCCCGCGGCCGCCGCCGCCGGGGCTCGCTCGTCTCTGCCGCTCCCCGCCGGATCTCCCACTAGCTAAAGCACTTAAGTGCATTAGCAAGCGCGCACGCAGCCCCGGGGCGCTGGAGGCCGCGGAGGCAGCAGGCTGCTTGCTAGCCCGGCGCCGCCGGCGGCTCGGCCCCCGCCGCGGCGCTGCCCCGTGTCCCCGTCCGAGCTTTGCCGCGTCCGGTGGCGCCTCCCGCGCCGGCCTGGGCGCGCGACGGCCTCGGGCACCGCAGCTCGGCCCCCTCTGCCGCTGGCGGGCTCGGCGCACCGCAGCCCTCCGAGTGACTCACCGGCCGCCGGCACCAGACCTCCCGCAGTCAAGCCCCGACACATTCAGCGCATTCCTGGCGTTCCCGGCGCTGGGGCGCTGCGGGGAGCCCTGCGCGCGGCGGAGGCCAGCGAGGCACCTCCGGGCGGCTGCAGAGAGCCCCGGCTGCAGCGGCGCCCGAGCCGGGGTCCCTGCGCTGCTGGCACTGCTCACCGGCGCCCGCAGCCTGCCGCCTCTCCAGCGGCGCGAGCTCCGTGCCCTGGCTGCCACCCTGCCCTGCTTCCCTTTACGCTCGCATGGGCGCGATGGTGGCGTATGGGCAAACTCTCCGGTTTTAGCTCTGATCCCGCACCTTCGCCGGCCTCGGAGCAGCTTGCAACCGAGCGGCGACGCAAGCGTGCGGCGGGGCGGCCGTGCCAGCGCCCTGCACCGAGCCGCCCCACGGACGGCGCGAGCCCCCGGCCACGGCAGGGGCCGGGAGCTGCCGCCGGCGCGGGCCGAGCGCGGTGCCCGCGGATCGGCGCCCCGCTCTGGCGGGCGCCCCGGGCGTCTGCGGCCCCCCCGGGCGGCCGGGGCAGGTGCGAGTGCCGCCGGCCCCCGTGCGCAAACACAGCAGGAACCAAAGGTCCCCCGAACACGGAGGCTTGCTTCTAAGCAAACAGATCTCCGAGCAAACCAAACAGACGCCAGCCCCCGGGCGCAGACGGCGGCGCGGCCGCCTTTGCAGAGGTTTTCCCTGCCGTCGTCCCGGCTCTCCTCCGTGAGACCCAGCGCCCTGGCTGCCGTCTCCCCAGGCCTCGGCAGCGGGACAGCCCGGAGCTCAGACCACGCAGTCCGGCGCCGGGAGCAGCTCAGCAGTTTGCTCCCTGCGTCGGCGTGACCGGGTTGCCCTCCGACGGGGAGGCCGGCTGGGTCGGGCCCGAGTTTTGTTGCCGTCTCCAGCCCACCATGCCCTGGTGTCGCAGGGCCGTGGCCGGAGCAGCCGCGCACGGCTTCCCGGTGAATCACCGGCACGTTCCCGTCTCCCAGGCGCGGCCTCCGTCGCGCTCCCCGCTGGCAGCAGCCGAGCGAGCGAGGGCCGGTCCCGCAGCCGGGGACGCCAGGGCTTTGCCGGGGGTCGGCAAGGGAGATGCAAACGCTTTGCGCCGGACCCTCCCGGTTCCCCAGGAAGGCGCAAAGCCCGCGCGAGGCCGGCACGGCGGCGCCGTGCTCCTGCGCCACCCACCAGCGCTCTGCCCATCGCCCCCGCAGCCCCTCCGCAGCGCTGCGGAAACCTCACGGTGAGCTTCGTAGCACGGCGTCAGCTCTGCAGCACGAGATCTTCCCCCGAAGGAAGTTTATTTGTTGTGGGATGTTTCCAATTGGAAATCGGGGCTGTTCCAGGCTGAAAACAAGCCAGGTTTCCACTTCCCAGAAACCCCAGTTGCAAGCGAGCCCGCTGCCAGTTTCCCTTTCTCCCCAACACCAAGTGACTGAACGCAACTCCAGCCCTCCCTCCGCCGCGGTGGGAGGTGGGCGCCGGGCTCCCCCCACGCACTCGGCCCCCCGGGACGGGGCCGATACGCGCGGCCGAGCGGCGGCAGGCTGGGAGCTCCCTTCACCAGGCACCCTGGAGAGCCGGGAGCCGCTCCGGCGGGCCCTCGCCGCGCTCCCGGGCCCGCAGCGCCGGGTGCCAGCGCCTGCTTCCGTATGGAGACCAATCAGCAGTGGATTCTCCGCTGTCTCGTAAAGAAGTAAAAACCGCAGGAAAACACCGGCGGGACGTTCGAGCCTCCTCCCCTGCGCTGCTTTGCTGCTGCCTAACGCCACAGCTCCTGCCCGGCCGTCCATCCTTCAGAAAACTTACGGGAACGTAATAAGTGGAGGCCACGGTCCCCCAGCCGAATTTGGCCGATGCCAGCCCAGAAGTCCCCGGGAAGCAAGGGTATGGACAGAGGAGCAAGATCACCAACCCCGAATCCCTTTGGAACCAGTGAGGGGGAGAAAAGGCAGCCGCGGCACGGGGGCCGAGCGCTGCGCTGCGACCCGGGAACCGCCTCCTCGCCCGTCACCGCCGGAGCACGCTGCGAGCGCTGCAGCGCCGGGAGAGCGCGGCGCCGCCGGGGCCGGACGGAGCCGGGAGGGCCCTGCGGCGGGCGGTGGATGCTGCCCGCCTTCTCCCCGTGCTGCCGGTGGTCGGAGCAGGGACGTGGCGCCGGGTCCGGCCCCTGCTCCCGGATGCAACACGCCGCCACCACCCTGGAAGCAGATTCGCTGCCGCGCTCAGAGATGGGATCCTAAACCCTCCTGGCGGCCGCGAGCACGGCAGAACGACGCGGGCACCGGTGCGAAGCATCGCTTCCCCCAGCCCGCGCCGCCGCCCGGAGCCGGGACGAGCATCCTCCGGCACGGGCAAGGGGCTGCCGGTGCGTCCCCTCCCAGCTCTGGTCTGCCGGAGGGACTGGGGGAGGAAGGGGCTTTTCCGGGCTGCGGGGCGGGAGGAGTGGAGCAGCCCCGCGAGACGGGGTGGCCCTCTGAGCGCGCGGACTGGTGCCTGCGCACCCCACGACGCAGGCAGCGGCTGCAGCGTCTCCGCTACGGCAGGGAGGAGGCGCAGCAGCGGACTGCTTTAGAAAAGCGTTTCTTAAAACATCCCTGTAAACGGAATAAAGCAGGTGACACCGCCGGATCTCTCTCCAGATTAACCCCCGGGAGAGTGTGGCCGAGCACCGTGCCGGCGGGACGCCGGGCACGGCAGGCGCAGGGCAGAGGCTGGCAGACGTCGCCCCGGCGCCCGGGCTGAGTCTGCAACAGCTCTGCCAGAGCCGGATCCTGCCTGCTCCGAGCCCCCCTCGCCTGCATCCCTGTGCCTGGCGGGCAGGAAGCTCTTCCACAACCCTCCCCCCCGCCCCGAGCCCCGGCCAGGCTGCGAGGACGGGGGCCACCGGCCCCGGGCACAGCCGGACTTACCTGCTCCGCAGGCGCCGGCGCCGCGGCCGGGCTGCCGAGGCCGGGAGGCTCCGGGCGGGAGCGGAGCGGCGGGGAAGCGGCGGCCGCCTCCGAGCTGGGCCGCGTCCAGCCGCCGGGAGGGCTGATAAGCGAGGGCTGAAATCTGAAACCGCAGGTTGGCTCCGGCGTATATAAGCAGCAGCTCACGCACACCCCCGCGCGCCGGCTCTCACGCCACTCCCGCCCGCGCCCCGTCCTGGCGCCCGCCCGCCCGCCCGCCGCGGCCGAGCCTCGAGCCTCGCCGCCGGCCGCGTGCCCCCGCCGCCCCGGGCGCCGCCTCGCGCCGCGCTGCTTGAAGGAAAGTGGTGCATTTTGGCTGCGCGGCCGGCGCGGGCGCTGCGGGGGGCCCCCGCGCTCGCCTCCCGGTGCCTCGGGACGGCGGCAGGGACCCGCGGCGCCAGCGCCTGGCACCGCCTGCCCAGCTGCTAAAAACAGCAGTGTGGGGAAATTTTGGGTGCATTTTCCCACGGTGTGTTTTTCTTTTTTTAACCGTGCAAACGAGCACCGGGCGGGAGGGAGGCGGCACCGTGCTGCGACAGGGGCACCCATGCTCGCAGCTGCCCCCGCACCCGCTGGCGCTCCCGCTCTCGGCACCCGCGAGCCGCCGCCGGCCACCCTGGAAAAGCAGGGAAAAGCCCTGTCGGAGCGCTTCCCCGGAGCGGCGGGCCGGGCGCAGCTCGCTTAGGAAAGCGGCCGCGCTGCCAGCAAACCTCCCCTGCTTTTCCCAGCTCCCCGGGCTCGCCCAGCACCCCAAACCGGGGTGGCCGCATACCGCGGGAGGGAGGGAGATGGGCCGGGGCTGCGGGCCTCGCGCAGGGCGCTGATCCGCCGCGGGCTGCCGCATCGCCCCCGGGCCGGGAACGGGCGGCTCGTGCCAGGGGCCGCGCCGGCTCCGTCGGGGCCGCGGGGAGTCCCACGGCGCGCCGAGCCCGCTCCCCACCCCACTGCCCAAGGCCGATCTCGGCTCGGCACAGGGCGATGCACGGGCAGCGCGCCGGCGCCCAAGCGATGCCCCCCGCGCCTGGCACATTCCCTCCCTGCAGCACCCGGCCAGGGTCGGGCAAGCGCCTCCAGGGAGAGATTTGCAGGGCGAGGGGGGAGAAGTGGCAGCTCGATGCACCGCTGTTATTTGCCCCCTCCGGTGCTGGGCAAGGCAGGAGCCGTCAGCGGTGCCGGGGCGCAGCCGGCACCCACCCCAAGGCCCTCCTTATCGCCCGCCTGGCGATAAGCCCCGTGCGCGGGGCGGGAGATAACCATATCGCTATCGGCAGCCCTTCCTCTGGAGCCGAGGCCGAGGGCTGCCGGGCTCCGGAGCGGCGGGGTCGCCGGACGGCGGCTGCGGCTCGGTGCCGCCCGGGGCGCCGGGCTCCGGCACCGCTCTCGCGCGGCCTCGCGCTTCGGCGAGCTTTGCAAGGTGCGTTACGTTCGCGTGCTTAACAGTTGCTTGTTGTTTCCAAATAAGATTCAAGGAAGAGGAAAAAGGAAAAACAAAACAAAACCAAACCACACACACGCACACACACACCACACCAAAGCAAACAATTTGTCTCGGGAAAGCTGGCAGCAGAGTCCTCGGGAAGGGGAGGGAGGAGCGGGAGGCAGCGGCAGAGCAAACCCCATCCAGCGCGCTGGGCTCGCCACAAACACCAGAGTCGCTGGCGCCCGCTGCTCAGCCGACCGCGAAGAGGATCCTGATGCTGCCGAGGAAAATGAGCCCCCCCAAAAGCCGGGCCAGCTCGCCGGGCCGCTCCGGGCTCCCAGCACAAGGCACCGGCCTGTCCCCGCTGCTAACAAGCGGCGCGGGGACCCCCGGTCCCTTGCAGCCGGCCCATCCTGAAACCCCTCGAAGCCTCTTTTCCCTCCTTCTCCAACCCAGCAGCGTGGTGCCCCGGCACGCTGGCCGGCTGCTCGTGCTCCTGGGAGCCGCAAGCGCGTCGGCGCCCTCCGCCTGCCCCCCGCTAGCCCGGCCTTTAAAGTAGGAGGATTGGGGGAAAAAGAAAAAAAAAGAAAAAAAAAAAGAAAAGGCAAAGCAGCCCCCTCCCTCCCCCGGCACGTTTGCCTTCGAGCGCCTATCCCCACCCCCGGCTATAAATAACGAGAACTCTCCGTTCCGGGTGCGGGGCGACTCCGCTCTGAGCGGCATCCGGCGAGCTGGGCTGAAAAGGGAGCGGAGGAAAAGGGCCCTGCGGCGCGGGGAAGAGAGAGGCCGGGCGAGCGGGACCAGGCATCCCCCCCCGCGGCACAACCCGCCCGGCCGCGCTGCGCGGGCTCCGCGGCGGCAGCCTCCCGCCCCGGAGCGGCGCCCTGCCCGGAGCAGCGGGAGCGGAGCAAGCCGGCCACGGGCCGGGCGAGCCGGACCCACGTCAACGGGGTGATTTTTGCCAGTAGAAACAAGCGAGGGCGAGTCGGAGGAAATTCCCAAGAAACCCCGGAGGCAGAGGGAGCCGATGCCAGCAGGGCGAGAACGGGAGCGGTGACGGTCCGCCGGGGCCCCCGGCACGAACCCCCCGTCCGGGGACGCTCCGTGCGGCTCCCGGGATGCGCGCGGGCAGCCGTGGGCGCGGGGAGGGCGCCGGGGGCCGCGCCGGGAGGGGGGGGGCCGAGCACGGCTCCCGCAGGGCAGAGGGAAGCAGGAAGCCCGGGCGAGGGAAACCCTGCAAGTGCAGGGCGGCCGCAGGATTGCTCTCTCATTACAGAGCAATTACAGGGTAATTACGCTGGGTAACACCCAAAGGCCGATCAGGAAACGGGACGGCTGGGTGCCAGACAGCGGGCGCGCGCGCACCGCGACGCTCGCTCGCCCCTCGGCCCGGGCTGCCGAGCGCGGGCGCCGGGGCCGAGCCGGCCGGGGGCAGCCGCGGAGGGGAGCGGCGAGCGCGGAGGCGGGGGGAGCCCCTCGGAGCGCAGCACCAGCTGGCGAGGCGGACGCGGAAACCAGCAGCCAGAAAACTGCCTTCTGTTTGCCTTCGCCGCGGTCAGGGAGCGGGATTCGCCTTCCTCCTTTGCAAAACGAACGGGATCGTCCCGTGGAAAGCTGGCTCGTAAGCGAGCGCCTTCCTTCGTGCAAACAGCCCGGCCAGCCCGCAGAGCCCTGCGGCGCCCCGAGGAGCCCCCCTGCCTCCCGCAAGGGATTGCAACTGAGTGTTGGAGCCCGGAGGCCCCGGAGCTTGCACGTAGCTCTCGCAACCCTCGTCTCGCTGACGAGCGGGGAAGCAGGCGGCAGCCAGCGCTGGAGCTCCGAGCAGCCCCGCGAAAGGTCACTGCATTTGCACATTCGCAAAACACGCGTTTAGAAAAAACCGCCAGCAACAACAACAGTCCCCACAGGCGCACGGCGAACACGGAGGCCGCGCTGCACGAGGGGCCGCGAGCAGCACGCCGGCGCGGGCCAGAGGAGCCCGCGGGCCAGAGGAGCCCGCGGGGCCGCCCCCCGCGATCCGGGGCGCGCTCCGTGACTCCGGGGTGCCGCTGCGCCCGTCGGCGCTCGGCCGGCTGCCGCGGCACTGCCAACCCCGGGGCGCTCGGGGAGAACCTCGGGGAGGTGACGAGGGCAGCTCGGGCGTCCGCTGGCAGCCCCAAGCCGTGACTCACCCGGCAGAGAGGCCGGGAAGGCTTGAACGCTCCCCTGGGAGTGCTGCAGCCGGCTGAGCCCCGAGCACCGGAGCTCCTGCAACCAGGGGACGCACGCAGCCCTGCCCGGGCTCCCAAATCCTCCCTCGCGCAACGATTTTAAACCGCTTTACAGGCAACAGGCAGCGAATCCCTGCAACGCCGGGCTGAATTTCTCTCCGCTAACAGCAGAGAGGCAGGAGGGAGGTGCAGAGATGACGGCGCGTGAGACTGGGACGAGCTGCCAGCAGCTCCGGCCTGCGGCCTGCAGCAGGAGCTGGGCTGGGAGGATGGGGCCGTGCGAGCAGGAGCGAGCAGACCGCGGCGAGCCACCTGCGCCGGCAGAGCCTGCAGAGCCCTTTGAACCCAGCCCGCCCTGGGCTGTAATTAGCCCCCGCCGATGAGATCACGTGCACCGCGCCACCCATCCGCCGTCTGGGGCTGCGGGAGCGCGCTGCTGCCAAGGCCTCCTGCCCGCCGCGGCTCCCCCCGAGCCCGGCCGGGAAGCCCAAGGCTGGTGGGGGCAACGCCGCTGGGGTGGAGTTTTTAAGCTGTTTTTTCTCTTGCTGCCTGGGATGTTGTGCCACGGCACTGCAGGCACACGAGCACCGTCCTCCCTCCACGGGGGCCCCCTGCAACCGCTGCATCATCCCCATGCGGAGCGCAGGAGACCCGCTGCACCGTTCCTGTGCAGAGCACCCACTGCACCATCCCCCATGCAGAGCGCCCGCTGCACCGTCCCCCGTGCAGAGCACAGGAGACCCGCTGCACCATCCTCGTGCAGAGCGCCCGCTGCACCGTCCCCCGTGCAGAGCACAGGGCAGATGGCAGCAGGATGGACCCAGGCACCAGCCAGGCCCCGTGCCAGGGCGACGCTCGGCAGCATGATGCCCCGAGAGGCAGCTGAGCGCCAGGGCCTGCTGCACCGGCTGGAGCGGAACCGGCAGAGCAGGGTTGGGAGGCGGCGGGTCCTCGCGCCCCGTCCCGGCGTTTGCTGCCAGACTGGTCTCGGCTGTTCTGCCGGGCACCAGCTCCGAGCCCTGCCCAAGTGCGCATTCCTCCCCGGGTCTCCGGGTCAGCAGCGCGGCTCTCCTGCCCCGCCGCAGCTGCGCCTGGAAAACGGCCCCGCGCGCAGGCCCGCGCCGCCGCCGCTCCTGCTCCCCTGGCCGAGCCCGGGGCTGCGAGCGCCGAGGCGATGAGCCCGCCCGGGCCGGGCGCCCCTTACCTCGATGCTTGGCGTCCGGCCGAGGCCAGCGCGGCGAGGGCTCCGGGCCGCGGCGGCACCGAGCTGCCGGTGCCGTCAGAGCAGCTGCGCCGCTGCTGCCGGCTGTTATATAATGAAGCCTCGGAGGGGAGTGCTGCCTCCAAATCCCTGGCGACTGCAGGCGGGAAGAGAGAAACAACAGCCTCTCGCGGCTCGGCAGGCACGCGCAAGAGGGAACGGGAGAGCCCCGTGCGGAGCGGACGCTCGGGGCAGAGAGCCCCGAGGGCTGAGCAAGCCCCGAGGACGAGCCGCCGGCCGGCTCCTCCGGGCACCCCCGCGCTGCCCGCCAGGACGGTCACGCCGCGGCTCAGCGGCGCTCCGCATCCCGCCTCCCCGCCCCGGGGGCCAGGGACCTGCTCCGGGCCCCACGCTTATCCCGGGGAGGGCCGGGGGGCTGCAGGGACGGGCAGAAAGGGTCCCGGTGGAGGGGCCCTCCAAGGCTCCTGCCAGCCGCGTAACACCGGGAGGGAGGCAGGGGCTCGGAGCAGCCCGGCTGCCGGAGCCGTTCAGCAGCGGAGAGAGAAACTCCCCTGGTTTAAATCATCTTTAAGAAGAGCAGCGTCGAGGGGCTGCTTTGCAACGCCGCGCAGCGGGGGCACGGGCAGGGAGGAACCCCCCGGGCTGGAGCAGAGGGTCTGGGCGCAGGCGGGGAGGGAGGGAGGGGGGGAGGGAGGCAGCACCCACGTCTGGGGTGCCATGAGGCCAGCGGCCCGCAGCGAGCAGGGCGTTTGGCGACAGCACGCCTGGCGCACACAGAAGCCCTCTCATTATCCCTAATTAGTGCCTTGCCAGCTCCTGCAATTAACACCCATGCAGGCGGCTCTTGTTGAGGTAAACAGAGGTTAGAAGGCCCCTCGAGCCGCGGGCGCAGACCACCCCGGGGCTGGCGCCGAGGCCGAGCCCGGGAGGGTCGGAGCACTCGGGGCCACGATCCCCCTGCCCAAATCCAGAGCAGAGCTGTGACGCTGGGAGACTCCACCGCATCCGTACGGGAGAAGCCCGCTTAAGGGCAAAAGCGCCATATGCCACCGTCAGAGGCCACTGCGAGGGACACGTAAACCCGCCACAAGCTGCCCCCGCTGCAAAGCAAGCACCGAGAGGAGCTCGAGCGCCTCCGAAACGCGCTAATTCCCCTCTTCCAGCACTGCTAAGACTCGCTCCACGGCACGGATCCGCGCAACGCACGCCCCGGCCCCCCGCGGCACGACGGGAGCGCGCGGCAGCAGCCCGGCCGGAGCAGAGCCGTCCTCACCGTCGCGGCGAGGCTGCCGCCGGGCTGGAGGCTGCTCTGCGCCCTGCACAGCAGGCAGCACCGGGGCTTTGCGGGGCAAGGAGGAGACTTGCCAGAGCTCAGCCAGGAGCGGCGAGGGCTGGACCGCCGGCTCCCGAGCCCTGCGCACCTCCTCTCCCACCTCCACGCGGTGCAGAGGAGGCTCCAGCAAGGCTTTTATGCAAAGGGTGTCTCCTTTAGAAACATCAAAGGAAAGCAATCGCCGAGGACTTAAATAGCCTTTCTCCAGCTGACCCAGAAACATGGATCAAGAGCTGTCTCATCCCTTAATTGAGAAGTTGGTGACTTTGAATCTTTATTAAAGAGCTTTGGTAGATTCACAGATTAAGGCCATAACCGGCCGCGGCGATCATCTAGCCTGATTCCCTGCGTAGCACGGCCGGAGGGACCTCACCCCGCGACGGCTGCCGCGCAGCAAGCCCTCGCCGGGCGCTTTGCACAGCTGCCGCGTTAAACTAAAACGAAAACAGCTCCGCGCAGAAAAGCACGAGAGCCCCAGCCTGCCTACGCAAACCGAGCCCGAATCCAGCAAACCCCGGCTTCCTCTTCCAGCTCAAGCAAGTTGTGGCTTCCCCGTTGTTCCCGACAAGTAGATCTTGCTAACCCCCCCCCCCTGCAGTTCTCCAGAGCTGGAAAGGAGGGAGCGCGACAGCTCCAGGCGTTGCGTGCTAGGAGTGAACGGAGCTCGGGGGGGGGGGGGGGGGGGCTGGAGCGCGCGCGTGCTCCTCCCGCCCCCTCTCCCCGCAGATGCCCTCCTCGCCCGCGCTTCGCCCGCCGCGGCGGGACGCTCTGCAGCAGCCAGCCCTCGCCTGCGGGCCCCAGAAAGCGGGGGGCACTCGCAGGGAGCAGGGCCGAAAGCAGCCGCCCCCGGGAGCCCGAGGGCTGCAAACGGCCCCGGTGGGAGCAGGCTGGGCTACGCGGGCGCCGCAGCAGCACCGCTGCCCCGGGCGGATGCGGAGCTGTCAGATCCTAGGGAGAAACCGGGCTAAAGAGGAGACAGCGCATTCCTCGATGCACGATTTGTTCCTACGGCAGATTATCGTGTTTCCAGCTAAGGAAAGCAGAAGCAGGGAGGGGGGACGGTGGGGGAGCTGCTACTACAAAAGCCTGAGATGGAGGAACAGCTACACAGCAGTGATTGCCCCTCCGGAGAGCCAAAGAAAGGCAGGAGAAATCCCCAGCCTGGCCAAATCCCAGGGGAGCAGCCCAGACAGCCGCTCCTGGGGCACAGATGGAGCAGGAAAAAAAAAAAAAAAAAAAAAAAAGGCAAGCCAAAAAAAAAAAAAACGTGCCTGGTTGCTAAGGGTTAAGCCGACCTTGCCAGCCAGAAGGGAGATGAAACCCCCAACGCGCCTGCCCCGGAGGCGTTTGCACTGGGTGCAATTTGCCCCGACGCCAGGCAGGCCTGGCACCGGCGCGGGGCCCGGCGGCCGGCACGGCGCTCCCCGTCTCCGGCTCCTCCGCGTCCCTCCTCTCCCTCCGAGCCGCTGTGCCGGGGCCAGCTGCTGCTCCCTCCGTTACTATGGGAACTCAGCAGGAAAACACGGTTTCCCAGCAAGGTCAGCGCCGGCCCCAGCCACCCAAACCCATGCAACGAGCTTCCCCAGCAAAGACTTTGCCTCGCCGCTGCTGCTGGCACCCTGCGGGCGCAGGCGGCCGGCGAGACCTCGCCAGGGACGGGGCGCTGGGGCCGCCGAGGCCAGGCGGTGCTGGGAGCCGGGCACGGCTGAGCCGGGGCTGCCTGCAGCGTGCAAAGCGAGCGGCACGCGGAGGGTCCCCCGGCGAGGGGGGGGAGGCTTTGCACTCGCCATGTGATTTTCTAGCAGACGCTCAAGAATTTTAATGCCTCGGCCACCCCCTCTCCGGCGGTCTCCCGCCTCAAACTGCCCGCAGCCCCGAGGGGCCGGCTCCGGGCACGCGTGCGAGGAGGGGAGCGCAGGGAGACAGAGCAGGCCCGGCTCCTGCCGGACCGAGGAGGAAGGGAGGCTACAGCAGGTCCCAAGGGGCCAAGCCGGAAAGCGCCAATCCTGACCGGCTCCGCTGCTCTGGCCGAACGAGGGGTAGGACGGCTGGTTCACGCCGGAGCGGGCCGGGAGGGCTCCTCAGCGAGGAGATGCCAAGAGAAGCTGAAAGGAAAGCCTAAGAGCGACCGCACAAGCACAGCGTGCACGCGCACACGTGTGCACACACGTGTGCACGTGCACAGCCACGCTCACGCACGCACAACTGTGCACCACTGCCCTCTAACGGGAGGAGCCACGCTCCCAGCCGCGGCGCGTCCAGCCGGGAGCAGAGGGGGCCCCGGCTTTCCCGGCCCCGGGGCGCAGAGCCCGTCGGCTGCGGACGCCGCGCCGCAGCGGCTAACCTCGCAGGCAGGGCGACAGGCGGCCGGGCCCGGAGCGGTACGGCAGAGCAGGGCGCGAGCGCGCACGCAGGGCTGCAGCCTGCGGGGGCCTCTGCAGGAGCTCAGCCCGCTCGGCCCCCCCCCCCCCCCGCCGGCGCCTCTCCCCCTGCGCTGGGTTGGAGCGGACTCGCCTGCAGCTCCGCTGCCCTCCCTGCTTCGCACACCCGCCACCCTTTGCAAACAGGCGGAGGAGGAGTTTGGCCTCCCCGCTGCAGAGGAGCACAACATCCCTCCGCCGGAGACGGTTTTCCCAGCAAAGGCAGAGGAGGAAGGTGATGCTGGCAGCTTTCCTACAGGACATATAGCAGCGTGCCTACAGCGGAGGCCGCTCTTGGGATGAAGGCCAGAGCAGCCGGTGCAGCCTCTTCCGCCAGCCTTCAGCGCAGAGCCAAACACGCCGGGGTTTAATAGACTCGTGGCTTATTTAAGATGCATCATGTGATGAATCAGATCGTGTTCCTTGAGATCTAACAGCAGCGCAACAAAGCAGCAATTGACTGCCCAGAGTATCGGCTGGGACTCGCTCGCCTCCTCCAGCAGCGCCAGACACCTAAATGCACGGGGTAGCCGAGCAAATTGGGATCTTCGCTAATGAAATGCGCCGCAGATCCAGGCTAGCTGTTGCTCTCGGCAGAGGAGGGGGAGGTTCGCTCTGTTACTAACAAGTGGGTAGCGAGACTGGGAGCTGAGAAGCCCAGGGAAAAGCTCAGGTTCCCGTTCGTGCCAGACGACATCTCAGACTCCATCGATCGCGGCCTGTCCTGGCTGCAGCCTAAGCACAGCACCTCTCCAAGCCGCCAGCCCCGACCCAACGCGCGTGCCTGGCGAGCGCCTGGCCCGGGATCAGCCCATCTGAGCTCGCAGCGACAAACACGGCGGCTTCGGGGGCGCAGAGCCGGGGCTCCGAAAGCCCAGGGCTCTCCTTAAGCTGCAAGAGAGCATCTGGGGCCTCGGCTTTGCCAGTCTGCCCAGTCCGAGGCAGCTCGGAGAGCGCCGTGCTCGTGTGCACCCCAGCCACCTCGCGCAGCCCCGGCTTCCCGCAGGCCGCGGGCAGCAGGAGACGCAGCGAACGTCACAGCACGCAAACAAGCCCCAGCGCAACGCTAAGCAGGACCCCATTCCTCGCTGAAAGCGCAGCGGGAGCGATAAGGGCAGATGGACTGGGAGAGCTGGGGGCTCCCCCAGCCCCTTTAGTAGCTCCAAGGGAAGAGGTCCCCGGGGACGAGCCAGGATGCCTGCTCCTCAAGCCCTCCCGCAGAGCAGCTCCCCGAGCCCTTCCAGCACCCACAGGACCCCAGCAGCAGCACCACGGCACCCCGGGGAGAGCAGAGCCCCCGATCCAGCCCCACAGGGCTGCAGCCCAGCCACCCCACACCCACGAACACCCCCCCCACACGCACCGTGCAGGGCTCAGGGACTGTGCCGCATCCCCGCAGGGGGGATGCTCCGACTCCCCGCAGCACCCTGGCCGGGCGGCAGGAGAAGGAGGAGGAGGAGAAGAAGAAGGAGGAGGAGGAGGAGGGGAGGAAGGGCACTCACCGTGCGAGGCGGGCAGCGGCGGCCGGCGGGGCCCCCCCCGCAGCCTAGGGCCGGACAGGCGGCGCGGCGCCGGGGCGCAGCATCCCCCCGCGGAGCCGGAGCGGCAGCCGGAGCCGGAGCCGGAGCCCCAGCCCGCGCCGCAGCCGCAGCCGCAGCCGCAGCCGGAGCCGCAGCCGGAGCCGGAGCTGGGCATGCTCGCCGGGCCGCCGGGAGCGCACGTGACGGCGGGCTGCCGCGGGGGGGGCCCGGCTCGGCTCGGCCCGAGCCGCCCCCGCCCCTGGGGGAGCGGCCGGGACCGTGCTGCGCCCCCGCCCCCGGGGGCGCGGCCCGGACCGCACCGACCCCCGCACCCCCGGGGAGCGGCCACCGACCCCCCTGCATCCCCAGGGAGCAGCCAGGACCACACCAACCTCCTGCATCCCTGGGGAGCAGCCCAGACCGCACCGACCCCCTGGATCCCTGGCGAGCGGCCTGGACCACATTGACTCTCTGCATCACTCTGAATGTGGCCTGGACCACACTGTGCCCCCCCCCCCAACACCCCTGCATCATTTGGGGGTCAGGCTGGATCAAACTCCTCCTGCCACCCTGCACCTTTCACTAGAGGGGTGCACAAGCTAGTCCACACATCCCAGCATCACTTGGGGGCAGGGGAGGCAGGAAGCCTGGAGCAACATCCCCCACCTCCCCACCCCTTGGTGTGGTGGTGGGGAAGGACTGGAACACGCTGCCCCCCTGCATCTAGGCATCACTCAGGGAGGGGAGCCCATTTGTCCCCACTCCAGCCGGTGGGACCCGCAGCGGGTGCAAGGGGCTGTGCCTGCCCCGGGCGGCCAGCTGGGGCACTGCCCCACACTCTGCACCCCCAGGAGAGCTGCCCACAGGCAAAGGTGACGGCATGGGGAGGAAGGGAGCGGAGCAGCTGCACCACCGCGGCTTGTCCTCCAGGGCGCAAGGGTCCCGTGCTGCGCTGGGGGCTTGCGATGGCTCAGCGGGGGCTGGCAGTAACCCCCCCCCCCCCCAGCCCTGTGCGGGCCTCACAGCCCCCTGCCCAGCCGTGATGGTGACTCCGGGCTGCAGCACCCAGCTCTAGTAGAAGCTCTGGGGAGCTGCAGGCCCTACAGCGATGGCACCGTGCCCCGATCTATGGCACTGCCCTACTTCTGCCCGCCAGAGCTGCGAGCTCCCTGGCACCGAGGCCGGGCCAGCGCCCGGCGGGCACCGCCGGAGACACAGGCCCTGCAGCCCGCTCCCACCCTTCGTCCTCGGCATGGCCCAGCTGGTGCAGGGAGGGACAAGGGCTCTCTTGGGGGGGGGGGGGGAAACACACCACGCTGTCCTTGATCCTATAATCCCACCATTAGCCACAAAGCATCAGGGACTGGGAGGGGACTGGCTTTCACTGAACGCTTTGCATCCCACCCTCTGCATCCTCCTTCCCCCACAGCAGATGGGCCCAGATCTTCCTTCCCCTCCCTGCCGGCCAGCCAGCAGCAGAGGGGTTGGAGCATCCCCAGGCCTAGGAGCTACACGGCTTCACCTGTGGTCCCCCCCCTCTTGGAGGTGACTGTCCCCAGCCGTACCCCTGTCTTGCCACCTGTACACGGGGGGGGGGGGGGGCTGCTCTCCAACCTCACTGCCCTCCGAGCGCTCCCAAATAGCCCTGTAAACACTTGAGCAACTGGTGGAGCAAGCTGCTCTCGGGGACCCCCCAGCAAGCCCAGCCGGGGGGCCCCAAGCCCCAGACGGGACAGGGTGCAGCAGGGGCTGGCGGGTCCCTTGCTGCCTACCCATCGGCAAAGAGAGGAGAGGACGCGGCCCCACGGCACGTCGCGGCCCTGCGGTGCAGACAGTGGAGCCTTTTCTTTCGCTGGCACAGTTCGGGCACAGAGCCGGAGGCAGGAGCGCGGCGGAAAAGGGCCCTTTGTAGCAGAGCTTCCACGCGGGGGCCAGGCGCTGCCCTCCCCGCACAGCAGCCTGGCGCAGGCGGCGGCGGCCCCGCGGCGGCACCGGCCCCCCAGGCTAACGCGGCGGGGCGCAGAGCTGCTCCGCTAGCAAGGCCCTGCGCCGGGGCCGCGCACGCGTGTGGCGACGTGCGGGACATGCACCGCTGCGCCCGGCGCAGGCGTCAATGCCACCTGGTGGGTGCTCTCGCAAAGGCAGGAGGCACCGCCGCAGCGGGACCGCGCGCGGCCCCGGCGCTCCAGCCCCGGCCGGGCCCGGGCAGAGCAGCCCTAGGCGGGAGCCTGCGCGCCCAGCTCCAGCCGAGCCCTGCTCCCCGCTCTGCAGGGCTGTTTTCAGCGATCGCGGGGCACAGGAAACCCCCAGGCTGCAGCATCAGACGTGCCGAGCATGCAGGGATGCCCGACAGCGGAGAGAACCACCCCGTCCCGGCCGCGGAGCAGCAAAGATGGGACGGTGCCAGGGCCTAGAGAAAGTCCCCGCTGGGGCCCAGAGGGCCTTCGCCAAAGGGAAGACGCTGCTCGGCGCGGCAGCGCCGGGCGCGGGGCAGCTCGGGCCGGCCGGCTCGCCCACGCTGTCGCTGCAGAGCTCCCCAGCGCCCTCGGAAGAACTATTTGCATCTGCAGTGGTGCCTTGGTGCAGGGAGCATGGGCAACGCGCAGAGCAGGTCCTGCTGCCTCCGCCGAGCGCCCTTGGTCGGCTTTTGCGGCGAGGGAAGCGCAAGGGAGAAGGTGGTAGTTTCCAGGGAGGAAATATCCCTGTGCAGGGCCAGAGGCAGCGGGACGCAAGGACGGGGTGACGCCAGCTCGCAGCGCGCGGAGGAGCTGTTCGCCACCGCGGGCAGCACCCACGCGGCCTCCGTGCAGCCCCGCGTGCATCCAGCAAGCCCCCGACGCGCTGCCCCCTTTCCCTCCAGCAAGAGCTCCGGTTTGGTTCAGCTTCTGGCACACGAGGGCCAGCAGGATGGTCCCAGAGTCACATCAGCGACAACACAAGGCGCTCCAGAGCAGGGCAACGGCCCCTCAGTGTTTCGGCTCTGGCCGCTCAAGCCCTGGCACCCACTGGCAGCACAGACTCCAGCACCACCTCTAGTAAGTGGTGTGCTCTGAAGCCTTCAAAACCACCCTTGTACTACCCTGGTGCTCCTCACGCTGCACTAAACCAGCCCAGGCTGCGCTCTCCCACGTTTTGCCGGAGCCCCGGGGAGGAGCCCGGGTCTCGGTGCCAGCTCTGCAGCCGGGGGGATCTGCTTCACCGCAGCTGCCTCCGGCAGCCCCGGGCGCAAACGTGCTCGGGGGGGGGGGGGAGCAGCCCTCGGGAGCCCCCGCCGCCCTCGCCACTTACTTGATGAAGTACGAGCCCCCCTGCAGCGTGGTGTCCGCCTCCCAGCCTCGGGGCAGCCCTGCAAAGACACAGCGCGGGCGGCCGTCACCGTGCCGCCCGCGGCGGCCACGCGCCCAAACCGCCTTTCCAAAGGCGCCGGCAGTTTGGGTCCCCTCCCGTCAGAGAGGCTTTAAAGCGACAAGTTTCAGAGACCGCAGGGGGGTTTCTCTGCCGGTGACTGCTCCTAAGAGGCGTCCGGCGTGGGCTGAAGGCAAACGCGGGGACCCCAGCGCCCGTCCCTTACCGGCGCAGGAGAAGTGCCCGCTCTGGACGGCGTGGCCTGTGCCGGGGTGCACCCAGCTGGTGGATCTCGTCTCATCGCTGCGAAAGACAAGAAGCAGGTCGTGAGCACTGGCAGGGGCGGCTCGGCACGCAGCCCGGGGCCAGGTTTGGGGGAATAGCACCCGCCAGGCAGCTCCTAGGACAGAAGCGAGGGAAGCAGGGCGGAAGGAAGAATCACCCTGTGCAACTGGAAAGAAGGTGGATGGGAGGTTTGCAGCGAGAGGTGCCACTAGCACAGACCCCATCTGGCTTCCCAGTGCCCCGGATCAAAACCTGGCCGCGGCCCCTTCTCCCCCTCCAGCCCGCGCGCGCACCGTGCCGCCAGGCAAACCGCCGGGCAGGACCATACTCGATGAAGAAGACTCGCCCGTCCCCGCAGACGCCGTAGGTCCAGCGGCCCGGCAGGTCCAGCCAGTCGATGTCCTCTGCCATGGGCAACCGCGGCGGGGCCGGGGCGGCCGGGACCCCTCGCGCCCGCGTCCCTGCCTGGGCGCTGCCGCCCGCGCGCCAGGAGCAAGGTGCACCGGTGCCTGGCGAGGGAGGTGCAAAACACCTCCCGATCCTCCCTCCCAGGAGCAAACTCTTGCTCTGCTCAGACCTTCCACTGAGACTGCAAACAACCTAGGAGGGAGGGAAAAAAATAAAAGAAACCAAACCCATCAGCTTAACCCCTGCGCTGCCGCCTCGCCTCGGAGCGGAGCTCGCAGGGCTCCCACGGCGGCGACAGCACGGGCTCGGCTCCGCAGGGCCGGCCCATCGCGCTTCCTCCACTGCCTACTCAGCGCAATTACCGCTAATTAACTCGGGGTGAGTAATTGCGAAGTTGTTCCTTCCCTCTCCTGTTCACTTTAAGCAACGTCGGATTCTTCTCCCGCTTCGGATCGCGCGGGCGGGCGGAGGCAGGATGCAGGGCGCCCTGACAGTTCCCCAGAGCCCTCTCGGAGCTGCCCAATGGGTATTTTCCCCCTGCTTGTTCTTAGCCATCGATTAAGGGTCCGTGGAGGGGAAGGGGAGGGGGTGGGAGGCAGCCGGGCTGGGCGACCGCCGGGCAGGCGATGGCCGCAGCCTCTTCAAAGCCGTGCACGGAGAAGGACGCGTTTTCCGTGGAGGCCTGAAAGGTGAAAAGGAAGGAGCCAGTGCCCGAAGGAGCCGGTGCCCGAAGGGGCTGCTCCGCGCAGTCGAAGCCCAGCTCCCTGCCAAGCTCCTGGGAAAACAGTCCACCCAAAGCCTTGGGAAGGATGCTCGTGTTGTCCTTTGAAGGTAAGGAAAACGGCCCTGGCTAGTTGCAGCGAGCCGGTCGGGATGTTTGCTGGACCCCAGCGTAGCAGGGAGCGATGCCATGGTCCCGGGGCGCCGTTTTGCAGGAGAATCGCTCAGCTGCAAGCTGAAGGCCAAAATCGAGTCTTGCTTGCGCCCCCGCACCCTTGTTTGGCCACGGCTCCGCGCTTCGGGAGCGCGCGCAAGCCGTCCCGGGGGAGCTCAGCACGCTGCTCGCCGGTGTGAGGTTACCGGCTGGCTTTTTGCAAGACTGGGCTTTTTGTCTGGGCTTGGGCTGAACCCCAGGGATGACATTACTCTGTGCCTGCCTTGCCCGGTTAGGTTACGGTCACGGGGGTGAAACCAGTGCGTTGCCACCTCTTATCAAATTACCATCCGCAAGGGAGGCTGCGCCGCCCGCGCGCTTGCTCTCACCTTGCCCCAGCCGCACGGTTTAACACCTCGGCGTCAGTCGCTCCCTGATGAGCGACCGCAGGAGCTCCCTGGGCTGGGATCCCGCGGGGCGCCCCGAGATCGGGAGGTTACGGCACGGCCCCGGGCCCGGCAGCTCGGTTCCCGCGCTGGGCTCTGCTCTCCTGCGGGAGCCAAAATACAGCGAATAAACACCGGGCCTCCGGGCCAGGGGATTCTTGCTCCGTCGGCCTAGACTTGGGAGGGCAAAAGCTGCTGGACGGCACGGTGCTCCACCTCGCTGAGGATCCCCGCTTCCCCCGGGGCGCCTCCGGCAGCCCTTCTCCCTAGCCCGGGCACCAGGACACGCAGCTTCTGGCCAAGAGCAGCCTGCCGGGGCCAAAGGCGCCGCGTTAAATCGCCCCGTGACCAGCCACGGGCCGAGCAGCGATTTGGGCGCTGGGGCTCAAGTCAAAAATAGTTTTATAAAGTCAAATGCAGCAAGAGATCAGTTCCTGATCTGCCCTAATCCTATTTCAGTATTTGGAGAGGCGCCGCGGGGATAACAGCGGCATTCCTAGAAACAAGGATTCCTTCCACCCAGCCCGTCCCAGCGGCCGCTTGCAGAAGCGCCTTTGTTTGCCGGGGCAGCCCCTAATCCCAGTCGCTCCTCAAACACCGACTCGTGCATCAACATAAACATTCTCGTGAGCCGCTCCAGTGGGCCAGGCCTCCCCGGACCCCTCCGGAGCCACCAGCGTCTCCAGCGATCTCTGCATGTGACACAGCTTTCAGGCCCGAGAGCTTTAGAAACCAGCGCTAATTCATTCCTGCAGGTAAGAACTAGAAACCTGAAGAGGACCAGGACCAAACGAAGTCTGCTCGGCAGACACAGGGTTAACAGCTCGCTGTACACACCTCTTAACTTTTAGCCCAGGGCAAAATCTCTTTGATTACCGTGGAATTACTCTTGCACATTCCCTAAGGGTACATAGGATCAGGGTCCACGGGAGATAAGCTCACCTGATCTTGAAAGAGCCCCTTCCTTCTCCAGCAACCCCACCGTGGGGACAGCAGCCCCTCGACTGCGCGTGCCCTCAGGTCCTCGGGGCAGCGTCCGTGCCAACCGCAGGGAACCGTCTAATCCGACACTAAAACCTAGGAAACTAGAAGGAGCTGTTCCAGGCCGGGGCGAGCGACGCGGAGGTTGTTGGAGGCTTTATTACGCACCCAGCCAAGAATCCCGAGCCGCTCCAGGCTCTGCTCTGTCAGGTAAATAAATCAGCTTTTATTACTTTCCAGTAAAGAATTTCTCCCTATTTCTTTATATCTTAATCCAGTGCAAATTCAAAAGGGAAATACCAGCAGGGCTTTTTGTTTTCATTTGGTTTAAAATTCTTTAAAAAACACTTTATTCACTACTGCACAGGTTAGGAAGGAAGGGGAGAGCAAACAGCCAAACACCAATGTTTTCTTCAGAAAAACACTTGTGGTTGGTGTTTCTGCAGAGGGCTGTGGGAAGGTGCCCCAAGCACCAGGTGCCACAGGCTCTGCACCCATCCTTTCTGGGGACCTGGCGGGATGTGGGTGCACCCAGCCTCCCAAAGGACCATCCTAACAGCAGATTCAATCCACTCAGATTTTCTGGCTCCGCAGCCCTCCCCACCAGTGCAGAAATAGATTTGCGTAGCTCCGTGATGCTTAGGCATATGGAGGAGATGGAGAAGAAAGCCCAGTAAATTTACTCCAAGAAAAACAAAACCCTGCATATCGGTCATCTTCTGCGGGCACGCGGCCTCCAAAACGCCCAAGAACAGCGCGGCGCCGGGGTGCGCTGGCACGAGAACGCACAGCCTGGCCGCGCTGCGGGCACGGGCCGAGCACGTGCTGCAACCCCGGCGCTAGCCGAGGTGCTCGAGGACGGTGCGGGAAGGTTGGGTTACAGCACTGGCAGGCAGGTGCCAGGGCGCGGTGCGCTCCGAGCACAGGAGACACGCTGTCCTAGGCCTGCGGGGAGCAGAGCAGCCCAGCCGAGTTTTTAGTAGAGAGGCTGCAAGCTCAGAAATGACAGCATTTGACTAACGAGCCCTCGTGCACGAGGCTGGGAGACCCATCCGCGAGGTGCAGAGGGGTCTTCCCTGCGGAGCGCGCCAGGGTCGGGAGACGGCTCGCCATCGCAGCCCACGCGTAGCGGCCACGGGTGGACACAGTCCCGGGAAAAGGGCAGTGCTAGGTGAGCAATGATGTTACATCGCCACTGCTGTTAGGTTTAATCACGGTGACAGAGGAAGTCTGGCACTAGCTGCTGCCTGATACTACAGCTCCAAGCCTCAGCAAGGAGGACTTAGAGTTCAGGGGAAGATAAATCAAGGCCCGGGACATTTATTGCACAAAGGTCACTTGCGTGGCGTCTTCACGAGTCAGATGTTAGGAATGTTACAAAGCTGGGCGTTTCTGCAAAGTGCTGCCCGATTGCACTTGCCCCAGATTCACCTCCCCGTCCTACCGCTGATTCTCAGGCGGGGAGGCAGAGCACCTTCGGGCCATGACAGGAGGCCACGGGGAAGCGAAACACCACGTCCCGGCTACCGACCTGAACCGGCACAGCGAGGCGGGGACAGTCGCCAAGGGACGCTGGCCGTGCCTGCGCGCCAGTACAGTCAGCACTGCCGCAGAGGCCCCCGGCAGCGGGAGGAGAGTCCCCGCCTTGCACCGGGTGCTGTCGCATTGGGGTGGCACCACCTGGTGCAAAGGAGACTCTCCCCAGAGCTGGAATAAGCCACCCGCCGGGAGGCTCCTGGACAGTTCTGGCACCACCTCCTGGACAAAAGCTTTTTGCTTTCCTAACAAAAACAAGACCAGAAACCTGAGATCAGAACCAGCAAGCAAGGCACTTCCCAGGGGCCCAACCAAACACATCAGTAAGATGCATTTCCTGCCCCTCTCCCCAGTAGTTAATTCACAACAGATTGAGCTAAAAAGAAGTCGCAGCCTGCTCCCCCTAGCTTCAAGCTATTACATACCACGTCCTCAGTACAGTGCTCTCTAGCCTCACTCACCAAATTGAACAAACTCCCCCTCCTGGGGCCAGATGCCAAGCTAAGAACATGACACCCATTACACCTGAGCCTTCTCGCTTCGCGGTGCTGTCAGTCACTGGGCTCACAGAGGAGCACGCTTCTCTTGGCTTCCCACTGTAACAGAGAAACTAGTCGTCACCTCAAGTGTAAACTACTTGTAATTTAATGTACAGTGCCAATGAACACAGCTGCTGGGAGCACTAGTGGGTGCTGCTCGGTGGATCCTACTGAGCCGCTATGGTGGAGCCCAGACATTAAGATCGCAAGCAGATGTTTAACAGCCTTTTATAGCAAATCTGAGTAACACATTCAACATCAGGCATGGCAACCAAATGCTTCTTTATCTACCTAAGACTCATCGCTTACATAAGGCTTGTTACCATAGCTCCTAACAACCTATATCATAGGAGACGCAGAAAGCTGCCACCAGAAAACCATTCCCACCGCCCCCACTCATTCTGAAGGCAAAATCGTCCTAATCTGCTTACGCTTCCCCCTTGCCAGAAGGGTCTGGCTTCACCTCAGTCCTGGTCTATGTTATTTTAGCTGAGAAGCAGTCTGAAACACTCAGCTTAACATAAGCCCGTGCCTCACCAGGAAAGGGAAAAGCGAGTGTTGAATACAAACAGAGCGAAAGCCCCTGCCAGCTCCTCGCTTCTTTCTCAGCACAAAGTCTGTGCAAGAAGCCTGCGATCACAACCAACTTCTCTCAGCCAAAGACTGCTGTTTCCTTACAAAAGGGCTCAAAGCCTGCATAGCTATTTGCCGTTTCTCAAGAGATACCTCATCTTTCAGTGAAAGACGAATAAGCTACCCGGCATTTCCCACAGAGTAGGGCCAAACACACATGTAGTTGTCATGTGGCAAGTGGGATATGAAGAGCTGCTCCACAGTAATTTTAACATACTTACTCTCTTATGCCAACTGCATTGGGCATCAAAGCACTATTTTACAACTAGGATCTTTCCTTTCTCCTGATGTTGTTACTGTATCAGCTACTCTTTACAGCAGCTATCTTCTCTTACAGACAGATGTTCAAGATATTGCCATCCAGAGCTGTCCAAACCATCTTTGACAGAGATTGCAGGAATTCGTTCTTCAGATCTGTGTTTTACAGCTGGCAGGTTAGTGCAAAATCAATCATTTGAACCAGTAAACTATGCTGAGAAAAACATCCTTCTCCACAGCCTCTGCTATGAAGGCTGTTAACACACAGAAGCTTAGTCCAGCCCGCTCAAGTGAAGCTCTATGCACTGTATTTTTTAATATATATATATATATACACACACACACACACACACATATATATATTTTGCTAAAAGCAACACCTAGCTATTGTAGCAGGAAGAATGGGGAAGGCTGTTCATGTGTCTAACAACAGACTGTATGCCATCATGAAAACAGCAACAGGGAGGCAAGGAAAGCGATGAATATAAAATGGGCTCATACAGCCAGGACAGCTTCAAAGTAACCAACGCTTTTACCGCTAACATACTTAACTTGAGCATTAGCAGTAGGGGCAGATGGATGCCTGCTGCTGATGGGCTCTAATACTTTATACCCTCAAGACTAACGGACAGCTTTTGCAAGACTTATCTCCTCCCACCCTCACCCTTCAACCCAAAGCAGGAGTCTTCTGCACCCAGTGACGTAAACAGCCAAACACTGAAAGATCTTGGATTACATCTGAGTTACAGCAGACCAGCTCTAGGCTCTGAAGAGGAGAAGCTGTGGACTTCCCCTGGAACTGCAATCATGTCATGAGTCACAGCCCTTCTGCCACTGTCACTTCCTTCTGCCTGTCTGCCAGCTTCAGAAGAAACTTACCTTTTGGGGACAAAGCAAGCTCTACAGCAATATTAATTTGCAAACAGTATTTTAGTGGATGTAGTCAGCAGTGACTACAAAAATAGTAGCTTATTTACACCCCACGTGCTTTGCTGACAAACAAGTTCTTAAGTTCCCTGGAGAAGATGCAGCTACCAGAACAAGAATTCTACTCTAATAAGAGACTGCAGACTTCAGTGGGGATAAAGAAATCCCAGCAGGATTTCTACATTCCAGATGGCACCTTGATGCACTGCCAGATACATAAAAGCTTTCATCTTGTGCACCAGCTATATTTAAACTATTACAAAGAATAAAGGGAACATAGCACTCACTGTTTGTTCCATAGGGCAGATTTTAGAGCCAACAGAACAGGTGAAGATGACTTTCTAGAAAACCATTGTAGTTCACAAGTTAACTACAAAGCTTTCATCACCATTTTAAACGGAGTGTTGTATGCCTAAGCATTCTACAAAGTTCAGAAAATGTTTTTACCTAGTCTAGCAGTTTTCTATCCAAGACATCATTACAGAAACAAGTACTGGACAACGCTCATTCTAGAGATACCTAGAAAAGATGCAAGTGCAAAGTGAAGTATTGCTTGTGCTACAAGACATGAACAAGTAGTACTCTCTCTCTTATTCTAATGCTTAGCTCTAAATATCACTTTTCTTTAAGGTATTAACTAAAGAAAACAATTTGAAAATTCCCCTCAAAATCTTACTCTAGAAGAGGGGTGGCTAACCAAATGGCTCAGGAATTCATTCAGGTAATTTCTACGCTACAACCATGTTGCACAAAGACCAACAGGGCTGCACTGCCAGTGTCACTAGCCATCAAAGCCTCTGCTTTGGAGGAAGCTAGCCCGCTATCCTCAATACCTGGGATGCACAACCAGGCTAGCCTCACTTCCTAGTAACTCCTCCGGGAACTCCAAAAACCAGTTCCCTTCCATCTGCAAGTCATCCTACATGGCTTCTTCTCCCCATGACTGTGAGAAGAGGTGCATATCTTGCTGCCATCCGACCTACCACCCACAACAAAACTGTGTTTCCAACCTCCTTCTTCCCACCCAGAGATGCCAAGAGCTGCTGACCCAAACAGTCAGTTAAGCTGCACAATCTCCTAAGATCCTACTTCAACATTAAAAAACGTTGGATAATCCTGTGCAAAATTAGGTCTCACTGCACACAGCCACAATTCTATATGCCTGCATATTCCAAACTCATTATCAAACATTTTAGTCTAATTCATTAAACAAAACCAAGAAAATAATTCACTGCATTAGAAGTCAGTGTTACACAGCAAAATACAGAAAAGTGTTTCCAGCTCTTCTCTAATTAAGGATTAGATGTTTGGAACTTTGAGATCACTCCTATTCACAAGACACTTCAAATTAATTTCAAGACAGAAGCCCAAAAGCACTTCAGAGAAATCCCCTGAAATACCTTCAAACCCACAAAAGTATTCATATATAAGCAGTTATGCTAACCAATAAGTAAACTAAATCTACAATATCCATTTTCAATCAAAGCAAACTATCTACAATAAAACAGAACTTAAATACAAGCAATTTCACTTTGTATAGTTCACTTTGTATTTTAGTTTAAAAGCTGAATTCATCAGTATGTTTTACAACTACATAGATTTATTGGCTCAGAAGGAAGTTCAAAGGCAAGACTGCCTACAACCTGCTCATTATCACCAATTCTAACAAAAAAAATAGTTGATGTTCTCATAAACATCTAAACTAAACAAATTTAAGCTTTAAACACTGAACTGTTCACACATTCTTGTTAAAAGGAAAAAAAAGCACACAGGGCACAGCATCTCTACTTTATATGCTGATTAGAACCAGTATTTAGTATTATCTAGACAATTGCCACCCGGTTCAGTATGTATATAAATCATGCCTTGTAAAGTTACTTGCCATCACCTGTATCTTCTTTCAAAGAAAAACAACTCATTATCTTGCAAATATCTTTATTACAATTTACAGATTAGTTCTGAATAGTTTTATATACAGAAATATAACTTTAGATATAAAAACCCAACAAACGTGACACAAATCAATTAAAATCTGTATAAAGCCAATGTTGAAGGTTTTCTAACTTCTCTAAATCATACAAAAATAAAATCTGATAATTACAGTTTTGATTTAAAGTTTAAGTGTTATTTTTACTGTCTCACTCAAAGCCACTTACACATTTACACATCTTGTATGACCATTTTAAAATATGGTATCAGGAAAATGGTGACAAATAAGCTTCGCTTGCTTTTAAGTGGCTTTATTTCTCAACGTTTACGATCATAAAGTTAGTGCGAGAATAACTCCCTAGCACCTTACATTTGACACTTGGAAAACATTAGGTTTGCAGGGGGAGGAGGGGGCAAACACTTACACAAGCAGATAAATTCCAATGAAGACAGGATTTCTTTGATGTTAGAAGCACTTTTGGAAGCAGCAGCTTTTAATCTAGTTTGTATCTAATTTGTGTATTGTGTTCGGTTTCAGCTGTAGTCCTTTCCTAGCTGTTGCAAATAGCACACCAGTATCTGTGCGTTTATATTATTCTAAGGCTTCTTACAAACACTGGTAAACTAAGTGAATTATCTGGAGTAACTGAAACAGCAGCAAGTTCTCCAAGACCAAAGAAACTAGCTGAGTCGGGGGGTAGAGAGATGGAATCTGAATCATTTTTACCAAAGGCAATAAAAAACATTTTTACTTATGAGCCACATTTGGACTTTAACTCAAAAAAGCTTTCTATTATAATACATTTATCATCCTGCATGCTTTAAATGAAAAGCTGAAAATTTGTTATCAAATATGATACAGAAAAACTTTTAGAAATTAAAATTTTCATAGGATTTGAGAGCATGATTTAAGATTTCACAGACAAGATCTTTTGTAGGAACAGAGAACCTGACCTTTTTATTGCACCAGGATTAAACACAAGTGTTTCATGGCTTTCAAGACTGCCTGAATTTAAGTCATATTTTAAGTCTGTGTGACGACTCTACTACAGTTCACTGCTAAGCCTCTGACTTTCGCAACAGTAACACTTCTAAATTATAGCAGAGAAAAATAATTTTTAAATCCAAATAATATACTTTATGCAATGAGAACAACATGTCAAACAAGCTCTGAAATTTTCAAGACAGAATTAAAAGTAATGGCCAGAAAGATCACAAGATAATGCAGAAAATTCATTAAAGTTCACAAAGCCTGTCTTTTGGATATGCTCTTCTCTCCATGTATCCTTATCTTTCTCTTGAAAGAAGATTTCAATTTACTGAGCTTATACATCTAAATTGTCTAGCTTCTCCCTTCCAAAAGTAAAGCAATTCTAGTCAGCTGCTGAAGTAGTAAATCATCTATTCAAGCAACTTCATGAAAACAGATCTGAATCCTTTAGATCTATCTGTTCTATTGCACTCCCTCAATACTGCTTAGATAGCAGTCACCCAGCATCCTTCACCTCTTAAGAGCATATCTAAATGGTGCTGCCTTTTTATTTTAGCTGAAAAATCATTAAATGTTTTAGATTGAGAACACAAATAAGGAGTGTTTTTATTCCACCCAGGACTTCTCAACTTCCAGACCCAAACTGCAGTTATTTTGGTAGTAGTTGAACAAAAGTGCATACAGAGGTATTAATACTGGCTTTTGGTAAAGAATGCAGAAATTTGTAACCTTAGATTTCCGTAAGTCAAAGATAACTCTCCTTACAAGTACCAGAGCAAGTACATTGGACACAAGAAATATGAAAAATCCTCCACTTGAATCCATCTTCAGAAAGTAGAATCAATTATGGTGAAGTTACTTCAAGAGTAACCAAAGAACTAAGGCTCAGTTCCGTATGCATGGGTACACCTAAACTCAGATTAATCCCCATAGTTTCACACACATCTTTAAGTTTAACTTATCAATCAAGATGAGGCCTTTCAGTGTCCTGAAAGCAAACAATGTTGGTGCACAAGCAGCCTACACCCTTTGGAACAGTACCAAAGATATTATTTATATAAAAACAAACCAAAGGGCTCATAGTGCACCAGAGTTCACCTGAACCCCCCAGTGTTCTGGACCGAATATTAAGACAGAGTAAAGGTTATGTAAACACTCAAACACCAAATTACATGCAAAATTAGGATCTTAAAATGAACAAAAAAAGTATCTACTTTGAACAGTAAATTTAACACTAATAGCTAGTAAAATTCAAGATGCTTTTTTTTTTTTTTTTTACGAGTTAAAGAAAATAGAGAAACACAAGAAAGTAGCACATATTTTCAAACTTTAAATCAAAACTGCAATAACTGGGTTCTGAGCCCCATAAATATTTCCTTCAAAATAGGTTTTGCTTTTTCAAAGTGCAAAATTCAAACTTAATAGCCATCACTTCCCAACATACGGCAGACAAGGCATTTCTGGAATGGATTTAATCTAAACCAGTCCATTTCTCAAGTGCTACTTAAAAGGAATGCAATTATACCACTCTATCTTTGATGATACTCAAAAGGTTTTGTTTAGATACCAAAAGGGGACACACACTGGTAAATTCATTGGCTGAATATTAAACTGGGACAAAGTGTTAAAATCCCACCCTACCCCATTTCAAAACACAGGCAGCTGCCATTTTTGTTTTGAAGGTGTTTATGAGTGTCTAGGTCACAACTACCACATCTTTTAAGGTGCTAGAAGAGATCAAGCCTTTTGTAGTAAGTTTCTTGGAGTCTATTAAATACTTTTCGTCTATGCTCTATTGTTAAGCAGTATCCTATGGCATCTTCTGTTTCTTGGATACGTTTCTGGAACCTGCATCCATCTCGCGCAAGTTCTTCCCAGGGTCCTTTACGATCCTCCTCGCTGCTTATATAATACTCAGTAACTTTTTCAAGGAAGGTTACCTGGAAGACAAGCATTAAAGCATTAAGCAAACATTCATGCAGAAAGAGCTCAATCCTCATTTGCACATACAATTATTTATGTTTTATGAAAAAGAAGGTTATTAAATGTCTAAACTAACAAAAAACCTCAAGTATCAACAAGTTCATGCTACACAGGTCTTTGTACCACCCAGACAGTTTATTTTATCTTTTTAAAACAGATAAATTACACTTCAGCTTTAAAAGTGACCTCACTTCCAGGTGTTGGTTTCTTCCTCTACTGAAAGCAGTGCTCAGCTTAGCAGGTTCTGAACTACGGTCCAAGAGGCCTCCTTAAACAGAGGGAATATCCCACAATGTTCCAGACTCAAGTGGCCCTGTGAAATAACATACTCCCTGACATCGGTACTGTACTGGAACCTCACATGTACAGTTAATCAATGAGGTTACTCATTAGGATAAGCCAGAACACTTATTTACAGCTAAAAATGCGCTACCTACCGAGGTCTGATTAGTAAAGCATCTTTTAAAAAAGAAAAAAAAAAAAGAAGTGTTCTACAGAATGAGCAATCGTCTGAGTCAGCCTGTACTTTAGCACCAGGAAAGGAATGCTACATTTAAGGAAGCAACACTCATTACTATGTAACCGGAATAAACCAATCTATTCAGAGCTAGTATGAAATTCCAGAGTATTCAAGTTCATATAAGGAAATGAAATGAACGCAGTGCTTTAAAATATACCATAGCCAGAATTTTCCACTCTATCACTTTAAAAAAAGCTAGAAGTAAAACATCAGCATCACTCTAAGATAGACTACACTCTTTTTAAGAGCTATAGAACTATATTAAGAAAACAAAGAAACCTGTAGGCTCAGAACCAAACTTAACAGAACTTAGCCTATTGCTATAATAAGATTTCACCTTTTCTGTTTTCCAAACAATAAGCAAAAGCCAAACTGTACGTTAGACTCCTGCTGAACTATGTATTGCTCTTCATATAAAAGGCTTAGTTCTAAAGGACAGAACTAGCTAGCTTTCAAAGATTCCATTGAGGGTTGAACTAGAACTAGTTCCTGAAAACAAGCTAATTCCTGTAATTACATCCGATTCTATAATCGGTATACACTGTGAAATTTGCTCTGGTACAGCTACTTTAAGACCACACAAAGACAATATACTTTATTTAGCTTATGGCAGTGTTAATACATTCGCTAAATCTTAAGTGAAACAAAATATTCCCAGGTTTTATGACTTTAAAAACAAGAATACTGCTGTTTGATTGCAGGATGTTACACATCCTGCCTTGGAGCAGGATGAATGACCTAAGGATTTCTTTGGAACACCTCAATCATTGTACAGAGATTTTTGTTCCATTTTGCAGATAGGCCTAATTAAGCATCTGCTTTCAAGCATACAGAGTTGTTACATCAGCCTATCCCTTTGCGACTTACTACCTTTCATCCTTTTTACATCAGTCTAAGATGCCCTTGAGTACAATTACTGGATTTTGTAACATCATGCTAAATATTGCAACTAGATCATTGTTCTTTCATGGTGCCACTAGAAAGCTTACACTGCTATAGGAAAACTATTCTGAAAGTAGGGTAGCCAGAAAATTACTACAGCAAACAAGAACTCCTCATCTTTAACATGCCAGAAGACTTTAATCCATAGAAGTATGAATTTAGAGCAGAGCTCATCAATGCCAAGTTATAGCATTTCAGATTAGTTACCAAGTATCTCTCACAAAGACAGTTCAGCTTGGAGTATTTTCGAGGTAGATGGAAATGCAACAGCTTGTCTGTTATATTAAGGCTAGAACCGTCACTTGCCCTAGCAAAAATAAGTATGAGGTTACCTCCAAGCCAGTATCTCAAAGGAGCAATCAATTGTCTTCACTAAGAATGTTTCAGAAAGCATTATACAACTTTTCTATTTTGCTAAACTGTTACACGAGAGTATTATCCAGGGACACTGTATTACAAGCTATGACTCACACGTTTGAAATACTAGGCAGGACTCAGAAGTATATTATTCCTGAAAAGTAGTGTTGTGCATTAGTAGCAACATAAGATTTATTAGAAGCTAAATTTATTACTATTTACCTAGATCTTAGGCCACACAATAGCAAGTCTTTTACTGAGCCAACTCCTCATACACAATGGAAGTGCAGTGTGTGTATTCAGAACCTAAGCTGCAGATTATTAAAACACAAACTTGGATTACAAGTAGTAATCACTTAACCGAAAATAGGAGCAGTAATATATACATTGAAAACTTTAATGTCTTACTGTAGTGTGTTAACCTACAACAGAAGAGTTCTTCCTATTCCAAAGGCACTCAGTTGCTATAAAGTACTTAAATTGGCCGGTTAGAGGTCTACATGCTTACAACTAAATGTTTAAAATCTCAGTTATTCTATGCACACAAAAGTCCCACAGTATTTTATCATCATAACTCAAAGGATTCTTTCCAGAGGAAAATAAAATGCACCTCACAGTTCTCATCTCAGCTGAAGAAAACTACATTATAACACATAATATAGAATGAAGAGAGAACTATGTTTCAAAGTGAAATTTTAAAGTCTAGAAAGGAAATTTAGAGAAATTAATTTTTCTGGTTCACGTCACTGAACTACAAAATCTGCTATCATGTAAAAAAACATGTGGCATACTGACTTCAGCCAAATAATTAGACCATAAGCTCATGTGGGCATGATCTGCCTACCACTGCGGCTGGAATTCCACTACAAATGACCTCACCATTCACATACTACTTAGCACAATATTGTTTTTTTTTTTTTAAACAAAACATTCCCAAAACATTAAAACGCAAGTATGAATTAAAACAAAGTATACCTTTTTTCTCTTGGAACTCCCACATTTTTCACCAGAAAGAATGCCCTGCTGAACAGAGTCTGTGATGCCACAATTCTGCTTTTCCAACTGTACCAGACAGACAGTTAAGTGACTACCCTCAGAAGTGACCAAAGCTGGCCTCTCTGTTCCTTTTAAACCAGACTTCCCTTTTCTTTCTGCTGTTTGAAAGGGTGCTTTGAAATTAAGAGGATTATATGGATCATCTGAGGTACAGAATGAATTCCAGAGTTTCAAATTTTCTGCCTCATCCACACTACTACACTCCCATTCATCGTCCTCTTCAGAACTAGGGTCAGGAGAGCCTGAAGACTCCTCTGCCCACAAATCCTCCTCCTCCTCTTCTTCTGTGTCAGACCCACAGTGCATATCCTTTTCTAGATCACTGGAAGCTGTATGAATAGTAGCTGTGAAGTTCTGAGGGTTGTAAGGATCCAAACTGTAGAAGGAATTCCAGAGATGTAATCTTTCCCCATGTTGACTGCCAGCATCTGAATCTGAGAGGAGCCCTTCGCTATCAAACCCATCGTCATCATCCCAGTCTTCCTCATCATCTGCACTCTCCTCCCCACTGGAAGGCCCCCCTATGATATAGTCGATTAGTTTATTAGCACAAGCAGGCCTGGTTGAAGCCGGCAGGTTTGGCTCTGCTTCAGAGTCTGTGTCATCTTCATCAGTAAAGGTTTCCCCCTCGAAAGCAGCCATCTCAGGGGAACTCCTTAGTTCTTGCTCCAAGTTGCTGTTTCCAGACTGCCCCTCTGCACTGTGCGGCTCCTCGAGACACTTCAGCTCCCTGGTATCACACCGCTGCTGCTGCCCTGCCTTTCCTCGACCGACACCCCTATGCTGCTGTTCCTCCTCTAAGCTATGATAGCCGTGGTCCGGCTCAGGCACAGCCAGACCCCGCTGCTGGAGAAACTCCAGGCGCTTGGCGCGGAGCAGCTCGATTTCCGGCAGGCCGCCCCGCCGCGAGCATCCGCGCCAGGCCTCCATGGGGACCTCGGCGCGCAGCGGCTGCGGCAGATGGCTCTTACCGCAGCAGCGGGGCTGCCCGCAGTCCGAGCCCAGGCGGTGCGCCGGCCCCAGCGCGTAGGAGAGGAAATCCACGTGCGGAACGGCCAAGGGCACCAAGCTGCTCCGCACGACTCCGTCTCCCCAGCAGGCCTGGGCGGGCGGCGGGCCGCTCTCCCGGCCCGGCTCCAGCGGCTCCTCCGACCAGGGCAGCTTGCCCTCGCCCCAGTCGAGCGAGGCGGCGGGCTCCGAGAGCAGCAGGAGGGACGGCGGGGGAGGCTTGGCGGGCGGCTCGCCGGCGGCGGGGCACAGCGCGCTGCTCAGCGCGGGGCCGGGCAGCAGGCGCTGCAGCAAGGCGGGCAGCGGCGACAGCAGCTGGGACAGCAGGCGCGTCCAGGAGGAGGCAGGAGGGCTCGCCTGCGGCGGGGCGGCGGCGGGCGCCGCGCCGGGGGCGGCCAGCTTGGGCCAGGCCAAGGTGAAGCCAAGCCAGGAGCCGGGCTGCGCCCGCCCCAGCGCGGGGCTCGCCCGCTCGCGCCTGCTGGGCTCCATGGGCGGCGGCGGGGGCTCCTCAGCGGCGCGGCCGAGCCTGGAGAGCCGCGGTCCGGCGACGGGCGGCGGGGAGGTGGCTGTTGCTGGCGATGGGCGGCTTCCTTCGCGAGCTGGGCTTCATCGTGCCGCGGCAGAGGGCTGCGGGGCGGCCAGCGCGGGGAGCCAGGTCCGGCGGCGGCGGGGCGATCCGGTGCGAGGCGACGCGATGAGACGAGAAAACCGACGAGACAAAATGGCGGCGGCGACCTGGGCGCAACAGTTAAATCCGCCCACGGCCGGCGCGAGCCCCCGCTGGGGGGGGGCGGAGCGGCGTCAGCGCGCAGGCGCCTGCCCGCCCTCTGGCGTGTGACCCATGGGCGGGGCGGAGGCGCCGCGCGTCACGGTGCGCCGCCGCCGGCGATTGGGCACCGGCGCGCCGTTGCTAGGGTCTCCGCCCCCTCCGGAGCCGTTGCTAAGGGCGGAGGCTCCGCCCACTCCTGCGCGTGGGGATTGCATCAGCCGTAGGGTGGGGAGTGTTGGGGGGGGGGGGAGGGGGCTGCGCGGCAGCGCCCCCTCTGGCGGCGCCGCGGGGACTGCAGCGGCGCGGGCGCGGCGCCCCGACGGCGCGGAGCGGCGCGGCGGGCGGGACGGGGCGGGCGGCCCCGCGCCCCAACCCCGGGGGCATGGGACCCCCCGCAGCCCCACGGGGGACGAGACCCCCCGCAACCCCAGGGGGGACGGCACCCCTCCAGCCTCCGGAGAACGAGACCTCCCAACCCCCGAGGGGACAGGACCCCCCCAACCCCTCGGGGGGACGGGACCCTCCAGCCCCGAAAGTCTGGCTGCCCTTGGCCCTCCATCTGGCAGCGGGTGGGACGAGCCGCAGGTGCCGCGGTTATCGGCGGCGGGCAAGGCTGCAGGCAAACAGCGATAAGGCGGGTCACCATGGCAGCGGGGCGCGGGCCAAGGGCAGCCGCCGGGTGAGGGCTGGGAAAAACACCCAGCGAAGCGGCGCCCGCTAAAATAACTTCCCAGGCGAAGCCGAGGCAGCGGCTGTAACCTGTCGTCCAGCCCGCAGGCCCGTGCGTCTGCGTGGACGGGAAAAGGCCAATTAGCTGCTTTTATAGCACAATATTAGGGTTGTGACAGTAGGCTGCAATCATCCTTTAGTGGGGAGTCATTGACGCCCAATGGCGTATTAATTACCATTTTAACTGGTAATTAAGATATTTCATGTTCAATTCAGTGTGGGTGCATTTAGTCAGTATATCCAGCAATTACGGTCCAGGGAAAAATTACTATATTCCCTGGCATGGGGAAGACGAGACAGAATTAGGTTGCAGCCCGTCTTTGCTCAAACGAGGTCTTACGCAGGGCTAGAACAGCCTTGGCGCGGTAGCAGTCAGATAAGCCTTACCGGTCATCGGAGTCGCCCAGAGGCGCAATAATGCACTATTATTTGTAGTAATTTACCCTCGCGTTTTCCAGGGTGCCTGGAGAGGATCACCCCACGCCGGGCGCAGGTGCAGCCAGACGCTCCGGGAGGGGGGATTGAAGACTCCGCGTGCTCCCTTGCTGCATTTCATCTCCTTTATTTTAATGCCACCGTGTTACAGCCGGGAGGACTCCAGTGCCAGAAAGGAGCCAGCTTCAGGAGCCCTCCCCGCGCCGCCGGGGATGGCCCAGCGCCGCGTCCTTCTGCACCCTCGGCTTCCCTCCAACCTCCGTCTCCTGCTAGGTACAATACTTAAAACTTTTTTTTCCCCCTTTTTTTTTTCATATAAAGATAAGTTCATTATTCTCGATCCTGAGAAACGTTTCATCCGTTTACGGAGCTCGCGCTGTAAACAAAGCACCACAGGCACCAAGCCTGCATCCCGGGGCGGAGGAGCCGCGCGCGCCGGGCGCTCCCCGGCTCCGACGCTAGATGGGAGAGGACGGCCAGGAGACGAGCGCTGGTGGCTCCGTCTCCTCCCCGCCCCCAGGCCTCCAGCCCCGTCTGGACGCACGCTACTCATTGTTATTAAAAAACATTAAAATACCGATATCCCAAAAGGAAGAAACAGCCCCCCCGAAAGGCCCCCAGCAGTCCTCCCTGACCCCGTCCCCCCCACGTTGCTCCCTTGACACAAGGTAAACTTAAAAAAGAAGACGTCTACTGCAGCTTTCCACGTCACGATAGCGGCCTACCATGACTCGAGCGCTCAGTCCCTACAGGCAAAACACAGAGAGAACGAAGTCCCCGCGACAGCGTCCCCGGCCCCTGCCGGCGGGCCCTGAAATCCGTCCGTCAGTCCAGGATACAACTCCTGGAGTGGGACCCCCGCGCCGGCAGGACATGGGTTGAGGGCACTGCCACCACCGCAAGGCTCCTCAGAGGGTCCCGTGTCCCCGGGAGCCCAGTGCGAACCAGCCCATCTTCTCCTGTGTCAGGTCCAGGTCCCGCAGCTTGATGCCAACCTCACCGAGGAGGATGTTCTCCCAGAAGCCTTCCTCGCTGAGGACACTCAGGCGCAGCTCCCGCTGCTGCAGGTCGCCCTTGGGAACCCCGTCGTAGACCAGCTGCAGGTGCACAGCGAGGCAGGGCCTCAGGCCAGGCCACCCTCCTGGTGCAGAGCCCCCTTCGTGGACTCATCCTTCACCCTCCCCAATGGACACCTTCACGCCTGCTCCCAGCCAAGCCCCAAGCCCCTTTACCAGACCCGTAGCATGGATCTGGCCAGCCATGGCACCATTCTGGCCCACCAGACTCCCTCCTACCATCTCATTGTATGTGGGATTGCAGGTTTTCCGGGCCACTTTGGTTTTCCTCTTGGTGGTCTTCTGGGGATCAGGTAGCAGATAGGTCTTGACATACGGGTCAGGGTCATTGCCATCCTGCAGCGGCTGCTGTGGGGCAGAGGAGTGGGGACACCCACTTAGCTGTGTGGTGGGACATGCACTCAGAGCTGGGAGACACCTCCAAGGAGCCGGGCACCTACCAGACCCCGGATGTGCATCACCATGATGAAGAGCTTGTTGTTCTTGTAGGAGATGGAGAGCTTCACCTCCCCACCAACCTTCCCCACAGGCCGAGCCCATGTGGCATCTGGAAAGGACAAGAGGAGGGATGGCAGCAGCGCCGGAGGGTGGGCAGTGAGCACAGGCACCACGTGGCCAGGCAGGGAGCTCTGTACCAGCACCCAAGCATGGGGTAGGGAGAGCAGCCGCCCCACACAGCAGTCATCAGTCTGTCTGTCCTGCTCAGAAAGGCCAGGGAGGGATGCAACACCTGGCCGTGGGGCATCCCTTCCCTTTGCTCCATGGGGCGTGGGAACAGGTACCTGCAGGCTTTGGGGCCGGGTTGATGCCTGCTGCCTTCTCGTCCCGTGGCAGAGGATGGAAGAAGGTGTAGATGAGGTCGCACTGCAAGGCAAGTTGGCTGTTACCAGTGTCAGAGGTGGCCACGCATCGCCCCGTCTCACCGTTCGCAAGCAGCGCACGGTGCACGCTCTGACGTTTCACGTAGCATGTTCACCTCAGCAGATCCCGTGGGCCTTTCCCACCTAGGCCGGGTGAACCCTGCAGGGCCCCGCATCCCTGGTACCATCCCTACTTCTCAGGAGGAAAAGCCGCTGCAGAGAGCAGCCCTCTCCTGCCCAGCACTCGCTCCAAGTGCCCCCCTCACCTCCGCCACTTCGGGAGCCGAGTGGATGAGGTGCCAGATGTAGCCATTGAGCTCCTCCTTCCTCCTCTCAGCCACCGCCTCTCCCCGTGACCTCCCGATCACGAACCTGCTGGGGAAACTGCCCCACGCGAGCGAAGGGAGAGTGGGTGAATCCCTTGGGGCAAGGGACCGCGTGGTCCCGCGCTCACCCGGATGCAAACATGGCCCTGCCGGGGTACCTGGGCAGCAGCGAGGAGGGGAAGATGAGGCGCAGCTTGTTGTGCAGCTCCTGGAACTCCTCGAAGGTGCGCTGCACGAAGGCCGCCTCGCCCGGGCTCTCCCGCTGCACCTTCACCACGTAGGTCTGCGGGAAGATGCAGCTGTAACGTGAGCCGGTGCCACCAGGCAAGGACACGGCTCTGGGTTTAGCAGCATTAAGGGATGGGGATGGGAAAAAGCAGCAGGACAGAACTGTCCTAGGCTAGAGACTAAGTTGTTCCCTTTGCTATTATTTGCGAACCAGAGCAGGGACCAGCTAAGAGGAATGACAGGAGTAGGAAGGGAGAAATTAAATTAAGCCTCCTTGGGGACACAGCAGTCGTGTCTGCTTCTAATTATTACCAACGAGAGACTCTTCCCCCGCAGCACCAGAGCTGCTATCAGTAGGAGTCCCATTCCCTGTCCCTCAGAGTGGTTCGGCAGCCTGATGCCCCCAGGTAGCTTTAACCCTCCCAACTCACGTAACCCTTGCTGGGATTGAAGACTCTCTCGTGGCGGCACAGGAAGACGTCGCGGATCCGGCCGGATGTCTTGATGGTGTGCGTGCGGGGGGCAAAGGAGAGGGTCGGTCGGGCATCACAGCCCGTGAACTTCATCTGTGCCAGGTTGTGGATAAAGAAGTTGAGCTTGGTGGCCACGCTGCCCAGGCTGGACTCAATTAACCTGCGATGAAGGCCACACATTCAGCATGGAGGGGTCCGTCCACTCTTGGTGCTGCAGTGCCAGGTTATGGAGCCCAGCTCCCTGCTGAGAATGAACTGGTGCCCGTGCCTCCGACCGAGAGGTCTCTGCTCTCACCGTCCTGTCCTGCCCCATCTCTCAGCCAGCACACCCACGTCCTTTACCTGGTGAAGTAAGTGGTGGCATCGGCTTCAGAGTCCTGCGGCCTCAGGGCATCGTAGACATACTTGAGGTCCTCCAGGTCGGAGAGCTCGGGGATGCCGCAGGACAGCATCTGGGGAGCAGAGCAACCCGATGAGGGCAGGTGAGGCTGGGGCTTGCTGTGGGAGGAGAACCACCAGCCCTTGGGGGACCCCGTTCTCAAGCCGTGCCCGCTGTGCTGCGGAGGGGCAGGCGGGCTGCCCGTGGCCTCCTGGCTCTCACCAGCCCCAGCAGGTTGAGGAAGAGGTGGGTGTGTTTGCGGATGAGGTTGTACGCCTGGCAGCACAGGTCGACGAAGTCGTGGAAGCGGCTGGAGGGCTTATCCCCTCCATTAATGACGTACGCCATGTCCGAAGTGAAGACGAACGGGGCCCGATCCCTGCACCAGGGAAAAACGCACAGAAAGTGCCACGTTAGCGTGACTAAGGTCACCCACTGCTGGGGCCACAGCATGACATCACCAGGGATGGAGGGGCTCACCTACGAAATCAGGGCAAACCTCTGCTCCAGGCAGTGTGGGTGCTAAAGCAGAGCGAAAGGAGATACCAGGGGCTTTTCTCACCTCTTGATGTTGCCAAACATCTGCGCATGGCCCAGAAACCTCCCAAAGTCGATGTGAAACATGTGACCAGTGGTTTTGAGCATGATGTTGTCATTGTGCCGATCACAGATGCCCAGCACGTACGTAGCCACACAGCAGCCTGCACAGGAATAGATGAAGTTCTCCACGGCCTGGAAGAGGAGGGGAGGGATGGAGCATCCAGGGCAGGGAGAAAGGCTGGACAGCCCCATGATGAGCACAGGGCTTTGCTGGACCCTCCAAGTTGGGAAGCGATGTAGCTTGTCCTTGGAGGATGTGAAGAGCGGGGACCCTGCCATGCTCCTCCTCACCTTCTCATACTCGTCCTCCCCAGGGTTGTGTTTCTGCAGCCAGTCTGCCAGTGGGCGGTCTTTGAAGGAGCCTGTCACACCATGCTCCACCTGGATTTTGCGCAGGGTCTCAGCGTTGGGGATCATCTCCACCATGCCTGGCAGACAAGACAGGAGGGTGAGACCTGTCCTGCCAACTCGAGGCAGCGCAGAGACCCTGGCCCCATTCACCACTGACCCGGCTGCTCCCCAGCTGCCACTGTTTGGTGGCAATCCACAAAACCACGCTCCTATAGGCAGACTGGTGGGATCAGCCCCCAAGGTGGACCACAGCTACCTGCAGAGGCTGTGGCCCTCTAGCACTATCACCAACCCAGGACCATCACAACCCTGGGGGCCTCCGGCACCTGAGGATGCCCTAATGTCAGGTTACCTCGACCGCGGCCTGTGGAGAAGCAGCGGAAGATGACCATGCGCATGTCCAACCCCTCCTGCACCCAAATCTTGTTCATAATCCGGATCATCTGCAGTGTCAGCATGTCCTGCCGCAGGTCATCTCCGCACTGCGAACCCCCAGGGGAGACCTATCAGACCTGGGAAACGCCAGGCAAAAGCAGAGTAGCTCTGTGGAGCAGGATAGCATCACCGGCGGGACAGCCTCACCTTGAAGATGACCCGGATATTTTCCCCGAGAGGATCGACGTTCTGGAAGGACAGCTTCAAGGGGACGGCGTTAGAGTTGAAATAGGAGCAGTCCTGCCACCAGCAGAGGAAAGAGCAGCCCATTAAGGTTAGGGGATAAGAGGGCTAGGGTCTCCCCGAGCCGTGATGCCCCGCTCCGTGGCCCCACGAGGGTCCAGCACTGCCACTCACCCTGGGCATGATCCCCTTCACCAGCAGGCTGGGGCTCAGCGGCAGCCGGCACGACCCGTTGGCCTTGAAGAACTGCTTGACGTCCTCCAGCCCCTCGCGGAGGATGGCCTGCCGGGGGGGGGGGATGCATGGCGCTGGGACACGGCGCGGCGCGGCGCGGCAGCCCCGCTCCGTCCCCGCCGCCCCGGGGGCTCACCTGGCGCGCGGACGGCGCGGCCTCCCGCACTTGCTGGGCCAGCTTGGCCAGCGTGTTGACCAGCAGGCACTGGCGGTCGAACTCCTCCCGCAGCCCCTTGCCGCAGCAGCAGAGCAGGGCGGCCAGCAGGTACTGGTAGCGGATGCTGAACTGCGAGTCCTTGAGACCGTCCTTGAGCAGCCTGGGTGGCAGCGTGGGGTCAGGCCGGCCCCGCCGGTGGCCCCCGTCGCTGCCCGCTGCCCCAGCCTCCCCGGACCTCCCTTACCAGAAGAAGTAGTGGGTGATCTTCAGGTCGCAGATAGCCCGCTTCATGAGGAAGCGCACCAGCGGGCTGTCTAGGTAGCACTCGTACTTCAGTGCCTGGAGGGAGGAGAGGGGAGGCGGGTCAGGGGACCGGCGGGCCGTGCCCTGGGGACCGCGGGAGCTGCCGCTCACCTGGACCAGCTGGGGCAGGTAGTCCAGCAGCTCCGCGTCGGAGATGGAGTCGATCCACTGCACGGCCGTTCTCCGCACCTCCTGATCCGGGAACCTGCGGCCGGAGCGGGCGTCACCGGGAGAGCGGTGCCGCCGGCCCCGGGCCTCGGCAGAGCGCCCGCTCCCCCGAGGACCGCGCCAAAGCGGCCGCAGCCCCGGATGCCCTTCAGCTCCAGGGTTACTTGGTGGCACTGGGGTGACTTGACCCCGTTTCCACCGCTGCCCTCCCCGCTCTTGGCGGGCAGGTGCCGGAGGGCAGCCCGAGCGCCGCGGGCGCAGCCCCCGGCCCCTCGCGCCCGGGGCTTACGTGGCGTGCAGCAGCCCCAGGGCGTCCTGGTGGTTGACGTCGCTCCACTGCTTCAGCAGGGCGTAGATGTCGGGCAGGCAGCCCCAGTCCCAGCTGGGCGCGCTGGCCAGCAGCATGGGCAGTGCGCTGGGCTCCGCGTGGCAGTAGTAGCGCTTCTCCCAGAGCCGCTTCCGATCGGCGTCCATCAGCCTAGGGCAGCGGGGAGAGGCGCGCCGGACGCACGGTTCAAGCTCAGTTGTGAGGGAGAGGACGGCCCAAGAGCTCGGAGGCTGGGGCTGGGGCATCCCATCCCTCTGTGCCCGCCACGACACGACGCAGGGAGGCAAATTCAGCGGGGAGGTCTGCACGGGGCGGCGGGTCCCGGTGCAGCTGCCGACACCTGATCCTCCATGTTTACAGCCAGCGCCGGAGCACGGCAGCCTGGCTCGGCTGGGGCTGCTGGGGAGGGACGTGTGCGTGGAGTCCCACCAGGGCAGGACGATGTTATGTTCCCCCGACTTCTTTCTCACCAGTAGAGCGACTTCTTCTGCATCGCCTCCCTCAGCTTGCGCTGGTCCTCCTCGCCCAGGCTGCCGAACTCGTACCTGGGGCTGCCGTCGGCCGCTGGCGGGCTCGTGAACTTCACGTCGAAGGTGGAGGTGGGGAAGTCAATCTGGCCGAGAGGCAGGCGGGTGAGCCAGGGATGGGGGGGGGGGCGGGCGGGGGACGGCGCGGCGGCAGGATGACGCACCTGCAGAATGACGCTGTCGGGCTGGTTGAAGTTGGGAGCGCTCGAGCGGGCTCTGGAGTTGTCCTGCGTCGCCGGCCACAAGCCCAAGAGCTTCCGCCCGCAGGTCAGCACCCTGCGGGAGCGAGCGGCGGGCTCAGCGCCCCGCTTTCCCGGCGGCGGGGGGCTGCCTTTCCCGCCGCAGCGATGCTCTTCGGGACGCGGACGGGGACCCTCCGGCGCTGGGGACCCTCCGGCGCGTCCCCCTCGCCCACCCCTCCGTCCAGCTGCGGGGAGGATACGCACTGCCTGAAGTTGAAGAGCGGGGTGGTGACCCAGCCCAGAGCCTCGGGCACCCGCCGCTGCTTGTTGGCCTCGGAGGAGCTGCCGGGCGGCGGGACGGGCACGGCGAAGAGCGTGACGCTCAGCAGCGTCTCCCGCGGCAGCCGGTTCACCTGGACGGGGAAGCAGATCCTGGAAGAGAGCGGCGGGCGGCTCAGCCGTGCCCCGGGCAGCGGCGAGGCTGGCAAACGCCTCTGCCGCCGGCACCGCGCCCCGGAGCACCCGGGGCCGCGGCTCCTCTCGCAGCCCGCAGCGCTCCCAGGGAGCCCCCGGCGAGAGCTACATCCTGCCCGCGGGCAGGCGAAGGGAAGAGCCGCGCGGAGGAGACCGGCCCCGGCTCGGCTCCTCTCCGTGCCCTTCGGGGGAGGAGGGAACGGGGGACAGGCGCCTGCTAAAATTATCCCGTTCCCATCCCTGGTGCAAATGCCGGGCACGGCAAGGGCTGGGCACAGCCTCCCTGCCTGCTCCCAGGGCTATTTTTAGAGCAGATCCCCTTTCTGCCGGGGCAGCTGGGTGCAGACGCCCGGGCGCGGGGATCACAGGGCCGGAGCCGCGAGCCAGCGCTATTCCCGGGAATGACACCAGGGCCTCCGACACTCGCGCTCCCTCCGCCGGTGCAATGACCGCTCCGAAACGGGGAACGGCGCGGAGCTGGAGTTGGAGCGCCCGTGGGAGGAGGAGGAGGAGGAGGAGAGGAGGAGGCAGCATTGCTCCGGATGGCCGCCAGCCCCCGGGGTGCTCCTTACTGCTGGTCCCAGATGATGAGGTGGAAGAGGTACTTGTAGACGTGGGCCTTCCTGGTGTGCAGGGGGCTGCACAGCTCCTTGCCGCCGTGGCTGAGGGAGCAGGAGAGGTAGAAATCTTCGTAGCTGCAAGGCGAGGAGAGGCACGGTGAAGGGCAGGCGCCGGGGCGGGCGCAGGAGGTGCCCGGGGCTCTGCACAGGCCGGGCAGAGCCGGCGCGGGGGGTTGCCCCGCTGCAGGCACCCGCGTGCCCGGGGCTGCCCGTCGCGCTGGCACCGCTTCCTCCCCGCCGGTGCTGGAGGAGGGGGCGCGGAGCGGGGACACCTCCCCGCCGGCGCGCCATATGCCGCCGCGAATGCCATCGCACGGGGGTCTCCCGGGAGGGCCCCGCCATGTGGCAGGTGCCGAGCCACAATCCGGGGAGGGCCGCGGGGCGCCGGAGGTCAGGGGCTGCCGGCATTTCCCAGGCTACCCGCTTTGTTCGGAGGCAGTCACCAGTGGGAATACATTAAGGACAGGACAAAGGCGAGGGGTCCCCGGCGGGGCGGCCGCCGCCGCCGCCGCCGCCTAGTGCACCCTCCCCGCGGCGAGCCCGCGAGCAGCCAGCGGCGCCGCCGGGCCCCGAGCCGGGCCGAGCGCCGGCAGCCGCTAACAAAGGCGCGTCCGCCGCCGGGACCGGGCTCCGGCCGGGACGGGACCATCTGCCGCCGGCCGCGGCGAGCCCCGGCGTGCCGCCGGCCGCGAGCGTGCCCTCCGGCAGGGCTGGGGCGCCTCGGCCCTTCTTCCAGCCCGGCGCCTGCTGCAGATGGGGGCCGGGGCCGCGGCGGCGGCAGAGCCGGGCGTGCCCCGCGCCGCTGCCCTCACCTGGCGGCCCAGGTGATGGGGATGCGGTGGGTGGCGTAGACGGTGAAGGAGAGGGGGCAGGTGAGCAGCCGGGCCTCCTGCACCGGGTGGTGCTTCCTGCAGCCGTGCACAGCTGTCTGGAAGTCGGCGTTGAAGGTGCTGCAGTAGAGCTCCACCAGGTCCAGGATGGAGGCCGTCAGGCTCTCCACGATCCTCTCTGGCGGGGAGGCAGCGGTGAGCCGGGCTGCTCCGCGGGGCCCCCGCGCGCCCTTCCCCGCCGCCGTCCCGCGCGGGACGGCGACGTGGGGACGCCCCGGGGCTGGGCGCGCGGGACCCGGCGGGTCCTGCCGCGGGCAGAGCTCCTCTGGGACTGAGCGGGCGAGAGGAAGAATTTGAGTCTTCCCCTCTGGCTGAATTTATGGGAGACACGAGAGCCATTGCCTCGAGAAACCCTCCTTCCTTAGACAGACAAGTTGCAAACCCATTTTTTGGTCTTAACAATTGAGCAGAAGGGGGTTGAAGATTAAAAGTACCAAGAACTTCAGCCCAGAAGGGGAGGAGGGGAATAGAAATACCTCGGTTTTCCTTCTTGGCCAGAACACTTGGATCCTGTTGAGGAAAAAAGAAATAAAAAAAAAAAAGAAAGAAAGGAGGGGAGCGGCGTCAGGAGGAGCCGGCGGCGAGCGTCGCCTGCCGCGGGGCCCCCGCGGCTCGCCGCTCACCTTCTGGATTTTGGGCTGCATGCGGGAGGGGCAGGGGGGCATCTGGTTGAGGGCTCCCGTGATCTCCTGGGACTCCACGGCGGCCAGCGCGTTGCAAATGGCCATGACGGACTGGATGACCCGCTCGGCTTTCAGCGGGAAGTCTCCCTGGAAGGCAAGGCGGAGGGCTCGGGCTGCGGCGGCCGAGAGCCCGGCTTCGCCGCCCCGGCGCCTCGGCTTCGCCCGCGCGCGGGAGCTCACCTCGGCCGCCAGGAACGCGTCCACCTCGTTGTGGAAGGTGTCGAAGAGGAGACTCAGCGCCTGCCTGCGGGCACAGGGAGCGGCGCTGAGCCCCGGCGAGGAGGGCGCGCGCGGCGGGCCCCCCCCCTCCCCCCGGGCGCCCCTCACCTGCTGATGGTCTGCTTGACGGGCCGCTCCTGCAGGTGGACGTAGTGGTTGAGCGTGGAGGGGCTCCGGTCGTCATTCGCCTGCGGGAGGAGAGCGCTGCGGAGCTGCAGAGCCGGCCGCCGCCGAGCATCCCGCCGGCCCGGGTCCGCGCCGGCGGCGGCCGCGCTCACCGTCCTGGCCAGCTCGCTGCGCACCGCCTTCCTCCTCATCAGCTGCAGGCGGATGTCGATGCCGAACTTCCTGCAGTGCTGGATGTACTCGTGGCTGCCCAGCGGGTGCTGGCTGCGGGCACACGCGCGAGACGCCTGTGCCCGCAGCCTCTCCGGGAAAAGCCTGCAAATTCATCCCGGGGCGCCCGCTCCCACCCCCCGCCGCTGCCGGGGCTGGCGTTCCTCGCCCGCGGAACGGGTGCCGCGCGGAGAAGCCGGAAAGCCCCCCCGTTTTCCTAAGCCCCTGCCCGGGAGGGACGGCGCGTGTCCCGTGCACGCCGCCGCGGCCGCGCTGGGAGAGACCCTGCGGGTGCAGGCTGCTCGGCTGCCCCCCGGCCCTGCCCGCCCCGGGGGGCTCGTCCCGCTCTGCCCTGCTTTCCGCGAGGCGGCTCGGGCCGGCTTCGGAGCTCGGCGGCTCGGCCGGCTCCGCACGGCGCTTCTGGCACCCCCTCCGCGCGCAGAAAAAAAGCCGGGAACAAAAGGGCTTTATTCCCGGGGGGGCTCTCCGAAAGGCCCTTTGAGGCCCCCCGGGAGACGGAGCCGTGCCGTGCCGTGCCGGCTCCCGGGGAGCGGCTCGCTGGCGCCGCGGCGGGCACGGCGCGTCCCGCTCGGCGCCCGGATGCTCCGTTCCCTGCCAGAACAAGGCACGGGCCCCGCGGGGAGGCGGAGAAGGCTCTGCCGCGGCGGGGAGCCCCGCGACCGGCGCGCCGAGGGGATGGGGCTGTTGTGACCCATTTTCCGAACGGAGAAATTGGGCAGAAGGGAGGGAATTCCTCCCCCGGGGCACGCGGCAGCGCTGCAGACCGCAGGCCCGGGCCGGCAGCCGGCCCCGCCGAACCGGCCTCGGGGCCTGGGCGACGGCTGCAGCATCCCGCAGGCAGCGGGTGACTCCGGGGTGAGGAAGAGCCGACCTTGCCCCTTCCCCCTGTGCAGCCCGAGCGCGAATCTCTGTAAAAACCAGCGCTGCGGAGCAGCCTGTAAAAGACACGGCGAGCGCTGTTTTCTGGCCTGATGCAAATCCCATTTTTTCCAACAGAGGCTGTTTCTAGTTAAGGCTCATTAGAGAAAACAGAGACTATCTTTTTGCTGACAACGGCAGCATTCACGGAGAAAAGCCCCGCAGCTGAAGCGCAGCGAGGACGGGGGTGTACGCTGCGCCCTCGGGAGCTTTGCTCCCGCTGTGCCTTCGGGGGCCGTTTCCCTGCGAGCTGCCTGCGTTCAGCCCGGCCCTGCCGGTGCTTCCCGGCAGCCCCAGTGGGTCGGGTCTGCGCAAACGCTCCCGTGTCCCTGCATACTCAGCAGCTTGCACGCCCCACGGCATGCAATCTCACCCCACGGCATGCAATTGCACCCCGCAGCATGCAATCGCACCCCGCAGCATGCAGTCACACCCTGCAGTGTGCAATCACACCCCATGGCATGCAATTTCACCCCGTGGCGTGCACTTGCACCCCGTGGTGTGCAATCACACCCTGCAGTGTGCAACCTCACGCCGCGGCATGCGCGCACACCCTACGGCTTGCGCGCACACCATGGCGTGCACGTACAACCCGCGGCATGCACATGCGTGCATGCACACGTGCTGCGCAGCTGCACAACGGCGCAGCGCAGACGGGGCGAGCCCCCAAACGCCTCTGCCGGCCAGCCAGACCGCCGGCTCGGCTCCGCCAAGCTCTGCTCGCCCTCCTCCCCGGCACCGAGGCTACGCGGTGCCGTTACGGAGGCACTCCCGTGCTGAGCTGTTCCCAGCTGCCCCTTTAGGGCCTAAAACTGCGGCTTTCGAAGGCAGTGGCAAAGCTCCCACGGATTTCAGGCTGCAACGCCAGGCCTCGGGGCAGCTCTCCAAGAGCTGGAGCTGGCTCCCCGCACGGAGCCAGCTGGAAATGCTGCCTGTGCCCGTGCGTGCGTGGTGTCTACCCTGCCTCCAGAGAGCACCTGGCCTTGGGGAGAGCTCTGGGGAGATCGGACGCAGAAACCGCTCCGGAAGTGCGGCTTTCCTCGGGCTAAAGGCAGCGCAGGAGGGGAGCAGCGAGCCGGGGAGGGCGGCCGAGAGCCGGGAGTCCCCGGGCCGCCGCTCCGACCGCCCAGCCCCATCCCTGCACCCGGCCAGCGGCCCCAGGCTCCCGCGCGCTCCCTGCGGCTCAGCAACAGGAAATAGCCCCGAGGCTTAGAAAGCTTTTATTGCTTTCCGTGCTGGAAAACTGCAGTGGATCTGGGAGAATCATTCCCTGGATTTGCCTCCCGCGCGCCAAACCGCCCCGCGCGGCGGCTGCTCCCCGGCCGCAGCGGCTTTTGCTCTCCGCCCGCCAGCTCGCGTGCCCAGGCAGCGCGGCCGGGCCGCCAGCTCCAGCAATGCAAAGCTGCAACCGCGACCGGCGTCCTCCCTCCCCGCTTAACCCGCCCCGCGGGACAGCGGCCAGCACGGGGGGCCCGACGGCTGCCGCGGGGCCCCAGCCCTGGGGCAGCTCCCGGGCTGCTCCTCCACAGCCGAGGAAGAGCCGAGGAAAAGACATGTCGGCTTTGGTTGCGTTTCACAGGAGAAGGGAAAAGCGGCCCTTTTCTTCCCCCTTCGCAGAAAAGGGCATTTCCGAGGCAGCCTTGGAAAGCCCCTGAAGCCCCTCTCGCTCCCACTGCCTTTTCCCTGGGAATGGCCTTTTAAAGCCTCCCTCTGCAATTTGAAAACAGGCACGGAGAAGCCAAGCTCCCGCCTGGACAGCTGGGCCCGGCCACTCCGCAAAGTGACATCGCTGTTACTAATACTCTTCCAAAGAGCTTTTTTGGCAGCTCCCTGATTTTCAGGCCGCTCTCCGGGCCCGCGCTGCAGGCACGTGGGGGTCAGCTGGTGACTTACGTCCTGCGGTTGAGAAAGATGCTCCTGACACGCTGGTTTTGGCAAGAGCATCGTGCTGATCCGGGAGGCAGGAAACGGAGCAGCAAAGAGGCTCCTGATGCGCACTTGGACGCGCGAGGATAAACCCCCGGGCCACCCGTCGCTGCCTCCCGAGGCCGCGCACGGGGCGCGCGAGCCGGTTAAGGGGTGACCGGCGCGCCAGCCCGCGGACCCCCCATCCCCGCTCGGGACCCCTTTGCACGCTCACTTTTGCAGGAATTCCTCCAGGCCGCAGAGCTTGAGCACGAAGTCCTCGACGTCGACGGCGTGCAGCTCGTTGTGCGTGTAGCACAGCGTCTGGTAGATGAGCAGGTCCACGGTGGAGGAGCCTGGGGGGGGGGGGGGGGGGCCGGAGCAGCGCGGTGAGCCTCGTGCACGGCCACCAGCCGCCACCAAACTCGGTGTAGACCCCCCCAAGGCTCTGCCCGGTGGTTGCTTGAGTCTTCTCCTGCCCCGCACCATCGTGGGCTGCACTGGGCGCCGCGGGCGGGCAGCGGGCAGGAGGCTCTGCCCCGCTGGACACTCACAGTCGCAGGTGAAGGTGAGCGGCTCCCGCAGGCTGTCGCACACCACCGTGACCTTCAGGCTCATGCCGTGGCCCAGGTGCTCGGGGCTCAGGTTGACCGCGCTCCACACGTAGCCGGTGAGGGAATAGTCCTGGGTGCTGTAGCCCGAGCGCAGCCTGCGGGCAGGGGACAGGCGGTTGGGGGTCGGGCTGGCACCTCGCTCCTCACCCACGCTCGTTCTGCTCCCCGCAAACGCCTCTGCCGCGGGGCGTCCCCGTCCCAGGGCTGCTCCGCTGCGGCCGCAGGGTGCCGGTGCCCGCGGGCAGGTCCTCGGCGGCTGCAGCCCGCGCTGCTCCGACCGGCCCGGCTCGTGCTTTAGGGAGAGGCGCAGCAGCGGCTCCGGGCATCGCCCGGGTACTTACACGTCCAGCATGTGGCAGAAAGCAGCCACCTCCTCGTCTCGCTCCTCGGAGACCTCGAAGAGCTCGTAGCCGTTGGCTAAGGAGTGCGGCCGGGGGGCGACCTGCGGGGCAGAGCGCGAGCCCCTGAGCCGGCGGCGTGCCGGAGCATCGCTCCTGGCCGGGGCACAGAGGCGGCGGCGGGGGGGAGGCAGCAACCGGTAAAGACGGTTTTGATGCTCTTTCTTAAGTAGCTGCCGGCAGCGAGGAGGCAGAGTGGCCCCGGCTGCATCGCTCGCTGGCCGGGAGCCGCAAGCGAGGCGGCTTCCCGTTCACTTAGAGAGGAATCCCGCTCGCCGTTTAACGGAGCCCGAATCCAAAAGGATATTAGGAGCAGGAAAGCGGCCGCCGGCTCCCAGGAGGAGATTTGCATCTCTTTCCAGAGGTCTTGGCAACGTTTCCCAAGCTGTCGGAGGAGCTGGCGGGAAGAGCGGGGACACGAGCCCTGCTGCAAGCCGCCCGCAGCCCTGGCCACCGGGAACAGCCCGCGGGGGGGACGGGGACCGGCGGAGCAGCCTCTCACCGGCTCCACCGCGCTCCGGCGGTCCTTGGTGGGCGCCAGGTTCTTCCGGCTGCCGAAGCGGGAGGCGGAGGCGCGGGGCGGCACCTGGGGCGGCATGGTCTTGCTGCGGGCCACCGGCTTGCCGCCCGCCTCCTTCTCCAGGATGCTCCTGCCCTCCTTCCAGCCGCGGGCGGCCTCGCGCAGCACCTCCGCCTCGTAGGTGGACTTGAGGTTGAGGCAGGTGATGGCGTCGGCGATGCCGCCGTAGCCGGCGAGGCCGTAGGAGTCCTCCTCGGAGATGCGGCGCCCCAGCAGCTTCCCGCGGGGCGCGGAGAACGCGGCCACGTCCTTGGGCGGGGGGTCCTGGCGGGGGCCCTTGGGCGAGCCGCGCTCCGCCGCGGCGCAGCTCCAGCCCGGGCGGCGCGGGGGCAGCGGCGGCGGCGAGAGCTTTTTGCCCGGGGGCGAGGTGCCGTGCAGCGGCTCGCCGAGCAGCTCCGGCCCCGAGCCCTCCAGGATGTAGAGGTAGTCGCCGGCGAGCGGCGCCAGCAGCCAGGGCGGGCGGCCGGGGGCGGGCGGCGCGCCGGGCGCCCGGGAGCTGAGCGCGGGGTCGGAGCCGGAGAGCCCCCGCGTGCCGCGGATGCCGTTGCAGCCGCTGCCGTCGCGGGGCGCGGGGGGGTCGTGCCGCGGGGCGAGGGGCCGCTCGGCCGGCCGCTTGGCCCGGCTCTCCTCCTTGTCCTGCCGCAGGCGGGACAGCGCGTCGTACTCCATCTGCAGCGCTTCGGCCAGCGCCAGCTCCTTGCGGCTGATGCCCACCGACTCCAGGGACTGCCAGTGCTCCCCATTGCCGCGGGTGGCAGACATCGCTCCGGGACGAAGGCCTGCTCCTCCTCCTCCTCCTCCTCCTCGGCTCAGGGCTCAGGAGAAAGGCATGCTGCGCGCCGGCCACCTAGGAGGAGCGCACGGCGAAGGGTTAAGCGTGGGGCAGGGCGAAGCGCTCGCGGGCTGCAATAAATCTGCCCGGAGGCGCCCAGCAGGGCCCCGCGCCCCCGGGGAAAGCATCCGCAGCAGCTGCCGGGGCGCTTCGCCGGCGCCCGGCGGATTTCCCCGAGGACGAGGTGGGACGGGGAGGGCGGCGGGGACGGCGCCCGCGCCTGCGGCTGGCTCGACCCGCAGCCTGGCTGCGCGGGGCTGAAGGTCTCAGCCGTCGCAGCCGAGACCCGGCGAGCTCTCCGCGCCGCCGAGCACGGCTCCTTCCTCGGCAGAGCAGCCGGGAGGAGAAGATGGATTTGAAACCACCTTCCTGGCACCCGCCCAAAGCGTCCCGGCCACAGCGACCGCAGCGCCGCGCGCCCTGGACCGCAGCCCGGGGCCAGCGCCGCCGCGCCGGGCCAGCCGCATGCTCTCCAAGCAGGGCTCCTTCACCTCCTCTTCCCTTCCTAGCAAAATAAATAACTGAGTGGATGTTAAACAGGAGAAGGGAGTGAATCCAAAGCCTCCGGAGATGCTCGGCACCGAGCCGAGAGGCAGCTGAGTGTCTTCAGCTCTGTCCGGGGCTGGAAAGGAGAGGGATGGATCGGCGCTGCAGCTCCTGCTGCAAAACTGATGCTCTGGTTTAAGGCGAAAGGGTGCAAGCGCCCTTCCCCGCGACCGGGAGAAGCTGCGCTTGGCCCGCTGCGAGCACGCCTCCTCCCCGAACGCGCAGTCCCGCGGTCCCCCCAGCATCCCGGGAGCGCGGCCGGGGCGATAAAGCTGCAGCGCTGCCCCTGCGCAGCGAAACTCGGCCAGGCCGGGATTAGCGGCAGCGAGCAAAGCGGGGCAGCCAGCTGCGGGAGCGCGGAAAACCGGCAAGCTGGGGAGGAACGACCTCCCCCACGCCACGCCGGGGCCGGGCGGGAGCTGCCGCCTCTCCTCCCTCCCCCGCTCGCCCCTCCGCGCTGAGACCTGCCAAACTCGCTGCACCCGCTGCCGCCGGCCAACAGACCCCTCGCTAAACCTGCTTTTTTTTGTTCTTCCAAACAGGGAAAAATGACTCCTGGAGGAGGCTGGAAATGTTCCCTTCCCCCAGCATTTCTGCCCCTGCTGACAGCCATGGGCTTTTCCCAGAAAAATAGAAATCCCAAAAGCTGGCAGTCCCGGGCTCCTGGAAGTTCAACAAAGAGAAGCTGCTTCTAACCCCAAAGCAATAAAACCAAACCGACTTTTGCAGCTGACAAAGCCGCCGACGCTTTCCCGTCCCCAGGAGCAGCGCCCGCGTCCCACGGACACGCCGAACGCGGAAACGCTCCCGCCCGGCTCGCTCCAGACCTCCCCGAAAAGCCGGGGTGGACGGACGCCCCGCTGCGCCCTGTCCCCGCGGGCCTCCGCGTTCGCCGCAGCGGCTGGCCGGCCGGCCACGCTTCCCCACCGCGCACCTCTCCCCATCCGGCAGCCTATTAAAAAAGAAAAAAAAATTACATAGGACTGAAATTTGGCGGGCGAGGTCTCAGCCCGGGAGCCGAGGAGGCTGGATGCAAATTCCAGAGGAGCAGAGACGACTGTGTTTTTCCTCCTTGAAATAATGCCGCTAATAGTATAGGAATATTTTTTTCTGACTTTAAATTTCCTGGCGCCTGCCGCGGTCACGTCAGCCCCAGGAGACCCGTTCAGCGAGCGCTCGGTGTCCCACCGTCCGGCGAAACCCTTCCCCGCGCTCGCTTAGCGCTGCTTCAGCGTGCGGCTCGGCCGGCAGCGCCCAGGTCCGAAAGCGAGCATCCCCCGATTACGGAGCGGAGCGGACCGGCCGGCCGGACCCTTCCCCCTCCCAGGCAGCTGCTTTCGGACGCAGATAGAAATGTCTGGAGCATCTGGGAAGACACGGAGCATGGGAGGGCAAGGAGGCAAGGCAAGCCCGGGGAGCACCGCCCGGGAGCGGGAGCCGGCGGCGGACCGCTGCAGGGGGCAGCGCGGGAACCCAGCTCGCCCTGGCTCTGCTCCTCGTTCGCCTCTCCCACTCCCAGGCGGGAGGTTAACCAGGCCTCTAACACCTCCTGTGCTATGCCAGGACCGGCAAAAACTCTCGGCGTCGGTCCCGAGGCTGCATTTCAACGCGGCCGGAACTCCGGGTTTCACCCCGGTTTGAAACCCGAGCTCCAAAAAGTGAGTTTGGTCTCATAGGTTATTTAAAAATGAAACCCCAAAGCAAAATGCTTCGTTTCTGACGCCACGCTTGGCGCTGCCCAAACGCCCCTCGTGGAACCGAAACCAGTGAAGTCGGAGCTCCGGAAGCCCTTGCAGCGAGAACGAAACGCTTCCGCACCGGGTTTGGTCCCGACGGACACCTTCGGCGGCTCCACTCGCTCCCTCTCCAAAAAAAGCCAAACACGACAGATCAAGCGACGTGCCCAAGGCCAGAGAAGTGCCCAGGGCAGAGCCAGAAACCCGGATCAGCGCCGCGGGACGGGGAGGGCCACGGGCAGGGAGGCGCCGGCGCGGGAGAGGAGCCGGCTCGCGCCCGGCCCTCGGCTGCAGCCCTGCGCGACCCGCAGCCGCGATTGCCCTCCAGCACGGCCCGAATAAATCAGTATTTTGCAATCAAAACTTTCGAGGAAGGAGCTGCCGCGGGCGCGCAGCAAGGCCACACTGTCGGCCCAGCAAGGGGATGCGCCGGCAGAGCCTCGATGGAGCAGGAGCAGGAGGAGGAGGAGGAGGAGGAGGAGGAGGAGGAGGAGGAGGAGGAGGAGGAGGAGGAGGAGGAGAGAAGGTTTCCATTGCAGAAGAGAAGCGGAGACCGGCCTGAACAGAGCAGAGCGCGGGGAAGGGACGAGCAGCCCCGAGGGCTGCTCAGCCCCAGACCCCAGCCCCAGCCCCGCTCCCCCACACCCAGGGCTCCCCGGGGAGCTCTGCGGAAAACTTTGCTGTTCTCACCAGAACCCATTTCTCTCTCCTGCGGGGAGCCGGCTCCACTTTTCGAGGCTGGTTTGAGGCCTCTCTCTCTCCCTGCTCCCCCCCCCAGCATCCGAAGCTCGTCTTTTGGCAGCGTTTCTTGGCATTTTCCCACGCCGCCCCGGCGTTTTCCCGCGCCGTGCCGGCTTGCTCCGAGGAGCCGCCCTGAACCCCCCAAGGGGAGCTGCACTCCGGGTCGCCCTCGCCTCCTCCGGGGCTCTCGGGGCACCCGGCAGAGCTCTGCCCCGTGCGCTGGAGCACATTTCCAGAGCCCACTGTAACCTGGAGACCCGCAGCCCCCGCCTGACCTCCCGGGAGCGCCCGCAGTTGCGGCAGCTCAGCGCCATGCAGGATTAAGCCGGTCAGTTAAGGGCAATAAACTGCACTATCCGCCTATCACCCTGCACCGCGCTGCATGCACCGAGCTGAGCAAACACCTTGAAAACAAACAGCAACAGCGTCGTTCGCTCCCAACCTGTTGCCTTAGAGCATTAGGAGTTTCTTCCTCTTTAAGCCAATATGTTTCCTATTAATAGCAGAGTCCAGCCCAGTCCCGGCTCTCTGGAGGAGGCAGGATGTGCTGCTTGCTGAAGCCAAAGGCTCTGCAGCCGTTTTTCTACGCATTTCCACCCTCGGGAGGAAATCCTGCCCCGGGAAGATGGGTCAGGTTTGGGACGGGAAAGCCCTCGCTCCGGGCAGCCGACAAAGGGAGCTTTGCAGAGCGAGCAGCCCCGCAGAGCGGCCGCCCCTTGTCGGAGCGGGGTCCGCGCCGGACGGGGACAGCGGAGGGGATGCGGGGCCCCGCCGGCAGGACCGCGGGGCAGGAGGCAGCGGGGCCCGGCGGGGAGCGCGGTGGACGACGACCCGTCGTCGCCCGCCCCGGCAGCGAGGTGCCGCAGCCGCACGCCCGGCTGCGCAGCGGGCGTCAAACCGGCCCTGTGCCTGCGCGGCCAGCGGCGAGGCGAGGGGGGAGCCGGGAAGGACGGCGCCTTGCTGCAAACCGCCTCCCCCCCCCAGCTGCTTCCTGCCCCGGGGCTTCCCGGTCGGTCGGCCAGCTGCTCGCTCCAGAGACAGGGGGGGAAATACCCCGCGCCTGCTCCCACCCCCGGCCCCGGGGCACACCTGAGCTCAGAGTTTCTAAATTACTCAACCCTCCTTCCTCCGCCGCTCTGCACCCGCGTCCCGGCCCAGGTCTCCTCGAGACTGAGCTTCCCCGGGGGACGTTTGCGGTCGGGCTCTACCCCACGCAGCGGCTCTGACACTCGGCTCTCATGCAAATCTCGGCTTCCACCCGGCTGCAAGTGCACGATGCCGAACGACCGTCTCCGGGGCGGTCTGCGTGTCCGCGCGTGCAGTCGCACGTGGGCCGGCTGGCAGCGTTCCTGCGCGACGCTCTTCCCGGCAGCGACGGGTTTAACCCCTGCGTACACTCAGACAGAGCCTAGCAACAGAAACCACGGCAATGCAACAGCTCCCGGCCTTAGCAACGGGCGCTGCACCGGCACCGCCGCCCCAACAGCAGAGTCCCATGCGGAGCAGAGAGCCACGACGGGCTCGCCGACGCCAGCCCTCGCCGCGCCACCGCTGACCCAACGTGTCGGACGCGACGGCCCGGATGCCGCTGCTGCGACCGCAGCCGAATTTGCCGTGCCTCGTGCTGGCAGAGCCATTCCCTGCTGCCGCGGGCTCGGGGGCTCTCCCTCGCCCAGGTGCTCCCACAGCCGCACCGGCAGGGCGCCCAGCGGCAGCTCTACTTTGCACCCGCCTCGCCAGCCCCGGCGGGTGTAAGAGGGGCTGGCAGCTCACCGCGGCACCGCACGCCAGCCCCGGAGCAGCCCTCCTCGGGGACCGGCTCGTGCACCGCTCAGCCCCCTTCTGCGGGGCCGATCCACCTACCGCGGGAGAGAAAAGCAGCCCACGGACGCACCACGCACACGGCTCCTTCAAAGCCACCCGAGACGCACGGGAACACCTCGCTGGGGACGGGGCCGCGGCAGCGGCGGGTCCTGCGCGCTGCTCGGGGCGAGTGTGCCCGGCGCCGCAGCCGCCGGCCGCCCCAGGCGTGCCGGCTGTGCCCCGGCTACGGCCGCCTCCGGCGCGTGCATCGGGGCAACGCGCGCACACACATGTGTGCACGCGCGAGGGTGCCTACTCCCGCTGCAGCACGCGAGGGCGGTGTAAGCGCCAGCACGAGACGAAAGGCAGCTCCTGTCGGCTCCCTTCTCTCCCCAACCTCACTTCGCTGCTGATTTAAGAGGGTGCTGGCGAGGCGAGCGCCCGGGAGAGGCGGACAGCCCTTGACCAGGCGGGTAGCCCGCATCCCGCTCCACGCCATGGTATGCTTTTCCCTCCCACGTTGGGAGGGAAAGATTGATTTTTCTGATCACACTGGTGCTAGCTCACCCTGGCCCACATCCCACTCACAATTACGTTCCTGCTTGGCTTCGTATGTACGAATAGCTGTGGTTAAGTCAATATATCTCCCTTGCCGAGCAGCAATAACCCCGGTTAGCCTCACATATCTCCAGGGTCCGCTGTTAAATACATGAGCACTTTTGCACATCCAAGATCCAAAATACTCGATTACAGCAGCAGGAAAAACATCACAGCACGCTGAGAAGCGCTTTTGCTGCTGCAGACCATACCTACTGCCCTCGGCGGGTTCGGTGGGACGAGCCGACCCCTCTGAAGCGAGCAGGGGCACTGGAGCGTGGGCCTGTCCCGCGAGCGGCAGGGAGACGGCTTGACATCGGGGAAGAGAAGGGAAAGCCTAGCGCTGCCTCTCTCTGCCACTGAGACTTTGCTGATGGGCAACTTTGCAATTTGACGCGGATTGTTTTATTGTTCTGCTAATAAAAATAACACAACTTCCCCCTCCAGCCCCTCCGCCTGACCGTGCATTTCCAAAGGCAAGGATCCAGCCAGCGCTTGGCTTTCGCTAGCTCAGGCGGCGCAGCGCCCTTCCCAGCCTCCCCCCAACCCCGGGTCCATTTCGCGAGAATTTTTCGGGTTTGCAGTTCGGGGGGGGGGGGGGGAGGGAGGAAAGAAAAAACAAAAGAATACAAGGCTGGGCTTGACTTTTTGGACAGCACACAGGAAATGAATCACAGCCACCCGCTCCGTGATCCGATCGAGCAGGGACCCCATCTCGGAGAAGGTTCTTTAAAAAAAAAAAAAAAAGAAGAAAGAAAGAAAGAAAGAAAAGAAAAAAGGGAAAGAAAGAAAAAGAGAAAAAGGGGAAAAGGCGGAGGGAGGTGGGGGGAGGAAGAGCGGGATGGGGGAGCCGGGGCCGCCCTGTCCCCGCCGCCGGCCCGGCGCGGCCCTACCTGCTCGGAGCGCGGTGCGGCGGCGCGGGGCAGCGCTGCGCCGGGCCCGGGCGGCGGCGGCGGCGGCGGGAGGAGGAGGAGGAGGGGATGGAGGAGGGGATGGAGGAGGAGGGGATGGAGGAGGGGATGGAGGAGGAGGAGGAGGAGGAGGGAGCGCGGCGGACAATGGCGCGGCGCGGCGCGGGGCCACCTCCCGGCGGCGCCCCGCATTGCACGGCGCGGGGAGCCGCTCCCCGCCGAGCCCCCGCCTGACCCCCAATTCGCCCTGCCGAGCCCCCACTCCTCCCTCCACCCCCAACACGTGCACACCTCGGTTGCCCCCCGGCTGGTCCCCCGTCCCGCCCGTCTCCCCCCAGCACCCCCGCGGTGGCGCGGGGACGAGCCGTGCCGCCCCGCTCGCAGGGTCCCCGGCGGAGCTCTCAGGGCTCTTGCTCCCCCCTGCGCCTCCCCCCCTCCGCAGGGGCAGCTGCTGGCTCCCGACTCCCCCTCAGCACCCTGCTTCCCGCGGGGGGCGGCGGGGGGGGGGGGGGCTCGAGGATGCAAGTCCTCCTCTCACGTCCCCTCGGGATGCTCTAACAGCCCGTGGGGGCCTTTGTGGGTCCTCAGGGTGGTGAGGGGGTCAGGAGCCCCCCGGCTCCCCGCCTGCCATGGCCACCGGCCCTGGGGTGGGCAGGGACCCACATGGTGCTGGAGAAGCCACTGGCGTCACGAGCAGATGTGCTGTGAGCGATCGCAGCAATAGCCGTAATTTGTTTTTCCAGGCAGCTGTCCCTGCCAGGCTCTCACAGATGAGGGTAATATTCTCCGCAGCCCTGGCGCTGCCCAGAGCCGTGCTTGGGAGCTGCCAGCCCTGCTGGCACGGCTGCGGGGAGGCCACTGGCCCCTCTCCGAGCTGTCCAGAGTGCAGGACGGTGCCTGCTTCGTTATGTCCTTCCCAGGCATCGCCGCGAGGCAGGCATTGCCCCATGGCTGGGGCTTCTTCCCTGCATTAACTCCCCCAGAGCCTTTCCCAGGGTGGCGCATTTACAGCCCTGGCCTGTCTCCAGCCGGCTGAGGACATGGCTCGGCCCCGCCGGTGGCTGGGCCAGGTGGTTTTGGTTGTGTTGACACATTATTCCAACCTTCCTGTTTTTCTAAGGAGGCTGGAGGATGGAGTTTGCTGCTGCATTTGCCCACTCTGGAGCCCCTGGACATCCCTGGATGTAAGCAGTTACTGCAGGTTATCGCTGGTAGCAGCCGGGTCCTTGAGTCTCCGGTGATTACAGGTGCGGCGGTGGACACTCCTAGGAACTGAGATAGCAAGCGCCCAGCCATGTTTCCAAACAACTGCAGTGCTTAAAATCAGCACTCGGTTCTCCAAACATCTCCCCTGCTGGTGCAGGGCCAGGTGGAGCAGGTGCCGCTCGGGGCTGAGCACGCCGTGGCCCCCATCCCGCCAGCATGCGTTGTCCCCCGGGGCCAGCGCCCCATCGCCACCCGCACCGGGCTCTCGTGGGGGGGTCGGCCCCGAGCGCGAGACCTTCCTCCTGCACAGGAGGGGCGACGGGGGCTCGCGGGGGCAGGGTGCTCCAGGCGCAGCTTTGCATGCCCGTGCAGAAGGCCTTTACAGAAAAAATGGCTCTGGCCGCTGTGCTGTCTGCCTGCAAAACCACGCGGGCGGCATCCGCCCTCTGATGGAAAACGTTACCCATTGCACAGCGGGACCCAGTCAGAAGCTCGGTCTCATCCTTCCCAGTGCATCAGCCCTGTGCCCAATTTCCCCCTGCCCTGCTCTCCACCAGCCCCCAGCTCTCAGTTTCTTTCTCTGGGCAGAGGGTGAATATACCCCTAACACTCATCTGCTTGTACTGAGACGTGTGGCATGGCCTCTCCTCCTGCACCCCTGCACCCACTTCTTCGAGCACCTTGTTCCCATGCTGCTTTCTCATCCTCATAGCCAAAGCATGCTCCATGTCCCAGCCCCTCCGGTGCCCCTCCAGACACGGATACCTAGGCTGCATTGGGAGACAACCTCTTTCCTTCCGTGGAACTTCTTTTGGGCTGGGCAAAGGCATGGGGTGGGAAGCTGGGTTCCTGCAGCCTATGTTGAGTCTACGTTAAGAACAACATCCAGCATCAGCCTGCATTATTTCATGTGTATTTCAAGATACGCAATAAACGTGGGGTTAATCAGCAATGCTGAGCGTTGGGGGCCCCGATGAACGTTGTCATTGCCATCGACATGGGAAGAACGAGCAGCAGTGGGAAAAGGCCAGCCTACGCCGCTTCGCCAGGAGGTGCATGCATCTTGGGATGGGACAGGTCCGTCCCCTGTGTTTTGGGGACAAAATGCCAACGAGTCCATACTGTCACCCTGCACCTTCAAGAACTCGAAGACACCCACAGAAGCAGCTGGTCCTTCGCTCAGCTCCTGCCCGAGCCTGCACGGGGGCTGTTTCTGAGCAGGGCGGGCTCCTTCCCTGAAGATCTCCCTCAAGCTACAGCTGGGAAGAAAAAAAAGAAGAAAGAAAGAAAGAAAAAAAGCTAGCTCAAAAGCTTTGTATGCGGCTGCCAAGGGACAAATGTGAAACGGCGGCGGGGCAGGGAAGAGGAATCCCCAGCGCGGGGCTGGCGGCGGGAGCGGGGTGCGAACACCGCGCGGGGCCCGCGGAGCAGGTTCAGGTCGAGGCGGGGGGAGCTGCTGTGCCAGAGCCCGGATAGCTCAGTCGGTAGAGCATCAGACTTTTAATCTGAGGGTCCAGGGTTCAAGTCCCTGTTCGGGCGAACGATTCTTTCTTTCTCACCTTTTTCAACTCCTTCTGTATTTCCTTCTCGTTCTCCCAGTTTCCTTAATGCTCCCTCCGTGGGATTTTTTTTTTTTTTTTTTTGCTCCCTGAGCGGACTATCAGGATTCTCAGACGGGACCTGCGGATGGGAAGAGCAGTCCCCCTTCATAGGGGTTAAAAAACAGCTTTGGAGGAGGAAAAATCCCTCAGAAAGAGGGGGAAAAAAAACAGATCAGAAAGGAAAACTATCCGCCCGAACAGGGACTTGAACCCTGGACCCTCAGATTAAAAGTCTGATGCTCTACCGACTGAGCTATCCGGGCTTCGGAAAAACACCGTTGCGGCCGCTAATGTAACCACGTCGTCCCGGATAGTACGTGCTGTGGGCGGTGCACAGCCCTGCACCGTGCCGGGGGAAGGAGGGGGGGGCACAGCCGTGCAATAGGCTGGGAGAGAAAAAGGGGGCTTGCACGGGGCGGGAGCACGACCATGCACTAGGCTGGCGAGGGGGGGCGTGCAGAGAGGACTTGCACTCGGCTGGGGGGAAGGTTGGTGCACAGCGGGGCTTGGAGAGGAGTGGGGGGGGGGCACAGCCATTTACCGAGCTGCAAGGTGGGGGGCAGAGGAGCTTGGGGGCTGCAGGGGGCAACACGTGCCCGCCTCCTGCACCGCGGTCCTCCAAGGCCTGGGGGCAGCAGAGGCGCCCTCGCGGGGTCGCGTCCCCTCTAGCGCCGCTTCCGGCGCGCTCTGTGGCGCGGCGCCGCCGGGCCGGGCGCGTCCCCGCGGCCATGTTGCCTGCGAGGGGAAGTGGCGGCGCGCAGCCCCGCTAAGATGGTGGCGAGGCGCCCTCGGGGGGTGTAGGGGCCCGTGTCCCTCCCCCCCCCGCCGCCACCACCACCCCCCCGCGCCCCTCCCGGGCTGCGGGGCGACGCGGGGCCCATGGAGCAGCTATAGGGTGAGCCTGCCGCCTGCCAGGCCGCGGCCCGGCCGCGGGGTGCTGGCCGGAGAGGGGGGGGCGGGCGCCGGGCGGGCTCCAGCGAGAGGGAGAAGGCGCCGGGGCAGAGACAGACACCGTGCTTCGCCTCCAAGGTGCTTCCGCTTCGGAATACTTATCTTTTTTTTTTTTTTTTTTTTTTTTTTTTTGGGGGGGGGGGGGGGTTGGAGAGCGAAAAAGGCTGAAAAACGGGACCCAGACCTTCCCGTTCGACCGCTGCCTTCCTCTCAGTAGCATCACGTTGGTTGATCGCAGTAGCGCTACGACGTTCATTTATTTCTTCTCCAAAGTCAGCAAGGGCTCTACCTGCATGGAGTCATCCTCAAAGCTCTAGCAGCAGCATTCAGAAACTAACATATACTTCCAAACTTTAAGTATTATTCTGATTATATTCATTTTCTGCTGAATAGTTTTAAGGACCTCTTATTTCCAACAGCTTATGGTTTGCAGTTAGCTGATGCCTATACCGTCTGTTTTGGTAATAAAAGGAAATATGACAAGTGTTTCTGCATTATTGCATCTTTTCTGTAGCATGCTTTGTCCCAAGTCTTTGCATACTTGGTGGTTGTCTCGAGCACTGGTAACTCCAATGGCATGTAAACAGCTGGATGAACACAGTATGACCTGACTGCAAAGGAAAGCTATGACTGGGACTGTTCAGCCATGTGGCTGTGTGTCATCTTTCATGCCATGATTTTTAAAGCTTAGATCCCACTATGTTTTTGCAGGGCAGAGCTCTGCTAGAAGCTGTGCAGTTTAGCCATTGAAAGTACCTCTTCTGCTAAGTGTGGTATTAACATCAAGGAATACTTTAGAAAAAGATTTAGTGGAAGATTGGATGTGTAATGTCTCACAGTTGTTACACAGATGAAGTTTAAAAGACATTCCCTGGTTTCTAGGGCAGTCATGACATTGTCTAAGTACTGCAGAATTGCAGTTAACTCAGTGGGTTAGAACAGATTAAAAGCTCCACTAAAAATACTGAATAGTTGTGTTTGATGGAAGCATAGTTTAACAGATGCAAAAAATTTTTTTGGAAGAGGAAGAATAGCAAGGATGAGATTGCTAATACCAAATGGCCCACTGAAATGCAAGTAATGTTACAAGAACTTGAATTTATTTCTGCACTGATATTTGATCCTTTCCTGCTCCCCTACAATTGCTAGGATGAGTGGCAGTATGCCAAGCAGTCTTGTGGACTGTTCATGCCAAGCAAGTGGCAGTTACTGCCCTGTGAGATAACCATCACTAGGAGGCTGTGGTAAATGTGCTCATCAAAAAGAGTAAAAGTGTCCCAAGTACCTCTCTCTTGGGAGCTGTACTGTGGACTCTGTGCATGGCACACATTGCAAGAGGACTTAAAAGAGTGAATGCTTATATATTTAGCAACTCTTTTAAGAGTAGAGCAAAAGTCTCTAGATGTTCAGTAATAAACTAATCTCTAGTGAAACATTATATACTTACAGCTAGTTCTACTGAAGGTATGACTAAAATAAAGGCATTTCTTGGGTTTTTTCTTCCAGTGCTGCAAGAAAATAGTTGATTCTCTGCTTCAGTTTCATTCATCATATTTGCTAAATTACTTGACTCAGCACTGAAGAGAAACAAATTGAGGGCTTACATCTGTGACAAACAGCTAGCACGGTCATTTCAGTGTATTACATAGCACTTACCTGAAAGAAGTATATTTTAATGATCTTAATCATTTCCTGCTTCATATTTGAATGTATTAGTGATACTGATTTGACATCATGTTAAGGAACATATGCCATTAGAAAGAGCATCCTGAGACTAGCCCAACTTAATGTGTTTAAATAAGAAATGAAAACAATAGCTTATGTAGTGGGTGGAACTCTGCAGGATTTTAGACACATCACCAATGACAAATATGCTGTCAGCTGCAGTTGATTTTGGAAGATTTGTAGGGCAATTTGCCAGTGTTCCATTTTTAATTGAAACAATCAGTTTTACTTTGCTGCCTGCTTAGCTACTTTTGCAATAAAAGCATTGCATAACATTTGTACTTGTTAGCTACTAACATTTATCAAAGGTGGGATTATTTGTGTGTTACTGGGAGATCTTTGGGTAGCAGCACACTCAGTTCTTTATGGCAGATGCATCATGTCACCAACAGAGCTACTGGTGGAATTCAGACCTGTTAAAATGGATTTTTAAAATAGTTCTGAATTTTACTCTGCAGTAATTTCCCCAAAAGGAACATTTTAAAATGAGTGTTTCAGCTAAATATTAAATAGTACCACTGCCTTGCCTCTTGTTGCAGTGGGCAATCCATTAAAAGACTGGGTAGTGAAGTTATTCTCTGGATACTTTTCCTAGCATAGGGTATTTTTTGTAATTGAATACCAAGTCAATATCAAAACACCAAATTTGAGCACTAAACTGAAAACAGGATAACAAATTTTGAGTTCAGGCACATGCCAGATTCCTCCTCCTGATGCCACTTCCCAGCCACAGTTCCCCCCCAAACACTCAACACTTGCACTGTCCAATGGAATAAAATCATGGAAAGGCAGCACTTGTTGGGAGGTGGCACTAAAAGAGCAACTTGAAGGTTTCCTTGGCTGACACATCTCGGCTCTTAAGTCACATGTGTGAGCTTGTTGGGAATAGTGATGTGATCAGGTGAAGTTATGGCTCAGAGAAAGGCAGAAGTGCTGTTAAAGCAGTGATGAGCAAAAGATGTAAGCAAGGCATGGTTTATGCAGAGTGTTTTAGTAAGCCAACAAATAACTTGACAGAAGGATGTTCAGGCATATAAACTTTCACAGGGACTCACTGATGGGAACAAACCTAGTTAGCTTCAGCCTAATTGTCAGCTTAGAGCTTACTTAAAACCCTCCCCTCCAGGGCTTCTCTCTGCATGATATTGTACATGAGACTGCAAGTTTGTTTTCTGTAGAACTTCCACAATATTTGAAAGCAGGGAGAAGGATGTTTATTGAGCACAAGACTTGATGACATTAAGTGTAATCCACTGTTGAAGTTAACCACTACTGACTCTGTAGATGCACTAAACAGAACACTAGTGTCTATTTTGCACTCCCCAAAACTATTTTCACTTCACACAGAAGAAACTGCATTATTTCCTTAAAGGAACAAAAATTAAGTAAACCCTGAACCTTAGAAATTTAGCTTCAAAATTAACCTTACAGGCACTGGATGCCAAGAAAAGTTATACACCCAAAAGCTTGCATTCTTGTCCTAACTACACTGGTCTGTTATGATCTTTTGCCACAAGCCTTGCCTTCCCCAAGCACCAAAAACTATAGTTTCATGGGGTTTTGAACTATTTGTTAAGCCTTGTAAACTTGTACTCACAGAATTGGGAAGCTACTTGTTCCTGTAGTACACATGACCATATAAAGTGTTCAAATGGAAGAAATAGTTATTTCATGACTTTCCTTGTGATTCATGGTTTCCTCCGAGTCATCAGTCTGTTTCAGTGTCATTTTTTTGTATGTGCCATTTCAAAGCTATAGAGGGGAAGAATACCAAGATCACTGGTGCTTTGTTTAGTTGAATACAAATTCAGTAGCAATCCATAGTTTAGACACTTCCAGGGTTATGGGGGAAAATATTTGCCATAAAATAAGTGGCAAGAGCACAGCTGCAGGGAAGTTATACAAAATTGATGGAGCAAGAAGCTTCAGTCTAGGAATTCCCATTTCTGGCTATCCTGTTTAGAAGGAGTAGTAATAGAAGATTTTGTCTTGTTTGTACTGAGACAAGATCAGTAGGTGCCTCCATAAATCCTGTGTGTATCTGCAGCCTAGACATGCTTGGGAAGACAGCATTCAGTAATCCCAAATTTAATTTCTGTTTAAAATGTAGTTCTGCCTTGCAATATTAAGTAAAAATACGTGTTACTTGTACAGACTGGAGGCAAAACACTGGCTTGGCTGCCTGTTTCTCTAACAAACCTAGTACTGAAGCAGTTAAAATGATGCTTACATCTTAGTTCACTGTCTCAACCTAGCAGAGATTCCTTTTCAGGAATGCAGGGTGGAGGGGCAATGCATTGCTTCCTCCTGTTCTGTTTTTCACACCAATTCAAGCTCTCATCAGAAAATGATGTATTTAGTGCCTCCCTTTCTCGACTAGGAAAATAGTCAGAGGAGGAAGAGAGCCCTCACCACTGCCAGCACAGACAGGAGCATTTTTTGAAAAAGTGACTCAGATCCCAGAGACCAGTAGCAGAGGCAGGACTCAGGAGCTGCTCTTAGGCACAAGGACTCGGACTCTTAAACAGAAGCAAAGGGACTGCCTGAGGAACCAAGGAGACTTGCCAATCCTGGTAATATTCATTACAGCAGAGAAGTGGGACTGTTCAAGGTCAGTAAGTCAGTCTGCAGCTAGTACAAAGTACAGCTCAGCTCATAATGTGTAAAGGCTCTTGTAGGCAGGCTGCTGCAGTGTGCATGGCATTACAAAGTAGAAGTCCTAGTTGAAATTTAATGCACTGATAACATGGAAGTTTTTTGCATTTATAAGCAGCTTGCAAGCTAATATTGATAGTGAAGAGATCTAGATGATTACTGAACTCAAATATTTGATATGCATTAAACAAGCTTTCCTGTGTATTTAGATATTTGATATTTGGGGGATGATTTTATTCCCTATAGTGCCTTGTTTCAGAGAAGTGTACCAATATAAGAAACATCAGAAGGCTCTCAAAGTGAGTGTCTGTCACTTGTTAACAGACAGGGCAGTGAGAGGCATAGAGGTTGACCAAATTAACACTGGTCAGAGTTAAACTAGTTTTAGAACTAGATGTTTAGTCATGACTGAATTTTCTACCCTAACTACTATAGATATTCTGCCTCTAGTTTTCTTAAAACCCTGTTTGATTGTATTCTTCAGAGGTAAGTTGTTTTTTTGCCAGTATTAGTACAACTAATCTTATTGGCTTTCTTTTTTTATAGCTTATGGTAAAAATTGTAGCTGGAAAATTCTAAAATATAGGTACTTCCTAGAAAGCTTTTGAAAAATTCAGCTTCAGATTTTCAAATCTATTTTAAACTACTGAAAGGGTTAAGATGGCACCTCTTCCAGAATCCACACAAAAACTTTAAGTTTACAACTATATACATAAATTTAAGGAAAGATGTCACTTCAGTTCATCTCTTACTCTAGCCTTAACTTTGCCAAAAAGTACAGCATCAGTTACATGGCTTGTTTTAGTAGTACCTGCAGAAGTATGACCAGAATCATGCTGAAATTTTACTGTAGCTGGGTCCAGAGAGACAGAACAGTTTTACTGGTACATGAATCCGGACTTTAATGCTGAAGCATTGTTGTATAAGAATAGCAGGTTAAGACTTTGCTTTCTTCTCCAGCATGTTGAAGTTACATATGCTAATAAGTAGTTATTTTAGTGTCCTTTTTCTGTTTTAATATTACCAAGTTTTTGAACCTATTTTGTGGTGAGTAGACTAAGCTGAATTGTTCCTTGAGCATGAGTCATTACAGATCATTCTGCATTTGAAGCTGTGGTCTTTGGGTGGATACTGAAACTATTGAAATAGCTTCAGGACTTCCCCTTTGTTCCTTTCCAGGAAAGGATCCTTTTACCTGCTCACCCAGTTACACTTAAAACTGTTAATTTGTAGCCTGCATTTAGTCATTTGGGATGAAGGCTCCAGCAAGTCTTAACTTCTTGAAAAGCAGGTGGGGAATGTGTTAATCACTGCCATCAGCAGTGGGCACACAGCTGAGAACCTTGCCAGCACCCCAAGGGGGTTGCCCCTTTGATAAAGATTTCCATTGGGGTTAATTGTGACTCAGTTTATTTTCCCCTTCTGACTCAGAAATTTCAACATTTTAAGAGCTTACCATGCCATAGTGAGACTGGCCATTCTCCTCCAGCTGGCAAGTCCCCGAGTACCTCAGTCTACCACACTGTTCCCGGAGATGAGCCGAGTAGCAAGGTCAACAGCAGCCCGAGTCCTGCCAGTTTGTCCCAGCTGTTCTGTCCCATGGCTGCTCATCCAGGCATTGAGCAGCCAGATGCAGCATGAACAGCAACAAGCACATCAGGACAGGTTGGGGGAGGCACAGTAGTGTTTGCTTTCTTCAGCAGTTTATTTTTAAACACCAATTTCCTGAAACTTCTAAGTGGAAGTGGTTAAACTTAAGATCAGGTTTCTCAGCTTAACTGGTAAATAAACCTTCTAATTTCTAGGTTTGTACTACAAACAGCTAATCACTGCCAAAATGACATCTTCAAGCTCTACCCAGTATCCAGCAGCTGAGAATGCCTGCAGAATCACACTTGGACAAGTCAGCCAGGTAATTATCTTCTACTTACCTTTATTGCTTTGTTCTCTCTAGTTCCTTAATAAAGGTCAGACTTCTTCCATCAAACCAAAGTTCTCCTAAGTAGGAAGGATTTCACTTGATGGCATATGGCTTTTATCTTGAACAGCTGTGATCTGAACTTTTACCATCAATAAACATTTTCATGGAAAGAAAGAGAAAATTTAAATGAGATATACAAGAAATTGTATAAATACATGTTTTTGCACTGGACCCATACTCAAGTATTATATATAACATTCCTCATATTCCTTAATACGGGCCTGTGTGACAGCTGCCCTGGGGCATTATAAACTCATTTTGAAATTAGTTATCAGTAACACATCCCTATGCCTCTTCTGGCATTAGCTTTGGTTAGTATTGAACATGTAGTGCTCCCATTATTGACTGTTCCTAGTAAGCGGTAGCTGAGAGCCAAGGCCAGCCTGGTGTGTAAATAGTGTATAGGAACATGGCTCACGGTACATGTTAACAGCCAGTCAGAGGAAAAGCTTGCAGCTCAAGCAATGGCTAGAGAAATCTGGTCTGAAAGTCAGGCAGGTTTCTTCAAGACTGGCAGCCCATCTTCCAGAGTTGCTTCATTAAAACATACATATATATAAGCATAATATGGAAGGAAGCAGCAGGAGGGGAGATAAGCTGAGAAGTTCAGAGAGCTTCCCATCTGAGGTTAATTTAGAAGTTGGGAAATTTAAGTCCTGTGAAAAGTTTGGATGCTTGTTTATTCAGTTCACTTTGCTTGAATAAGTTATGGATAACCAGACTCTGATACTAGTACTAAAACATTGATTGTCAGCACTTGGTATCCTAGGCAGGGTGATTAAACCAGCTCTTCCATTTTGGCTGTTTTAGTGGCTAAGGGCTCATTTAAAATGATCAGGTTAACTAGATTACTTCTTCACTCAGAATAAGATGTATGAGAATCTATTTCAAAGTCCTTTTGAGAGTGGTTATTAGAGAAACAAATACATGCAAATATATGTTTTTATTGTGTTAAATATCCACATACTGATGGAAGTATTTAGCTGAATTGTGCTCAGTTTTTTTCCTGGTAGAATAGCTGTTCTTGAGAAACAGGCTTGTGGCTAAGCATTAGTTCTGTTTGAGCTTGAAAACACGCCTACCAGCCATAACAATAAGAAAACAATAGATAAATTCAGAGGAGATGAATTGTTTATAGTGCTCACAAACACAAAATGAATACCTTGTCAAGATACCCTCTGATAGCTGAGGGACAAACAACAGCAGTGACACCCAACCAAAACCCTCTTGCCTTACCTTATGCAGGAAAAATAAGGCTGCTGCTAGAGGTACATGTTGAGGAGCTGCTGTAAGAGCTCTAAGCAGACTCACTCCTTGAGAAGAAAGGGAGTATTTCAATTGCATTTATATAGGCAGGGAGGAGGGGTGTTTATGAGACGCAGCTGAACCCACCAAAAACTGACAGGTGAAGGCCTTTGCAGGTGAAAGCAAGTATTACGTGCTTTGAGAGCAGAAGCCTGTCAAAGTCTAGGGGAAACTAACAAACATCATATGCTGAGTGTTGGACTTCTTGTCATGTGACTGATTAAAGTATCTTGCTGTATTAGCTTTTGACAGACAAAGGAGGAGAACAGAGGAAGAGATTCACTGTGGGAAACATTTACATCAGTATACAGTATTTGTATGCAGTTGTATAGCATACAGCTTCCTGGCAGAACAGTGAAGGCTTTTTGACTTTCAGGAACACAAAGCACGAGTTCATGGGGTGACACTGTCCTAGGAATAAAGGAGGTGGGGCGTGGGGGAATAGATATTTAAAACTTGCTGCTGTTTTATATAGCATCATCTGTCTAGGCTCAGTTTGCTTGGGTGTGTGGGTGAAACCTAAGGGGGCTGTGGTGCACTTGCATCTTCCCCATGATGCTTTATGTTTCGTATAATAAAGATTTGTTTTGATGACTGAGATCCACAGAAAATACAGGTTCCGATCTTTGTTAATTAACCACGACTTGTGTTTAATGCTGTCTAATTATTATATGTCTATTCACGAATCCTAACAAATACATACTCCCTAAGTCTGTACAGAGCAGATTATTCACCGCACTAATTGAGGAAATTCATGCCTGCCTGTTATTGAAGTTCTGATGTGAATACAGCATCCTTGCTACATTTGGTTAGTTGCTGCCTAGGACTCCATACTAAAGGTCTGCGTTTTCAGCCTTCCCTCATATGATGAATGACATCAAAGTTAATGGGACAGTGTGAGTGATTAAAGCATTTAGAGCTGATTGCCCATGTTCCCGGCTTTTTTTGTCTTGCAGGTTAGTCAGAGTAATTGTGTTGATTTTCAGTCCTTCCAACTTGTTTTTTAAGCATTTGTCCATGCAGATTATTTGTAAAAGAATACTAGCCTTCAGGAAGCTAGCCTAAGGCAAGCAATATTCCATGGCCTCCCACTCATACTATAGTTGTCTGCTCAGTGCTTAGTGTGACAGTCAAATGTGCATCAAGCAACTCAGGCTTACTAGCTACGATATGGAGCCACAGATGCCAGGGTGATATGGAAGGGCACTGCTTAATTCAAACAAAACTCTGTACTTTGCATTTTAGATGCGACCCAAACTGCCGCTTCTGAAGATTCTGCAGGCTGCAGGTGCACAAGGTGAAACCTTCACATTGAAGGAGGTGAGCTTCGTTTCTAGGCACTGAAACTGAGCCTGTCCCTGGTTGTTTAGCAGATGATTCTTTGTGGGGGAGGAATTAGGCTGACTCTTGATTTTTCTGTATTTCAAAGCCCTATAAATAGGGTAAAATAGGGTACCTTACCCATGGGGCTGTTGTGATTCTATTGATCTTAAATTGCATTGAGAGCCTCTGAAGGAATTGGGATAGGAGTGTGAAATACTAAAGAAAATTATTTATTTTGGAAAATCAGAAACTACATTAGAGAAAGGCGAAGTAGAATAGGCTCACACTGGAGAGAATGCGGGAGATTTTGTTGTCTTACTGTCTACTCAGCCCTTGAAAATTTGATTCTAGTTGATATTTTTCCCTTAAGTTGCCTTTGAAATGGCTTGTCAGCTAAACCTAAGAGACTCTGAATTCATTTATTTTAAGATAAAAATACAGTGTGTGTACAAGGTTAAAAAAATAACTGTGATTTACAGGAGTATTCTGCCTACAAAGGATTAAATGCAATGCTTTTTCATTATGAATGTGTCAAACACTTATGCATTTAAATAACTTACTTAGCTTCTAAAAATCTTTGTAAAACAAATTGAATGGTTTAAATGGGGAGAGTTGAGTATTAAATGCAGGTTACTCATGTAGATTAACATTTTAACTCAATTAAGTCAATTTCTCTGCCACGAATGGAGTACTACTAGCAACCTGTTGCTTGCATTTACTGATGTTCAGGAGGGTCGCTTTGATGGCTAATCAGGGGTGGAACTTTGCTTATGTTTTGCTTAACACATACTGCTTTTCCCTCTGATACTCTAGATTTCTTACTGTGGCTGGCAGTGTCTGGTAGCTCTCAGAGCATGTTTTCTCTCCATGCTTCTTTGTGATCTGTCAAGCAAGTTGTCTTCTCAGGGCCAGCACTATAGTTGTGGTCATCCTTCAGTAATAGCTTATCCTTTCAGCTGGTGATACCTTCTCCCTCCCCATCACACCATTTCCTTCTGATCTTTACTCCAAGATGTTATACTGTTCTTCCTCGTGTTTCAAAGGGAGAACACAACCAACAACCTGCTGTGGTCCTTGCAGGGTGTTCTGCACTATCTGTGTCTTGGCTGTGCTGCACTGCTTCAAATAGTTCTTCCAAAGGCATTTGGAAGAGTGGCAGGCTCCTGTCTGGTGCTCTCACTGAGCCACAGTTCCACCACTTGCTTTCCATGTTGCTGAGAGGGAGATTGCCCAGATAAGAGTGTCCTTACCATTGTCATGTTCTGTTTTAATGTGGGCTAGAAAAGACACTTCTAATTATCTATCTTTGACACAGTTTTTCCTTCTGTCAAGGGTTAATAATTACAAATCTTAAAGCATATGGTGAAGCATAACTCTCCCTTGTTTGGGACATACAAATGCATGACAGAAATGACGAGTAAGTACATACTACTTGACTGACACTGCATAGGGCAGTGAGAGGCAAGTACCATAAACCAAAGCAAATTTCCAGGGCCTTTGGGGTTTTGATTTCACTTTCACATATGACTAAAGGTATGCTATGTATCCACAGGTTATGCATTACCTAGGACAGTATATAATGGTGAGGCAGCTATATGATAAAAGGCAGCAACACATGGTCTATTGTGGAGGAGATCAACTGGGAGAACTGCTGGGACTGGAGAGCTTCTCTGTAAAAGATCCAAGGTAGGAGAAAGTGACCTTTAACGTATGTTGCATTACAGAAATTGCTGAATCAGGAGACCCTTGGTGATACTGTTCCTGTTCATTGTAGCAGAAAACTCGGTGAATGCCAGATACCCAGCTCAGTGGCTTACTGCTAATGTTCTGGAATGCCATTTAACAAACTGTGTTTTGAAGAGCAATCCAGGCTGTGAGCTGCCTGAGGTTACATCTTTTCCTCCTTTTATTTCTGCACCTTCTCAGCCTCTTGATCTCAGACCCATGCTAAAATTTGCATCCTTCAGTCATGTTCTGAAGTAGACTTCTCTATAGCAAGAATTTAGGAGAGGCAGACAATCCATTGCAGTTTCCAGCATCTTTTTGAACAATAAATGAGAATTCGTGTCTGTAGTTTAAAATGGTAGTACTGATTGTTATTGTGAATAAACTCTGTGTCTCCTTCTCTCTTGTAGCCCAGTCTATGACATGCTGAAACGGAACCTGACTTCTGCTGCTATGGCAGGTAGGTTTGTCACAGTATGGGCAAGTATATTCAGTACAGTGTTGATGTAACTTGGGTAAGTAACAGCATTCAAAAAAGAAAAATGTTTCTGAAGTTGGAACAAACTGCTAATGAAGGCTTTGGTGAGAGAATCTCTTGAGTATGTGTCTTTTGTGTGTCTCTACCATCAGTAGCTGTGATTTGAAATCAGTTAGCTGTCTGAGTAACATGGCTGCCCACAACCAATGACCAAACCTCCAGCAGACAGACTCTGTCTGGAAGCACACAGACAGGGCTAAATACTGCGGATGTGCAAAGCAACTTGGCTGAAGGATCCCTCCAAATTATTACCAGTGTCTCCATTGTTTTCAGTTTCATAGCATGCTGTGACTTCCCTCTCTTACCTCATTTTGTGCTTTCATGTTCTTGAGCCTGAATGTAGAGTGCTGAAAACCCTAGCAAGTCAAAAAGCCAAAAAGTTCTGCAGTTTAACCAAATCCTTAAACCCTTAAAGGTTACTGTCTCAGCTTACGGGAGAAGTTACCATATCCATTTACATCAAAAGTCCTTCAGTCATAAATTAAAGTGCATTCTTAACTTAATCTCAGCTGATGACTTCCTTGCAGCCATTTACTATTGTACATCTGGCAATTTTTATGTGAAAAAGAACTTCTGATGAAAGTGCAAGTCATGAGTGAGATGCACTGAGAAAAAGTCTTGCATCATGCTTGCAAGGTCTCTAAGCAGAAAATATGGGCTTAGTTTTTCAGAAGGACTTAGTCTATTTTTGCACTAGTGCAGAAAAGCTTGTGCCAGTTTAGAAACTGTTGGAGAAAATGGGGTCCTAAACACAATAGTCCCCTGCTGTGATCCACATGTCTTCATATGTTCATGCCTCTGAGGTCACTTCTTTTTGCTGTTTGTATAGAAGAACCTTCCTAAGCAGCTTCTTGTCTAAACACTTGCGTGAGTGCTCTTTCCCTTGCTGGTGATTCCCTAGCCTCTTACCTATAGGTGGTGTATGTGGAGAGCAAAGGATCCCAGGGAAGTGATCTCTCCTCTGCTGCCCTTTTCCCTTCTGCTTGGTGTGTGCATATGGCTATGTGTACATGTGGCTATGTGTGCATGTATGGTCTGGTCATGGCGTAAATCTGCCAAAGGAAATAAGGTTCGTTTAGTGAGCTGACCATTGAGTTATACCAACATGTCTGCATGTGTGTGTGTGTGTGTGTGACTACAAAACGAAGCAAGCTTGGCAGACCAGGCCTTTGACAAGTACATAGGAAGGAAGACTCAAGGTATTATTTTTCCTTCATCTCAACATAGGAATAACAAGAAGTATCACAGGCCTTAGAGAGACCATTGTGTTCTTAACAGCCACTTGTATTCACTAGCCAAATCAAGGCCTATCAGCATGTCATTTTGCAGATTATCTTGACCACTTCTTTAAAGTACACTTGTAGAAAGAAAATTGACTGCATAACATCTTGATAATACAGACTAAGCTCTTACATAGTACTCTTTATCAGATGGTATCCTTACTTGTCTAGCTTTTACTGTAAGTATGAATCATATGAGATGTGTTTAGGGATACCTCACTTTAAGGACATTTTGTATTCAGTTCCTAATATATATTGCAGGAACACTTCTCCAATAAGTGGAGCGTATTGTCACACAGTGTAGGACTAGTGTGCAGTATTTATAAAATATCAAAAAGGCAAGTCTATACCTCTTCTAATGCCACTGCAGAGCCAAAGCAATTGTGGATGAGCCTGTTGGCTTCTGTTTTGCTTCAGACATCAAATATCTGTACAGCTGTTGGTGATGGAAGGGAAAAAGGAAAGTGAAACTAATGCGTGGAAGGCAAAGAATATGGAGTTCAGCCATAATGCATGAATGGAAAAGTATACAGGATTCAGCCGTGTCATTTCATGGTCCTGTTTTTTGATCCATTTTATGGACCAGTTATGGTCCACTTCTCTTCCTATAGCAGCAGTCTTCAATGTCTTCATATCATGCCATGATTCATGACGTGAATCAGAGTATGCATGTCTCTCTGGTATTTGGTGGGAATTCTGCTGCCAAATTGAAAGGGGAGCAAGCAGAAGCCATCCTTACGTCTTGTTCTCTAGCAAGTCCTTCTATTCGTACTTCCTAAATGCAGCTCTCATTGTGTTGAAATATTTATATTCATTTGATTATTCTTGCTAGTTAGGTTGGCCTTTAATTAACCTTTGAGGCCAGCATAATTGTCTGGATTAAATTGTTACCCAGAAAAGAGCCTGCTGTACATGGAATTTTCTTTAGTCTAGTTTTTGTTCTTCATACCCACCTTCTTTAAAAATGACATTTTTCCTGTCTGTGCATATGCTGAAAAAGACAATGTCCTCAGATTCTTATAAAAATATTACTCTTCTATATTCACCTTCCTCAGCACTGATCTGATACAGCCTTCAATTGAGACTCCTCACCCTCTGCTGTTGCTCTGGCTTTCCTGTCCTCATGCAAACTTGTTGTTTAACCTAGAGCTTACAATGGGAGGACAGACTGTAGGAAAAAGAAGTTTTTTTTTTTTTCATATTGGGCAGAAGGTTCTTACATGCTGTGAAATTTCACCAACCTTTTGTCTCTCAGTAGGCACAGACTCTATATTCCCTCGCGCATTGCCTCCATACATACCTGGCAAAACCAAGGGAATACTGGAGTAATGCATATATAGGAAATGACCAGTTCCCTAAGGAAGAAAAGATTCTGGTTTCTCTCAAAGGGTTACCTAGCAGTCTGTCAAGCCTGGCTCGTTGGTTGCTTGCTGAAGGCCTTCTGTGTTGTGAGAATGGTTATTACCAGGGAAGGTTTTTTCTCTTGTTTTACCTGCCATCTAGATGCTGCACAGAATCTCGCAAAGGAACAGAGCGTCGATAAGCCAAGCCAAGACCAACCGAAGGTAAACCCACTGCCTGGTGGTTTCTTTTGTTGTACAGAGTGCCCCTTCTCTGTACCTGTGCATGGTGGACTACGAGAACTTTTTGCTGCTTGGCTACCAGGTCCTCACCTTCCTGAAAAGTTCTTGGAGTCCACAGAGCAGGGACAGAGTGACCCTTCTCTGTTCTCTTCATAACAGAGTACCAGTCTCTGAGCGCGTTTCTCTGGGGTGTAGCACTTCTAGTCCTCAGTTCCTCCAGCGTGCTCTGTATTTATGTCTTTCCTCCTCTTTCTTCCCTCCTCTAAATAAGAATTGCCAAATAATTAAACTTTCTAAAAGTGTAAACAGGTTGTGTGTTCAGTAGGATTGTTTCAAAAGCTTTCAGGCAGAATCTGAAACCTAGGAAAAATCTTAGCACATTCTGACTTGTTTCAGATATATTTTGGGGTTAAGGTAGTCCGATCTGGGAGATGTGTGTTGACACTGGGGGCCAGGGAGTCATGAAGATCGTAGTGTTACTGCATTAAAGATGGCAACTTTGGACTTTTGCCAATCTTAAGATTTTTCCTGGGTTGAAAATATATTGTGTGTGCTGATAGCAGATGCATTGCAGCCACTTTAAAGGGTTATAGCGTGTAGTTTTTGTTCAGTAAACTTTATTCCTGTGTGTACCTTCTTGGTGTTATACTGCTGCTGGTGACTCAGAATGGAAGTGCTACATCCCCTTGTCCCTATAAGCTCTGATGGACTAACATCTGCATTTTCCTTCCTTCATGCAGTTTAGCACACAGGAGGGTTCAGACACTGGTGTAATGGAGGGTGAAAGCAATGCTTCTGCTTTGTCTACCTCAGAGCACAAATGTGGAAATTATGAAGGTGAGTGCCACTTATCCCCCCATAATACAATGTATATGAGTTGTTCTGCCCATTCTCCAGTGTGACACGCTGAGCTCTGCATCAGGAAACTGCTGCAGGAGGGTGTTGGGAGATTAATAAACCTATTGTGGAAAGCAGTCTTTAAATGTCATCATTTTATGGCAAAGATTTAGAGAATCGCAAATGTCTGCAAAAGGTATTTTATGATGGACACGTTTTCTGGCTTGGATATTTGGCCTCATAAATAAACAACACTTTGAGTAAAACAGCAGATTAAGCCAAAAAGCGCATCTATCACTAAACAGTGCCACCAAAAATCTTACAGACCTTGCTGAAGGGTATTTTAAATGCTGAAATTATACCTGTATCTATTTATCTTCCCAAAGGACTCTTTCGTCTGATTACATAGAACATATACTGAGCTGTCTGCAGTCATTACTTGCAAACCGTTACTTCAGTCAAGAAACTGAATAACAATGGTGTATATTTTCTATCCAGCTTAAGAATAATACAGCTCCTTCATATTTAGACATTTCCTTTGTTTTAGTACCTGGGGATTTCTTGGTAGTTCACTAATACGGATTTCTGATGTTACGGAAACAACTCCTGTTTTTCCACTTTCTCCTCTCACATCCATTCTCATATTGAGGAACTTAATATGTAAAACCAGATCTTCTTTGCAAGTGTGGTTATATCCAGATCAAGTGAGGACACTAGATAATTTTCCCGGCTGCAGATACAAAGCAGATAGAAACAGTCCTTGTCTGTGCCTTTGAAACTCTTGGCACTGAAGAGAGATGGATTGAAGGTTATCTTGACATTCAGACCTCTGCATTTAGGATCATGGATTAAACTTCCTGGGCTAAAACAAAGAAGAAAGCTGAGGCAAGGAATTACAGAGGACAGATTCTTATGTTCCTGCTTTCTGTTTTGAGCCTGCTTTTGGAATCCAAGGATTCCAGTCACTGGAAATTTGGACCAAATTCAAAACAGTTCTTCTACATCCTAAGTTACTCTGGAAATTTACTCAATGTTGATTTAGGTTGAGCTCTGAAAGAAGTGTACTAATTTGTGTGTTGGGTCTTAGTAAGGCAATGCTAAAGAGAATCTGTACAGTTATAGAGACACTGGGAACATAGTGATGTTTCTCTGACCTCTAATGGCTGTGCAGTGACTATTCTGCCAGGTTCACTTGGCTAGATACAGCAATACAGATGTGCTGCATATCTAGCATTGCAGTACTCTCATATAAATACCAGAGCTGCTAGCTGTAACTCTGGCTGTAAAATGGAGCAAGAAAGATTTCTAAAATTGGATGGGGCCAGATTTTTCTCTGCTAGTCTCTCAAATAATTTAGGTGTGGCATGACTTAGATTCTACTTGGCTCTTACAGACAAAGACTTAATAGAAAACCTCTCTAAAAGCAAGAAGCCTAAACTGGACCTAGTGTTTGAGGAATGGGATGTAGCTGGTCTTCCATGGTGGTTTTTAGGCAACCTCAGAAGCAATTACAAGTCCAGAAGTAATGGATCAACAGATATTCAGACTAACCAGGTGTGTAGACATTTTAAAGAGGTGCACTGTATTCTCTTCCTCTCCTCTTTTGTATTCAAAGTAAATAATATATTCTTGTCCTTTCTTCCCTCTTCCCACTTCAGGACTTTCAGCCTTTCGCTTGTGTGTTCCCGTCCCAGCCTTTCACATCACACGGTTACGTTTGGTGTTTCTAAATAAACTGTGTGTTTTCTGAAGGCTGTGTTCAGCCATTGGAGGTCCTTCTGCACTCCAGAGCATTGATTGTATTTCAGGAGTCACCCCTCTTCTGGATTGAAAGTTGTTACACAGTGCAGATGCCTGTACCATGGCAACCAGCTGCTGTATGGACAGCTAGCAAGGGGAATGAGCTGTAGTACTGCTTGCAAAAAGGGGCAGCTTTGTGAGAGCAGTTAGTGAGTTGCCCCTTTCTCCCCAAGGGGCAACTGAATAAGCTGGCTAGGGCTCAGGCTGTTAGTGAGGAAAAGGGGAGAAGCATTCACCGTGGCCATGGCTGCCGTACTGGTATTTCTGCTACTGAAAGGCTGAGCTGTAAGTGTTCTCTCCTGTTTCTTCTCTAACAGGACATAGACACTGCCATTGTTTCAGATACTACTGATGACTTGTGGTTCCTCAACGAATGTCCATCAGATCAGAGCAGTGCCACGGTCAAAGTGGAAACAGTTGACTGCGAGGAAATGAAAGAAAGTGACAAAAAGGTACTTCCTCAAACATCCCTAGTGTACGTGATCCACAGGTTAGCCTTGTTTAACTGATCTTATGGATGTGCAAAATCCTTAATTTTTCATCTTCCCTGCTGCTGTAGAGCTGGGAGGTGCTAGATCTGTAACCATCCAGAGTTCTAACTTGTGTTTAGAAAAGGCTGTCACCATGCCATACATGGAGTGATAGTTTTTCTCTGAGGATGTTGTGCAGGTATTAGGAAGGATCTGCTTGGTTTTGGTTTAAATGTGTATATTTTCAAGGCTTAAAAATGATTTAAAATGATTTAATATTCTAGCAGGAATTTTCTCTATCCCATCTCTGGCCACTATCTGAAGACTAATAAATGAAAAGAGGAAACTCTCTCTTGATGTTTTATTAGCTCTCAGTATATGATAGGCTGGTCTGAGTCTGCTCGCTGAGGTGGTAGAAAGATTGGTGTTAAAAGGACTGAGCTCATGATTTCTTGCATGGAAATTAGTAGGAGTGCTCAGGTACAAATTTGTTTGCCGTATTTGTATGATTCTTTTGTGTATCAGGGAGAGAGATGATTTGGCCTTAGAAAAATGTAACATAAGCCACCCAAGCAATACTTACCAGCAAGATTCTGGAGCAGCTGCAGTACATAAAATGGCTTTTCATTTGCTTCTAGAAATGTATTAATTTTCAGGGCCATTATACTGTCATTTTAGTTTTGGTGTACAGTGCTGGGCTTATCATAAATACAAATTTCTGCAGTGCTTCTAACGCCATATCCACACTTTCCAGGTGACTGAGGAGACACATTTGCATGACTTTGAGGATTCTCAGTGCTTGAGTGATGACACAGATACAGAAGCTGCCTCTGAGGTAGGCATCCTTTAAGTCAGCGTTCCTTGCTTGGAGTGTGCTACAATCTCATCTGTAGTTGCAAAAACTCCTCCTACAGCTTCCACTGGTTGTGTGGTAGAAGAAGCTGATACTTGTGTAGGTTTCAGAGATCAAGAAAGCAACTCCTCTCTTTCCCCCCCCCCCCCAAACATTATTTTTTATAACCTACATGAAGGAGTGCAGCGAAGTTGGCTTGACCTGGTCCAGTTTGTTTTGGATAGGGCTCCGTTAAATTCTAAATTAAATTGACATTAAGCATTGGCAGCCCATTAGTGCTCTGACCTACCCAGACCAACAAGACCAAACATCTCTCGTGGCTGCAGAGCAGTACTGGTATATATTTGATTTGGGCCACTTTTTGTGGCAGTGTCAAAGGATTTATATGTGCTATGAGTGTCTTTCCACTACAAGACTGAATCTGTCAGTTGCTTCATGGTGGGCTCTGAGATGAGAAGAGAATCCACTGCCCATTTCAGCCTTTTTTTTCAGAGGTACTTTTATAGCCTTCGTCAGGGGGAACGCCTGGATACCTGCTAGTTTAATGTCTTTGTCCTCACACTGCCTCTCTGAGGACAGATCAGAGCTAGTGTTTGTGTTTAAATGAAAAAATAAGATAAAAAGAGAGAATAAGCAATAATTACTGGGTTGTCACTCCTCCTCACTACCCCATTTTTCTTCTAAATTCCTTCATGGTATATATTGAGGGACATCAAATTTGTATTCTTTCATCTGCACTTCTTTTTTCTCCCAGTCCTGCAGGCTGCCTTTTGAGCTTCTGTTGCAAGTCAGCAAAAGTGTATCATGATACTCTTTGCAGCTGGTGGCAACAAATCTTTTAGCACAATTTTCTAGACTGTGCATGCTTGACAAATTAGATTGTCCCTGGCAATGGACAGCTAAATCATAGCTCTGAACCTGGGCAGCTCTTGCCCTTGCTATGTGAGGTAATCAAGTAAGCTACTATTAGTTGCACAGATTCAACAGATGCCAAGTGATTACTGAGTCTGGAAAATATATTCCTAAATGATTCCGGGAGCACTACCCTTGAATTTAGAGTGGGATTTTTAAAACTGCAATACTTCAATAAACTGCATAGCTTGAGAACATTGCATTCTTCCAGAGTGCTAAAGGCTGAGGGGGAGGAGGGACAGAGTTAAATGTTTAAGAGGTCTGAATCTGTAGAACACACAGGGGCAGTAAAATATACCTTAGCCTTTCTGAGGTACTGATAATCAAACTAGTGATCATGTATCTGCAAGCCTTTACTCAGTAACAGATGTCCTCTTCTGATGAAGCAGCTTAGCTGCTTTTGCCACAGAGAGGAAAGCAGTCATATGCAAGAATACCCTAACCTGCTGCTGTTTTTGTCTGCCTCGATCATTCTTCAGGACTGCTGGCAATGCACCAAATGCAAGAAATTTAACTCTCCAGTCAAACGGTACTGTTATCGCTGTTGGGCCTTACGGAAAGACTGGTACTCAGATTGTCCCAAACTGGCTCATTCTCTTTCGCTGTCCAACATTGATGCTATGCAAAACAAAAATGATGATGAAGGGATAGATGTCCCGGACTGCCGAAGGACTATTTCTGCTCCAGTTGGCCAACCCAAAGACTTATATGGGGTAGAAAACAAATCACGTATAGATCCCTGCAGCTCTATTGAGTCTTTGGATTTGGCAAAAGAATGTGAAAGCAAGGAGTCTCTGTTGCAGTTCACTGAGCATAAAAAGGAGGAAGAAGTACAGTCTTTAGAGAGTATTAAAAAATTACTCAATCCTTGCTTCTTATGCCATCACAGACCACGAAATGGGAATATTGTCCATGGAAGGACTGCTCACCTGGTGGCCTGTTTCAAGTGTGCAAAGATGCTGAAGAAAAAGAGGTCACCTTGTCCAGTGTGTAGGAAAGAGATTGAGATGGTGATCAGAATCTTCATGGGGTAGTTTTGTTAGTTCAGGGCTCCTCTGCCAAAAGATTTCAAACAGATTTTCTTGCAGTCCCACAAAACCTAACTTTAGAGCTCAGCTGGTGTATACCAAAGAAAATTAAGATGCACAACTGACCAAGGACACCGAGGAATCCCTCACATCAAATGAAGCAGCGTCCAGTTTTTGATGTCCATTTAAATTAAAGCATGTAGGGAGCAGGGAGCGACTGACATATTGGTATGAATGACCTAGGTTTGAAATTGTCTAAATCTCTGAATTTCAGAAGTTCTGTGGTGTCACTGGTTCTCTGTTTTGACAACTGGTCCTTGCAGAAAGCAATTTTTGGGAAGAATTATAACTTTGGCTGTTGGAGTGTTGTTCTCCAGTAAGTCAAATCCTGTGCAATGCCTTTGAAGAGAGGAGTCCATATTTGAAGAATATAGCGGTGGGGGTGGGACAGAAGGCGGATGGGAAGGAGGATGAGATAAGCCATTTCTCCAAGGATCAGTTTTCACGAGGGTAGTGAGAAGTGAATACCCTGTTTCTTATAATCTCTGATTTTCTTTTTAATGTAAGTTTATTAGATAAGGTAAAGGTGCTCTTGCTCCCAGACTGGAACAAGTCCTCCCAAACTTTTAATCTATAGCAATTTCAGGTCATATATCAGTTGGCAGAAGAATAGGGTGCTACACTTTGCGTCTTGATTAAATCAGATACAATGCTATGTTGGTTTGCATAGCTTTGTTGAAGCCTGTACAATGTTAGCTGAGAATCTGGCCTGCTGGTTGAGTTAAATTATAACAGCTCTGTGCATGTTTTGGGATGTTCTCATAGTTTTCTGCTCACAGCTCCTTTGCAGCTTCTACCTGCCTTACTTCATCAGGCCAGTCCAGGAGAAGCTCTCTTTGGAGTGTGATGGAGATTTATTAACATACTGTGGACCTTTGAGACACAAAAACATTCCCTGCAAAGCACTGGATTGCAGTTAGTTAGTCTGTGTCTGGTGATTAGCATGGTTAGTCTCCTGTGCTTGGTGTTAGCTTTTGAATTCCTCCACTGACTTTCTTTCCCAGTGACTGAGCGCTTCAAATCTATTTGCAGCATTTATATTATCCTTTAAAGCAGTTCATGGTCAGTCAGCTGGCCATTAAAACTCAGCTAGGACTTGCAGTTTAAAGCTAAATTTTCTCTGAGATCAAGTCCTAGTGCATGCTCAGATCTTCAGCCTGCTGTCTTCATGAGGGCTGGTGTTCAGAGAATATTTCCCTATGGAGAGGAGCTTTGTTCTTCCAGTGTGTAGTAGGTGGCTGGGTGCGGCCCTAAAGCTGGGGAGAATTACAGGAGGGTAAAGCAGTCACTGTTGCCACTTGCCCAGGGTCTTGAAGAACTGCCTGTGACCATCCTGGGTGCCCTGAGATCCCAGGAAACTGGCACCCTATTCTGTCCCTGTTCTGGCTTTCTCTTCCAGGGAGGCTGCACAGGGCAGCGGCCTCTGCAGAGTCAGTGGAAAAGTCAGCACTGTGTGAGCGAGCATCAAGCACAACCTCTGCCATGCACAGATTTCTAGCAGACTTAAGAGCAGATCATTCACCTTTTCTGACCAGCACCATCTCTCCTCTTTTAAAACACATTTACAAAACAAAGGGAATTTACTTCTCCTCCCTCCCCGCATTTTCTCCTTCTTTCCTGATTCTTTTTTTTTCCTTACCTAGAATGGTGCTGAGGAGACAGGAGTAGCCGATCAATTTACTCTTTTAGTTTTCTAAGTCATTATTTATTTAAAATGTAAAGCTGACGAATACTTTTTGGCCAATCCAGTCTAGTGTTCTCTAATGTGAGCAAGAGGTGTGGTGGAGACATCTCTTGACATGTTCTCTAGGGCTTTGGGAGAGCGCATATCATGTAGCATTAGCAATAGCGCCTTTACCTCCAGCTTTCAGGTGTGCAGATGTTTGAATTCAGTACAGTGCGTAAATCCCACGTTTTGTCATCCTCTGTATAATTCCCTCTCTGACCTAGAAGGTGGTTCATTCCTTTCTGAAGACAGACATTCCCACTTTGCTGTGGCAAGCATTCATACCGTGCAAGCAAGGTGGAAAATCCTATTTGGGTGGTGAGCTAGCAGAGTTCAGGAGCAACGCGCTCACTCTACTTTTGAAAGTCTTTGTGGAATCAGGAGCTGCTTAGATGCTTCTCAAGGCACTTTCCCATTGCTTTCCACACTCCTTCTGCTGGTCCAGTCATAACAAGCCAGCTGTGCAACAGGAGGCCCCAATACTTGTCAGAAACAAGCTCTGTCAAAGTTGTTTCTCTGAAAAGATATTGGAGTAGATGCAATACGCAGTCACTGTCAGTCATTGCCAAAAGATGAAACCACTTTATATTTTGCGTAATGTTGTGATTATTTCTATGTTGGCTGTTATTTAGACTATTATTGTTGACTGTTATTTACAGTTTTATTTTAAAAACCAGAGGTTAGCTGTCTGGTATTTGCTGCACTATCCGTAGTCCATAGAAGACAGTCCACATAAAAGCCTACTTATTGCTCCCTTAGTTGGAGGGCTGTTAAATTGAAGGTGGTGCACTTTAATCATGTTAAGTTCAGCAGCGTTACCTCCTGGAATTGTGGAAGCAAATGCTGCTGGGTACTCTCTTCCATTTTAAATGGCTTGGGCGCAGCAGGGTACTTTGTAGCAAGCCCTTAATGCACTTCTGGATACTGTGAAACTGCCCCCCAACCGGCGATTGCTAGTAAGAACTTACATTTTGCTGAAAGCAGCTTTACTGAATTGTTCAGATCTGGCTACACTGAAAAGTATGTGATCTGCATTGACCAAAATAAAAGAAAATTGGGAGTGTTCAGGTTTGAGTAAGTTAGGGGTTAAATGCTCATACCAAAATCCTCCTGAGACCTAGATACAGGAAGTCAGCAATGTTTCCTGAAAACATATGGTGTCCTGAGGTGCAGCTCTCCCATTGTTAAGTGAAAACTGATTCCCTTGTTACAGTTTGTGATAAAAAAATGAATCTGCAGGATAGCTTTCAGGGTAACACTCTTTGTATCTGTGATTGTGCTTGTTCAATATAACCATGTTGGTTAGGACATGCATTTGCTAACTTCATTGTTCCCTTTACTGAAATAGTTGCTGGGTATCGCATATGAGAATGTTACAGCCAATTTTCCCTCCTGTATAGGAATAAGCTATTGCAGTGGAAGCACAGTGTATGTAGGGGTAATTGCCTAGATTGTGGATGGAGCTTGGATGGGGGGAGGCTTGGGGGAGGGAGGGAGGATGTTTTATTACTTTAATTTAATCTAAATCTGAATAGTAATTCACCCAGAACTGCCTTTTTTTTTTTTTTTTTTTTTTTTTTTTTTTCCTGACACTTTTTAGGAAGTGCAGACTTGGGATGTAAGTTGAAGAAATAGCTCAAAGCATTCGATTATAATACTTATGTAGCAGCTTAGAGATATGCAGATGAGTTGTTTCTGGGGTGGTATTACTGCTTTCCTTTTCTACAGATGAGGCATTTAACATGGACACCTATGTCGGAACCGCAGGTTTTTCAAAGGTGCTGAGCATTAGCTGAGATGGGTGTGAACCACAGATGCTCAAGACCTCTGAATATCTTGCATTGGTGTCTCATAGTGAATGATAGCTCTTCTCTCTTACAGTGGTTTTCCTATGAAGTGCAATATGAGAGAAGAGGTCCTAGGGATATCTTCAGCAATTGTTGCCACATTTCTGTTATGAGTGGTATTGAGCGTAGCTGTCTTTTGCTGTTCTGACTAGAAAGGTTTATCTGTTTCCCTGCTTCTTCCTTCAGTGACCTTGGTCACTGTCCCTTGGGAATGTGTGGAAGTCTCACCTGCACCTGTGCTGCAGGTGGTATTTTATGCACAAGATTCCTTGGCTTTTCAGCCAGAAGTTTGGGTACCATTTATCCCCAGAAATAGTAAGTTTTGTACTTTAATTGGTATTTAATTATAGTATGGGAACCATGAGCCTCCCAACTAAATAGTGCCACTTAGTACATTACAGTGCTCTGCAGTGTGAAGTCATATGTGTATATCATATGTATATGCCCACACTCTCTGTTTTGGTAACCAGAGGTACACATGCTGCATTTACTTCTGCAAGTTTTTCCAGTTTTAAGTGCCTCTTCTCAGTTGCTCTCTGATTCATTCACTAACGCACCCAGGATATCGTCCTTTTCTTATGCTCTGTTTAAAAATCTCGGTGACCCTCCTCTGCTGGGATGTGTTATCAAGCTAAATTTAGCCTAGCCAAAGCCATGACATAAATTATAAAGAGTCTGTAGCGCAGATTCCCAAAATGCTTATTTCTTCTGACTGATGGGTATTTCCAAGAACACTGTTGTGAACTTCCAGCCTGCATGTATTACATATTTATTATGCTGCATGACTGTGATGAAAACTATGGTGCAGCTATCCAGCATGCTCTCTAGCCTTCTGCATCCAAACACTGTTTGTGTCTACTACTGAGACGCTATCCTTGCAGAAGAAAGTAGCTATTGGACAAACCAGGGCCCTCCAAAGACACACAGATGCTGCAAGGATTCCCAACATGTACATGGAAATGGAGTATTTCAAAACCCACTGTGGTAGCTTGCTTTTGCCTGCTTACTTTGCCTGCTCAGAGCATCTCTCCTGCACGGAGGAAGACAAATGCTCTTACTGAAGGCCTTCAGTGAAGGCTGATTGTTTTGGAAGAGGTGACTGAAAAAAGGATTCAGAGCCAGGGCACTGGTCTCTGTTCTCATTTTGCTTCTGACTTGTTACATGAGCTGAACGAGGCACTCCCTCAGTCCTGTGCATGCTTGTTAGCTACCTGAACATTTGCAAGCAGTGTCAGAATCCTTGAGAAAAAAGATACTGCAAGGCTGTTCTATCAAGAGCAAGAATAAGAACCACAAATGATGTGGGGGTAACACACTTCGTGTATGAAACATCTCCAGGAGCCCAGATGACCTTTGGACAGCTGCTTTTCTGCTCTGGAAATCCTCTTTTGGTTATCTGCCTGGAGAGGCTGGAATTAGCCTTGTTCCTTAGGAAGTAAGTGAGAACATGCCTGTAACTAGATGTTATTGTCAGACCAGTAGAATGGTCAACTGCCACAAGCTGGGCTGTACTTCCCATCAGCTTGCTGTCTGTATCTGATTTTGGTTAGTACAGTCAGCTGTTACATTTACAATCCTGTTTTTCTACCACTTCATGAGTGCATAGGTGCTATTGCCCTGGTAATGTGCATTTGCTGCATACATGTATGGACATTCAGTGTCTGCTACACTGAGCAGATGCTTCATTAGCTTCAGAGTCTGACTCCTAGAATATGTGACTGCCTTTGAGGATCTGTCTGAGAAGATACATGAAGAAGGCTGGAACATGTTGTACCTCTGGAAAGATAATAAAGACTTGCTGTTCTGGAAAGAGTGGTTTCCTGCCGGATCTCCCCAGCACTCTTCCTCTGCTGGATGTTATTCCTGAATGTATTTTTTTTGTTCAGAAAAATTCAGCATCTGACCACACACCCACACAGTCACTGCAAGAACCACAATCAGGAGAGCTCACTAAACAACATCTGTGTGTTTGCACTATTTAAAAAAAAGTCTTGTAACACAATAATTGATGACCTGTTTTTGTTTCCTGCTCATAATGAATTTAATTAAATTGAGAGCATACTATGTAGGTTTATTTTTTCATTTGTACTGCGTTTCGGGGAAAACTTTAAGTAAAGACCTGTTACCAGTTAAGTAGCCTCTGATCTTTCTGTGTTCGCCTTTTCAGGGAGGGGGAGACTTCTCATCCCTCCCAGGATGTCTCTACTTTCTGCTCAGGAGAGGATGTTGTAGCACAAATACACGTGTCTGCAAAAGACGGCAAGAATGGTAGCAGGGGAATTGCATAGGATTCATCTCCTGAGCCAACCTGAAAAAAAGTATTTGTTGTGTTGCTTTGAAGGTGGAGCAGTTCCCCAGTCCCATCCCCAGCAACAGTTATAGCCACTGAAGATCCCCCAAGTGGCGAGGGAGCAGGGTGACGACCGCCATATGATTTGCTTCTGCTTAATGCAGAAGATTGCTTAGCCCTCTCATTTTTTTTCCCAAGCTTTTTGCTTTGAGTGTGGGGTGGAAGCAACCGTGGCGGAGCCGTCATGCACCCGTACACCCCGCTGCGCCGCTCGGCGTGCAGAGCTCCCCTGGCAGGCTGCTCACTAGAGGGCACCCACAGGCCGCTCACGGTACGGAGCTGGATGCTGGCGGTTCCCTGCAACTCTCATGTCATTGCCTTTAGGCTGTGCATACTGAACCTTTAATGCTGACATAAATAGGTTGCACTGGGGGACATGAGTACAAGGCTGGGATTAGGCTTTCCTCAGTCGCCTCTTAGTTTTTGTTTTTCGGGGGGGGGGCTCAGTATTTTAGTAGCACCCTGGCTGTGCTTGCTGGACAGGAGTGTCCCTGGTTTGCAGTGCTAGCTGGGGACAAGCAGGCTGCACATAAGAGGGAGATGCAGCAGATGACCACTCTGTGCTGGAAACTAGCCCCACGCACACGCTCAGCAGTGGTTTAGCACTAGTTGCTTGCCAAGGAGATGCTGCTTCGTAATAAACAGCACCTTGATGCTTTGTAGGAAAACAATAAAACTCCACCTTTGGCATCAAAATAGGAGAACCGCAGTCAGCTCCCCTGTCTCCCACACAAGGATACCTTCTCCTGGCAGAAGGTAGAGTTGATTGTGTTTATGGTCCTGCATGTTCACTGGCTGTGTTACTAAGAGCAGCTGTAGGTAGAACTGGTTTCCGAGAGCACCTATTGGCAAGCTGCTCGGCTGCACCCTGCAGTCCTTTCCATTCTGTCTTCCATTCTGTCTTCAGTATTTACACTTGCCGATAACCTCTGCCAGACTTAATGTCTGCAGGGCAGTTTTGTGGCTCTGCCTCTGCAGTCTTTTGTCTGTGCGGCTGTTCCTTCCGTCCAGCTATCCAGTCCCAGTGTGCTGTAAAAAGCAAGTCCCTCAGAGCAGATTAAAGCACTCACCCACTGCCAACACTCAGGTTCTCTGAAGCCAGTTCCCTTCCTGCTGCAGGAAATCCCAAATCAACAAGGTGACCTAGGGCTGCTCTGCGCACTTCAGGCAGGAGAAGCCTTCCTTGTGGAGGACCAGTTGCAGCTCTTGCTTTCCCCATCGCCTGAATACAGTGCGTCGTACACCCCACCATTTGCGTCTGCAAGGCTGCCAGGACGTGGAGGAACTCTGCCTCTGTCATGGCAGGTGCAAGATGCTCAGGAGACTAACTGGGAAACAATCCTGTGTGAATGAGCTGTTCCTGGATAAATGCAGCAGATTGCTTCATCTGCTTCCCCCCCAGTGTTTTGCTTGCTTGTTTGTTTTTCATCTTCCTCTAACTCATCCACCCCTACAGCAATCCCTGCAGTCTCCTTCAGATCTTGGGTGAAATGCTAGGCGTGTCTTGGCACACCTTCCTGCATCAGTGTTCACTGAGGAGCTTTCTACATACCAGCTGCCCAGAGATTCTCACCAAGCTGGCTAAGGGAAGGAGGCTGCTTCGGAGCCTGTTTGCCAGGGGCTGTCTGTGCAGGAACACCACGTGAAGCTTGCACTCCCAAGTCTGTTGGTAGGAGCTAGTGGTACTTCTCCCTCCTGGCTATTGGGTAAAGAGGGCAGAATCCAGCTCACTGAATCGAAACGGCCTCACACCTACAAATCCGGTGACCTTTAGCAGAAGTGGCAGTGACCCAAATGTGGCCATTCCAGCCCCAAGAACAATCTAGGAGACCATCTGATGTCTGTTTAGGATGTCCAGCTGAAGCTTGCTGGAAACAAGCTACGGCAGGGAGGCAGGCAGTGTGAAATCTTGCTAGCAGAGCAGGCCTCAGGTGTGCACTAGCATTGCACAAAAAATGAGCTTTTTTTAAAGGAAAGAACAAGCCTTTTTTAACAGCTAAAGCCTCATTAATTTAAGACTGAAATGGCCACACCATCAGGAGCTGGCATTACAGTCCCAGCAGTGGATCTGAATGTGGTTTGAAAGGAAGCAGCGTGAGCCCCTGAGCTGATGGGATCGCGGGAGGACCCATAACTTCACTCGCCTTCTGTCTTCCGTTCGCCATGGGGAAGCTGAATGAAGCACTCCAGGTGCGGCACCAGCTCCTGCACAAAGCATCAGCAGCTCTCACATCTGTGGATACCGTTTTGTTTCTGGCAGGCCAGATTATCCTCTCTCTGCTTTGCCTTTGTAACTACATTTAGTAAGACTCCACTGGCTTTGCCTCACAGGAGAGCTGAGTGGCTCTGAGATGGTGTTAAAAACTATCTTAAGTCAGGGGTGTGTTGGGATACATCCAGGTTGGAGTTCAGGGGCTGGCTGGATCGCTCAGCGCTGAGCTGTGCGGAGGGAGGTCCCCAAGATGCAGACACGTGCTCCAGCCAGGGCAGCCCCCAAATCGCATCCTGGCCCTGAGAGAGCTGGAGGGCCAAGCACAAGTGCAGAGCCCTGATTGCCACCGAGGATCCGTTATGTTTCCCTGCACAGCTCCTGAAAACCCCCCTTTCCTCAGCATCCTGTAGCTTACCTAGCTGTAAATCAGGAAGGGTATTTACCCCTCAATGGCATGTAAAGATTTGCGTACTGTTTTGAGTGTGGGAACAGCTTTACAAGTGCTAGGTATTGCTGTTTTCCTTTGGAAACCATGTTCTCTTTAAAATTGACGATGCAAGGAAGAATGCTGCGAACACGGTATTTGACTTGCTACAATACTCCTATTATTGCTATTAGCAGAGAGGATTGTAATCCACGCTGACACAGCCCTTCTCGGTTTGGATGTTATTCTCATTTGGTATAAAGCAATGCTTTCTTCATCATGACAGAGAACCCTTAAGTCTGACCCTTCCTTGGAAAACTGCAATTTCTGCTAATACCTAGAAATATAACACGATGCAGTCAGGCCTAACAAAAACTGAATGCATAGAGAATGCATTGATCTGGATTAAAACCCAAGTCCACGGACATCTTGCCATCCATCAACAGCACTGTGGAAGAGAATAATGAACCTGGTCTGTTCATCATGTGGGCAGTGCAGGCTTTATGTCCTTAACTATTAATCCTGTGCTATTACTTTCTGTGTAAGGAGTGAAGTTGGTGGCTCTGTTGCTGTCACTTAGCAACCCTAAGTGGGCTTAATGGTGGCAGCGTTGGAGTGTTCTCCTGGGTCCTGATTCTGCACGTGCTTTGAGGTCCCACTTGCTCTCCAAGCGCAAGGAGGTGATTTGGTCTGCCAGGCTGGGAAGTGTGTGGAACAGCTATGGGCCAGGCTGCCCCAGGGGTAAGGTGGCAGAGCTGGTTGTGCCCCGCGAAGGGTGCGCGTGGGGTGGTGGCCTGGCAAGGGGGCTGAGCAGTGGGGTGGTGGCCTGGCAAGGGGGCTCCCCCCCCCTGCCCCACGTAGTCCTGGTGCTGGTGCCCTGAGAGCTCGCTCTTGCCTTGGCTCCTCTTCCAGCTCTCAAGCTGCAATCAGTTGCCTGGAGGAAGAAGTTTATTCCTGCCTTTGCTGACAGGGGATGTTTTATTTTATCTCCTTGGTGACTTTATTTGGATTTAATGTTCTACAGGTGCCACTTTCATCTGTCTTCTCCCCCCTTTCCCTCAACCTTGTTAGAGTAATCACGGTATCCATATTAAATATTTACCATTTTTTCTCTACTGGTGAGCCTCCCAGTTCCCTTCCACTTTCAATTAAAGATTTACTAGGCAGGCATTGGTGCTTATGCAAGGCCAACAAACCAGCCCCCCTTCCTAGGTTTTTAAGTGCTTCGTTATCATAGTTCAACAGAGCACACCATAAATTAGGTCCAAAACACGCTATCACATACTCACCCACCCTAGAGAGGCTCGATTCGTCTGTGCAAGGCTGAGCCAGGAGGCAGCAAAACAGCCACCGGCGAAGGTGGGCTCCTGCCAAGGCAGCTTGCAGCACAGCAGGTCAAGCGCCAGCTCAGCAGCAAGATCGTCTCTGCCCTTGGCAGAAGATCCAGGCCCTCCAGGGTCCCCTGCTAGTCTCCCAATCTCTTCTTGCACAGCCTGAGCGCTGCTGGGTGCTGGGGAGATGGTACCGCTCCCGAGCAGAGCCGCTGCCTTCAGCCCAGGCCCTTGGGCCGCGGATGATCGCTGCGGTCTGCGCTCGATGATCCGGCGGCAAGAGTGCTTCCGCGTTAATGCTGTGGCTCCCCGAGGGAGAAATAACCGCTGCTCACCGCTCGCTCGCGCCACGAGGGCCGGGCAGAGGCGTCTTAGCTGCTTTGTGAGTAGAGGGCGCAAAGTGCCAAGCGGCACCTTGCTCGACATCTGCTGAAGTGGGATGGAAACCCCCTTGTCGGAGCTTACGGGCTCTGCCCGCCGTGATCTTGAGCGCTTGGAAATGGCTGAGTTTGGAGACGGCGGAGGAGGCCGGGACGTGGGCTCCCGTGCTGGAGAAATACCAAGTCACAGCACGCGAGGACAGTGCCTGAAGTCTCTGCACAAACCCATTACGAACCAGATAAAATCATCCTGGAGGCCTCAGAAATGGGGGGAAACTTCATTCAAGCGGCAGGGCTGTGTCCGTGGCAGGTCTGGGTTCAAGTCTCTAAAAGACAGTGAGGACTGTGCTGTGCCAGGCGCCCGTCCTGACATCCCGAGGCCTGGGAAGGGGCGATAAATAATAAATAATAAATAACATAAGTAATAATAAATGATGTCCCCAGGGAGCTCGTCCCCCCGGCACAGCGTGCTGTTTCCACGGGCTCGGATGCGCTGCTCGGAGGCCGCCTGCCTGCTCGTGTCTTCCACCCGGCGCCTCGGCTCCGCGGCTGCGTCGCACCGGGACGTGGGGCTCGAAGCGCCGCGGGTGCCCGGGGGCAGCTGTGTCCTTCCGTGGGACGTTAGGGCAGCAAAACGCACAAAAATGGGGGACTTTCTCCTCGCTCTCCTGCAATATTTATGACTGGCAAACTTTTTCTTGATCAATATTTTATTGGGAAGGTTGCTGGGGTAATTCACACCTAGAGCATCTTTCGTCCATGTGAATGAAGTTGGACTATTAGGACTAATTAACTTTTGCCAGTTACCTTTAGCGAACTAATAAATCTTTAATGTTATCTGGGAATTTAATAATGGAAATGCAGTCGGTGACCTCAAAACTTAAAGAAAAGGTTGGTGGAGGGAGGCAGATGGGAACAAGCAGCAGGAACAGAACGGCAGACGTGGTGGCAAAGCAAGGAAAGGAGCCCGACCCGGGGGGCTCTGGGGGTGAGAGACCGCTTCTGCTGGGATGGAGGTGGATGCGGCGACGAGGGGCAGATAAATCCAGGAATTTATTCGCTGCGCAGCTGCTGCGGGCTGGTCAGACCTGGTCCGAGGCTGTGCGAAACTTTTGGCTCTTCCTCAGCTGCTAATCGAGGAATTTTGTGTCCAACCGGGAAGGAAAGGCTCCCCCCCGCCGCCGGGGCTCGTCGCAGCCCGGCTCCCCCGGAGCCGATGCTTCTCGCTGCTTGTCCCTGCTGGCAAGCCGCAGGGCTGTCAGAGACCTGCATTATTTATCCGCTCTGTAACATTTACTGGGATTTAGTGTTTAATAACTGTCACTCCAATATATCTTTTCTTAATCCCCCTCAGATATGTGGCTGTGGCAATTTTAAATATTTATCAACGCAGTTTGTGTGTTCACTGTGAAGGTTGCAATTTTCTTGTAATTAAAGATTTACAAGACACTGCTCAAGATTTAGAAAGAATTGGTAAAGATCAAAGCTGTTTGGTATTCGCACTAGGAGTCACCAGCTTTCCCGAGGTTTCCTGCAGGACCCCGAGCTCCCGACACGCGTGTGACAGTGCAAACCCCTCCGCAGCGGGCGCCCTCTGCACCGTGTTTATTTTTGCCGTTGCTTCTCCCCGCTCGCGGTGCCGGGCTCGCTCCTCTCGTGGCACAGCCGCGCTTTGCGGAGGTGAGAGCCGCGGCGCGGCTCGGCTTCGCCCCCGGGCGCTTCCCTCCCTCCTCGCCTCGCCGGGCGCTTTCGGGAAGGTCCCTGCTGGCCCCGGCACGGCCCCAGGGGTTTCTGTGTCTGCTCCCGTCGCCGCCGAGCCGGGCTTGGGGTTGCTATTGCATATTAATATTCATTTCTCATCAGCACGAGCCCTGCCTGCCTTTCTCTGCTCCCTACTTTTTTTTTAGCCGCATGCAACTCTGAAATCGATTCCCCCTTTCCCCGCCTAATGAAGATTTAATACGGTTCCAGGATGACTCCGAAACCTCGGCTCGCGCCTTCCGCCCGCTCGCCCTCGACGTCGCCGGCGCCGGCGGCACGCGGGCCTCGAGCACGGCGCTGCGGGCTCGCTCCCCGCTGCCGCGCGGGTGCACGTCGGTTTGAAGCACCAGGTCTCACCGCCCGCGTGGGTTGTCGATGCCGCCGGGCGCTCGTGGTGAGCGGCGGCTCCGCGTCCCTGGGAGAGCCTCCGGAGCAAGGCTTGGGAAAACGCTTCCCGGTGGTCCCAGCAGAGAGGCCCGGAGGAGAGCAGAGGCGGGTCCGGAGGAGCGGAGAGGCGGCTGGCCAGGGCTCGCCCCGGGCCGAGGCTGCGGCCGTTTGGAAGTTCGCAGCGTGGCTAATTGCAAATCAGGCCCCCGGAGAAGTCGGCATCTTCCCAGCTTCCGACAGCACAAAACTGACCTCACGCTGCCTCCCCTGCCCTGCTGCTTGCAATCAGCCTGATTTCAGCCGAAATTGCCCACTTGAACGCGGCAGAATCCATTGAATAGGGCCAGGCCAGGAAGACCAGTGGTTCTAGTGGGAAGCAGGAGCTGGTTCAGCTCTGGAAGGCTGGGAAGAGGGAAGAGGGAATAAATGAACCATAATCATTTCTGCTCCTTGGATCCTGGCTCCGCTGCTTCCTCCTCGCTTGGGCTCCTCCTCAAGGTGAAGGCCAAAGAGGTGCTTCTGCAGTGGCTCGAGGGCGTGCTTGGACATGGCAAAGGGCCCCCGGGCTCCTGCTGCAGGTGCCCGTAAGCCACGGACCTGCTCCGTGCCTCAGTTTCCCCCCGCTGTACTGCAGCAGCGTCGGCGCAGCGGGGCGAAGCGCTGAAGTGTTTGCAGGGAGAGGTGCTCAGCACAGAGATTGATGGGCAGATTTTTCCTAAAGGTTTTTCAAACTGCACCTGCTTCCCCGTAATGGCATCATGCATATGGATAACACTGCTGACATTTCCCAGGGAGGTCGCGGGTTTTAATTTAAATCATTCTGGAGGAAGTGCTGAAGAGAGGAGGAGAGGCCTGCTTTGATTCTTTAACGAACTAATAAATATGAGCCTGTCACGTACTCCTCCGCCAGCCCAAAAGACTTTGGTCCAGGCAGGCAAAGCCAAGGTGCCCGGGCAGCAAGCGGGGTGATAACGGCGCGTCGGGGACGGCCCCAGCGGAGCTCGGGGACTGGCGTGGCGGGATGCCCCTGCCCTCTCCCCGGGCAGAGCTCGGCTTTGGCTTCAGCAGGAGAGCGCGTCGCTGCGTCCTTCCCCCCGCCGCGGGCTCTCCTGCCCGGCTAGGTCGGCATCTCCTCAGGACCTTCACGCAGCCCCACCGCGGTGCAGCGCGGCGGGACGTCTCCTCCCGGCCCCCTGCCCAGCCTCAGCCCAGCCGCCGCGGGATGCTCGGCGGCTGCAAGGGCTCTGCGCAAGAAGGACACAGTGATGGAGCCGTTCCAAAAACCAGTTTTATTAGGTGCTTAAAATAGTCTGGCACACGATGTTCTCAGTTGGGTTTGTCAAGAGAAGCTAAGTTGCATATGAGATCCACAATGCTGTTTACACTGAGAAAGAGAGGAGGAGGAGGACAAAGGGCGGAAGAAGCAGAAATGAGGACTTTAGTACTGGTCTCAAAGTGAAGGTAATGAAAAAAGGAGAAATTAAACTTGATGAGCTGCTAAGGAAGGAAGGGTTCACGGGAAAGATGCCAGTGCCCAGAGGCAGGACCTGACGGGACATGCTGGAGGAGCAGTGATCCCCAACCAAGCCTTTTACGTCCCCGATGCAACCTCAGGTTGTGAGGAGGACACCTGATTTCTAATCTGAGTTTCTCCACCTTCATCTTCCAGCCCTAGACCTTGTTACGCCTTCGCGCGCTAGGTTGAAGAGCCGTCTGATCCGCAGGTCAACCGCTCGTTTCCCCCTTTCCGAAGTGCCTTCGGGGGTTACTTCGCGCCTCTGTGCTCGCCCTCGCTGTAAGGGGGACGCAGGCTGCCGAGGTGGGACCGTGCCGAGCAAGCCTCCGGGAGCCGGCAGCGCGCCGGCGCGGGGAAAGCCCGCGCGGGAGGAGGCCGTGGCCGCCTCTTGCAGCGAAGCTCAGTCCAAAATCAGCTCCCGATCTCCGGTGTCAGCTGCTTCTGGGGAGGGTAGGGAGGAAAGGGGCCCCCTAGACCTGCCCAGTTCCTCGTGCCCTTGCCCAAACACCCACGCGTGACCCCGATCCGGCGCGCGTGGCAGCTCGGATCACCGGGCAGTCGGTGGTTTTCTCGTGGTGCTTGAAGCCAAACCGTCAAAGCGAGGACCCACGCGTCTCCTGCGGGACCTGGGCGGACAGGGGCGGGGGAGCCCTGGCGAAGCGCAGTCCGGCTGGAGCAGGGAGGCCGTTTCGGAAGCGTTTTGTCTAGCACCGTGCCCGGGAAAAACTGGTTAGGGCTTTAATTATAAATAACAATGATTAATAGTGTATGAGGCTCCTCCGGCACGCTGCAGCTGACGTCCTCAGGGTAACTCAGGAGGTATAAATGGTTCGCAGAAAGTTTCCTGTTCCGGGGGAGCAGCCCGAAGGCACCGGGGTCGGTGCCGTGGGACGTCCCCCTTGCCCGGGGGCGCCCGGAGGAGCCCGTTCCCGCGCGCCGGGGCGGCTCTGCCGGCCTCCGCGCTGCCTCCCCTCCCCTCCCGCCCCCGCCAGAGGCGAGGGGGTCCGTGGCCCGCTTCTTGGGTTTTAATCCTTGCTTTTGATGGCGCTGCTTTTAGATTAGAGCAGATGGATTCAGGCGGCGGTCGAGCCTTCGCCTCCCGGTCCCGGCCGCGGCCACGCCGGTGACGACCGGAGATGCTCCTTCGCTCCACCCGCACGAGTACAGCTTCCCAGGGGCTCGGCGCTCGCCTTGCTTGGGCGCTGGCTACGGTCCTGCCGGGCGCGAGAACGAGCTCGTTCTGCGCGGCGGAGGCCAAGGGGGAGGCGAGCGTTGCCGCCCGGCCGGCTGGCACCGAGCCGCTACCGAGCGGAGAGGAGCGGCGTTAAATTAAGGCTGCGCTCACGGAGGGGAAATGCCTCGGCAGGTATTGCCACGGATTTTAGCATTGATTTAGCCGAACCGAAGGGTGTATATTTTGCGTGTAATTTCCCCCATCATAGAAAAGGCCAAAGAAAAAGATTATTTTTGGCCCTGAGTTTGCAAGCGTTTAACCCCGTGCGCCTGAGCAGCTCCGCTGCCGGGACTGGGGCTCCTCCGGCGGATACCAGGGTGGCTTGTGGCCAACTCGGCGCCGTATTTAAGCAGGCGCTGAGCTTCCAGCACGTGCTTCAGGCCCTGTGAGCTCCTACCGGGGCCCAGACACGTGCTGAAGTGTTTCGGTGGATGGCGATGGTGCCGAGCAGGGGCTGGGGAGAGCTGTTACCCTCCAAAATAACCACTCAGCAAAGCAAGCCCCGGCGCGTGGGACCCTGCACCCTTTACGTCACCTTCAAATAGCCTCAATTCCTCCAAATTCCCAGGCACTAGCAAGTCTCCCGCCCCATCAAGGGGTAACGAAGCAGGGCAGCGTGCGGCTGCGGTGGCTCGGGCGGCTTCGTTCTCGCAGCCCCTCGCACATCAGAGACCCCCGTCCCGCTCCCGTCTGCCTCCGGAGCGAGGCTTTTCTACCACGAAAACCTCTAACTACAACACCAGCATACAAAGGATTTTTCTTCTTTTTTTTGTTTTTTGGTTTTTTTTTTTACAAAAACAGAAAAGCAAGTATTTCCTCCCCTCTCTCCCATTTTTTTTCCTCTCCTTTCTTTTCTTTTCTTTTTTTTTTGTATCCACAAAAGTTTACAAAATAGCCTTGCAATTACACTTGTGGGACATGGGATCCAACTGACTCTTCCTGGCAGAAGTCAGCCAGCTCTACAGAGATGCCGCTAGCCAATTGAGAGATGTGTCATCAAGATCATCTTTATTTCTTTTCCCAAGTCACCTCCTTCCCCTCCGCTTTCCTCTGGCCGATCGCAGGCGAGCAAACGACAGAGCTGCGGGAAGGGAGCTGGGGCTGGGTTTGTGGCTCATTATCTGTGACTGCTCAAAAATGAAAAGAAAACCACCCTCCCTGAACCCAGAACGTGTATCCCGAAGGGAAAGGCATTTTTCTTGCATTTCCAAGACGGAGACTGTCCAACAAGGAGCCGACACTGCTGGGGGGTGTCGTGTCGGCGCCGCGGGGAGAGGGGTGATCGGCCGATCATCCGTATGGCTGTTCGAAGGCTCAAGGCATCGCTCTTGGCGCCCGTTTCGGGCACGAGCGCTACGGGCGCCCACCCTGGCAGGCGCCTCTGAGCTGCACCCGGGTCCGGACGGACGCTGCCGGAGAGGCGGGCGAGAGCAGGGCCACGAAGGGGCTCCGCAAGCCCCAAGCCGGCTCTGCCTTTCCCATCGTGCTGCTTTGCTTGCATCAAGTCCTTTGCTTGTTTGCTTGAAATCCCCCCCCCCTTTTTTTTTGTCTGTTTTGTATTTGGTTAAAAAAAAAAAAGTCACTCTCCCCACCCTGAACCGTCCCACGACTGGTCCTTCCAACGCGCTGGCACTCAAGACTCCAGGGGGGTCGATTGCACCTCCACGGTGAGGAGCTTCTCCCTGCGCTGCCCCCGACCCCAGTGCTGGACGAAGGGTGGGTAGATCACACGCTCCGAGGAAGCGCCCGGGCTGCACGGCGTGCAGCGTGGGAGCAGCTCCGCGGCGCTCCTAGGCTCTGCCCCGAAGGACCTGAAGCCATAGTGACCTACCAGGCTGGCGGAGAGCAGCAAGATGCAGAGCACCAGCATTGTCAGGATGCTCTGCCTGCCCTCGAGGAACCTGTAGCGGTAGCTGGCCTCTTTAGTCCTGGCGTTCACGCAAGCCACCTTGGCCTGCAAGTCTACAAAGGCCATGTGGAGGCAGGCCCAGTACTCAGTGTCCTGGTGGAGCCGGGTGATGTTGTACGTGTGGGTCCCTATAGGGATCCGGGCCACATTGGTCATGTCCAAATTGGAGCTAAGCAAAAAGCTGGACCAGCTGAGGTTAGAGGAGATGGTGTTGAGATGTGGCTTCCATGCAACCAGGATGTGGTAGGCCTGGACCTCCATCACCACCAGCTCCAGGCTGTCCTCATTGAGTGGGAAGGAGCTATTGACCGTCACACTGATACTCTTGGTGTCTGCACCAAGGAGGTTATGAGCCACGCAGGTGTACAGCCCAGCCTCCTGAGCGGAGATCCTGTGAATCTCCAATGTCCCTTCGGGGTGCACTTTGTACCGCCCATCTTCCACATAGGGGATCAGCTTAACACCTGAAGGAGTGACCCAGTAGATCTCTGGTTCTGGCTCTGCCAGAGCTCGGCAGTGCAAGGAGATATTCTCACCGTCTGCAACCTCAAGATGGGAGGGGAAGTTCTTGGCAGAGATAAGAGGCAGGCACCGGTCCGTCATCTCCCGGAAGGGGACATCTCGGATATGCCTCCTCTTCAGGTCTGGGGGCTCAGCGCACAGGGTAGACTGGGGTTCAATGAAGCGGATGTGGTTCTCGGTGCTGTTGACCCAGCGGATGATGCAGTCACAGCGGATGGGGTTGCTGTGGATGCTGATCTCCTGCAGGTTGGGCAGGGACTCGACCGTCTGCTTATGCAAGGCACTTAAGGCGTTGTTGTTGAGCATGAGGGTTTCCATTTGAGGAAGATGGTGGAATGCACTGGGGTGGATAAAGGACAGCTTGGGGTTGTTGGTCATGTCTAGTTTAGTCAGCTCAGGGAGGTTGATCAAGGCAAATTTGTCTATGGAAACCAACTCCTCCATGTTGTTAAGCCCCAGCTCTTTGAGGTGTAGCATGTTCATGAAGTCACTTTGCTTAACCCTCTGCAACGGGTTTTTATTCAAATCTAGGAACTTGAGGCCAGGAACTTGCTGCAACGCCTGCTTGGGGACATTCACAAGCTTGTTGTCATAGAAAGAAAGGCTCTCCAGGCTCCGCAGGCCTTCTAGCGCATAGTCTGAGATCTCCCTCAGGTTCATCCCAGCCAAGACCAAGCTCCGCAGGTTTGACAGGGGCCTGAAATTCATATCCAAGATAGCATCCACCTTGTTGCCTCCAATCATGAGGATCTCAAGGTTGGGGAGCATCTGGAACCAGCGGCTGTCAACTGTTCTGAGCAGATTGGAGTTGAGGTGGAGCCGGAGCAGGCTGCCAAGGCCGGAGAAGGCCTGGGGGGAGATCCTGCATAGCTGATTGTGGTTCAGATAGAGCTCCTGCAGGTTACCCAGGCCAGGAAAACTGTTGTCAGGCAGCTCGGCCAGCTGGTTCTCCTCCAGATGCAGGCTGAGCAGCTGGGGCATGTTCTTCAGGCCAAAGTCCCAGACATCAGAAAAGCTGTTCTGTGATAGGTCCAGCTCCGACAGGTTTTTGAGATAGTCCAGCTCGCTCTGCTCAAGCCTGGCAATGTTGTTGCTTTGCAAGAGCAGGGTCTGCGTCCCCTCCGGCAAGTTTTCAGGCACCGCAGAGATGAACAAGTCATTGCAGTCCACCGTGGCAGCCTCACAGTACACAGAGCGGGGAGTATACCACGGCCTGATCTGGCAGACGCATTGCAGCGGGCATTTGACCTTCCAGGGCACGATGGGGATGGCGGTGGCAGCTACCACGCAGAGGAGAAGCAAGCTTGTCTGGAAGAGTCTCATTTTCAACTGGAAAGACTGGTTTCCCTCCAGGCAGGAAACGTTCACGGGGCACATCGAGAACGGGGCATTGAGTGGCAGCAGGGGGGAAATGATATCCACAGGAAGAGATCCCCCATGCAAACCCCATGCACCATTCAGTCCCTGCTCCCAGCAGTGCTACAGCCCCGCTGACAGCTGCCCGGCCTGGCCCTCCCTGCTGGAGGAGTCATAATATGCCAGACAGAGGTTTGTTGCTCCTTTAATCAGAATTTCTCCTTTTTTTCCTCCCCAAATGATTCATTTTTGCACTTTGCTGCATTTTTCAGGTTGCTCCTCAAGGTCATTCCTGAAAGAGGCCAGACAACAAGCTGTGTTAGAGGAGACCTCGTGCACGTGGCAAAAAGCATGTCAGAATAAATGAGCACGGGGAAGGCTGCTGAGGCACTCAGAGCCCCCCACCCGGGAGCTCCAGCGCCCTGCCTGGCCCTGCGGCAGACGCTAACGTGTTCTTTTAATGTTTTGTACTCAGTGTTAAACGTTCCCGCCCAGCCCAAGAGCGTTTGGGTGTTATCCCAACCTTTGCTCCCCACAGCCATTGAGCGGGACAAGGAAGAAACGTCCCCGTGGGCAGGCTGCCTCCTGCAGGATTTTGGCACAGCATTTTTGGCTGGCCAGTGCTGGCCATGGCTGTGGCCCAGCCTTGGAGCTGGAGGGCCTGTTTGCTATGATTTGCTTCCCCCCTAGAGCATGTGGCCAGGAGAGCTGAGGCAGCTCTGACAGCCCACCAGGGAGAGTGGGCTGCTCTGCGGAGAGCTGCCAGCAGCTCCACGGCTCTTGGGCCAGCCTTGCTCAACAGCTCGTCCCTGCTCTGCATGTCCTGTGCTGGCTGAGGAAGGGCCACGGTCCAGCACAACTTCCCCAGGCTCTCAGAACTCATGAAGTTCAAGAAAGGCAAGTGCAGAATCCGGCCCCATGGAGCCCCACGCACCAGGACAGGCTGGGGGCTGACCTGCTGGAGAGCAGTTCTGCAGAGAAGGACCTGGGGATCCTCGTGGACCAGCTGGCCACGGGCCAGCCATGTGCCCTTGTGGCCAAGAAGGCCAATGGTATCCTGAGCTGCATGAGGAAGAGCAATGCCAGCAAGTCCAGGGAGGTGATCCTTCCCCTCCAGCCAGCCCTGGTGAGGCCACACCTGGAGTGCTTTGTCCAGGTCTGGGTTTCCCAGTATGAGAGAGACATAGAGCTACTGGAGCCAGTCCAGCAAAGGGCTACTAGAATGACTGAGAGACTGGAGCATCCCTCATTTGCGGAAAGGCTGAGAAAGCTGGGACTGTGTAGCCTGGAGAAGCGAAGACTGAGGGGGGATCTTATCAATATGTATAAATACACACAACCCCAGCCACTCTGCGACCGAGCTGCGACACTGGGATCACAAGCACAGGGACAGCGGGCTAACAGCTACCATGCCAGGCAGACCCCGGCCCCTCGCTGGCAGGCAGGGAGAGCAGATAGCCCCTGGCATGAGCTATTTTTTCCAGGATCTGCATTTACTGCCCCTGCATCCCTCTGCATTTGTAAGGGCTTCCTAAGCTCCACGCTGGAGCAGATGCAGCCCGGCCTGCACGCGAGCACCTCACAGGGTTAGTAAATCCAGGTGAAGGTTTTACAGTCTTCAGCTCCTGTTTGCTTTGGACAGCGAATAGATTACCTGCAGCCCCACACAGATCAATCTCGTCCTTCTTAGTGTGAACATTAGTCAAGCAGTAAAAGAACCTAAAGCCTGTTTTCCTTTGAATTTGCCCCTTCCAATCAGCCAGGCTAGTTGCACTTTTCACTCTCTCCAGATTCCCATTTTCTCATAAGGCTTCTAATTATTGCAGCCACCAGTTTTTTCCTGTGCTAAGGGCTACTATGATCACAGCCACTGCCAGAAGAATCTGAAACATACACCTGTCTCCAAGCAAAATTAGACCTCAGGGTTTAAAACAGCAGACACTGGGGAAGCAGGTGGTCCAGACAGCTGATGGGGAGCAGGAAAGCAAGCTTTTAGGGGAAGAGCAAACAAGTGCACACAGCCCCAGCACAGCAGGGCGGCAGCATCCAGAGCAGCACAAGGACTCAGCAAAGCTGAAACATCTCCAGAGCTCACAGATCAGTCTGGTCTGTGGTTCCTCTTCTACCTTCCTCTTTAGCTTCTCCATTAGAGTAAAATTGCTAGCTCTAAGCAATGAGCTTTCCCAAAGTCAGCCCTGGCTACCTGCTGTTGCCTGTCCTGCCCAAAGCAGTGCAGGGAACCCAGCTGGTCTGCAGGGAGTGCTCACAGCAGGGCTCCTTGAGCACAGGAAATCTCATCCCACCAAGCTCCTCCCAGAGCCCAGGTCTTCCTGGCCCCTGCCTTCTCTGAGGATCTCTGATGAGTGCTCATCTCAGTACAGCAGCAGGAGAGCTAAAGATGAGCAGCCTCATGGACCTCTGCCCCCAGCTCTCTGCATAGCAAAGCCAGGCAGCCCCAGCCCTGGGCTGCTTTTAAAGCTAAGGGCGAGCAACTGCCTGTGTGCAATAAACCTTAACGGGGCTCATCAGTGGCTCCTGGGTGAAGGCAGAAACCCCAATTAGTTCCCTCCATGCTGGGTGCAAGCCTGGCTCAGCCCCTTGCCGGAGAAGACGGGGCTGAGGTTGGTTGGTTGGATGCTCTCTGGGTGCACAGAGCCACAGCAAGGGTGCGAAAGCCCCGGGCTCGGGCTCGGGCTGGGCGGCAGCGAGGGAGCAGAGCCAGGATGTCCCTCCGCACCCCCCGGTCAGAGGATGCCAGAGCCAACCACCAAGCTGCCTTTGATTTTTCATTTTCTACAGCTCTTCTGACCTGCGCTGATACAACTCAAACTCAGCCCCAAAGCTTTCCTCCATCTTAAAAGCCTCTCCCACAGCAGGAAAAACATTACAAAGCAGCCGGAGTCAGAAAAGAAAGTTTCTCTCCAAGCCACTGTATTTTATCACCCCCCAGTTCTCTCTATAAAGGCTCCCAACCAAAGTTTATTCAGCACTGATGCATCCAGGCCTTGCACCAGAATTGATCCCGCACGCTTCCTCTCTTGCCTGCTGCGAGGGCATTGGCTTTTAAACCGCCTCCCAGAGAAACAGCATTAAAGCAGAGGAAGGCTATATTGATTTCTGCATCCTTCTGATGGACCCTCATCTTTCTTTTTAAGTGCACAGGCATTTCTGTGACTATAAATCTTCCTGGCCATTAAAATATTATAGAATCTTCTCTTCTTAAAAAAAATAACATGGAGGATTTTTTTTTTTAACTTCCTTAAGGTTGTGAAAAAGGGTCCCAAAAAAGTACCTTGGCTCTAACTCCATTTTTATAGGAAAGACTCGCTAGCTCTGCTTTCTGGTGATATCTTTATAGGCTTCATGTTCAGCACAGGGTTTTATCACTTTTGCCCAGCGTGGGAGCGGGCTGCAGAACCGACGGCCGCCGAAAGCCTTGCATGCAAGATTATGCTGTAACAAGCCAGGTGTTTGTATAAGTAATAGGATTGGTGCTTAGAGAAAAATGCAATTTTTTGGAAACCTCTTCATACTTGGAGTTCCAAACGAGCGAGGCGAACGGGGGTTCTGCCGGCTCCGTCCGCAGCCCGTGGCGGCGGCGGGTCACCAACGCTCCCGGCCCCGCGGCGGCCTGCCCGGCGCGTCCCCGCGGCTCGACCCCGTGCGATGGCAGGGGGCTCGCCGCCCGTCCTCACCCGGCGCGCAGCCCACGGTGCAGCCTGCCTCGTTACTTCTTAATTAGCACCGAGGAAGCCTGCAGGCAGCACGCAAACTCGTCTAGGCTTTCATCGCGCCGCACCGAGCCGCGGCCGCGGGAGCGCCCCCGACCCGCGGGAGCCAGCGCCTTCCCGCCCGGAAAACGGCCCCGCGTCCCCCCCCGGCGCCGTCCGACCCGACGCCACGAGGCTCAGCGGTCTCCCCCAAGGAGCCCGGATTTCATCTCCCCGGCGGCGCCGGCGCCTCCTGCTATTTCGGGCTCCTCCTTGGCATGGGCTGCCGCGCGGCGAGCGTGACAGCAGGGAGCCGGGGGACGCCTCTGCCCGGAGCCTATTTTTTCTGAGAAACGCAGAGCCGGGGTGATGGGAACATGCGTTGCGGTGCTTTGGGACAAGGAGGAAAGTGCTCCCGGCTGCTTCTTTTCTCTTTTCTTTTTCTTTTTCTTTTCTGCCCAGACGCCCGCTGATTTACCGCTTGCTTTGCAGCAGCGCTTCGGCCAGACGCGGCGCGAGGAGCTGCAGGGAGCGCGGGAAAAGCTGCCACCCACGCCGCGGCAAAGCCTGGTCCTCGCCTCCGGCCCGAATTCGACCCAACCCCACGGTGTTTTCCCAGGGCTGGAGGAATCGCGCCCCTCTCCATCCATCCCCAGCAGGCACGGAGGGAATACAGCTGAGAGATGAGGACGGAGGGATGAGGAAGCGCTAAGGAGGCAGACCAGGAGATAAAGAAAGTGGGGAAGGACCAGAGATGAAGAGAAGGAGCAAAAAAGGAGCAAAGAGGCAAATGGAGAAGCAGTGCAAGAGGCTGAGGAGGGAAAGGGAGCCGCGGAGCAGGGCGCGAGGGGCCGAGCGCAGCTACACGAGAGCAGGCAGAAACCCAGGGGAAAAAAAAAATAAAATAAGAGAGAGAAAAGCACCGAGAATGAGAATTGATGAGGCACAGAGAAGGGAAGAGTCTTTTCATCAGCAAGTTTGCTGGATGAAGGCGGTAGATAAATCACCAAGTGGAAGGAGCCTTGGTCTCGGTGCTTGCACCGGCTGCCTCTCTCCCTCTGTCATCTGTCTAACAGCCCGGCGGCGCGAGATAAATGGCTGCAGCTGAGTCCCAGGCTCGCTCCTTCCCTCGCTCGGCCTCACCGCAGCGAGCGGGGCCTGCCGCTTCCCGGCGCCTCGGCAAAGCACCGCGGCGGAGCCCGGGCCGGGGGGCAGCCCGGGCCAGGCTGGGGCGGCGGCGGCGGCCGCGGGAGCCTCCTGCGTTTTGCAGACGCGCCGGGGCAGGCGCCCGCCCGTCGCCCCGCGTCAGCCCGCCGGCTCGGCCGGGCACCCGCGCCGGCCCCGGGGAGCCGCCGCTGCCCCGCCGAGGGCCGCGAGCTGCGGCCGAGCTCCGTCCTGCCCGGGCGCAGAGCAGCCTCTCCCGGGGGGACGGCGAAGCCCTGGTGCGCGACGGCTCCGGTGCAGCTCCGGGTTCGTAATGTTGTTAATAAAATCCTTCCCGTTCCCCCGGGGAGGGGATCGCACAGCGCCGCTGCTCAACAGGCGCTTCCCTTCTCCCTCCATCCTCGCTCAGCGCAGCGGCATTTCCGGAGGGTGAAGCTGCCTCGATCGCGGTAACAAACCCCTGCGAGGTCTTAGGGGCAAATAAACTCCCTGCACCTACAGGCACGGCCACAGGGCATCCATCGACCGAGGGGCTGTTCGAGGTCGTGCTCTACCCAGATTTCCGGCTGAGCTGCCTGTTTTCTCCCGTGCGGTGCGCCGCCCCGCTCAAGCCTTCGCGTAAGCGCTTCTGCAGCACTGATTAGCAACGAAGCCAGCAGGAATTAAACAGGATTCAAAATCAATCTCTTGCAAAGCCTTTGAAACAAGGTACTCTCTGCCGTCACCCGAAGCGCTCCGGGATCGCTCCTTTACCTCGCGGGGGATGCTGCATGAATTCTGCACGGCTTCTCCCCACCGGCCGCAGCGCCTCCGGGCAGGGGGCCGCCGGCCGCGGGGGAGCCCGGGGCCCACGGGGCCCACAGGACCCACGGGGCCCGCCGGAGCCGACCCCGCGCGGGCGCCGCGGACGCGCTCGGGCCGTGCCGCACGGTCACGGTACCGTGACCACATCCCCAGGGACTGTTAAACGCGCGCGATCTGGATCAGCCGCCTACAGAGCAGTGGTGCTAGCGGTGTCTGTTAGATAGCTGTTAATCTTGAATAAATGTTTTTAATGATCTCCTGTTTAACACACAATAACCGAGTTATTAAACCTCAATTAAGCCGTGGAGGTCAAGGCATTCTCCAGGGTTAATGGTGAAGATGTAACTCCTCGGGCACCAAGAAAAACAAATATATCCTTCAAGTGCCACATGTGCCACCGAGAGGCTTTTTCCCGCGGGTGGACGACCCGGAGCGGCTGGCGGCTCGGGGGCGGCGGGATGGAGGCAGCGGGCCGGCGTGGGGCCGGAGCCGGGCGCTGCGTGGCGTGGCTGCCCCGGTGCGGGGGGCTGCTGCTCGTCAGCGGGGCGCCCAGCTTTCCAGGGGTTTTCCGCAGTGACACCGCCAGGGAAGGAAACCTCCGGGGAGAGGGAGCTGGAGGGACGCCCCGCGGACACGCGCGCCGTCAGCCGCCGGAGCTGCCCCGGCCGCAGCCGCGCACCGCGGAGCAAGGGGCCCCGCAGCTCGCCTGCATCATCCTGAGCGTTAATCCGCTCCCACTGCTGGGGGGAGACGTCCCCCCCCCCCCCCCCCCCCCCCCGTGCAGTAACGTTTCCAGGTTAAACCCTGGATTTCAGGGCCAGGATTCAGTTCCCATCTCAGCCCCGCGCTGCAACTGTGGCAAACGGTTCAGGCTTGCTTTTTCCAAGGTGCCGTGCCCCGACGAGCTCAGCGTGCAAGGCAACGGCAACAGCAAGCGCTCGGTCTCTTTGCAAACCAAATACATCCCCTCCCTCCCTCCAGCAAAACAGGGATGTTTCGGCACGGCCGCCGCAAAGCCCGCGGCTCTGAGGCCCTCGGGCAGGAAAGCGGCCGCTCCGTCCAAAGCGAAGACGATCCTCCCGCAGATCCTGGCAGGCAGCTTACAGCCTCGGTGCAAATAAATAAATAATAATAATAATAATAATAAAAAGCTGACTCTCCGCGGTAGCGTGGCAACGGCCCCTCCTGCGCCGCACGAGCCGCCCTGATCTGTATGCCTTGTCACAGCCCCGCGCCAGGCGCTGGGTTAGTGCCATGGCAACGCGCTGCTCTTTAAACACAGGAGTTTGTGCTGTGATCGCAAACAGCATTAGGCAATTTAATTAAGCAGCTGGCAAAGGAAAAACTTTGTCTGTTTGAGGCTCTCTCTTTTTTTTTTTTATTATTATTAAATTCCAGCCTATTATGCAGCTCTGCGCCTCTGCTGTGTGGTTCGAGGGGCAGGAGGATGCTCCCTCCCCGTCCTTTCCCTGGGTTTAACCCCAAACTCGCGCAGCTCGCCCGTCACGCCAGCAGCTCTCCCTTCGGAGCCGGGCAGCCCCGAGTTTTCCCCCCAAGGGAATCACAGGGCTGGTTTACAGATCACACGGCTTGCTTCTGCCCTTGGAAACGTCTTGCAAAAGCAAACAGGAAGAGCTGGCTGATCCCTGCTCCGGATCGCTGGAATAAAGAAAGGGCTGGCGAGACGGATTCGCATTCTCAGCTCGTAGCCAAATTGGTCTTTACTCTGTAAAATTTGCATCGTTTAATGAAATTCATGCTGCATTGGACTGCACCTCACTGCACTTTTGGAAGCTTCCCCAAGGCGCAGCAACGTGCCCGGGCTGCAGGAGGAGCTGAACCCCCCGCGCGTGGCCTGCGCCCGCACCTGCAGTCAGACCCCTCTCCCCAGCTCTGACGTGCTTGCAATCGTGCTTCAATAAGTATTATTTCCCTCATCTACTGGCGACCGGCTGCCTCATTTCGCTGCGCCATGGCATTACTGTATCGTAAGGAAGAGCGAACGATTTCTCCCACGCCACCCGTAATTTTACAAGCCCCGCTGCCTCCCCATCTCCCGCACAACCCGAAGCGTCCTGCTCCGTTCCGCTCCCCGACGCGGCCCATTTCGCAGCTCCGGCCCTCGCTGCTCCCTCCCGCCCCCCCGGGAGAGGCTGCGGGTGCTGCTCCGGCCGCAGGCGTATCAGCGGCTTTGGGCTGCTGCCGTTGCCCTTTCCAGCTGTGGCTGTGCTGTGTCACTGTTTGCAGCGAGCTATCTCCAGGATCTTGTTTCCTGAGTGGCAAGAGCTAATTTAGAGCATAAAAGCCGTCGCTGGGCCCCCCAGAGCCTAGCGCATGGTTTCAAATGCCATTCGGCTCCTGAAGCCCCCGGAGGCTTTGGCAGACGCTGTCTGTGATCAGCATCGCTCGGCGTCGCGGGCACGCGGAGCCGCGGCTTCGGTGCTCCCGGCAGCCGCGCTGAGCCGCGTTCCCACGTCCTCCGTGCCCACGGCAGCGGCCAGGACGCGAGCCAGGCTTCCCGGTCGCCGTGTCCGGAGCTCGTCTCAAAGCCTCCGCCTTCCCGAGGAGCGGGTCCCTGGGACCGCGCAGCCGGCGCTGCCTGTGACAACGCTCGCAGTAAAACCAAGGGCGGACTGGGCAGCCGGCCGCTCGCACGGGTAGAGGATCAAACTCCCCGCACATCTGCTGGCAGCGCCGATCCTTCCCGCTCCCAGAAATGCGGGTGGGTTTCCAAGCTGGATGCAGGGAGGTGCAAGTCTGTCTGTCCTGCATGCCAGCGGGGGAAGGCGAGGGGGACGGAGGAGCATCTGCAAGGCTGCACGCAGTGCCGGCATCACCCCTGCCAAAGGGGAAGGGGACGGGTCCTGCTGAGCCGCGAACGGGACTCTGGGGTCCCCGGGGAGCTTGTTTCAGTGCCTCGCTCCTCCTTTGCCTGGGCAGCTCGTACGGGGCTGCAAACGGGGTGCATGCCCGCAGCAGCAACGTGCACCCTGAACTGCAGTGTGCTCCCTCACCAGCAACGTGCACCCCGGCCAGCAACGCGCACCCCGGCCGGCATCGCACGGGTCCCTTTGTGCCCGGCAGGGCTGGAGGCGCCGGGAGCCGGTGCCAGCCTGGCTCCCCTCCCCGGAGCGGCTCGCTCGTCCCTTGCGAGGCAGCGGGAGCTGCGCCGCGGGCACAGCCCGGCCCGGGCGCCGCCGCGCCGCGGCCAAGAGACGGCCAGCCCCGGCCCCATAACGAGACCCCTCGGCTTGCGCCCCGCCGCGCGAGCAGCGGCGTGCTAAATAATTCAGGCGCGTTCCTGAACTGCCTAGAAAACACCTCCAGCTCTTTCCTAACAAGCTCGGCGCAGAGCCGGAGCCAGCGCCGGCGGGAGAGGGCAGAGCCGGTGAAGGCAGGGCCGGGCGTGCTGGAGAGCGTAATCTCGGCCAGGCTGGCTGCAAAGCCCAGGTTTAATATTTGCTCGGCAACCTTCTGCGAGGGGGTTAAGCCCGCGGGACCGGAGCCGCCTCTCTCCTGGTGCCTATCAACTGCTTTTTGTGCTAATGCTTCCAGGCCGCAGCAGGAAAAGAGGGTGAAAATGAACAGAGAGAGGAAATAGTGGGAAAAAAGGGGGAAAAAGGAGGGAGGCGGAAAGATTCCCTGCAGGCTGAGGCACTACGTTGGGTCGATCTCACTGCTGCAACTACCCACCCAACTTGCCGAGAGCTGCTGAGCTGCTCTCCAGGCCGGGCGGTTTCCGGAGGCCCTCGGGACCGCACGGGTGGCTGCGTCCCACGGGCCTGCCCCGCTCCCGCTTTCGGGGATCGGCAGCACCATGTCAAAACGAATGCCGAGCGCTCGGGCCGCAGCCCAACAAGGCGAGCGCGCCGGCTTGTTTGGAAAGCCCGAGCCTGGAAAGCAGAGCAGCCCTGAGTCCCAGGCGGCCCCATCAATTCCAGCTAATAAAAAGGATATTTCACACATCAGGCACTTCGCAGACGCTTTAATGAGAGCAAACAAAGGCTCTGGGATGCAGATTAGGGGATGCAGAAACGCGGCTCCCGGGCCGGCTGCGGCTCGTCGCGGCTCGTCCCCTTCGCCGACCCGGTGCCCGGGCGGCTGCCCCGTCCCCGCGCCGCGGCTCGGCCACGCGCGACGCTCCAGGCAAAGCCGCCTCGGGTTTCCCGCAGAGCCCCGACCGGGTCCCCGGGGCTGCCCCACGGCTGGCAACGCCGGAGCCTGGGCCGCCTCCGGGCGCGCTTCCCGCCCGCTCCGCTGCCTCGGGCATAGTCAGGAACGCGGGTTTTTTCAAGCAAAGTGAAATCCCGTGCCGTAGCACTATGAAATCCAGCACCCCCTGCCCAGCAGGGCCAGCGCCGGGTGCCCGGCCACGCACGCAAGGACGAGGGGACCCTGGGCACGCGCTGCGCTGGGCCGAGCACCCGTCAAGACAGCAAACGCTTCCCCGAAGCCGGGCGGCGATCATGGCGCGCTCAGAGGGATGAAGTTTGCCAGCGCTTTCCTCGCCCTGCGCAGCTACGGGAAAAATCATGGTTTTGAAGCAGACGGAGCCCAAAGGAGAGCCCAGGTGGCTAGAGCTCAGCTCCCCACGCGATAACCCCCGGGCAGAGCGCGGCTGGACGTGGCGCTGGAGCCCGCGTCTCAGCTGGACGGGTCTCCAGCCAGCTCAAAAGCTCGGACCAACTCGGAGCAGCGCTGCGTCGCGCAAGCAAACAAGGTGCTGGGGCCGTGCAAGGGTCCCGGCTCGAACGGCTGCGACCCCGCGTGGGGAGATGCCCCCCAGCACCTCCAAAGCAAACGGGGCTCAGCAGAGGAAAAACAGGGCAAACAAAGCAAAAATAGACTGTTAATTGGATCCGTTCATTGCTTCAGCTCCAGTGCCTTTACCAGGCGCTTAAAACCACGGGAGTGCTCCATCTGAGCCAGACTTCTGCTGCTTCTGGTGTGGACTGCCCAGAAAGGGAAGCATCACTGGAAGAGTTAATTTTTTTTCCCTTCCCTTTTCCTGAAGGAGAGATTTCATGCCACGCTGAATAAATAAAATAATGTGATATTATAAAAGACTGCAGCACAGTATATTAGATACCACAGCACTGTTGCAGGGCGTCTGTCAGCACTAATCACGATGACTGATGACTTATCAAGAACGGACCTGACATTTCCAAATGAGCTGCTTTGATAGGGACGTCATTCAAAACAGATCTAAACTAAAATAATAATAATAACAACAATAATAATAAAACGGATAGGAACAGGAAGAAAAACAGAAAACACTTGCCGCCTTTGTCCCATTTTTTTTAGAGTTCCCAGCTTGGCAGCAGGATAATCCGGTGTTGGGCTGGGACTGGGAGAGCTGCAGGAAGACTGACGGGGGTGCCCAAATCCTCCCTCCAGAAGCAAAACTTTGCTAAGACACAGCAACAGCCCGAATCCCCCTTCAGATGCGACAGACGCCCGGGATGCACGGAGCAGAGCGCAGCCCCGCTCTGATCCGCACCGAAGCGGGCGGGCGCTGAGCCCGCGACTCTGCCTCGGCTGCGGCGCCGAGTCTCCCTGCCGTTTCCTCTAGGCGCTGTGCAAATACTTGAATTACTTCAAATAATATCACAGCTCTTTCTTGCTCTTCTGGAGAGGCGAGTTTGCAAGGGATACAGGATCCCTCTTGAAAAATTTCGGGCTGGGGCTAGCGACGCCCGCGCGGCTGGGGAAGTCCTCCCCGCCGGCCAGGGCCGCCTCCGCGCAGCGGCGGAGCGAGGCGACGGAGGAAGAAAACCTGCACGCGGGTTTTCACCGGAGGCTTCCCGACTCCCGTCGCGTTTGGTTCCCGTCGCGCCTCCCCGGAGCCCCGGGCGGGAGCTGCTGCAGGCGCCGCGGGAGGACGGGCGGGGAGAGACGGCCCCGGGGCTACTTATCTCCAGAGAACTGACGAAATATTGTTTTCTTAGGAAAAGAAAAAAAAAGAAGGAAGACGCACAGAAGATACTGTTCGCATGACTGAGCTCCGAGGAGATATTCATCCATTCACGTCAAAGAGAGCGAGAGGAACTGTTTTCGGAGGAACTTTCAGATGTGTCATTTCGGGTTCCAAAGAGCTGTAAAACATCAGGCAGATTATGCATGTGTGTGTGTATGTATGTGTATTAAGAAAAAAAAAAGATAAAGAAAGGAAATTCCAAGGGCCATTTTCAAGCAAAAACCTACTGTGGAAATGACACGGCAAGGATGCCCTGTTGCAGGCAGCCAAGACGCTCTTTAGACGGGCTCAGGCCTTCTAGCAGTGATTTTAATTGTTTTTAGCTTCCAGCGAGCTGGGCTTTGACCTGCGTTGTGCAGACGGCTGCCCGAATCAGCACCGAGCAAGCCCGGGGCGGCTGCAGAGCCCGTCGGGTCGAGGGCCGCGGGGATGGACCGCAGACACGGACTAACCTGGCGGCAGCGAAAGGAAGGGGCCGGGAGGCGGGCGGCTCCGCGCAGCTGCCCCGGCTCGGCGGGCTTCGCTCGCCCCTGCCCCTCCGGGCACGGCTCAGCCTCCAGCCGACGCTGCGCCACGGACCCACTTGGTATTCGAGAACCAGCAACCGCCTTCTTCAATCTAAATTAAGCATTAAAGCGCAAGGCAATTCAGCGTGAGAGCAGGAATTCGTCAGAAAACGTAGCTAGATCCAAAAGGTGCTGCAGACGATAACGCAACGGCAACGCGGGGCCGGGAGAGGGCTGCAGACAGAGACGTACAAGCAGCAGCCAGGTAAAATCAGGAGGAGGAAAAAATCAGTGTATTATTTTAGATGAAGATTAAATGACAACTCCTGGCTTCAAAGGGCAGGCGAGAGAGGCGAACAGGCGGCGACAAACCAGGATGCACTTCCCTTAAATAAAACTTTTACTGGCCGCGATATCTGCAAAGAAACCGCCCGCGATGGGAATCGACGGCTTTCCCCAGGCGCCCCCGGGCGCCGGGGGGCCGCGGCCCCGCGGCACGAGGCGGAGCAGCAGCGCGGGGGAACCACTTTAGCCTTCATTAGGCCAAATTAAAATCAGAAGTGAGATGACAATTACAATTTGCGAGCGGCTGACGGTTTGTCTCGGCAGCTGATCGTTGCGCAGATTGGGAAAATTAATTGCTCGCAGTCCCAGGTGGGTCGGCTCCGAACCGCGGCTCCGGCTCCGGCTTTCCGGCAGCCCCGGGGCCGCGATGCTCTGCCCACGGGGGCCGTGGCCCAGGCGACTTCCCCAACCGCCCTCTCCAGCTGGCGCAGAAACGGGGACGCCGGGGAGCCGCTGGGACGGAGGAGGGAGCAGCCGCGGGGAGTCCCACCTTTCCCTCCCGGGAGACGGCGCTGCCTCCTCCCACCCAGGGCTATTTTGAGAAGAGACGCGCTGCCGCGTTTGGATGTCGATCCCTCCAGAGGGATAAATCGAGGCTCTTCAAACCTTCCTCGTGGAGGGAGGGGCGGGCGGGGGAGGAACAGGTTATTAAACAAAGCCTACAAAAACGGAAAGAGTTCCTGAGCGCAATTAAAATCCAAACCGTGGTGGGACGGCTGCTGTTATTTCTCTAGAGACGGCTGTTGTTGGAAACAGTATTTCTCCAGCGAGGCGGCGTCGCTGCAGGCGGGGAGCGTTTCAAAGGCAGAGCGAAGAGCAGGCGAGGCGCAGGAGGGCCAGAAACCTCGCTCGGCCCTCGGTTCGCTGCGCTGCGCTGCGTCCTAGAGCACCTGCAGCGAGAGCAGGGGCAACCAGGGAGGAAAGAGCCAGGGGAACCGCGGCCAGCGCGGGGACCTGCTTCCTTCGTTTGCACGGCAAGTCGCTGCGGATCCACACGGCGGCTCCTCGTCCCCCGGTCACGGCAAGCAGCCCGACACCAGCGTGGTTGCACCAGCGCTGGGACGTCTCTTAGGTCCCTCAGAGGCCTCCTGCAGAGACAGGTCCCACCAGCGCCGGCGGGCAGGAGCGCCGCGGGGCCGCTCTGTGCGCGCAACGCGGGGCGAGCTGGAGCCCAGCCCGGCTCCATTTCATCTTCAGCGCAAGAAAGGTCAGGATGGCAACGCGGCTGCTTGTAAGTGCTGCAAAATCAGGCTTAATTTCTAATTAAGGAGAAGTCTCTCCTCGTTATCTTCCCGGAGCGTTCGAGCCTCCTTGGGCTGTGTGGTTGCGCTTTGGGGCCGGAGTCACAAAGCAGCTGCTGGGGGCTCTGGTGTGTCCCCCCACGGAGGACACGATGGCCTCTGGAGCCTGAAGGGAGCAGGGCATGCAGGTACTCGAGGTGTTCCCGGGGGGCTGAAGCTGCCCAGCACATGGCTGGACTCTGCTGCTGCTTCCCACAGCAGCCTGGCGAGCTCCTGGCCACCAGCATCTCCAAGCCGGTTCCTCCACTCTGGCGAGGAGCCTCTTCTCCTCCAGGGAGGAAAGTCAGCGCCTGCAGCTGCTGCAGCGCTTGGCCCTCCCTTAGGTGCTCCATTGCCATGATGCCCCTGGAGATACCTACATGACCGGATGATCTCTGGAGATCCCTTCTAACCTCAACCATTCTGCAACATGATGTCCCACCAAAGCCACCCCGTGCAGGCTGGCAAACGCCCAGCCACCAGCCAGGGGTGCTTTCTCCCTTCCCCATTCTGCTGGCCAGCAGAAATCCCAGCAGGTTCAACGGCAGCATGCGGTGTCCCATTTTGGCCCCAGAAAACGTTGTTCCAGGTTGGATCCGAAACGACGGCCCACGCCATTCGAGGTCCCCTGGGATCTCCAAGGGCTCTGCAGTCGCGCGCGTGAAAGCACCGGCTGGGCTAGACCCACTCCCAGCCCGCGCGCCTCCAGCGGGCCACGCTCCTTCCACCCACCCGCACCCCGCACGCCGCAGCAGGGCCACCGCGCCCCAGCGCCGGGACGCTCTCCCAGGGCACCCACGCGGTGCTCGGGCACACGACACCGGCGCGGAGCAGCGGGCACCGGCGAGAGGATCTCCCCTCCAGCACGCAAGCAATCAAGGCGAACCGCTTCGAACAGCGCTAGAAATTGGGTCTCTGATTGTAAAATAATAATAATAATAATAAAAAGCCTTGGGGAAAAGCAAACACGACGCTGGCTTCCTGGCAGAGGCAGCGAGTCCTTCTGCTACCCCGCTGGCCAGGGCGAGGAGGAAGAGGAAGCTCTTGTGACCAAAAGCAAAGACGAGGTGACGCTTCCCGGGCTGGTTTTGGGCCAGCAAACGTGGGGCAACCCCCCCCCCCCCCAGCCTGGCAGCCAGCAGTGTTCCCACGACGTCCCTTGAGTTCCCACTCACGCAGATTTCTGCTCCGGGTTAAACGTTTCGGCCGGTAATTGCAATCCCAACGTTTCAGCACCTGACTCGGAGGTGACAGCCCCAAAGAACGAGTCGGCGGCGGGCGGGCTCGGCGGCGCCGCGCAGGCAGCGCCCGGCGCGCGGGGCCGGGCCGGGAGGTGCTGCAGCGCTGCGAACAGCCGACAGGCAATAGCAGGAGGTGACGCATGAGCGTAACCAGCGTTTATCTGGCTTAAAACCCCACAACCGATTTTAGGGCTACATATGAGCTCAGCACTCGGAAACCGGCCCCCAGGTGAGGGCAAAAATAATCTCTACACCTGAAAAAGACTTTGGGCTGCCTTTTGCAGCTCTGTGGTGGCATGCCAGGGGCTGCATCCAGCGACCGCTGTGCAAGACCTTGCACGTGGTGATGGATGTCGGCTCCTGCAGCGCTGGGCTGTGCATCGACCCCCTGCACCAGTCGGGGGTGGGACAGGCTCAGCGCGGTCCCCCGTGGTCACAGCAGGGTCCCTCTTGCTTCTCCTGGGGCAGCAAGCCACGATTTGCCACCTGCCTCTTGCAAAAGGCTGGATTGCAGATCCCAGTCTATTCCTTCCCCTTGGGAAGCACCAGAGGAGGCGGCTGCTCCCGCGGGAGGTGGGAGCAGCAGCCCCAGCCAGGCCTGGGCTCTGAGGGATGGGTCTGCAAACAGGGGGAGCCGAGAGGGGGATGAGGGGCGGCAAGCTGGTCTTTTGCAGCCCCCAAAGCTGTAAATTACCACAAATGCCAATAAGTCATTAGGAATCACAAGAAAAATGTAGGGTTGTCATAGCAACTGCCGCGCACAGCTTTCGGGGCTGCTTCCCCCCTTCCTCAGGTGCTCCGCAGCCGGGGCCGGTGGCAGGGTCCCCCCGGAGGCAGCCACGGCCGGGAGCCGTGCTGGCATCGCTCCTCCTTGGTTTTGGGTGCCCAGCAACACCCCGGGGAGCAGAGGGGCTCTGCCACCGGCACAGACCCTGGAGACACTTCCCACAAGAGGACGGGCGAAGGGACGGGGGCCACCGAGTCCCCTCGGCCCGTGCGGGGGGGGGGCCTGGGCAGCAACCCCTGGGTGCCCAAGGGACCGAGGAGGATCCCTCCCCAAACAGGAGATGGGGGTAACTTTGCATGGGCGAGAAATTTTTATTTATTCTTTGCAAATTCATCTCCAATTTATTTTAAATTAAACTGTCTAACTGAATGCTTAGAGCCTGATGGCCAGGGGAATTGAGAGTGGAAGAGAGGGAGGGAATCAGCCTGCAGGAAAGGAAGACGGTTGGTTACAGGTGACCTGTCCTCCGGCACGGCTGCTTTTGGAGGGTGCAGAGCCAGGGGCTGAGCCTTCGAGCGCAGAAGTGACCCTAAAGTTTTATATTCCCTGGAGGAATTACAGGAACAAGGGACATGTAAAGAGGCAAAGTGCATCCAGCTGCTCCTCCACGCACCCGCCTTGCACTGGCCCACGAACCCTCGTTTCCTGGGCTGCCACGTGCTGTCGCAGCTGGGTCCCTAAGCCCTGCAGCGGGGCAGGATCCAGCCTTGGACCCTTCCCCAGCACTCACTACCACTTTCACGTGCACTTTAGAAAAATGCAACCTTTCCCTGTTCTGGTTTCCCCTCCTTTCTATTTCCCGCCCTTTTCTTGCCCCTCGCAACATCCACAGCAGCAAATTAGAGGCTGGCTTTCCGCAGGGCGCCTGGGTTGCAGAATAACTGCCTTTCCCCTCCTGCCTCGGTGCCGTCCTTCCCCAGAGATCTGCCTTCCAGAGCGGTCGCTAGCAGGAAAACCTTGTTCCCATCCTCATCAGAAGGAGAGAGCCACGAGGTTCTCTCCAGTTTGCCCTTAATTCAGAAAAAATGCTCCTCTCCTTGGGATCTCGCCGGTTTATTCGCAGGACTTGTTCTCCCCTGGGTTTCCGTCAGCGGAGCGCCGCGGGGGGCAATCGCGCGGTTGTGTTATTTACGGGCGCTGCCCGAGGAGACCCCTCGCACCCCGGACTTTGCAGCACCCCTCGCCCCGCCGGCGGCCAAACCCCGAGCTGACGCAGAGGACGCAAGCACGTGCCGTCCGCAGCAAGCAGCGCCGCCAGGCAATACCGTAGCGCATATCACCCGTGTCTCCTCCGAGCGCACCCACGATTTCCCGGAGGCGGGTGACTTTGCACATTGCTCTCACCCACATCGGCACCCTTAAAAACACACAATAAAGCACAGCGCAGCGCGGGGCTTCGTGCGGACGCCGCGCGGCCGAGGCCCCTCCGCAGGCGGGACCCCCGAGCGCCGCCTCGCCCCAGCCGCATCCCAGCGCCGCAAGCGATTGCTTTTGAACACGAGCAGCCCTGGATGTTTAACTGCCGTTAAAACCCGAGTGCAACAGGGAAAAACGCAGCACTCGCCAAATAGGAAGGGACAAGGGCAGCCCGCACGTCAAGCCCGGCGACCCTCCGCGGGCCGCGAGGGGCTGCAGGCCCACGCGGGCTTTGCGAGTCAAGCGAGCTGCTTTGATTAGGCGTTTCCAAGCGAGCTTTTGAAAACCACTGAACCATTGAATTAAATTTAACAATGATACTTTGAAAGAGTGACAGACACCCTATTAAACTGTTTATTCCAGCCCAAAATGAATTGGTTCTTTTTTTTTTTGTTTCACAAATAAAACCCAGCACTTCCCCCCCATTTCCAGCAGACTGACACTAGTACTTCTTCATTTTCCCAGGGCGTTGATGTCTCTTCCCAGTACCGCTGGGGCACGGGGCTGAAGGAGGAGCAGGGAGTAAAGCTTCCCATGGGGGAAAGGTGCTTTCGCCACTTGCAACTAGGGAGCTGGTTCCTTTCTGCCTTTTAGAAAGGCTGGTTACAAGGCAAAAACCTTTACGCTGATTACAAATTCCTCCCTGACGAAGGCTTTGAAATTCAAAGCCAGCGTTATTACGTTTCACGGAAGCGCAGTGGCCTGTCTTCATGCAAAACAGTTTTCCCTGCTCGAACCCGAGCGCAGACTTGGCTGAGATTTGGTCAACGGGAAGGACGAAGCGAGTCACGCTCAGACCTCACCCGCCAAGTCTAATCTTGGAGGGAGTTTTTTTATTTTTTATGACTGGTTATAAATGCCACAAAATACGGTTTTATAATAGCACCTGGGATAGGCTTTTAAATCCAATGGGCAGCTCTGGAGCCTGTAGAGGGTCAGAAGATACCAGAGTATTTATAAGCTGCTAGAGGAGGGAAGCTGGCGTTAATTCTGAATTGGTGAATAATTTATCACAAGTAATTTATTGACTAAGTTTGTCTCTTTTCGCTGTCTGGGTGAAAAGCACCCCGGTGCCGAGAGCCAGCACAAGACTTAGGCACCACTTAAGTCCCAATTAAGCCCTTTGTGAATTGTCTGGGAACGGATCCCAGTTTTCCCATATTTATTTGTAATTCAGAATTACACGCCAAACAGAGTCGATGCATAATTCCTGCTCTGCCTCGGTGTTTGCAAACAGCTCCCGGGGAGCAACGGCAGCGAGGCCTCGAGCTGTCTCCCGGGACCCCGCGCTGGGACGGCGCCTTTCACCGAAGCAGGTTTCCCGGCCGGATCGCGAGCGGCGGCGGGGGGCTGGGCGGGGGTCCCGGGCTCCCCCCGCCTCTCCCTAGCCAGCCGCCACTGGGCTGCGACGCTCTGAGATGCAACCGGAGCAATTTCCTCGCCCATTTACTGCCTTCCTAAAACCCACCCATCAGAACGGCCTTTTGCAAAACCCGCTATAAATATATTGACTGCAAAACAGCCTAGTCCCTCAGCAGTCTCCAAAGCCGCATATATATTTCACTACCTATAAGTGACTGATGCCCTGGAGCAGCTTCAGGCTTCCAAAGCGCCATCCCCGGCCCACCAGGAAGGTCCCGTAGGAGCTGGCGAGCACGTGGGGAGCAGGGCAGACCCGCGGGCTGGCACGGCCGAGGGGGGCAATGCCCCGGACCGCTGACGCCTTCGCGTTGCAGCAATCGCCCGGAAAAGTCCTGGCTGCGAAAGCTCACGGCCAAAGCGCATGTTTTGCACGGCCCCATCGAGCGGCCCCAGCCTGCTGGCAGCCTCCAAGCCCCCGGGCGCCTCGTGGGGGGTGATGGAGCCCGCAATGAATCTGCAACCTAGCGACCCCGCGCAGCGCTTTAGCCACCAAGACCGGCTTCCTGCTTAAGAGCAAGCTTTACACTCATCTAAATTTAATGTTTTTCCATTTCCGATCCACTCCAAGCAAGCACGAGGCAGCGTTCTCCTGCGCAGCAGCATCCATAACTCCCCCTTCCCTCGGCTTTCCCGGCCGGAGGTGGGAAGAAGCTTGTGGTTTTCAATGCCAGCCCTGGAGGAGGGCACCTCCAGGAGGTCGTTTGGGAGGACCCGAGGCACCGGCACCTCCCGCGCATGCCCGGGAATAAATAAAGGGAGAGAGCCTGGGGAGCGTTTCCAGGAAAAGCATTCCCGGGAGACGGCCCTGGCCTGGCAGAGGTGCTGCCTGGGTGGCAGGAAGCTCCCAGGCTTGCAGGTGCCCACCTGGACCGAGCCCAGGACCTGCCTGGCGTCCTCGTCCCCATCCCGGCCAGGCTCCGGCAGCTGGACGGCGGCAACGAGCGATCCACCGCCGGCATCGCTCTTGGAGCTGCTCGGCGCCGGGAAGCGCTGCCCTCCTGGCCCACACCGAACCATGCCGGGTGGCCGGGCTTCCCCAGGGCGGCAATTACACAGCCTAAGACACGGTGCCATCAGAAAAGTATTTTTTTGCTGATGCTTTGTCCCTGCGCTGCTGGGACCCTGGGAAGAGCTTTCCCCAGAGCTGCGAGGCAGATTGGGAGGATCCCGCCCCAGCCCCGCATGGCAGCGGGGAGCTGGGCACGGCCTCCCAGCTCCCAAATCCCAATGGAAACCCACAAGAAGAGAAGCTGCCGGAGCAGTCAACACTTGGGGAAACTTGTGCTGTGCTGGCTGCATCGCGTCACCCTGTGGCTGCGTCGGGCTCAGGCTTTTGCAGATAGCCGAGAAAAATCTGCTTCCCAGCGTTGCTGCAAGCTTCCCCGCACCGGGCTGCGGGCTCGGGGCTGCTTGTGCACCGACTGACGGCAGGAATCGCGCCCTGGCCCGGCACCACGACCCAAGCGCGGGGTGAAACCCAGGCAACGCAACGCGCTTGGCCCCGTTTCTCCCCGCCGGCCCCGTGGGTCCTGGCTCAGGGAACCGGATCCTCGTGGCCAGGGCGACAAGGGCTCCTACTTCCCCCCCCCCCCCCCCCAGCTTCCAGCAAAAGCCTCCCTGAAAACACAGTTCCGAAGGGCCTTTTCCCACCTTGCAGCGCCCAACCCAGAGCAACCCCTGCTCTCCCCCAAGGCCCCACCGGGACGAGCCCCGAGGGGCAGAGGCCTTGGTCCCCTTCCCCACCCTGCTGGCAGTTCCCAAATCCCCTTGTACGGGCTGTGGCAGGAGGAAAAGGTGGGAGGAGAGAGGAGAGGAGACGAGATCCCCGAGCTCGGTCCACCACCCTCCCCTCCGGGGCCGCCGGGTGCTGCGGGGCCGCCGGGTGCTGCGGGGCCCCGGTGCGTGGCGGAGGCTGCGTGCCTGCAGCCGGGGAGGGAAACGAGCAAACAGCAGAGCCCTCGCTCAGCGCCCACCCGGCGTTTCTCATGCTCGGAGGGGACGGGGAGTGGGGGACCCCATCGCCCGGGCTCCGCATCTCCTTCCCCGCCCGCGGCACCCCGCGTCGGCTGCTCCGGGGCTGCTCCCACGATCACCTCTGCCGTCTGCCAAGGCAGCCTGCCCTCTGCCGCGCGTGGGCCGTGCCCGGCACCGGCGGGCTGGGAAGGAGCCAGGGAGACCGGAGGCAGACGGGGATGCTGAAGGCAGCGTCTTCCCCGCGCCCGTCGTCCCTCCTCGAACGGCTCCCGCCGGGCTCAGGCACCGAAGGGTTAACGCACCGAAAGCGCCGCTCGCTCGCTCGCTCGCCGCCCCAGCCGCCCGCCGGTGCCTGGATGCTGGATTTGGGTCTCGGCGAGACCAGCGCAAGCCCACGGCGTTGCCGCGGGGCTCGCCGCCGTTTCCCCACGTTGCACCAGCGCTCGGGCGAGGATCTGCCCCGTCCGGGGGAGATCCCAGAGCGCGAACCGGCTCCCGACATCCGCGCAGCAGGAACCCTCCCTTCCCTCCGCCGCTTGCCCCTCCCGGACCAGCGTGGCTGTGAGGCACCGATGCCGCAAGCATTTCCTATTTCCATCTGCTTATTTTTTCGTAAACACACAATTCACCATCCATCCCAGAGACTAGAGCGAAAGCAAAGCTCTGAAAGGAAGAGGGGGGAAAAAATCCCGCAAACAAACTGCCAAGCTCCGGGCACAGGAGACCCCCGAGCCGCGCTCGCCCCCCGCCGGCCCCGCCGCCGGGGCCCCCGCTTACCCTCGGGCTCTGCTGCCGGCCGCGCCGTCACGGGGCCGGGCGCTGCCCGCCGCGGCCGCCCGCGCATCTGGCTCCGGCGGACGAAGCGCCGGGCCCGGGCGGCGCGGGAGCCGGGGGGGGCCGGGCCCCAGCGCGGGGGGCTGCAGGCGGCCGCCGAGACCTTCGCTCTTCCCCCGCGCGCGTCTCGCCGGCAGCGGCGCGCTCTGCGCCCCGCTCCCCGCCACCTCCTCCTCCTCCTCCTCGCTTCTCCCCTCCCTTTCTCCCCCCCTCCCACCTCCGCCTTCCCCCTCCTCCTCGCTCCAGCCTCCTCGCCACGGACGTGCCACCCACCTGAATCAGCTCCCGCCGCCTGCGCCGCTGCTTAACTCCCGCGGCTCCGGCCGGCGCGGAGAGCAGGGAGGCGGGCGGCGCCGGCCGCCTTCGCGTGGGCTCCGCGGCGCCGGCCGCCCCGCTGCAGCCTCTCCGGGGACGCTCGCCCCGAGCAGCAGCGGCGCCTCCGCTCCCGCAGCGCCGCTGGGCTCCCTGCCTCCGGGGTGCCCTCGCTGCAGCACGGAGACCCCCGGGGTGCGGGGGAGATGGAGCCAGTCCGGTCCCCGCGTGGGACGTGGAGCCCCGGTGGCCCCAAAGCCAGGCGAGCGCCCCGGCAGCCCGCGGCTCGGCTGCTCCCTGCAAAACCGCCGCCGGGCTCTGCTGGGTCTCTGCCCCGCGGTGAAAGCTAGCGATGGCTAGCGGGGGGCAGCAGCCAGGGCTGCCCCCGATCCGGCTGTTCTGAGCTCAGAGTCAATAAATATTTTTCCAGCAAAGGCAACCGCATCATTTTGATGGCAAGACGCAATGGCGAGAGGCAGAAGTACACTTGGTGGGAAGGACGGACGGGCTGTCTGAGGCTCATCCTTTCTGGAAGGGGATGCTGTGAGCCTCCTAACCTTGAGAACACTGGGGAAAAGCCACTTTTTGCTGTGTTGTGCCTCAGACGGAGGGATCTGGGTGCTGGCTGGCTGCCAGCAGCACCTCTCGTGGGGAGGGACGCCTGCAAGTGCCGGCCTCATGAGTGCCCCGGCATGGCCAGAAGAAGTCCCCAATTTGCAAGGAAGGGCTGGTAGGGAGAACTGCAGGTTTCTAGTAACCTAAAGCCTAGTATGGAGTGGGATTGCAGCCAAGCTAATTTTTAAAGTCATGATTCAGTTGCAATTAAAACAAAAAAAAAATAGTAAAGCCTAATTTGGGATTCTGAGCAATTCCAAAGGCCTGAAAAACCAGGATCCAGGAAGGGCACTGAGACCCAAATGGACCCTAGATTCTTCACGGTTCCGGGCACAGACACAGGGCTCACGCGGAGGCAGGATTTGGGGCTGAAAGCCACCCACTGCACCACGGCAGCAGGCCAGCCCCAACTTGCGCTCGCTTTCCAGCGGCCTCTCCCCGAAAACGCTTTTCCCAGCCCATGGCTCTTCCTGGCCGACGGCAGAGCCCTTTGGATACCACGTGCCCCAAGAGCGGCAGCAGCCACTGCGTCCTCGTTTCGTGCCTCTTGCGAGCCGCACTGGGGATTTGGCTTGTTCCCAGAGCATTTGCCTGGGGCAGAGGGCTGGACCACGGAGATGGAGAACAGACACGTGCAGGCTCCAGAGAGGGAGAACGGGAGAGATTGGAGTGACCTGATTTAATTGGCAGGACTTCAATAACATAAAAATCCCTGCCCATGTGCCCAAACCAAATGGGTGATGTTCTGGCACATTGGCCCCCATTCAACAAAGCATTTAGGCAGATCCTTAATGGGAACACATGCTTAACGTTAGTCTCGCTTAAATGCTTTTTAACACAGACTGATAGCCAAAGATAAGTCTTGGCTGGAAAGTCCCCTCCTGGCCCTTCAGACAGCAAAGGGCGAAGCGCGAGGTCGTACTGCAGCACAGGGGCAGGCGAGCCACATCTCCTGAGCGTGCTGGAGCCCCACAAGCGTCCCACGCAAGCCTCCTCCCTCACGACGCTGCGGAGCTTCGCGTCAGTCCAGAGAGCCCTTCAGGATGATCTCCGCGTCCGTGCCCACGATTCGCTCCCGCTATCAGGAGCGCAGACGCTCGGAGGAGGGAGCAGGGCGAGAAGGTGGGGTTGCTTGTGGTTTGCAAACCCCCCCGGCGCCGGCCAGCCCCGGCTCAGCACGCAAGCAGCCCGTGCCCTCACGGCAGCTCAGCTCCTCCAGGACTCATCCGGCCTGGCCCAGCCACCGCGCTTTGCTGCGTGTGGCACCGAGCTGGGTCACGCAGAGCCACCGCTGCTGCCCGGGGCTGCGGCTGCACGAACAGGCACAGCTCGGGCCCAGCCTCACGCGGGTGCACAGCACCCTGCAGGCAGGGAGGAGGGTGCAAGAGGAGAAGAGCAGCCTGCTCTCTTCCACCCGCCAGCCGTGCCAGACGCGCGCTAGACCCAGGAGCGGGGCAGCAGCTGGAATCCTGCCAGGATGAGAGAGCACGCGGACGCCCCTTCCTTCGCCTCTGCGCGATCCAGCCGAGACGCGACATCCCGGAGACGCTCCAGCAGCAGCTGCAGCCACTTGCCAGGTGACTTGCTCACTCGGGGCCGCCCTCTCTGGGAATCCCTTGGGATCCCGGGACTGCAGCAGAGGGGCTCGCGGGAGCTGCAGCTCCCTGCATGGCCTCAGACCAGGTGCTTCCTCAGGGATCCCTTTCCTGTCTGCAGGACGGGGACACCAGTGTCACCCCGCTCCTGGTGCAAGGGGACACTCACAGCTGGGGACAGCGAGCTGCTCTGCCTCGGGGGTGGCCAGTGGAGATGCTGGCCCACATTTACAGGGCTCCTCCATATGATTTGGGGTGTGGAAGGAGAAGCATTTCTGGAATATGCTTGTATTGATCTGAGATGTTTCCACTGGAGGCAAAGCAAGAAAGTGGAAATGGGCATTTCCCTGCATCCTCTCCCAGCACACTGGGAGGGGACGCGAGCCCCAGGCGGCCCGGAGCCATCACCGTCTAACACCTTGCTGGTAAACACGCTCCTGCCGCACAGGGCACCAGCTTGCTGCAGCTGATGACTAATGCATGTCATTCTCAAGAAGCTATCTTCAGGCAGATGAGTACAGCCTGATTCAGGTTTTAATTGTGTGGGATTTTAGCCGAGATGGCACTAATTCATTTTCTCTGCTGCTTCAGCAGTTCTCATGCTTTTCCTGCACTGGAAGTCACTTGAAACATGTTTCCTTAGTATAAGGGGTTAAAAACTGTTCTTGCTGGAAAAGCAACTTGCAGCCTGGGGATAACTTTTTGCCTGCAGCCAGGTACATGTGTACTGTTGTATGGAGCCTTGTATCTCCCTTCCTATCCCCCAAGACACAGCACCAGCTCCTTGAACAACAGCATCAACATGGTCTTGCAAAGCTCAAGCTTTGCCCAAGCTCAGCCCTGCCAGCCAAACCTTAGCTCTGAGGGACTTGGATGAGTTGCTACCCTAGCACCTCTGCTTCCCTTCCAGATCAGCTCTCCAGCTCCCAAAGCCTATTTTGTGAAGGACACTCCTTGCACAGGCTCCTCACAAGCCTTCAGCTCAGCTCATTACTCTCGGTTGGAGGGGCCAACACATACAGCACTGTTTCACCTCATCTCCCACTCCAGCAAAGAGCAATAGGCACAACAAAACCGCATGAGACCAACACACCAGGAGCCTTTGCGCTTACCCATACCTTTGGGGTTTGGGAATTTGGCCACCAAGCCATGCACTCACTTTAATTTCACACCCATGGTGGATTGATAGCTCATGAGACCAGATCAGGAGCTTGTCAGCCAAAAGAACAACCAAAATAAAACAAGAAATATCACACAGACCTCATTCCCTGCCAGCTCTGCCACCATGGTGTCTCCCTTTCCAGTCCTCCTGGTGCCCATAAGGGCAAAGCTGTTGCTGCCGGCCCTTTTTGCAGCCTGAGTTTTCCCCCAGCTGAAGCCCATCCAGCGCAGCTGGGTTCAGGTTTCATGCCCTGCAGCTGGAGCATCGAGATGGTCTATGAAGGGATGAGCTTTCCCAGCCATGGCCATCCCTGGCCCATCACCTTTCTCACAGGGCCCCAGGGTGAGGCTCTTTGCTGCCTAGGGAGTTTCTGCCAGCTCAACATTTTGATGCCCCCTTCCCAAAAGAAGAAGAAGAAAAAAGGCCCCCAAAACACGCAGTTTCCCTTCCTCCGGCAGGCAGGTGGTTGCTGCGTCAGCCCGACCGCTACCTCCCCGAGGTAGCTTCCTGCTGGGCAAGCAGCGCTATCCGCTGCCGGAGACTCGCTTCGGCATTATTCGGGTGTGGGTATTGGTTTGGGTGTCACGGTTATTACTATTATTTAATGATCTAAGGATATAACAGCAGCTCCTGTAGGCGGCACGATGGAGTCGTAAACCCTGGAGGTGTTTGGAAAAGCTGCCTGCGGCCCTTTCTCGGGAGCCGGGGAGCAGATACCCCCTTCCTCCCGCATCTCCCCGGAGTGGAATAAACCAAATCACTGCTGAGCTGCACGGAGTAAGTTACTGCAAGCGTATCAGTGGTGCAGGACAGAGCCGTAACTCACGCGGGCTCCGGCTGCTCCTGAGTTACGGCAGCTCTACGGCCCGTGGCAGGGCAGCTATACGTTACCCCTGGCATTCGGGGCTCTCCCCTTGGGCGCTGTTGTAAGCAGGGATCAATAACCCTGCTTCCTTTGGCAGCAACGCCAAGAAAAAACAGCCAGGAAAAAAAAAGCAAACAGGCTCACACAGGCTGAGCCCCAAAGCTTCCTCGATCTGCCTCAGAAAGGGAGGTTTTTCAGGGATGGACACTTGTTCTCCTCCTCCTCTTCCTCCTCTCCCGGGGGCTCCACTAGCTGTTGGCAGCGGGGGGCTCCGACCCACGTTCTCCACCTGGGGCAATTGCTGGGGGCTCTCCTGCAGCGAGGCGGGCGCAGTTCACCCCAGCAAGCAAAATTACAGCCCACGTCGGGGGGCTTGGAGGCAGCCATCCACCAAAACCATCCAAATAATCGGCATTTTTGAGGCGAAACATTCGTGTCCTGCTGCGGATACCTCTCTGCGCTTGCCCCATGAGTGCTGGAGCGAGGAATCGAGGCACAGAGAGGCTCAGGGCCAGATCAATAACAGCATTTAAGCAGCCACCTCCAAGCCCCCAGGGAATTCAGTATCTTAAATACATTTGGAGCTCTGGGTCAACGCGACCAAGCCAAGGTCACACCAGAAGCGTGTAACAAGGAAGGGAATTAAACGCAGGACTCTTTCCTGAGTCCTAGCCAGCGTCCTGAATTACGGCGCCGTCCCTCTCGCTACCCACACAAGCTAATTCGAAGCTGATTAAAGAGCGCTCGCGCCCAGCCTTGCGCCATCCTAAAGAAATCGATACGAAACCCCGTCTTTTGGTAAATCAGCACAACGGCACGCGCTGCCCGGCCGGGAGAGCAAAGCCCCGACGAACCGCGCTGCCGCTCTGCAGCGGGGACGGGATGCAGACGCGGCAGGCGGCGAGGCCGGGCCGGGGACCCCGCGAGCAGCATCCGGCGGGGCTCGGGCGCTGCTGCAAAGGAGCAAGTTGGGTGGGAAAGGAGAAATGTTCTTCTAGTTACTTTATTTCTCTACTTTGGGGCTGGTTTACAGCTACTATAAAAGTGGATAATAAATCAAGGCTGATGCTGTAAAATGCAGGAACAGCCATAGTCGGAGCCCAGAAGAGACTGACTCCCTCTACCAGCCCCAGAAATGCAGACAGAGCCGCGAGGTTTATCTTCCCCCCTCCCAGGTGCCTTTATAGCCACCTTGGGAAGGAAGTTATAGGGGTGAAGGGAGCCTGATGGAGTCCCCCATTATATGAACACGCCAGCAAGGCGTGCTGAGTAATGTGTCCGTTTTTAATGGCATGCACTTTGCATTGCAGAAATTTTATATTACGCTCTCTTCCTCTCCCTCTTGCTGTCCTCGCCCCCACCTCTCTCAGATTTACAGGCAGGAGATTGGTCCAGGGGGAAATAAACTTCCTAAAGAGCACAGTGTTAGCTGATAAAGAAAAGAAAAACCGGCAAAGAAAATGATGACAGTGCCTCCTGTGTTACGTGCTGCTTTACGGGTCGAATTGGTTTCTTTTACTGCCAGGCAAAAATGTAATTAAAAGGCTGCAGTGTCAGCCAGTTACAACTGAACTTGTTGCATTTGTTAGCAGACAGGATCATTAACACCTTTTGTGTCTAAGTCTTTTAACCTGCCTTGCACTGAACTCCTTGCAGACACCTACCCAAAGCAGCATGGATGTACCCAGCTGAACGGCAATACGTAGACGTCAGGGCACGGCCTTCCTTCCTGTTTTCTGGCCTGAAAAATTAACTGCAGGCTTTTATTGTGTTCTCCCAGGATCATGCAGTGATATAAAAGTTCCCTGAGTGGGGGACCGCACCCAGGACAGGGCCGGCGGGACGGTAGCAGGGGGAGCAGGGTGGCAGCGACGCTGCGCGTGGTGCGATTCCTGCTGCCCCTTGCGTGCGCGCGGATGCTACGTGCCTCAGAGCTGCTGCTCCAGAGCAGGCGGGGAGTGAGCCCGAGTGAGTGAGTGGTGTTTACTGGCATATCTGTATCTGTCAGCGTTTCCATGACAATGTGAGCCACCTTCTCTCCCCTTGTACGTGCACACGCACACACATGCACACGGTTGCTGCAAGCATGCACACATGCATTCACGCACAGGCCCTGCACACACGTGCACACACGCATCTGCAGGCACAGAGGCACATGCTTGCGTGCACACACGCGCACACGCACGCAGGTGCTCACACGCGCGCTCGTGCCCACGACCGACGTGCACGCACAGAGCCTCCTCTGCCCTCTCCGCCCGTCCCTCGCTGCCGTTCCCAGGGAAGGTTTTGCAGGCCTCCAGGCTCTGCAAATACGAGCAATACGGGCAGGCTGCTTTCAGCGTCTGCGCTGACGGCTGAACACTGAGCGGAATAAAACTGCAGAGGCGAAAGCCGCGGCCGCGAGATGTAGCTTTTATTTGTTTCCCTGTTGCTGGCTCGTTCGCGCGCACGCAGGCTCTGCGCGCTGCTGCTGGGATGAGCGCCGGGGCTGCGACCGCCCCAGGTCCCTGCCGAATGGCTCCTTACCAGCATTTCAAAAAAAAAAAAAAAAAAAAAAATTAATAATAATCCTCCTTTTTCACCAGCACAGGAGTTAATTACTCGGGTAGTTGTGTCTAACGGCCGCAGCCGTGGCCCCCGCTTCGCCGGGACAGAGCGGCTGCCCCTGGGGCCTGGAAGGAGGCGGGGAGCGAAACGGGAAGGTCTTGGCTCCCTCCCCGCGGCTGGGACGAGGGTGCCGGAGGGGGAGAGGAGACGAAGGGGCGTGGGACGGCCGCCTCGGCCCCCGGGCGCCCCGAGGCTCCTCGTTAATCATCGCTAGTGCTTCCCCAGCCTCCGTAATCCCATTAGCCTTCCCTTCCCGGCTCCCTCCACGGCCTCTTATCGGGGGCTTTGCAGCAGCCCGGCTCCGGGGTGCCGTCCCCCTGCGCCGCCCCTGCTCCCGGAGGGCCGCGAGGCGAGCGCGCGCCTTGCTTCCCCTTTTTATTTTTTTAATTGGAATCTCCACTGAATCCGCTAATTAAGTTCTTTGCCTGCAACTAATATCGTGCTGCTAATTCCTCCCCGGAATGATTCCTCCAGCAGCCGCAGAGGTTACATTCGCTGGCATCCTTCCACAGCTCCTTTATATATAAAAAAAGAAGAGCCCTTTTTCATCCTTTTTCATCACGGCGAATGACTCATCCGACAGCGAGCCTCGAGCTCGGCACCGCCGCTCCCCGGCCCCGCCGGCTCCGGCCCCGCGGCCCCCGCGCGCCCAGGGCTGCCCCGGGCGCAGGATTGTCCCTGAGGCCCCGGTGCCCCGTCCCGCCGCTGCCGCTCCACTCCCGGAGGCCTCCGGCTCCGGGCTATGATCTGATCCGAGAGGCTGCTTGCTCGCACGCAGCATGAAAATTCAAGAGCTCTTTGATATTTTTCCTCTCTCCCTGTTTCCTCTGCTTTCTATTTTTATAAATAATACCTGGTCTCGAACTGAGCAGAATACCAAGCATGCAATTAAATCCCTGGGTGCTCGCGGTGCCTTTGAGGAGCGCTTCGGAGCAGCTCTTCCCAGAGGCTGCGATGCCGCGGCGAAGCCCACGGCTGGCTCAGACCCTCGCGGAGGAGCAAGAGCCCTTACCGGGGCCTGACCCCGCGCCAGCGGCCCCCAGAGCCGGGCACGGCTCCATCGGCAGCGGCACCACCGGACCTCTGCTCCAGCTGCAAGCCGCATCCAGGCTCCCCCGGGAGCAGCGCTCAGCCCCCCTCCCGTTCCTTTGATCTCAGTCCCCATTAATGCAAACGGAGCTGGCGTGGGAACGATAGCTTCTCCTGCCTGGCTTAAGCACGGCATTGCTGGAAGGCAAAACTTGTTCGAGCGAGCGGAGCCGGACGGGGGAATAACGCGTGTTCCTCCGCGTGCGCGAACGGCGGAGGCACAGCCGGGGACCGGCTTCCGTACCGCACGCTGCGCATTTACTGTGCCTTGACATATCCGACGGCGCGAGTATCTACCGAGGACAGGCAGAGCGAGACCTTCCTCCCAGCTCTCGCCCCGGCCCTGGGGTGCTGGCGAGCCTCGGCTCTGCAGGCAGCGGGAGCTGCCCTAGAGCCACCCCGAGGCTGCTCGAGCACCGTCGGGGCGAGCGGGCCAGTGCCCCACGCAAGCGGGCAGGCACAAAATCCGATTTCACACCGCGCGGGCCGGAAACAGGGCCAGCTCCGAGCCCGGGCGTACACCGGTGACGCACGGGGGGCTGCAGCCCTGCAAACCGGGGGGGAGCCGGGGGGAATCGCGCCTGCTGCATCGCCGTCCGCTGGCACACGCTGGCGTGCAGGCAGCTCCGGAGGCGGGAGGGCTGCGGGGTTGCCATGACAATCAGGCATCCACAAACCCTCGCTCATCTCGCCGCAGCTTTGCTTTGGCTGGGCGAGAGTTGAGCCTTGCTTTTCGGCTGAGGGGTATCGGAGGGCTGCGGGCGCAAGCCGGAGGCTTTCACCGAAGAGAAGAGCTCACAAGTACCAACGCACCCAGATTCCCACAAAGTCTGGGCTGTTTTATTTACCGTTCACCTCCTTGGGGTGATACGGGCTCAAACGTCCCACAGACCGGCAGATTCAGTGCCGTGAGGCACACGCAATCCAGGTCCGAGCTTCCTTAATTAATCGCTTCGTCTCGGTGGCTGCGCAGGTTTGGAGCGGGCTTTGCCCGCAGGGCCCGAACGGAGGGCTGTCTGCTAGCAGTGCTTTCCAAAGCAACTTCCAAAATCCAGCAGAGCCAACTGGGTAATTCTCATTTACAGTATTTCGTGCCATCTTCCTCGCTCCTTTGCTAGAGCGCCGCACCGTCTCTGAGCCTCATCCAGCCGCAAGCCCCTTTGCCGAGGCGCAGCCCAGGCTCTCCCTCTGCAGCCAGCGGGGCATCCGGCCCGCCGAGGCCGAGCTTACGACACGTGCAGGAATCGAAACCGCCTGAACCGCTCCGGATGCCTCTCTACAAACCTTCCGTCACTCGGGCCGTGAAATACAAGGCGCCCGCGGGGTGACGTCTAGCGGCTCGTAGCTGGGAGCTTCTCTGCAGGGCGCAAAGCAGAACGAGTGTCGTTCAGGGAGATGAGCGAGAGCCGCGCTGCCACCGGCCTGTCTAGCTTCCCGTCAGCTTCCCAATTCCTCCCCCTTTATTTGAGGCATTTCAGTAATTGCTTCTAAATCTAATAACGGATTCTTTTTGATGCCTTCAGTGGCACTGTTATGGAAAATCCCATATAATGATGCTGCATATTTTATAGACCGTGTGTTTGCCAACATCCCTGAGTGCGCGCGCAGCTAAAGAAATACCTTTGATTGCAGGATCAAAAAAAAAAATCACAGGAAACGTAAGGACAATACCAAAAAAGAAAAACTCAAGGAAATCAGGGACCTGTGATTAAACTGATTTGATTTTGCCAATAGAGGTCAGTACGAAGTATTAAGGTTCAGAAACTGTACAAAGAAATCCCATTTTTCAAGGAACAGACGGGCTATTTTCAGGCACGAGAGGAAATTACGGGAGCGAGAGAGTAAGAGGTTGCCAGAGCCAAAAAGCTCAAGATGCTTTAGCAGGCGCTATTATACTTACAGATTGAAATACTGGGGATACAAACTCCAAGCTGGGGGAAGCCAGAGTGGAGCAAGAAGCCCCCGTAGTGCTCTGCTGATGAATCCTCCACCGTCTGTGCCATCTGCACAAGGAAGCAGGAACCGGGACCATCCCTGGCTAATTATGGGCATGAGCTGATGATGCTGAAAGAAGCTTAGACAAGACAGAGCTTTTCCCAGAGCCGGCGTCTCCCTTCCCCTTCCCACGTTTCGCAGAAAAGCTCCCGCACCGCGAACGCCCCCGCGGCTCCCGCCGAGGAAGGCAGGGGAAGTTCGGCATTTGGCTAAACGAGCGGAAGATGGGAACAAGCTCGGGAAAGCGCTCCTTGGGCAGGGGGAGGAAAGGTTTTCCAAGAAACGCTCCCCTATGCGGGGAGGACAATGACGAACGAGGTGAATTCGGAGGCTGCAGAGAAAATTGGCAGAGCACGGAAGATCTGCTGCCAGGTTTGGGGGAGCTTTAAATGGCATTTAATTAGCAGCATTCAGGTGGTCACAATAGTGTTGAGGCACCGTGGCAGCAGCGAGACAGGACTGCAGTCCCCAGCATTTGTTAATTAAAGCAACTCCTGACAGAGACTAACGACTTCTTAATGAATCTGTTGTCTAATGTCTTATTAAGTTTTGACTTTTCCCTTTCTATCCCCTTTGAGATCCTCTGCCCGATCTCCCCTGCTTTTTCCTGGGAGCACTGGTGTCAAAAGGAAGGGACGGCGGCATGGGGACTGCTCTCCGCCTTTCCGCGAAGGGGGAGATTCAGCGGAGCAGGAGGAAAGGCCTGGGCTCCCGATCTCCCTGAGGAGCAGGGAAACATCCGAACTAGGACAGAAGGACACCGGCTGAGAGGGGATGGAGTGTCTGCAGCCCTACCGCTCTCCGCGAGGTATTGCTGTAGGCAATGCGGCGGTTGCTCCGGTGCAAAAAGGCGAAGCATCATGGAAATGCTGGAGGAAAGTCTATACACGGCTGCTGGGCTTTTTGTGCCCTGTAATGCAGCAAGCACACATTATCTCCGCTTTCCCCATGCCTTCGGGAGCCCATCTGCCTTTCCTTCCTGAAAGCTACTGTTTCACTGATGGAGATAGCCAGGCGGAAAAACAACAGCAGAGAAAAGCCTCTCATCCCACCACCCCGCCAGGCTGACCTGGGATCTTGAACGAATCAGAGCACAGGCACCAAAGCCAAGAGAACCCATTAGCCCATCCCAAACAAAACACAGTATCCCCCCCCACCCCCGGAATGGGCAGCTGCCCCTTGGAGATGCGCTGCTGCGACCCCCCTCCTGCAAATGGCCGAGGAGGATTACAACATTTGGGGAGAATAGATGCTTTTAGTCACAGATGGCTTGAACACATGCACAGCCCCTGGAAAGGGGAGAAGGGGGAAAAAGGTGGCTCCAGGGTACCAGAGATCGATATTAGAGATCAGCCCCAGTTTCTGAAGATGAATCTGGATATTTGCAGGGTAGTCACAATTCAACCATCTCCTTCTACCAGTCCTGTGGACCAAGGGATAGGTAATTAAGCCCCTTATTCCTCTTAATCTGCTCCATAAAAGCATGCAAAGACATGGCCTGGCACAGGGGCAATGACACACATTTAAAAATAAATATATAAGCACATCCCAGAAGCGTATGTACAACTGCAGTCTCTAGAGCCCAAACAGGTTCGCGTGTGCACTGCTGAGATGCGCTTGGCTGCACGCGTGCAATCAAGTCTGCACCCACACATCCGTGTGTGCAGGCACAGGAACACACGTGCACAAGGACGCGCTGCGCCAAGAGGCGTGTGTGCAAAAACACCCATCGCCCCTGCAGTGTCACACCCTGGACACGATTCAATCCAGTGCAGCAGAATTTTTAGTTATGACATGCTGTACAAGTGTTGCCAAAGTGCAGAAAAGCGACTAAGCCCAGGTATCTGTCAACAGTCCAGCAGGTTCAATCCATCAGGCATTAGCCCTCGGCAGAGCTCCACAGACACTTGGCATTTAATTCTCCTTTGCAAAGCTCAAGGACGTGCGCATTTGGACATGCTCAGACACCCGCGCACAATTACACACTCATGCTCTTGCAGACGGGGACACTCTCACCTGTCAACACGTCATGTGGGAACAAAGTGAACCCGTCCCCGCGCTCCAGCTGCGCCTCGGCGTAACCGAGGCTCGAGCGACCCGCTCGCGCCGTGCTGGGCCTGCAGCACTGTGCCGACACGCATCGATTCACACGTTTTCCAGGTGGGCTGAGCACGTGGATTCAGACACCGCCTGGGTCGTGTCTGGATGCTCAGAGACACTCGCGGATTTGCACGCTCACTCGTGCACCCCACGGACCACTGCGGAGGGGTGCGCGGGTGCACGCGCTCCTGAGCGCGGGGACGGGCACATCCCCTCTCTCGCATGGCGTCACGCTTCCCTTCGAGCCAAACCCGGGCGCGCGCCAAAGCGGCCGCAGCGCGGAGCGGAGCACAACGGCCCGGGAAGGGCAACGTGTCCGTCCCTGCGGCCGCGCGGTGCAGGGAGCCTGGCACGGGAAAAAGGCATTAACTGGGGCTTTATCTCTCGGAGCCACCTTCTGCGTGCAGCCGAGCCACCGGCACTGCCAAGGGATTTAGCTCCAGCAGCCGGTGCTAATCTGGACGGCTGGATGGCAGCACAGGCCTCCGCTCTGCCCTGCCTTACACCTGGACCCGAGCAAACACCTCTTGCTCTGTCTTGCCAGCTCTGTTGCCCGTGCAGAGTGCGAAAGCTGCACAGGAGAAACACAAACGCCCTCCCCACGTCCTCCCACATCCCAGGCGATCGACCTTCCTTCCTCCAGCCGAGGCTGATTTTGCGGTAAGCGGCGTTATCTGCCTCCAAATCCAGCTTTTCTGCCTCTGCCCCAAGCAGCCAAGTCACATTTGGATGCAGGGCGCAGGGATTTAATGCAATTTCAATCACATTTCTCCCCTCCCTCCTCATCCCTTGTCCTTTCTCTGGTCTTTTCCATGTGCACAGGAGGGTGCCCTGTGCAGTGGCATTCCCAGCACTGCCACAGGCCCCCCCCGGAAAGCAGGAGTCAACCACAGATTTTATGACTGCTGGACTGGAGACACCTCAGGACAGTTAATTGAGCAGAATGTCACTCAACAGACTTCAAACTGGTGCGACTCTACGGCCAGCTGCTCTCCACGGGTGCCGCTATCCTAATGAAGGAGGAAATGTTTAGTGGAGTGGATTGACTGGAAGGAAAGGGTGTGGAAGGAGAGAAAATGCACAGACGGTATGAAACAAAGTGATGAGGTGGAAGAATAAGTGTTCTGAAGAAGGGGAGCATGCAAGGAGAGCAAGGGCTCCCGCTAGTCTAAGGCCCAGGAAATAGATACAAATATTTCCTGCTTTGTGGATTCTGATGAATCCCCTTGGATTCATCAGATCCTGATCCAGCTTCTGGCTCTACCGCTGTTTTCCTGATGCAACTTTGAGCAAGCAACTTTGAAACCAAGTATTTCACAGGATTTTCCCCCAAAACCAAGTCCAAAATGTAAGAAAAGTAACTGTGATCATTTGTTAGGTTAGGCATCACCCTATCTAAATAGATTCCCAAATGCCCCAGTCAGGAGCCCAAGTCCCACTGGTCACTAGTGAGACCTACACCGTTTGGAAAGGTACTCAGTGTTGACATCCGCAGGAGTAGCGGCACTCAGAATCCATTTGAATGCACAGAATTATAAAAATAGATTCAATTTCTACATCTATATTTAAAACTCTGCGTTCTCCTTGGAATGGTCTCAGGCTACAGCAATTAACTAATGATGATGATGATTAAGGATTGCTCTTGCTCTTTACATTTATAGCATCTCTCCCACTTCTTTCCCACATAATAATTCCTTTCCTTTGCGATACTAGCAGAGCATTCCCAGGAAACCAAGAAGTAAAAGGCAGCAAATGAGAAAGGTGACCCATTAAATGGATCAGAGGAACGAACAAACCTGACGCTTAGCAGTCCCTAGACTGGGGCGAGAACGTCAGTCCTGTCCAGGATTTCCCTCTAGCTCTCAGGTGAGCACGAGCGGTTCCAGCAAAAGAGCAAGCACGAAAGTGTCTCTAGCTACAAACGCAGCCCGAACAACGCAACAAGGGACCCAGCTCGTGGGGACACAGGCAGAGCCGGCGCGTGGGGGCTGGCTCTGGCCCACACTGGCTTCCCCGGATCTCTGTTCTGCTGTTGGCAGGAAGCACCGACTTACCGTGCAACGATGCGATTTCACCATGGAAAGGGTGGCATAAAGGCAAGAGGGGGAAAATAAAACAAATCACCAAACCAAAATAGATGGGAGGTAAAGAGGAGGACGGAATCTGGCCAGCTCTCCCAGGCGCGTTCCCGCGAGCCCGGCGGGAGGGCAGCCGCTGCCCCAGAGGGAAGCTGGAAAGCAGGCGAGCGGCCGGCACTTCGGAGACCTGCTGTCTGGCAGACCCCCGCGCTCCCCGTTGCATTCAGCACCACTTTAGCAGTGAGAAATATTGTCCGTCTTCCAGAGAGCAAAAACAAACAGAGCATGAACAAAATCAACTAAAATAATTACAGGTTACAACAAATCAATTGGAACTGTGTAAATAGCCTTCAGGCGGGCATAAAGACACAATGTTCTCTGCTTAACACGCTCGGCACTCACCCGCTTCCCCGGCCGCCGCGGCAGCAGCTGTGGCTCCGGTCTGGCGGCGCTCCGGTGATGGATGCTCCGTCCCGCACGCTCCGCGGCGAGGGCTCCCGGCTTCCCCGGCACAGCGAGTCCGGGCCTTTCCCGGCCCCTCGCATCAGCAGCGAACTGGAGCGGGGTCAGAGAGGCCAGACAGGCTCATCACATCGATCACCAGAGTCACACGGGCCGGAGGGCGTCAGCTCGGGGCACTCAGCTGCGGCACGGAGCTGCACGGAGACGGAGCATCGACTGCTCCCACGGCAGCCATCTGCTCGCGGCCGCCTCCCGAGCAGCGAAGCTCGGGGACCCGCGGTGCTCCCTGGCCCCCGGGGCAGCCAGGCTTGTGCCGCTAAAGCCGCGATAGATTTGTTGTCCAGATGCATCCACGCAAGCTGCACCGCGCTCGATGCCAGCGTGCGGGCCCAGCACAGCAGCCGAGGGACAGACGTCTTGTTGCAAAGTTTGCTCGTGGCGTTGAGATGAGCCACACAAGTTCATCCGCAAAACAAACACTGGGGCCTCACACTTCCAGAAGCCAAGATACTGGGTTCAGGTTTCATCATGAAGAAACTGGGGGAGGCTGGAGAGATCTGATGTTTGCTCCTATATAGTCCTGGGAAGATGAAAAGGAGCCCTGGGCACGGTCTTTGCCTAGCAGCCTGCAGGAGCCCGGGGCACTCGAAGGACGCATTCATAAGCTTCTCTTAGCAGAGACTGTCTTTAGGTATTCAGGCAGCTAATTCTTAGAGACACACTGCTTGAAATGAGAGGGCAAAATCATCATAGTATTGAAAATTTTATAGCTTGCAAGCCTCATTACAAAACATTTTGAGGAAACAAGACAGGAGCAATTTTCTAGGATGTCTTTTGCATCCAGAAACCCCAACGACTATCAGTGCCGTGCATCAGCTGCCAGCAGCATCCAGCTGCATCCTTCCCCAGCCTGCAGTTGTCCTGTGCATTTTGGCGGCACTGCTGTCCCAGCTGGGAAGGCAAGGAGCTTGAATGGGACCAAATATGTGCCTGAACATCCTGCAGCTGCCGTGGAAATCGATCTGACGAGGTTTCCAGTTGAACGCATGCTGCTATAGATCCATCTAGGCCAGGTTTCTGTGGCAGGAGCTCATAGAAAGCACGTACACGCTTGCTCTGAGGATCTGCTCTCCCTCTCAGAGTGATTGCTCTTTCCAGTAGTACGTTGCCATAGGTCATGCACAGCTTGGTCACTGCTAAACACTCTGGCAGATGTCCCTGATACAGATAGGACCTATTAAATCCATCTGCTGCTTTCCAGGTCCTGCCCCACGCGCTGCACGGGCCGGGCACGTGGCGGGGCAGGCCGTCCCTGCTTGACCTGCCTAGCCGGGGACAACGGGGTGGCTGCAGGTCCCCTGAGGGACCTTGGGAAAGGGATGGGTGGGGGGTGTCAGGGCACCTCAAGGGGCCTCACAGGTGGAATGGGGGGGGTGTCAGGCCATCCTGAAGGACCTGAGGGGTGGGATGGGGGAGTCAGGACACCCTAAAGGGCCTCATGGATGGGATGGGGAGGGTTATATTGCCCTAAGGGGCCTCAGGGACAGCCTGGTGGGGTCAGAGCACCCCAAAAGGCCTCAGGGATGGAATGGGGGGGGGGAGTCAGGGTGCTCTGAGATGTCTTAGGGACAAGCTGGGGGAATCAGGGCACCCCAAGAGGCGTCTTGGATGGGACAGGGGGCTCAGGGCACCCCAAGGGGCCTTTGGGACAGGCTGAGGGAGGGGAAGAAGGAGAGAAGAGGCCCTCCTGAGGAGCCACAGGAACGGGAGGGGACGGGGATCAGGCCATCCCTGAGGAAACCAGGGCCCGGAGCCAGGCCGGGGCTGGCCCCTGCTCTCGGGGCAGGGCAGCCCGCACGTGGGGCACGGGACCCACCACATCTCCTCTGCTGCCTGCTCTCAGGGCGGGGAGCTGCCTGGAGCCCAGCCTGCAGGAAGAGGCGCACAGGTGACCCAAAAGGCATTTCTCCTCTGCTGGGCCTCTAAGGAGCTTTCACAGCCCCGAGCGGCCCCACCTGGGGCCCTCACCCCACCCCAAGCTCCATTTAAGCTCCGCTGGGGCCCCCAGCCCAGCTCTGCCTGGTGGGGCCATGCTAGGGATAGGCCTGGCCCCATGTGCTGGGGGCCTGGTGGGGTCTGGCCCTGCTTCGTGCTCCTGGCTTGAGCTCGGCCACCGTGGACATGCCAGGCACCTGATGGCCACTTCCTGTGAGGCCCCGCGGCAGTGGGACACCGTCCACCCTGCGTCCTCCCAGCGGAGGCTCCTTCCTGCGGCTCGATCCCTGTGTGCCCGCTTAACGAGATGCTAATTAAATGCTGCGGTCAACTGGCAGCCAAGAGGATTAACAAGCACTTGTCCCACCACTGCCAAATAACCCCGCAGGTGAGATGTTGTCGTGGGGCTTCGGGATGCTCCGGCCGGCGAGCTGAGACACGGGGAGATGCTCCCGCCTTCGCAGCCCCGCGAGATGTTCCCCTCCGGACGCAACCCAGCAGCGTGAGACGCAGGAATTTCACGGCGTGTTATGCGGGAGCATGTAACTGCCATGGTCTCTTAGGTCTCTAAAATTGTGGATTTGTTAGGTTAAAACTAGAACTGAGCAAGAACCTTGCAGAAAATAATTTTCTGGACAAATCTTAGCTTGAAATTTGTTTGTTAGCGGCTTACAAGTTTCCTGGCTAGATTTTCTTTTAAAAATCAATGGTGGAAGTGCTTCTGCAACAGCTTCTCAAACTGTGGTTAATACACAAGCAGCAGACAGGGTATTTCCAGCATAAACTGCTTGGATGAGCCTTGAATCAGGTATTTCCCCTGTGATTCTGCTCCCCAGCTGGAGGATACTTTGATTTGGGCTCAAATGGCTATGATATTGAGGTCTGAACTTGCTTTCTGGAAATATTCTCCAAATACTGCTTTGAATTTGGCTGTTTCATCAAGTACATGTGCCAAGAAATTCATTAGTAAACTATTAATGGAAAAGAACACAAAGTCTGAGTGTCCATCAAAGAATGCTCAAAGGAGATATTTGACAGCTGATTGCTTTAATCAAAGTCAGAATATTGGAAATATAAGACGCTAAACACCTGTGTAATAGCTACTGTGGAGGGAAAAAGATTAAAAACAAGAAAAAGAACTAAATATGATGGTCTGCTTTCCCCTTGGTGCTGCAGTTCCTGGGAGACCCATGGTGCTGCTCTGGTCTGATGCAGCACTGATGCATGTGTTGTTCCTTCCTGTGTGTACTGTCAATGATGGAAAAGCCTCGGTGCTAGTTGAGGTGTCCAAGGCTGTTAGGACACGTGGCTGCAACCAGAGATCCTGGCTTACAGCTTCTGCAGAAGATCAAGGACCAGACATGCTGTGGTGATGCAGCAATCATCCCTGCCCCTGTGGTCAGGTAAGGATTCAAACTTTTTTAATGGGAAATAAAGGTACTTTGCCATTGCCTATGCAGAGGAGGGAGCAAATGTCTGAGGAGAAGCAGCTCCTCCCAGCAGGAACTTCACTGGTAAATAGGTGGCTGTGGCTGGCTGGATTTGGAATGGCATGTCAGCCCTGAGGTACCGCTGAAAGGGCTTAACCTAGGAAACCCTCCTGGAAGTAGGTGTTGACTGGCATGTTTTAGTGCCATCAGGCCTGTCTTTGAAATAACCTGGCAAGAAAAATGAAGCAATGAGCAGATTACCATCCTGAAAACAGCTGGTAAAGCAATGCCACATGGGCAGTCCATCAGTACAGTTGGGTTCTGTTGCATTTCATTGTGTTGGAGGTAGTTCTGGTTTCTTTAGCTCTGCAATCATTTGGTTAGAGCTGATTGTGTGGGATGTCCTCAGTTGAAAGGGAAAGGGCTATACAATCAGCTCCAGCTGAAAAATGGCACAGGAAAAACTCCTCAACACCTGGTGACACAGGAGAACATTTGAGTGGTACTGCCTTCCTAGAGGAAATGATGCAGAGTATCACTGAGGAAGCTGTAAATAATATTCCATGCTTGAATTGCTTTTCAATGCAAGATGTCAGCTCTGTTGTCTCTGAGTTCATGCTATATAAATATTTATGGCCCCTAATGCAGAGGTTTGTCACATGTACTGAGGTGAAGCTAAGGTGATGCTGTCTATAGGTGACACACTGCACCAAAGAAAACTGGCAAATGTCATGCCCGGCTCCTGGGGAACGTGCATTAACAACACTTTGTGTAGTTAGAGGACTAGAAAACTTGGTGTAGAAGAGTTACTTTCTCCCTGCCATGATGATAAAAGTAAGGGAAGGGAAGCTCAGAAAATTAGTTTTGTCTTTCTGATGGCTGTACACCAGGGCACAGTGCATTGGGTTGGTGGTAGCAGAGGGAGTGGAAAGGCTGTGTGGAGCCATTCCCATCTGAGCCCTTAGTGGTACTTGCAGAGATGGGGCTGCTGCACCGTCTCTGTGCGGAGGTGTTGACAGAGGAAGAAAAGCAAGGAAGGAGTCACCCCTACTCACAGCAGCTCTTGTTGTATTAGCAGTTGCAAGCATCTGACTCATCACTTAGGGTGACCTAGACCCTGACACCCTTGACGGAAAGTACCCAGCTGCAGGTGCCTGCTGATTCTCCGAAGGGGTCAAAGCCCCGGTAGCATGCAGACATGTGGGTAATGGAGGGTGGCACCATGGTGGGCCTTCTGCATGCCATGTGCTGGAGCGCGGCCCCCCTCTCGTGCGCCATTGGTAACCTGTTAATGATGTGCCTGTGCCTACTCCTCAGCCGCCTTTTTTCCTCCTCTATTGTTCTGCGTATTTCAGCTACTGGAGCCTCTCTGATAATATCACCCACTGTTCTCCTCACCTGCTGCCGCTCCTCTGAGTCATTCTGCTATCTGACAGGGTAGGCACAAAGGTGTCTCATATCAGATGCAGCTCAGCCAATATCTGGCTGTTTTGGTTAGTTTTGCATCTTCTATTCATCTTCAGAGAAGTTAAGGGGCTGGGGGAAGGGAGGAAACCTAATAGGATTAATCCTCTGAATTCATTATGCAAAACTTGGCACCCTGCCAGTCTTTCTCTTGAACAAATGGTCAATGCTTTTTTTAATAGCATTAAGCAAAATTACAAATCACAACGTTGGTTAATCAATCTCAATAGGTTTCTCTGCATGAATTTTTTTTAACTGTCTCCTGGAAAAGACTGTAGCAGCTGATGTTTTCCTTCTCCCTCTCTTCTTCCCCCCTCTCCCCAGTTCTTGGCATTAGCAGTAATTGCTAGGGAGATGCTGGTTATTTTTCTCTTCTGAACTCCTGGCCTGGATGGACAGAGGCCTGCATGCAAAGCAAAACGACGTAAATGAAAGGGCATGAGGAAGCACTGGGTGGGGGAGGACTGGCAATGGCTATGCTGGACCACAGGGAAGGGGGACACTGGATGGAGCATGACACAGACTCTAGTCTCCATTCCAACCACAGGCTTGGAGGAAAGAGCTGCTCTGATGACCAGGGCCACTAGGATGGAGACAGCCTCCCCAGGGATGTGGAGTCCGTTCTTCCTGTCCTACATAGGGTTTCCCCCTAAAAGTCCCTAGAGATTTACAGCAGACTGTTTAAGAGACAGAACTTGGCTTCCTGCTACCTGTCACTGTGTATCATAGAACCAGTCATATCACCCGAGACAGGTAGCAATGTGCTTTCTGCAGCTAACTGAGCCCAGAACTGGAGGCTGGGGCTGCCTGGAGAAGGTGTGCTGGGGAAGGAGGTCCGTGAGCCCGGCAGCAGGGCTGCCGCACGCTCGCACTGACAGTCAAGGTCGCAGTGAACCAGCAGAGCTCCCGCTCAAGTAAATATAAAGCTATTTAAGAGATCTAGAAGATGCCTTCCCTGAATGGACAAGATCCTTCCCTCTGGCCATTGTGTGCGATACGGATACCCTTGGAGCTGCGCTCAGGCACCGCTGCGTTAGATGCTGTACAAACAGCCCGTTACAGCAGCTGTACTGCAGGCATGAATGCAGACAAATACCTTCTTGTTATGCTAGGCAACGGCTTGGAGCCAAAGCAAGGCATGCTTTAGTTATGTTTTTGTTTCACTATTGCTTTCTTACATGAACATATGTATATATGTATTAATAGACAGTCATGGTTTGCATACAGCATATGGATATATAGCAAAAATGTGAACACATGACTGTATGTACCTGCATTGTATGTATAGCTGTGCCACATACCACTGGGCTGATACAAATCTGTTTGACATTGCTGTGTTTGATGCATTTACCTACCGGCAGATTTGTGGTGTGTCCATCAGGGGAGTGAACTTGCTGTTTACCAGCCAGTCAGACTTTGGACTAGGTGCTGCTGGATGTATGGTAAGCAGCAAGTGCCTGCGTCTGGGTGGTGTAGGGCTTCACAGAGCACGTTGTCTTGCTGGGATTGAATGCAGTCTGATGCCTGTAGTAGCTGCCCTTTCTGCAGGCTACATGTAAAGGGGTGGGTAAGCTCCATTTGGAATAAAGTAGCTGAAGTGATGGAAGGACCAGCCCAAGCTGGCTGGGAAGAGATGTACAAGCAGTAAGGTTTCTGGGGCTGGGTGGAGCAGTCTGTGTGGGTGAGCACAGGGAACCAGAAATACCACAGAAGCAGGCAATGAAGAGGCAAGAAACCCAAAACAGCAAAGGAGGCCCTTCTCACACAGCCCCCAAGAAAGCTTTCCAGGGTGAGTGTTGGCTGGAATAGGAGAATTAGGAAATCTGTCTCATAGTGGTTGCTTCCCGCAGTCCTGGAAGAAGCACTCTGGTAATAAGCAGGCTTAGGAAATGCCCACTTACCACCTACTTCACATCCTCATGAGCACAACCAAAACATGCCTCTTAAGTCCAAAGTACTAATTATGTTTAAGGTCACTCCTGGCATATTTATGGTTTTTCTCTGGCTAAAGTAGGAGTGTTCACATCAATATACATACATGAGTGTACTGAGCTGGGATATAACTATTCACAAGCCTGTTTTTCTAAGATATTGGTGACACTTTTATTATACACCAAGAGGAAATTATCTCAGTGATATAAGCAGTGTGAGAATGGAGAGCGCAAGTCAACCCACCCAGGTTAGATGCCTATTTTGGGATGAGACAAACCCCCTCATCTTTTTTTTTTTTTTTTCTCCTTCCACTGACTATGGAGAAGCTCCAACTTGAAGGGCTGACTCTCAGCTAGATCAGAGGAACCCACCAGCAGAGTCAAAGAGGATGCGCCAGTGGCTTGGAGGACTTGCAGATGACTAATGGACTTGCTTGCGGTTGGTCTGGTATGTGGATATCTGAAGCCTGGCATATCCCGGGGAACACAGTGGATGTGCGCGTTGGAAGCCTGGTGCATGACTGCAAGGGTACAGCCAACTGCAAAGCAACTGGCAGGCAGAGTGAATTCCATTAAAGAGAGCGAGAAGAGAAATCTAGCGCTGAGCTTCCCTTGGTGCACCAGCCTCCTCCTCACCTAATCTAAAATTAACTTCACTGTTCAGCTGCATTTAAGCAAAACCAGTTGCCATGGCCACGCCAGGGGCTCCTACATATAGCAAACGAGGTAATCAGTTAAAATGAATAGCCACAGAGCTGATGCTTGCTGTAGGTTACATGTGAAGTTCATTCACTTGTTAAACCTAATGGACTGTACTGCCTATGAATTGGAAATGTAAATTCTCTCTCTTTCGGTGGCTGGAGTTTGAATCAGGCTGAAAAAGCTGGAGGAAAATGTCAAATTAAAAGAGCTAGTGCTGTGGATAATGTGAGCCCATAACGGATCAGAGGGGATTTCTGTGTGGGTTCAAGCCTTAGGTTTGCTGGAAGGCACACAGCAGAAAGCTGAGCCCCCCTTGCTGCTTCTGAGAGGGACACTGGTATTTATAGCACCTTATTAATGCTTGCTTTGCTGGTGCTTGTTAGCTCTGCTATCCTGTTCTGAGTAAAATAAGCTGTTCGGTCCTGCTGGTGGTTCACAAGGCTTTAGAAGATGTAGGAAAAGAGCTCTGTTTCTATGGCATAGCCTGTAAACACTCAAAAACCTCAAGGCACAATGCAATGTGAGACACCAGCCATACGCAGGCACCTTTCCGTTCATCACCACAATGTGCTCAAATGCTTCCCAGGACTCCTGAGAGCTTGAGATAGGGTCTGAGGAACGAGCAGAGCTGCTTGCGAACAGCAAGGTGCTGAGCAAGTGAAAAGACTGCCAGCAAAGTAGGTGGACTGTTGCTATTTTAATAAGCCCATTGCTATAGGAAAAATCAGTCCTCAGGAATGGTCCAGACCTCCATTTTGTGCCTTGTACAAAATTTGGTAAGTGTCCTGCTCCAGAAGCTGCGAGCCAGGCCCTGCCTCGGGAAGGACACGGGGAGCAGAGTGCTGTCTGCCAGCCCCTTGCCCTGCTTTCTGCAGCCTCCACGCAGCCGTTAGAGCTTCATGCGGACCTGTCTTGATCTTTGTGCAATCTCAGAGCTTCGGAGAGCTTCACACTAGACTCTCAATACATATGTTCGTATTTCATATCTTGCCATCGCTAGGATTCCCTCGGAGGAAGCTTCAAACCTAGCGGTAGGCAGAACAGCCTTTCCTTGTTCATGCCGTGTCTGCACTGAAGTACGGAGGAGGTTGATTTATTTCCTGCTGCTCTACCCCTCACTCACATATCCCTTCCCGCCTACTGGAGATGAAGGGCTTATAGCACTGGAGAAAAGATGCTCCAAATACCAGACTAGCTTTTAGGAGGTCTGGATTCAAATCTTTTGCTCTGCTACATATTTTCTGTGCAGTGAATTCATGTTTTGCAGTGCCCATTCTAATCTTAAAATTCACATGTCCGTATCCATTGTCAATATGTTGCATTTCCAGTGTTAGTGTTGTACTTATTAAGTTAATCTTTCTCACTAATTCAGCTCCAACCAAACCTACAAAACAAAAGGGACATTTTGTCTACTTAGGACCTGTGACAATTAGAAAATTTTATTCTCCTGCTAATCTGGGACTTTTAATGGACATATGATACATCATTATCCTTTTTTTATCTTGAATCATAACTGTAAAAGGCACAGTAGTGGTTTTGTGCAGAGTGTCCATATCTGTGTCCATATGGATAATTACAGACCCATATGAACATTATAGACTAGTTCATCACCTGGCATAAATCAGAGCATCCCCGTTCTCTGTAACATACTTATGCTGATTTACATCAAGCCAAATTCCAGTTCTAAATAAGCTTATGACATTGAGTAATAGGCCTCATTGCAAATCTAGGAGAAATTAGCTTTGTTGTGACATATGGCACAACCTTCAGGTCCTAATTGTGCTGGCTCATGCATTCATAATACCACCAATTATTTATATGATGAAGTAAGATAGCATGTTTATCAGTAATTTTCCTTCACTGACAGTTTATGATCAGCCAAGTAGCACCCATTGGAATACTCCAGGCAATTAGACACTCTTATGTGCATGGTGTCATCAGATTGTCGCATAATAAACAAAAAGAAAGAATTTTATGCGTTCAAAGGGGGCCCTGCTAGAGCTGCTAGGTCAAAAATACATCCTGCATGTTGTGACCATAATTGCAGGAGCTTGTGTAATTTGTCATTGCTGTGCCTTTGTCTGAACCATTCTTGCACACAGACAGGAAAGTACATTAACTACAGCCACAAAAGTCTGCTGCCTGAAAGTCTCCGATCTGTCTTGCGGTCTACAGGTTGAGGATTTGCTGCAGCAGCCAAAGCCATGGATCAGTGGAGCTCTGTATCTCCCTGCTGTACGAATGAATCAGTTGGCGCGTGGTGCGCAGGCACTACCTCCTGCCCTCTCCCTTTCCCTCTGAAGAAAGCTTCGTAGCCAGCACTGCAGGGTCAACACCATTCTGCTCTGCACCAGTGAAGATGCTCTGTGGTCCCTCAGCTTGCAGATGTGCCAGCAGGCCCACCACACTCAATATGTAAAATCCAGTCGCTCTTCCCTTGTGTAGTAGGTCTGACTGTTCAGGCAGCTGTGCCAGGGGCCTCAAGGCTCTCTTGGGTGTCTCAGAGTTGGGTAATTGCCTTTGATGTAGTTGAGGGACTCACCTAGGTGCCTCCTAAGGAGTTTAAAGGGGTATTATTTATAGACTTCCCTGACTGTTATAATTTGTGGAGAAGAAAGCATTGCTGACTGTCACTATTTCTTCCACTGAATCATATACATTCATCTGTCAGCATAAATATATATCTCCAAATTCTGGTGAACTTGCTAACTCTCCCCCATGAGGGCGTCCATGCTCACCTCTCTGCTACCTAGGCAGAACGAGTGCAATGAAAAACAAACCGGCGTTATCTTAGTGTACTCAGGGTCCCTGCTTATCTCCTCTGTTCCTTGTAATTTCTCTGGTGAGGTGTCAGCGCGCTCTCGCTAGTGCTGATCAGCTGTTTCTGACTGCCCCAGCATATTGATCAGATAACACGGGCTGATAGGAGGAGGCAAGGTGGGAAATGAGCAGGCATGGGACCTGGGAAGATGTTATAATTCTGAGGCAAGGAGAAGGCAAAGTACGCCACGTAGGTGTACTTTGGGTGCAGTCTGTATGTGCCCTCAGGTCCCTTGGTGACAAAGTGCTCTGTAATTACGTGCTGTTAACTCCATGGGAAAGCACCGCTTTGGTGGGGGGAGAGCTGCTCAAGGACGAAACTGAGCTCGGCTCTGCCAACAGCTGTCCGTTAGTTAGATAAGTCACTTCTGCTGTCTTTGTTTTGACACTCACCTTTCTTTAGTCCTTCTCATTTCAAGGACGAGGCTCTGAGTCAAGGACATCTCTCCTTCCTGCCCAATACTATTGCCTTTCCAACCTTGGCATGTGGAGTGTGGGAAATCTTCAAGCCTGCTACTAAGAGTTACGTTGCATCTTTAGTAGAACAAGTAGTTCAACTAAATATCACAGGAGAAAAGGGATTGGGAAAAGGGGAACCCGTTTAACTCCATTTGGGCTGCCAGTCTAGCTGATAGCAACTGGTGCTCACCAGAATAATCCAAGATCTGCTGCACTTCGCTCCATTCATCTTAAACAGCCGGTTGCCCTTACGGTGCACTAGCAAGGGGAGAGGTGCTGGCCAATCTACTGTCAAGACAACAGGGCCCATTTCATGACACTTTGTGCATTTATGTGGGAGGCAAAATGCACCAAAAATACCTCTTCAGCCCTCACTTCAGCAAATTTCCCCTTGCAGAGTTTTCTTCAGTAAGTGGAAGTGAAGGCAGTAAAATGATAGCCATATCCAGCTGTATCGCGCATCCTTGCTTGGACTGCTGCTAGGAGGCAGGTACGCTCACAGAATAAAGCTCTCCTTAACTGTGTTTAAACAGTATAGTGACACTGTGGATTGTAAAATACAAATGCTTTGCACAGAGGAGTTTAATGGTCAGCTTCTGTTCAGCCTAACACTTAGGGGACAAGACACACTTCCTTGCATTAGTGAATTATACATTTGAATTTTGAGGGAAATATAGCGAAAGTAACACTTTCAGATCCCCACTTTAATGTAAATCATTGGGATCCAGAATACAAGGAAGGAAGAAAAGTTTTATTTCCGCCTCCGACTCTCCCTGGGGACACGGGTGAGTCAGTTCACCAGGGATTTTCCAAAGAAGGTCCATACAGTGCTGGGCATGTGTCTGACAGGAGCTCTGTTTGTCTGGCTGACTCAACCCCTGCAAGCGTCGGGAGCCCTCCTCTTCCTCGTTCCCACCACCGCTACCAAGAGCTGTGGGGAGTCGCTGCCTCCTTTGAGGAATTTCAGCTCCAATCTGTTCCCACACAAGTTTTCTGTGAAAATTAATTAATGCCTGTGAGGCACTTTGGAGGTTGGATAAAGCTTTCAGCATTCATATTTATTCTTTCTGAGTAGGACTGCATCCAAACCGAGCTCCCCGTCAATGAAGCGTGCTCGCCGGCAGGCGGCTGGCCCCTCCTGAGAGCTCTGCTCAGGTTGCCTTCCGCGAGGATGGCAACTGCTTGCAGAGCACCCATCCATTTCCGTGCCAGCACCTACTAGTAAAAATTGAGTATTTAATAACTTTGCTCTTCTGAGGTACGTATTCCGGTCGCAGAACTGGGTCGGGCAGTTCGGATAGAGGCGGGGCTGGGTCGGCCTGCTGAAACGCTCAGAAGCTGGTGCACTAGCTCCAGCTGAGAAGTGTCTTCAGCCTTCTGAACGCGCCAGGCCAACGGGAGGTTAAACCAGCTACGCGGGCAGCAGCCTGCCTCCGACGAGAGCCGTCTTCCTCTGCGGTCTCTGTCGTGCCAGGAGCACCCGACGCCGGAGCTAATTAGGCTTTCTCAGGAGGCTCTTGGTTACGATGCTAAGCCGGGCCCCCGATTTGGGGTGCCGGTTTCACCCGCGCCGGCTCCGAGCAGCGCCGGGTTCTGCAGTTCTGTTCGGCCAAAAGGTTGGGACGTTGAAACACGACAGATCGCTCGGGGATCAGCATTGCTCTTGTGAGAGTGACTTTGTGCCCGCGGTCTCAGGCTGCTTATTTGACCTTTCAGTAGCTCAGATCCTGCAGGGTCTCACGGCTGGAGATCACGTCTCCGACTAGCCCGTGCAGGGCGTTTGCTGGGCCTTTGAACTGACACAGCCTTTTCCCCCCATGCTGGCAACTGGAGAAGCGCTGCTTTTAGCTATCCATGAATCAACAAGGAAAAATTCGTCTTTCCTGTTTCTCTAGTGAGTTCTCCTTTTGCACAACACCTGCAAAATCGCGCCAGGCCAAGCTGCCGAACGCAGCTTCGTTGCCGGTGTCTCGCCGTCGGGCCCCACGCCTGCTCTCGTGGCTGCTTGCACACGCCGGCTAGCCTGGCCTTCGTCGGCATCCTCCTGCAGACACCTCAGTCATGCTGCAAGTATTTGCTGTTCAGGACCATATTTCTCATGTGTTTTTATAACACAATCAGTTTGTATATATGTATATTTCATATATATATATATTATATATATATATTGTTTTTTTCTTCCTATGAAAACTCATTGCAAAGTTCTCAGGCGCCCGTGCTGGCGGAGCCTGGGAGCGCAGGCTGAGTCGTTCCAGGGAGGCTCGAGCCGCATCCCGGGACTCGTCCGCGAGCAGTAATGAAGAGCCGTCGGCGGCAGCGGCGTGGGAAGGCAGCGCAGCAGGAGCTGGGCTCGCCTCTCGCCGGGCTCCTCCGCTGATCGGCAGGGCTGGGCACCAGGAGGAATTTTAATTAAAGAAAAGATTTACTGAAAGGGGGATCTGGGAGGGATGAACGGAAGCTGTTGTTATTGCTACACGAGGGGCCTGTTTTTCTGCACGGGATAGATAACATTTAAACCACATCAGCATCAGGTTTAGCCAAGTGGGACTGCCAATAGAGAGCACCAAGCCTTAATGGCGCACGCGAACGGTGAGCTGCTCAGAGGATGTCTGTCTGTAGCTCCGTTCTCCTAAACTCTCCCAAGTGTCTGCGCTGGTGCTGCTGACCACCCGCTCGCTGGGCTTGCGGCCCGTGAGCGGCGATGGGACCCCGCTCTTCCGCACGGCTCCGTAAAGCTGTTGTAGCCGGCAGCGCGAACGGAGGGAGGCTCAGTCCCGCGGCGGAAACCTGGAGAACCTGCGTTCGGCCCCTTGCTTTGCCTCCGCAGATGGTGGGACCCAGGGCTGTTTCGTCTCCGCGCCGGACGCCAGCGACCGGGGTGCCTGATGGTGCAACCTGATAGATCCAGGTACTGGCACTGTCCTGGAAATGGGCTGGGCTTAGATGCAATTCATATATTAATTTCAGTTTAGCCTGAAAACTTGAGTTAAGAGCAGTGGGTTAGCTCCAGGCGACGCTAAGAGAAAATAGCAAGAAGCTCCAGAAACTGCGGTCGCCCCTGCTGCTTCCTCGGTGGCTTTGCGGCTCTGAGCATGAGGCTCCTCGTACCGAGCCGGTCGTCTTTTCCCTTGCTCGCCGAGACATGCAGGGCTGACCTCCGTGTTTTAAAATGTCACCGTGTTTAGGTCAGGCAGGGGTTCCTTGTAATTAAAGGGGTGTCTGCAAACCGGCTGCCTGCGGGCACGGAGAGCAGATCTCCTAAATCCAAACTCAGCTTGCCACTGCCTTTAAACCCCATCAAATGCTGCCTATTGGGGGACATTTAAGGAAATCTTTTAGTCAATATTGCCTTGAGAAATTCACTAGCTAGCCTTAATGCCGTATCCGCAGCGTGTGGTACAGGCCGGCACAGACCGGGAGGCAGAGAGAAAAATCCTCCTGCTCTTTCATCTCCCGGGCGGGGAGGATGAAAACCCAACCTGTGCTGCCGGGTGGAAAAGCAAATGTCTCCTCCCCGGGTGACCGAAGTAAGACTCGGCGCGAGTGCTGCTGTTCTCACCGGGGTGCCCGGCTTTCCTCGCGGGGAGAGCGGGAGCGGGGCGCCCGCGGGGCCGCGCGTAGCTCTCACGGGGAAGGAGGGAGCGAAGGGATTTGTCTGCCACTTGCTCCTCGTGATAGATATTCCCCCGGAGGGCTGCGTCAGAGCCCCAGGTGGGGATCTGTTCTTCGGCTGTTGATATGCAGAGCCATGCTGTGCATAAATACGGGAGAACAAGTCAGCTTCTATTTTTATATGGACCTTTTGTCTGTCGCTCTTTCTCAACTGTCTTGGTCTTTTGCATCCTCTTTTTCTTTGCCCTCCCTCCCCCTTTGGTCTATCTCTTCTCCTTTCTGTGTCTGTCTCTTCTCCTTCGTTTTTCTTCGCTTCGCGGCATCACGCTGATAATTCTACTAATTAGTTCACGTTTGTGCATACAGCAAATAAATACCATGTGATATGAGCGCTAAATATTATACATTAAATTGCCATTTAAATCTTACAGACACAAGAAGCTGCATATACGAATACGCACGAGGGAGCGCGTGCGAGGTTTGTGAAGGTATGCACCGGTGCCGGCTCCGCGATCGCCGGAGAAGGGGCTTTTGCCGTGTCTGTGGGCCCCGCGGGGCCCGCGCAGTCCGCGTGCCGGCTGGCAGCGCGCTGGGCGGTAAAGTGGATATACTGCACGCGGGAGCCTGTACGCCGCGTGCGCCTCGTAACTGCTGTTGGGTACAAGCTCAAAGCTCCCGTGTGCCTGAGCACCGTCCCAGCGTGGACCTGTATGTGCATATGTGTGTGTATATGTACGTATGCACGTGTATATACAAATATATATATGTGAGATCACTCACAGACAGGTATATCCAGAGAGATGTGGGGTGTGTAAGGGTAAGTGGTTGCTACGTTCAGGTCCAGAAACGCAGCGTAAGGTTCAATGTGAGCATTTCCACAATTCGATCAAAGTACATAGGTCAGATGTATTTATTTAGGAAGAGACGGTTCTTTAAATGCCAGGGCTTGTTTCGTTATTCAGGGTAAGGATTCGCCCTTAATCCTCATCCAAAAACTGTCTCAGAAATCATTCCGTGTATGGGACTGAGTATGAAATAAACTGGGTTGTTATAAATAATGAGACATTTAGTTATGTATGTATGTTCTGTACAACTTGCTCAGCGTCTCTGCCGCTGACGGGGGAATAAAGTACTCTCTCCTGCACGAATGCTAATTGCGGCCAGCCAGGCCGTTCCCAACGAGCTCTCCAGCTCCTTGCGCCCGGCTAACGAGGGCGTGAATTAATGCCGCGCGCCGGAGCAGCCCTGGGGAGCGCGGGGCGGTACTAGAGGTCGGGCCGGCTCGCACCCCGGCGCGGGGCGGCAGCAGCTCCACCAGCCTCCGCGCGGCACCGACTGGCCCCGCTCGGCCGCAGCCTCCGGCCCTTCCCAAGGGCTCCTTCCTTCTCCCTGCTGCTGCGTGCGAATTCGCTCGCCGCGAGCTGCCGTCGAGCGCGGGTGCCGGGAGGTGGGCATTTCTCCGTGCCACCAGCAAGCTGCGCTTGCATCCCGGGCCATCCTAACCCCAATTATTTCTCTAACTGTGGAAACCCAATTAGTTGCCTAGCTGCTGGGGTTAGAAGAAGAGGCAGTTAGGATGATAAAATTTTCATTACCGTGTCCCCCAGGCTCAGCCGTGTTACTTTCTTCCATCATGTCTCGCCGTGAGAACCCATCACCCAGCTAAATGCGGGGCCTGATCGTCCCAAACGGTCCCTGCAGGATCAGGGCTGATCAACACTCGGTGAACTGGAAGGCACGTTTGGGATAATTTTCTCAGCGGATCCAGTGCTTCCATCCATCCATAAACATCCTGTGTCTCTACAGTACTTTCTCAGCTGAAGGCTGCAGAAAGCAGAAGTCTCTGCTTCCCTTACCACAGAGCTTCACGCCGGTTCCTCCTCCGCTGAGCACCGCAGGCTTCCCCGCCGCTGAGCGTCCCGGGGTGGGAGGGCAGGGCTGTTGGGATGCAGCCCGTGCCCTCCCCGCCCCAGCCGCCCGGCACGCGGCTCCCGCTGAAGGCAGCGAAGATGCACGGGCAACGGAGAGCTGGACGTTGAACAGTTGCTGCTGATCTGCACTTTCGGTGCTGGACAAAAGCCTGGAAACGTCCTCTTAAATCATCTCCCCGCGCCCGAACAGTCCTATATCATCGAAGGCGCTGAATTCCTCAGGGCTCCTTGTCTTTGGCTGGTGCAAACTGGCATGAGCATACTGGAGACAAAGTGGCGGTGGTGAGGATCCGGCCTGCCGTTTCCATGAACATGTCTCATCCCTGGGTTACATGCAGAGAACAAACGCAAAGAGGAAAATTCAGCAAAGTGAATTAATTTGGAAACTCAACTAAAGGAGGTTATTTACATTCACCAACCTGCTGTCTAGCTACCCACTGTCCTGATCAAAAATAAGCACTGAGCTGCCTCTCAGGGAGTGTGTTCAAGAAAAGATCACATCTGTCCCCTACATTTCTTCTTCATCTCTCACCAGACTCCTCCAGATGGCTTCCCCTGAGGAAGGGGGGAGCCCATCTTTGCAGTTAAGAATGAGGAGAGCAGATGACTTTGCAGCACCACTGGACGCTGTTAGAGCTTCCTCGCTCCTGCCAAGCGAGCCCTGAAGCTGAACTCGGCACAGCGCGTGCCCCCTGTTCCAGGAGGCTTCCCAGAGGTCAGTGACATGGCCACACATCCATAATAATCCCAGGCAGAAGGGAGCAAGGGAGAAGGGAAGGCGACATGCAGTGTTTCCAGCCGAGGTTTAGCAGGGCAGGAGAAGCGGCTGGGGCTGCAGGAGTGCCGTTAGCGATGCGCGGGGGCCGCAGGAGAGGTGACTTCTGCGTCGTCTAGTGCAGAGCGGAGAACAAAGCAGAGCCCGGAGGAAGAGCTGGGACAGGTCAAACGTGCAAAATCCATGGGAGACTGAGGGCTCTGGGGACTTGGGCTTTTTCCTTCACGTGCACTTCTTTCATCAAGAAATCAAAAACTGGAAAAGCCAGACACTGACTCCCGAAAAATGGAACATTTCAGCTGAAAATTCAAACTTACATATATATATATATATTTTCCTGATGAAAACCAGGCTTTTTTTCCTAAGGTAGGCAGACAAATTCCCTGAAAATTTTCACTGAGTAGAAAGTCAAGATGAAAAATTTTAGATGAGACTTATGGGAAAGTTCCCAGGGAGGCTTCAAAGCAATCAAGGCAACCTAAAGTTGAATCCAGCCAGAGCTGGTGGAGAAAACTGAATCCTAACATAAGTGATGTGCCCAGATTTTCTGCCTACGTGGGGGCGTGCGTAGAAGGGAAGTTTACAGAAGTAAAGGACGATGTCTTCCCAGCTCTCCGTCCCATCAGTGCAGTTGACTGACAGGAGCTGTGCTGCGTCCAGCTATAATTAGACTTTTCCTCTAGCTTAGTATCACTAGGTATACAAAGTGTAAAAACTTTAGGTAACATTCGTGAGCACTGAAAGACTCACAAACTGGGGGAAAAAAACGTGCCTTGTGGCTGAGAGCATCCTTGTGCAGCAGGGAGCTGGGCCCCAGGTGGGCTAATCCTGCTGCATTTCCCAAGTGGGCTAACGGTGATTTACACAGGCCAGCTCCAGACCTGAGAGCCAGGATAAGCCTGATCCAATCACCTTCTAGCGTGGATGGCTGCTGGACACCAAAAGCAGCACCTAATTCCAAACATCAATGCTTGCCTCTCATGCAAACCTCAAAGAGTGGCTGGAGGTGTCTTCTGGCCTCCTTGGAGCCAGTGGATGAACTTATTGTCTCTGATGAAGATTTATCCAGATCCTTCTCTCCCATCATGGGATCTCTGGTCAAAAGCTGTCAAGATAGTCAGAAAGCAGGAGAGTGGCACCAAGGGGAAAAAGAGCAAGCCAGCAGGAATGAACGAAGAACATCAGCGCATCAGCTGCCGCTGACTTTGTTCCCGCAGCTGCTGACATGAGGCTGTCAGGTACCGTCAGTGTAATTATAGAAAATTGCTACAGGATAAACATCACTGTATTTGGAAGAGTAATTGTGCAGCAGCCTCAGGTTCCTTTCTGCATGTCAGGTAGGCACCAATTTTAGTTCCTTACGCCTTGACAAGCTCAGACACTCGGCTTGAGCGTCCTCCATCCCTCCCTCGCTGCCTTTATTTCTCCAGTGACAGCAAGCGAGTGCTTCTCTCCTCCTTTGGCTCACTCTCTCCTTGAGTGACCATAAAACACCATCCTGGGGAATGCAAGTGACATCCCGAAGAGGACTGATTTTCCCTTTTTCCTACAGGGAAGGAGCAAATTGATCTGGATAGTACAAGACCACCAGAGTGTGAGCCAAAAGCAGACCTAGTTTGCTGAGGAGATACAGTCCAGCAAGTTTTTCATTTCATAAGCTTACTTTCTTTTTCCATACATTCTTGGTAATCATAGTGGTAAACAGAGAAAGACTTTGGTCTTTTAGTATAATTACAAGCAGCTTGCCACCCTTTTGAGGAGAAAAGGTGTGGATAAGATATTGGACAGGGATGCTGGAGAACTGGATTCAACATCTTGAGGTGTTCCTTGTGCAACTAGAACAGCTCTGGAGTCTAACTTTTCCTGTCTCGCATTTCCCATCTGTAAAGAAGAGAAAAATAGGAGTGGAGGTAATGCCACATAAAACAGGGATGGAGTGAGAATAAAATCCAACAAGTATAAATCAGAAATAACAGCGTAAATAGAGTATCACTGGCAGGCTCCACACATCCCTGGGTAAAGACCTGTACAGATTTCCAATCAAGAATAAGTGAAAAGCAGGTAGCTTCGTCCATGTGAATGAGTGTGCATACGTGTGTCATCGCCTGAGTTTGCTCTGTGATGTGCCTGATGCTGGGATGAATGTACGCTTGGGTTTTTGAACCACTGCAGACACATTTGGTTCTGGATGCCCTGTGCATCCATAAGTTACATTATGCTTGTGTGTTTGTATACATATATATATTTATGTATATATATAGCTGCCTGAAGAGGTGTGCACAGGGGCATCCCAGCACATACTCACCTGCCCTCCTGTGCGTGCACGTGCAGATCTCCTGCTTGGGTACGTCTCTGCGCGTGCGCCCACGAGCACCTGAGCGCACCATGGCCACCTGAGCACCAGGGTGGGTCTGAGCATGCAGCTCAGCTGAACGCTGCCAGAGTAGCTCGCAAGGGTGTCCTCTCCCACCCATATAATCATTCTGTTCCTCGGTAACAGCACGGCTTTTTCATGTAGAAAATGTGCATAGGCAGCAGTGCACCCCGGGCGAGGAGCCTCTGTTACCAGTCCAAGCAGCTCTGAATCCACTTGAGAAAGGGAATGAGGCTTTCAGTCGTTACTGAAGCGTGGTCCTGCAGAAGGCTCCCTCTCCTTCTTCCTTTGGAAGTGCTCAGAGCCAGGGTGTCCTGCACTGACCCTTTCTTCAGTGAAAGCAGATCATCCAGACGCAGAAGGGACGTGCCCATCTGCCAAGCACGGAGAGGCAGAACATATCGCACGAGTGGCCTGACTGCAGCTCTTAGCTTACCCTGGGCGGTGCTACAGCGAGCTCTTCCCCCACAGCCTCGCCACCATCTGGAGACCGTTGCATGAGGCCCTGCAAAGCCGTGGTTGCCCATCCTGGCTCTGAGGAGCCATCCCAGCTCCTTGGCTCTAGCTAGACAGAAGCTAGCCTGTATCTGCTGCAGCTCGTCCTGCTGCTGTTACTGCAGCCCAGAGGGGAGTCCCTGGCACCCAGCACCCACAGGCTGCCAAGGCTGAGTTGATGGACAGGAGCTGAAGTTTCTTGCGTATAACTTCTGCTCTGCCTCAGGCCCAGGAGGTGACCACAGACAAGTCAAACGGCCCCTGGGCAAAGCAGTACCTCCAGGGAAAGAGGAGGATAAGGAAGACTTGAAGTAGCAGTTAGATTAAGCGGATGGGTGTTTGTGTTTGCATGTACAAAGATAAATGGAGATATGGATGGATAACCACGCCATAAAATATCATAGGTAGATAATTACACAGTAGATACTTTTGTCGCAGAAATGTGATTGATAGCTAGATAGAGCAATGAGTAGATGGAGAAAAGGATATGAAGAGATGGAAAAGAGACTTCTGAATGGAGCAATCTCTCATCTATGTAACTCATGACAAGAAAAACACTCAAGCAACACACACCCACATGTGTATATAGTTGGCAAATTTTGTAAAAACCTGTTAAAACCTCGGAACAACTTTATAAATAAAAACTTTACTGTTTTTCACTACAAGCCTGATTTCTTGATGATTTGGCTCTGAAGAAGAAACTAGGAATTAAGAGGCTTACCCCTTTATGCAGTCATGTGTACCCTAACACGGACAGCCTCAGGGCTCTTGCGCAGAACTGTGTGGTTTTGGGTTTGCATCATTATTGTGCTTCTGGCACTCACCCAGGAAAGAGCCCATCGCCACCGCCTACATCTGACGTCCCCTTGTGAGCTGCTACTGCCTCTGCTGCAAACTGGCCAGGGCAGTGCAGGGAGAGGGTACGGTTTGTGCCTCAGTTCGAAGAACCTCCTTGCAGTGTCTGCCTCCCTGGCTTACAGGTAGCGCTCTGGGGAGAAGAGGGCTTCTGGTATGGAGAAGAGCTGGGGGGTTCCTGCAGGGTGCTGTTAGAATAACAGATCTATTTTATTTTTTAAAAGCTTAGAGAAAGCAAAGTTAAAGGAAAATTTGAGTGCAGCATTTATAGAGAAACTGCGGCAATGCAACAAGCAGGTGCCTTGCTCCTACTGCGTGGCACCGTGCTCGGACCTCCTGGGAGGTCTCTTCTCAGGCAGCTGTGCCGCAGGCAGCCCGTTTCCCGTGGTCCTCCTGCAGACCAGCTCCGGAGGCTGGGAGCTGCCCATCAGTCCCTGGTCCCGCAGAGACACCCTGCAGGTGTCTGAAGGAGACCCCTGAGGGACAACTGTCTGCTGCCATCTCAGTGGATATCACTATGTGCTGGTGGGGTGGGTGCGGAGGAAAAGAGACCCAGCGTCCATCAAGAAATCCCTATTATGTGTACTATTGACAGAGATTAATTTATTGTTAAAAAGAGTTCTCTGATTCTATTAAGGAAAACACTAAGGCACCTAACAAATTTGCTGACCTGGTTCAGGCTGTTTGCCTGTCAGTCAAGCTAATGCACCCTGGCACTTCCCAAGTTAATTTGCTGCCTAGGTTAGCCAGCCTTACAGCTATGACATCTTATAAATCATGTTTCTTAAAAAACAATGTTTGCATACATGTATTAGTAACATTGCAAAAATATGCACACTCTCTGCAGTTCAGAGGCTCCCAACGTGATGGGAAATTTAACAAAAAGCAGTTTAGAATGAGGTGTCGGAACTGTCCCCCTCCACATCAGGGGACTCCAGCACGTATCACAGCTAGGGTTTTCAGTTAAATATTTACACTGCCTATGCACAGTTGGGGTCATCTCTATAAATTCCTCTAATCTCTTCATCGGTCTCTCTCTTTTATAAGATTGACTAAACATCTAGATCCTGAACTGTAGCAGGAAGAGAGAAGGTGCCCACAGTAAGTCTGCTGGGAGCAATTACTACTGATGAGTTTAGTCTTAATTTGTTGAAGGAAAAAAAGGAAAAAAGATCAAAAGGAAATTTTTCCTCCACTGCAGGGAAAGCAGATACAGTGGCTGCAAACTGAGGGGAAAGGAGCTATTTTGGTATTCAGATAACTCAGCTTTTTAAGGAGCTGTAATCGACATTGCTGCAGATTGATCATTATTGCAATGGCAGAGCGGAGGGTTAGAGCAGCTTTGCAGGAATGCAGCTGTTGCCTGTCTGAGGATGAGGATGCAGACAGCTCTCGGCGTGTCGGTGCAGGTTTGTGTCTGGCTCCCATGTCGCCTGCAGCGGCAGTTTTACAACTTGTTCTGTCACTGCATGGCTGTGCAACATCACTTCTGCATGCAATTCTTGCCATGGACTTTCTCCATTCTGCAGAGACCAAAAGAGAGAATTTCATCAGAACTTTTTGCTCTCGCCACTCTGCTACGTCTCTTCTACTGCTTTCACATGTGGTCTGCCTCAAAGCAGTCAAGAACTGTTTGGAACTCCACTAGCTGGAGAGCAAGTTGTTTCCACTCAAAGCAGAAATCTGCGGAGACCTCTTCCTCCTTGCTGGGAAGCCAGAGAAATCAACCTCTCATCAAAATGTAGTGGTTGCACTGACTGTCCAGCCACGGAGCACAGGCCTTGGCTGTACCCACTGCCATCCCCAGGCAGAGCGGGTCGTGGAGCAGATCTTCCATGGAGAGCCCATGGTCCATTCCTGTGCCCTGAGCTCCTATTTCTACGAGGAGGAAACTCCTCTCCCTCTTTTCCCTTTCCTTTGTAGCTCCTTTACTGATCCAGTGTGCAGGAGTCAGCACATTTTCTTTGCTTACTTTCTGAGTTGCAGCCTAGGTGCTGCTCTGGCGCATGCGATCTGTGTGTTGAGTCAGTCCGGGGGCAGCCGTAATGCTTTTTAGTTGGCAGGGACCTCAACAGAAAATTCTGCAATAGCCTTCTGTGCTTACGTGTGTGTGTGTGTGTGTGTGTGCATGTGTGCACATGTACACATACAGCATAACAGATGTTTAAAAGAATAATATATAGACTGAGAATGGTATAGGTTAGTCATTCTCAAGATATGCTAACGGGATGAGACTATTCAGTTGCTAATGTGTTGGAAAATCCAAAGAAAGGCCATTACTTGCAGAGGACCTCACAACTTCTCTCCTGTATGCCCCTCTGTGCTCAGCCCGAGTAGCCGCAGGTCTGCCTCCGCGAGCGGGATCCCTGTGGAGGGCTGCTGCTCCGGTACGTGAATGCTCAAGAACCCCATAAGGCGTTTAAGAGTCAGTAAAAACAAAACCGTGGAAACTTGTTCCTCGTGGCTCCGTCCGAGCAGTAGCATTTGCAGCTCTGGTGGTGGGGAGGTCGGTGCTGCTGAACCAGGGAACCCAAATGGTCCCAAAGCAAACGCAGGACAGAGAGGTGGAAAAAGGGAACGGAACGAGCCCGCGCTTCCCCGGCGGCAGCAGGCGAACACGCCTGCGCGGGTGAGGACGGAACATGGCGTTTACTGACCCCAGCACCACATCCGAACAGTTTTTCTCCTCCGTCCAGGCTCCCTGGGCTGACCAGGTTGTCTGCCCTTCCACCCCATCCATTACACCCCACAGCAACGCCGTGCAGACACCAGTACCAATTTACTTGATAAATTCTGCTGCTTGTTATTTGAGGGATCGGACAGGCCTCGCACTTTCGGGAGATTAATTTTTGATTTATTGTCGGCTACTATGATTTATTCTGATCCTTCCCCAGGGAAAAGACAGGGCTGTAAATATTTTAAATGCCGTTAGCTGGTGACAAGAAGCATTGCTAGATGGTAGCCGGGTGGATGGGGGATTGAAATCATAGCAGCCTTTCTACTAAATTACTTAAAGGCAACTCCAAATGTCTGCTGGTCTGTTTGAATGGAGGCTGAGGAAGAGGGAAAGAAACCCCGGCACATGTTAAATTGTTATCTTATTAACTGAGACAACGTTCCTGGCTTTCTCCATTTGCCCTCGGAGCTGCTGCTACTGATTGGAATGAATTGAATTTCAAAGCATGATATGGCCTTGCTAAGAGCACATTTTGCTCCCTAATGAGAAATAGAAGCAACTAATAGGAACTGCATTTTAAAACATGCCAAATATCCAAATGGAAAACCCCAAGGCAAGGGGCCTTTGAGACCCCCTTTGCTTCTCTTTAGGACCTCAAAGTGCTTTATAAAAGGGGGTGTGCACCACACGATCTGCATCTCACAGATGAGGGAATTGAAGGCAGAAAGGACAATCACAAGGTCAAGGAATAAGCCAGCGGCAGAGCTCGGAGTAGCCCTTGGGTCTCCTGAGAGGCTGTCCAGTGCCCTGGCCACTTGATCCCATTACTTCTCAGCAAAGGACCCAGGAGACCTAAAAGTGCTTAGTATTTTCCACCACTAGGACAATTTTCCAGTGCCAAGGGAGTGCCTCAAAACGTCCTTACTGGACCCCAGCCTGAGCTGGAGTTTGCTCTGACTCCAGTTGTGGTGGAAGTCCTTTAGGGAGACAAAGAAGAATGCTCCCTGACCTGGGATAAATTCTCCCCTGCCGGGAACCGTGGCGGATTGCATGGGTGCACGTTGCCATTCGTGGGCACCCTCTCTGAGCAGGGCCAGCTCCCCAGCCTGCGCTGCTGCAGCCACCGTGGCAGCAGAGCCAAAGGCAAATTCCCAGGAAGAAAACCACTTCCCATGCCCGTAAAGCTCCCCAGGGGAGAGGGATTTCTGAAATAGCCTCCAAATAGGTCCCCAAAAGCTGGACCGGGCTGTCGTTTCTGTGCCGTTCAAAGTGTTTTTGCATCTGCAGTGATGATGGGTAGGATGCAGCGAGCAAAGGGTGTTCAGGGGGGGAGAAGGGGGAGAGGTGGCACGGCTGAGTCTCCCACGGCAGAGGAGCGTGAGTGATTCCCAGGGTGGTCTCAGGCAAAGCTAAAAAACCATGGTGCAGCCTGCTCCTCCGTCCGAGAAATCCCGTGACAGCGCTGTCTTGAGGCTGTGTTTCACTGGCGATGTGAGGAGCCTGATCAAAGAGAATCTAGATACTGCTCTTACAGGAGAGGAAAAACACAGCGACTCCTGCTAAGTTATGCAAAATATGCAAATAGGTTTCTTTTTTTTAAAGATACATTTCATGCCCCTCTCTCCAAAAGTTAGGAACAAGTAGAAGTTTTTAGTGGTCGTGTTTTCTTTAGGATCCCTCTTTTCCTCTCCCCGTGCACCTGGAAGATGTTTATGCGTGTTAGCCTTGACGCGCGGCCGTGGCAGCCCATCCCTGATGCAGTGCCAGCTTTGTGTCACAGCACCACACACAAAAACCCTCCCTGAACCTGAAGAGATGCCTAGTCCGGTGGTGGGGAGGACTGGATGATGTCTGGAAGCTGGGTAGCAACCCTTTCAGTGTTTTGGTAGACTTCCCGGGGACTGTCCTCACTTCTCTGCCGAAGCCACCAAAGCTGTGTGCGCGGGCAGACGAGCCCCGCAGTTTCGAGGGTGCAGATAACCCGCAGCTGTGCAGAGCCCAGCTGTGCTCTGTGCCTCCCTCAGAAAGCCAGTGGGGTGGAAAGAGGAAGCATGCACAGCTAGCGCCAACGGGGCTTGGAGGCGAACTGCGTGTTTTCAGGCCCATGGTTCACTCTGCTGCTAATTCCTTTGCTCGTTTTCCCACGGTTCAGTGCCGGGCTAGAGCCGGCAGGTTTCCAGCTCTCGCAGAGGTAATCCCGCCCCAGCGGAAACAAGGCCAAGGGCTGCTCTGGATGGAGGAACCTTGCCTTCCTTGTGGTGCTTTGAGATCCTCAGTCCTCAAGAAACACAAGAGACTTTTCCTGAGCATCTTCTTTCTCCTGCAACGTGTGTGTTGCGATGCTGCTGGCTGGGAGATAAGCAGTGCCAGATTTGCCTTCTGCTAGGAAACTCTTCCACCTTTCTCCACTGAGGAGCAAAGCCACCCCAAGCCCCTCCGGCTGGACCATTCCCGAGTGCCCTTTGCCACCTGCCAGCAAGAGGAGGCCGTGGGCCATCCGTGTGCCACAGCTGAGCTCACGGGTGAGCTGAGCTGCTCTGCCCCCCTGCTCAGCCCGGCGGAGCGTGGTCTGCAGGACGTGGGCAGCGCGGAGCCGAACGCTTCGAACACAGCTGGGTTTTGCCCTCCGCGGGAGCCCCGATGGACCGAGGGAGCAGGACGCGCTGCTCTGCAGCATCCCCACCTCGCCAAAAAGGCACGAGAAGGAGCGAGGGCTCAGCGCTGGCCGTGCCAGCCGGGGCCCCTGTTAGCAGAGCTGCCGGGCGAGGGGGCCGTCACCCGCGGCGGCCCAGAGCCCGTCCGTCTCCGGCACTGAAGTGTGGAGAGGGCTCCGTGCCAGGAGCTGTAGTATTGGCTCCCTTCCTTCTCTACTCTTTTTTTCTTTCTTTCTTTCTTTCTTTTTTTTTTTTTTTTGCCTGAACAGCAAATAAAATCCTCTCCTCCTGCTGCTAAATTGGAAAGAAGGAAAAAAAAACAACAATCCAAAACAAAAACCACCCCCCAACCTAACAATAAATATCTTGGAGGAAAAAAATAACTGGAGCATTGAAGATAAAAGAATGGCTGTTAAATGAAAATGTTGAGCAGAAAGGCATTAGACAGCGCTAGTAATTGTTAATTTGTACTCGGATTTAGTACGAAAAGGCTTTTATTACTTCAAATATGCATTTATTCTGGTTTTCCATTTGGAGCAGTAACACACAGATGAGCTTTCACACCCCCAAGGTATTGGGTAAAATAAAAAATAAAAAATAAATCCTTTAATGGATTTTCAAATCTGTAGTCCCAGCAACCATTTCTTATTTTTTTGTTACTGTTTAGAGCAATATAGTGTGCAATTACAGAAGCACAATGGGTGCGCTGTTAATTGGCTAAACTCATCAGCGAAGGGCAGGCGTTGCCATCAGGCGTGCGTGGAGTCCCGGGGAGCACGGCCAAAGGGTCGCGGGTAGGGACCAGGGAGAGGGAGGACTCCTGCACTGCTGTTACCTGTCGTGTGGGGAAAGCAGAGACCACGGCGGAGAGGAGAGCCCTTCTGCTCCAAGAGCTCGTCTTAGGAGAGAGCCTGTGCCCTCACGATCGCATGCTGTGAATATCCACGCGAGAAAAAAGCAGATTATTGCTCCTCTATGGGAGCGTGGGAGGGACAGTAGCTCGTGCTGGATTGTAACTGGAGTCTCTGGCAGGTCTTCAGCCGAACCAGTGATCCCAAATCCCAGCCTGGCTTGGCTAAAGGGCTGTTGTTCCCCATCCAGCAGTTGCTTTTGGCTCTGCTGCGCTCCCGCTGACGGCAGGTCAGGCCGTTCAAACCGATCCATGCCTGCGTCTGCACGGGCTCGTCCTTGCCGCGGCCGCCGGAGCGAGCGCGAGCCGCGCGCGCTCAGCGCTGCCGAACTTCAGCGGTGCTGGTGGGTGGTGCCTAGCTCCAAACTCCCAGGTCTGGAGCGCTAGGGAAGGGGAACTGCAGAAAGATTTTCTGTGACACAGATCTTTCTTTCCTGAGAGAAAGACTCCGGCTTAAATGGGAATTGATTCAGGGAAGTCTGACAGGCAAATACTATAAACAAGATCAAATGAATTTATGACTGTTGTCCCTTCCAGCTTAATAATCAATGAATTCTCTGGTGAAAGATGCTGGAGCAGCGAAGCACTGCGGTATGTATTGGCATCCTAACCCCAGGGCTGAAATCCTAAGGGATAATCCAGCACAGACATGCTCCTTAGAAGTTTTGGCAGGTGGGTCGGATTCTGCGCGGGGGTAAAGCCACACAGTTTAATTACCCACATCACTGGGAAACTAGTTTCTTCACTGTCTTTTATCAGAGACACCGAGGCTGGGCAGAGTGACCGCCAGCACCCTCCGGGACGCCCGCTCGTAGGGCGCTGCCTCTGCCGGGCCACGCGCGGGAGGAATTAAGCTGTAGCTCCAGTCAATCGAGCCGCAATAACAGTGACTTGCGTTAGAGCCTTTAATCCTGGTTGATCACACAGCGGCACTCTCACCCGCTGTTGATGTGCATCAGCCTCCGGAAGGTGAACTCTGCTCAGCAGCACCCGGCAGCACGCAAGTGCCCTGAACGGGAGCCTGCAGATGCGCTCCAAATCCCCCTGAAATTTTGGCTGAAGTAGCACGTCGGAGAGGCAGCGTTTCAGGAGCGCTGCACGGATGAAACGTTGAGTGATGACAAGAGTAAAAATCAAACCAGGCACCACTGGACACTTCCAGTCACTTCTGAGGGGTGTGCAGGCTGGAAAAGTATTTGATTTACTAACTGCACCTGAAGCCAATGAAGTAATGACAATTTGCCTGCTAATTCTGATTTGAAATCAGTGAGATCTATGTGTGTAAATGGAAGGCAGGTACTACTACTAGCTATTTATCTATGATACTTGCTTAAACATGGCATCTTCTGCTGGTTGCTTCTGTTACTTTAATACAAGCGTTCTCCACCCCCGAGTCTGGGCAGCGTTTCCCGCGGGGCTGTTCGCGCTGGGTGAGCCCGACCTGCCCCGCGGGCTGCCTCGCTCCCGTACTGCACAAGTTTGTTGCCTGTTGTCTGCCTCGGCTCAGCTGTGCCACTTTGTTAATGATCTGTGTGTGTCCTGCAGCTTTATGATCTGTTATTCTCTGTGAAGAACTTGGTTTTGTTAAAAGTTTGTGGCAGAGGCTCCCAGTGGGTGGGTTTTACTGCCTGAATTGTAGGGTTGGGGCAGCCTCATCTCAGCGCTGCTGTCTGGTCCATTAACAAGTAATCACCTTCTCTTCAGCCGGGATTCAGGTTGCGTTTGCTTCTCATTTCATTTTCTTTAGCTCAGAGTGAGCTTTGGACTGTGTTGTGCAGTGCCAGGAGTCATGAAAGAAGGGAATACAAACCAGTCCAAACCTCCCCAGACCCTTTCCCAGTTAATAGAAACCTACTCTCTGCCTGGACCTGTCAGGGCAGGACTGCACGTCACCTGAAACGCTCAGCCCTGCCTGCCCTGGCTCCCACGCCGCTTCGCACACCGAGGGCAGAACCTGAAAGAGAGCCCGGATCCGAATGGGGTTTTCCCTCCTGGGACGTGGACCTAGTTCAATCTCATGCATCACCAGGACAGGCAGTCTGCAGGGAGCAGATCACTTGTTCTTTGGAAGGTGCAACCAGGAGCATGTATTCCAGAGTGAGCAGCTCTTTAGCACCATAAAGTCCAAGAAATGAAGACTAAGGTGATGGCACAGTGGAAAGGATTAATACCGAATTCTTTCCAGAAGTCCTACTAACTCCTTGATGTAAGAAATTCTCTATTCTATAGGATTATTGAGAGGAATATCTCTTGCGCTCAGTGTTGATCCCACTGCCTTTTAGTTCACATTCACTGTCATATCACTCAGCAGTCTACAAACTGTCTAGAAGAGTTAATACAGGTGCAAGGGATCAGACAGTCAGAGCTATGTCTTCTAGCCTTGAAATCTATTCCATTAATCCCAACTTTTAAGTGTGCGGTGCAGCTGAGCTCAGGCAGACTGGTAACACCAAAGCTATACAAGCAATGGCCAGAGCAGAGCCACCAAGCCAGGTCACCCTCTCCGTCCGGCCACAGCAGGCACCGAACTGGTGTGTGCATCTTCCCCTGCACTCGTTCAGCAATAAACATGTCAGATGCACTAAGCTTGTGAGGATCGATTCTCTTCACAGGATCAACAAAGCAATTTGCTGTCTAGGTCTTGTTCTGTTGTGAATAATAAGCAGTCATGGAAGCCTGGCCTGTGTAACACCTTGTGCACTTGAAATTTGGAAACCATCAGGGATTGCATTAGTCATTAAAGCCAGGGAGCGGAAAAATAAGAGGGGGAAGGAGGGAGGGGAATTCCAGCGACTGATTGTCAGCATTGTCTTCTTAGATACCTAATCCATTAAGGGCTCTTCAGGTTCTCAAGTGCTGCAGGCAAACAGAGGCCACTAATTCAGTGAGGTGTGAAAGTGCCTCTTTGAACAAGGTAGAGGGAAATGCTGGGTCTGCCCAGTCTGGTCTACCTGCCACCCAGAATCAGCCTGGAGACCATAGGTCACCGCTGGGGTTTTAGAGGGTTGGGTTGCTCTACAGTTCAATCATCCTCTTATTTCATGTGGACTCTCTCTCCTTAAAAGCTTCCTTTTTAATTAGTCCTCCTTTCCCCCGAGTAGGATAAGCAGTCGGATATTATCTGAGCTTTAAGGAGCCCATATGCCTTGATGCTGCACTGCAGCCACCATATGCGCAGCCTGAGCCACCTGCCTTGCAGGACACCAGAAATGCTGGAGGAGCTGGACCGCAAAGGGCAGACATACGGCCCGTGCCAATGCTGTGCCTAAGGTAAAACCAGCTGGTGATCTTCATAGGGCTTAACCTTTTTGATTTAATCTTTGGTTAAAACTTTTGGTTTAACCTTTGATAACTGAAAGTTCAGAGAAGGAGCACAAGGAAGAACTCATGCACACATCATATAAGCACAAGCCTGGGGCCAGCCACATATGCCCTCCCCTAAAGCCATGTGAGACACACTCAGCTATCTCTTTGACAGAGGTATTTTGTCCCTTTTGCTCCCTAGTGTGTTTTCAGCATACCTACATCAGTCCATTAACATTGAACCCAACCCTCCTTCCCCCTAGCAACAGCATCAATATTTATGATGTGTAGCTAATGCAGTCTACTTATATGATTTCTAGGATTTCAGGTGGGAATTCTTTGTACAAAAGACCTCTATTACCTTTCAGGATAGGATGATGCCGTTCACCTGCAAAACAAGCATTTTGGATTTGTGACCTTCCTTTTACAAGCTATTTCATGCTAAAGGGACCCAGCCTGCAGCTGCTTCTCAATCCCTGACAATTCAAGTGGGAATATAGGTACCAGAAACCCATGTATTACTAATTAGTTGCTTAAGTAGGTTTCTGTAAGTGTCTGAATCAAGCCTATTGATTAATTACCCAAGAGCCTACATGCAGGTAGGCATAGGCTTTGGTGCAAACTCTGCAGCTGTGTGCTTGCGTTGCTCTGCTGCCTTCAGTCGCACAAGATGGTGAGAAAGTCAAGCACTCTCGGGGTTGGCTTTATTAGCCTCTTGCCTGAGGACTTAAGAGGCTGTTTGAAAGACTGTGAAATGCCTGCACCAAGGCGTAACAGAGAGCTCGGTGGTGAAGGAGGGAGGCTGCTTGTATGGGTAAAAATTTGTCTTTAGCTATTGAGTGGGGCTAATCTTGTGGGGCTGGTGCATGATAAATGTTAACAAATTCATCAGGCTCTTAAATGTGGTGGTGAGCAGCCCGTGGAGGGCCTAGGCAGAGCGTGCTATCTGAGCTGGATGAGAGTGTTACCTACGAGCCTGCTCTCAGCTGCAGGGTGCAGGAAATCCCCGTGCTGCAGAGGGACTGCACCCGCTTCTGAGGGCACAAGGCATGAGTGAAGATCTGCTCTGAGCTTCCTCTTTCTCTCCTCTTTCCATGCCACAAGCTATCTCTGCTGGCAGAATGTGGAAGCTCTGTGCCATTGCAATTTTGTGTATTCTGCTGTTATTCAGTGAGGACTTCAATTTTTAACAGGGGTGACTTTGAAAGGGCATTCATGCTTCTTGGCAGAAAAGACCTTCCGCAAGAGGAATCTCTTCAGCTTGCTGCCTGATAAGGAGGGCGGGAGAGGTTTGTCTCCTTTCTTTCTTTCTTTCTTTCTTTTTTCTTTTTTTTTTTTTTCCTTCATCTAAGTAGAGTATTCACCAAGAACTGTGGTTTCAAATCAAGCAAAAACATTTCTGGGTGTAGATCAGGTTCTGTGCACCTTATTTTTTTTTTTTTTCTCAGATGGGGGTATTCAGATAAGGAAGCCCAAATGCTTTGTGTGACCCAGAACAACTACCATGCTTCTCTGCTTCCTTGCTTTTCCTGGAATGCACTATCTGTGCAACTTTAACTGAGGCCTTCACTGGTGCCCCTTGTCTCTGCTGTTTTCTCTGAACCCATTAATTTTCCCGTGATTTAGACGGCCCCTGAGTTGCCCCTGATCCTGAAGAGAGAAGTTGCTTTAGGACTGACATCTGCCAGACCTCATGTGAGCAGTGCTGCTTTGGACACATCCCTTCTTGTCTTCCAGTAGATGTTTCTTTAATGCCATTAAGGATGAGGCAGCAGCCATCTGAGCAATGGCCTAGATACAGAGAAATCCTTTCAAGACTCTTAGCCCCAGGCCTTGATGCTTCTGCCAGGGTTCTTCCTACCAGCCCCTGCCTTTTTCTATGCAGCCCATCTAGCAGCCAAGACCTAGAATGCTACTTCTTAAAAACAGTTGACTGATGATTATGTTCCCTCTCTTTTAATTAAAAACATGGCATTTACAAATCAAAAATATCCACACTGGGATTTTCCTGCCATGATATTTTAAATAATAATTGTTAATTATTAATTATTCATGATTAATGGATGCTTTGCACATCTAAATGTCTTCCTCCCAGATATCCCTGTAAAATCATTTGCTATAATCATGAGAAACCTGCCAGGTTGGTGACAGCAGTGGTAACAGGTCCTAGGTCCCGTGGGACTCCAGTGTATATGCCCCAGATCCTGACAAAACTGTGGCTGAACTGATCACTCGTGAGGCTTTATTTGTTCCTGTTTTCTATAGGAGTCCAGTCTTGATCACTCTCCATTAACAAAATTGCAAACTAAGGCACGTCTCATCTTTGGGAGGGCCACAGCCTCTTTCATTCGCGCAGAGCAGTGGTGCAGCCTGCAGGCTTGGGGTCAAAGGTGCACAGCAAGAAGTTGAACTCTAAAATAATGATGTAAGTTCCAGGACTCAGTGAATTGATGATCAGGAGTGCTTAGCAAGTATCCGTCGTCTGGGCTTTTTTCAACAAAGAACTACAGAGGAGTGGTTTGGTGACAGAGCCACTGTTGCTTGCCAGTCCCTCCAGCTACTGGAGCACATTGTCAGCCCATTGGCTTCTTCAAGGTCACTTGTTTCTGGAAGGATTCACAGACATGTTTCAAAACGTTCATGCAAACTCAGTTGAAAACATCGGCCCAAATTCACTGGAACTGGCTTGAAAAGTTAACATCTATGGCAATGCAAAGCCTCGGACAATCTGGCAGAAAGTTAAAGAGATGCTGGCTGTAGCTCCTCTAGGAGATGCTTTGAGCCCAACAGCATGGGCAAGTAAGATATTCTTGCAAGTTGCATGCAGAAGATTTGCATATGAAAGCAAACACCTAGTTTATCCCTTAGCATGCTGGCTTTCCATCAGACTTAGACACGTCAGATTTATCTCCTGGAGATTCTTACAGGTGTGGGGCTTAAGAATGATTCTTCTTCCATTCTAAAGACATTAGTTTCCTTAGCTGCAGCTCATTTGCTGCAGAATTTTTCACCTAGATTTTTGCTTGGGTGGCTGCAAGAAATTTCAGTGTTGCAAATCACTCTGTTTCATCTTTTCCCTGTCCAGCAAATGTGTTGGCAAGAGAAATTGGTGTTTTGCTGCAATCTAGTGGTGTACCACACAGAACAGGTTCGTAGTATTCATTACAGGCTGATGATAGACTCCCAGGCTGATTTTCACAAGTCCCAGCAGGTACAGCCTGGCTTCAGCAGGAGCTGAAGAGAGGTGCTTGTGTGTATGTGCTCTGTACTAACAATTCTCCCTCAGATCAGAGAAAGCAAAAGTAATGTATGTTATTGTTCATATTAAGCTATAGAGAAAATAGCTACTACGAAAGATACATTACGTAGAAAGGTCTTTTAGGAAGACAAACCTTCTAAATCTGCCATCTGGAGACTGCTGGAAGTCTTAGGCTTTATGGCAGGGCAACATTTTTTTTTTCCCCATAATGAGCAGCTGATTTGCATTAGAAATCAATGCTATACAAGAATAGGCAAGTTGCCCTAATCTTTTCTAGTTGAGCAAGCTCCTGACCCTCTGGCAATAAATGAGTGAAGGCAGTTAGTGCTCCTCAAGTCAGTAGAACTGCTCAGAGGACGTGATGCTATTGAAAAAGAGGGCGGAGGTAAGAGGTTGCTTGTTTGTTTTCTTTCCTCGCTTCCCCTCAGACCCCTGCTTGGGACCCTGGGGAACTGAGGGATTGACATAATTCAGCTTTGCCTCGAAAACATTTTCTTTGCTTTCATCATCTTGCCATCCACTCCTGCAGGCAAAACTAAAAAGTGTGGGAGGGCCAGTGTTGGTGGGCACGAGGAGGCAATGCAGACCCGTCCCAGTCTGGTTGCTTGTCCTGAAAGGTGATGTTCCCAGGGTGAAAAGGGGAGCTAAGAGGACTTCACCCTCCTTGGAGGCTGCTGGGCAAAGCTGCCTGGGCTCTTGCTTCCGTGATCTTGAAACCCACATGGAAACAGTGGTAGCAGAGCAGAGCTCTGCACACATTGAGCTGCTTAACGTTTCATAGTAACCCAGCATTAGACACGGGAGTCCCCAGGAGCGCCTGCAGCTGTGTAACAGAGACACTTCAACGGGCTGGGAAGCCACTGTCCGCAGCAGGCTTTGCTGCCAGTGTTCATGCGATCCCCTCCAGGCTGTTCACACCCCGTCGCCCACCTCAGCAGGCTCCTTATGGCCACATGCTGCTGAGCAGGGCCTGGTGCCAGGCCAAGAGCTCTGAGCCTTGGGCTGCAAACTGTGCAGAGGAGTTTGACCAAAGCAGCGAGTGTGTTAGCAGAAGTAATTTTCAGGGAAACAACTGCTTTGCAATGAAGTTTTGCAAAAATTTCTAAGGGCTACACTTCACCTGTCAGTATCCCTGCTGATTTTGGAACTGAAATTCCAGGATTTTGTTGAAGAGTTACCTGATGACACATTTCTGTTTTTCTCACCTGCGTCAGTCGTGGGGTGGGCGCAGTCTTGACTGTCACAACCATGCAAATAGGGATCTGAAAGCTGAAGGAAAACTTCCCAGGTAGGAAGCTAGACCGTGCCTCACTGACGCTATGTAAATCTGTGGGGATGCAGAGCACCCACCTCACTGGTGCTTGGTTAAGGAAGCCCATGTCCACATGACTTTGGAAGTAAACCCACCCTTTCCAACTGGCAGCTGTGGTTCTTTGCTACCAATCTGGGTATTAGAGACACTGCAGAAGAGAAGCAAAGATCAAGCAGGGGAATGAGCCTCTCACTCAATGCGTGAGAGGCGGCGAGGCTTTGCTCCTGGCGGCTGGCTGAGTGAGGAGCAGAGATGCAGATCGCTCTCCTGGAGAGCCCCAGGCACATTGCAGAAAACAAATCCAGCCTGTCCCTGTGCCACGCAAAGGAGGGATATTGACTGGAACGCGCTGCGGAAACATAGTGACAACAAGGGGTTGGCAAGGGCAGAGGATTGCTTGGATGTATGGCTCCAGCTAAGTGTTTTTTAGCTTGGTGTTTTGGCACAGGTCCCTGAATCAATAGGCCTGGGACAAGTTTGCCATTTTTCTCTCTTTTGCTGGAGTCATTATGTTTATCCTGCTGAAATTCTTTTCCATCGCTTCTGTGTCTCTAATTCACACACAGAAATCTTCACTCCCAGTGCCAAGCGGCTCACCTTTTTTGATGGGCATTTGTAGAGAAATGAAATAGTTGCCCTCCTAGTTGCCATGTATTTCCTACAGATCCCTGTACACTTACAAGCCAGTTCACCTAAGAATCATTAGGGCCAGGATAAAGTATAGCACTGGTTAGAAGCTCAGGGCCTGATCCTGCTATCAGGCACCATGCATCAGCTTCTTTGGATCACCACCAGCCACGCGTTCCTCCTTTGGTCAGAACAGGGTCATTCTGTGACACAAAGAAGATTAAAACGCACTAAACCCATTTTCCTCCTGAGACCCTGTCTCCAGAGTTGAGCGGACTTTAGCTGTAACATCCCAAAGCCCCTCAATAGTCAGGGTAAGATTACAAACAGGTTAAAAATAATAGCTGTAAACGCGAAAACACCGCTTCGCTGGTAGCAGTAGATGGCAGCACTGTATAACGAACCGTAGTGCCTGGGTAGCCCGAGTGCCCCCAAGAGCTGAGCTGCAGCGTTGGCATAAACAGAGGCCTCCAGCTTGGGTGATCAGTGCTGGGGGGAGAGGGGGGAGTCAACCACCAACCCTGGCCTCAGTGATAGTTTGGTAGCGACAAGTGTTTCTCAACCCTTCTAAGCTGCAGAGGTCTACAGCTGCTGAAAAACAAGATCCAAGGCCTCTGAAGTTGGATGTTCAAGAACTGAAAGGCCCCTTCCCCTTTTAAAATGTTGGCTCTGAAGGAATGCAAGTTGGTGTCGTGTTGCAAGGGTCTGCACTCTTGCACTGGCTTAGCAAAAGACAGGGTGAATGTATTCAAATACCAGCCTGAGTCTGGCTCCTAAATCCTCTTTACAAATCCTGAATAAAACTGCAGATGCATTTATGAGGCGAGACACCTCTGCCCACCGGTGGGGTTGCTACAGCCAGAAGGGGCTTCTTGTCTGGTGCCTCTCAACTGAGAAGCACAGACTGGCTGCAGCAATGTAATGATTTATGCCCTAGGGGCAAGAGAAACCACCACTCCATTAAAACAAACTGCCTGGAATGTGCATCCATCACCAACTTTTCCTGAATGGCTGGAGTGTCATAGCAGGGTGCCCATGAACCCATCTTCACAAGTGCAAATGCTTTAAGGCCAATCAATATTTTCTTTGAAGAGATTGTTCAGAGGAGATGAACTCATCTAATTTCCCCTCGTTGCCCGTTCCCTGGTTAACCACACTAATTAGATTGCAGTGGATCTCTAGGGAGAAGACAAAGGAAGAGATCCTCTAGGATCTCCTAATTGAGGTTGACTATCCAGAGTAGATCTAGTGGGGAAGCAGAGCCAAGAAGGGAGCCATCGGGAGTCAGCTCCTCACCTCCCCAGGCTGGACTCTGCCCTGCAGGGAGATTTGGCTCAGTAGCCAATGCACATATGTCTCTCCCTGTTGGCATGGGATGCTCTTTTAGCTCAGCTGAATGCTTGCTGGGAAATCCCAAGCAACTATCACAAATGTACCTTGAATGTACAGGGTGCATTTTCCATTGCTTGTTTTCTGCCAGTGGTTTGCTACAAACTCTTCCTGTCTTGACCATTTTGATCCTTACTGCATCACCAGATTTGATTATCCCTGCACAGAAATGCATGCTAGGAAGGCACTTTTCAGTTCCTCTTCCTCCATGCACACACATTTGGGCAGTCTCCAAGCATCTCATCAGAGCTCAGCTCACCAGAGATCTTCCAGGCAGATTTGGTTTCTTCTAGTTAATCTCACAGAGGGAGCTACAAAGAAGAGTAAATGAATTCATGATCAGATGCACAAACAGATCAACACTATGTGTTGTGAAACAATATTTGTATGATGGAAATAAGTAGCATTTTCCTCCAGCTGGGATTTTCTGTAAAGAGATTTCCAAAAGCAAGAAGGGGTATTTCTGCTCCTGCACAGTGGGCTGCTTTGCAACCAGCACCACTAAGAGGAGAGAAGGGACAGAAATTGTAGGAACAAGAAAGAGAAATAAATTTTGCAATGCACTGAGCAGCTCCTATGAAGTACAGTGTGTCCTCAGATCCCTCTGGGGTTAACAGTAATCAGCATCTTAGAAGAGCACTCAATACTGTTTAAAGGGAGCTCTTGAAGAACTGACTTCACATACTCCTGCCCTAAATACAGCTGTAGATTGGGATCCCTGCAGAAATGGCAAAACCGGGCAAAGTCTGATGTTTCCAATGGTGCTGAGCAGCTCGAGGGTAAGGGAGGTAAGCCTGTGCCTCGGTGACATTAATAGCAAAAGGCCCCTAGCTTTAGGATCCCAGGTTCCTTGCACTTTAGTTGTTACCAATCCTTTTGCTCAAATGCATGATTTGGCTTTTTGCTCTGTATTCACCAACATCCTGACAGCTGGGAACAGGTGGTAGGAGCACTGTTCTGCACTGGGTCCTGCATTGTCTCAATTACCCTTAATTGATTTATCTTCCTTCATTTATATCAGCTGGGTCATTGCTCCCTAGCAGCACCTGCTCTCTGAATCAGTTTTCATATAACTGCATCTACTACTCAGTACTCAGCTGCAGAATTGGTTTCTGCAGCTCCTTTTCCAGATCCCCTGAGGAAGGTGCTTTTCTCTGGAGGTCCAATAGACCCAGCAGGACAATACTTGGGCACACGTTTTACTTTGGGGCATATAAATTCTTAATTGACTTTCGTGGAGTGGTGACATGCTTAACTGCAAAGGCATCTCTTGAGCTAAGCTAGGGTACTTGGCACTTTTTGTGATATTAAAGGATGAGGATATATGATGTGTAGCAGCATGTTCAGTTTACGTTGCCTAGAAAATACCTAAATCAATAAGGATCAGTGTGTTGCTGCTACAGAATGTGTCTATATTAGTTAAAGTTTCACAACCTCAGCAGAATATTGGTAATGTAATAAAATATATGGAGGGGGAAGTGGCAAATCTCACTGCGTTTCCTAGATGGAGGAGGTCTTAATTAAAGTGACATTGCTGATAACCAAGTCACGGAAGAGATGTCTGGCTGTGATGTTAACAGGAGCCTCTGCTGGGTGGCCCAGCGGGGAGCGTGCGTGATTGCAGACTGACGCCTTCCCCGGAGCCGCGATCCTCCTCGCTCCGGTCGGGCGAGAGACCCCCGCGAGGGGCACCCCGGGCTGGCACGATGCACAGCGCAGCCGGGCCGCAGGCCTGCTGCAACCAAAGGTCTCCTCGGGGGCTGGACCTTGCTCACTCCCCTGCTCACCCGGAAAACTCCCCCCCCCCCCCCCCCCAAAAAAAAAAAAAAAAAAAAAAAAAAAAAAAGGAGACCGGCTTTCGGGCCAGGGGCCCCGCTCAGCTGTGCATCCCGATGCTTTGGGCCCCACCTCGGGGGCTGGGCGCCGCGATCCAGCTGCGGAGGCCGCCGTCGGCCCGCCGCTAATGAGGGCACCGCTAATTAATCCCTCCCCCTCCCCTGCAATCCGCGCCGCACCGCCGCTCTCGGACTCTCTTCTCTTCTCTCCCCTTCCCACCCCTAAGCCTTCCTCTTCCTCCTCCCCCTCCCCCCCAAGTGCGCGCTCCCCTCCCGGCCGGGAGCGCGCAGTGCGGCCGGGAGCGCGCAGTGCGGCGCACCGAGCGCGGGCTGCGGCGAGCCCGGCGCCGGCGGCGCAGGTAAGCGGGGCGGCACCGGGGGTGGGGGGCACCAGGGCGGCCTCCCCCTCTCCGGGCCGGGGGTTTGGGCTCCGCTGTCGTGTCCCCGGGTCTAGGTGTGCGGGGGGGGGGAGGGATGCGGCGCCGGGAGCCGCGGAGGCTGCTCCGCTCCGCACCCCGCTGCGCGCCGGTTCCTCTGCTCCCCGCGAAACGCCCCGCGCTGCCGAAAGGCGTTTGGCGGCCTGATGGCCCGGGCCTGTCTGGAGGCACCTGGGCTGCTGCACCGGCCGGAGCTGCGCCGCGCCGGAGAGCCCTGGTCAGCGGCTGCCGTGTTTCTGGTGCGCCTGCCGTAGCCGGGCCGGCTGGTATCGATCAGGCATCTGGAGGTGGGGAAAGTGCTGAATCACTTGTGCTCGTGGCTGCGCGGCTGCTCCAGCTGCTCCCAGTCTCTGCAAAACGCTCAGAAATCGGCTGCAAAGGCTGGAGAAGGGTCTGTGCGCAAGCGGCTGCGGCCGAGGTGGGCGTCTTGTGGGCCTGAAAGAGGTACTGTTCGGCTCGAGCACAGCGTGGTATCTCCTTGCGTGGCCTCAACTGCTGCTTGGAGAACAGGGTGCAGAAAAATGCACCCTGGGCGTCTTGGTGAGACAGCTGAGCTGGGTGCTGCAGGCCGGGGAGGAGGGCTGCATCCCGATCCGGGGAACCGGGGAGGTTTTCCTCTAGAAAATCCTGTCTCTTCTGAAACTGAGAGAGGGATGGGGGGCTTGTTGCTTGGGTGGGTTTTCTTTTTTCTTTTCCTTTTGAGTCCTGTTTTTGAGATTATTTTTTCCCAAGGTCGGATCCTGGCGGTAGTGTGTAGGCTATTGAGCATTTTTGAAAGTCGAATTGTGATGTTTCTGTTCTCTTCTTGAGATCGTGGCAGTGTAAAGGGGCAGGGGGATGTGCACATTACAGAAAAACTGAAATATTAAAATGCTGACCAGATGTCTGACTGTTTTAAGATGGATACTGTGGAGATGGCGGTGTTTCTGGGTTGCTCCTATCAGATGCTCAGGACAAAAGCAAGAATCTGGTGACTTTTACTGAGATACTGGCTCCTTTATTGTTGACTGTGTTTCTGTAAAATGTCTGCCCTTTGGCAGACAGCTAAACTCATTGTCAGCATGACTGCTTTGTTTCCAGAAAACTTCTTTGCATAGCCTACCTTGAAAGATAACTACTCAAATTCAGCATCATGTTCTTTCTATTTAACAACTCCAGGCTGGGGCCCTTGCTGACTTCCCTTTTTTGTGCAGCTGTAACGTGAGCACAGCCTAAATAATGCATGGAAATCATCTCAGCTAACTGAGGATGGGCTCAAGTTCTTAAATTTAAAAATGGACTTTGTTTAGAGAGGTTGAGATCTGGGGTCTGGCGCTCTCTCTCTCCTTTGAGATAAAACTGTTTGTTGGTGCTGACTGTTGGAACCACAATGCTCTGAAGTCATCTTCACTAAACCTCAGTGGGGGCATCTGTAAGCTGCAGTATTTCCTGAGTTTTGTTACCTTGGCTATGGTTAGGGATCTGATTTAAACTAAGTCTGTCAGTCCAATCATCTCTTCTCCCAGCTAATGATTAGCTTCTCCCAAGCTCTCAAATGATATTAATTCATAATGAATTATTTGCCTAGCTGTGATCTAATTGTCTTTGTGTCTATAGGTCTTTTGTATATTCAGTGCTAATGCTGGCAAAGTGCCACCGAAAAGGCTTTCTGCAGTGCCCAGGCATCAAAATGGTCAAGTATCTTTACTCCTAATAGCAAGAGATGAGGCATAATCCTTCATTTCTGCGCTCCTGGCTGCTCTCCGAGATACTGCAAGGAGGCTGCTCGCAGGGCCGAGGTCCCTGTGTGTGGATCTTTACGTCATTGCATCCCGTGATGCAGCCGTGACCCCTCTGCTGAGGGCGGCCTGAGAGCTGTGAGCGAGCTGTTGGTTGCCACCTGTGCTGTGCGGCTGGGGAAGGTGTCATGTTCGAGAGTGGATTGTAATGTGTAAATATTGTGTGTCATGGACTGAGTATGAAAATAAAGGAAAAGCTCCACGTGGAGACCCAGGTAGCTGTTGGCATTGCCTATGATTGGGAGATGTAAATTCCAAGGGGAGAATGCACATAGATAGGAAGTGAAGGGACTTTTATTGGAGTGCGGTCCGCAAGCTGACTGGAAATGGAAAATACGTAGCTTTTGAAGTGGTCTGACACTTTTCACTGAAACAATTTTTACTTCCATTCCTCTGTTTAGGTCACTTGACCAGGCCCAGAAAACAGTGTCCTTGGGAGAAGGCCTGTTGCTTGAATTCATAAATACCAAATACCTTGCTGGAACTTGAGTTCTGTGTCCTGTCGTCTCCTTATCCCCACTTACCAGAAATGCAGTAGTTGTTGTGTGTCTGTAATAAAATGTTCTCTTGCTAAGTTTCAGTATTTGTAGAAATGAAGACTAGCTGGGCAGAGGGAAGGTTGTGCAGGTTACTCGGGGCTTTGGAGTGCTCTTGCCGCATTTCGTTCTTGATGTGCTCTGTTAACAAGGAGGCTGCAAGTAAAAGGTTTACGCTTGAGACTATTAAAGAAATCTGGGGAAATTAAACAGCCAGATTCCCTGGATGGATCTGCAGACATTAAGCTGTAAGACTTTTAAAGGAGTTGCTGAATTTATTCCTTCTCTATAGAGAAGTAGCATGTGCAAATTGACTTTTATGGCATTTTTAGTTGGTTGTCTTTGTAGCACTGGACTCTTAAATCTCACTAAATCAGCACTTAAATTTATATACAGATAAACCTGGGCAGCAGGGCAGAGTTCCTTCAATTGTACTGTTACAGAATTTCAAGGAAGGTGTGAAATTACTTGGTTTCTGTACAGTTGCAAAGGTCTGCCTGTTTAGATGACATAAGAATGCAGCTGAACTGTGAAGACTTAGATCCATTCCACTTTACCATGAGTCACTCGGAGCCACATGTAGAAATTCAGTTTTTACATGAATGAAAAATAAAAAAATCTGAAAAAAAACAAAACCTTTTTTGCAGAGGAGGGGAAGTGGGGAGCAGAGACTCCTAATAACTCAAGAAGTAAACCTTAACTCTTTTTACCTCCCCTCTGGCTCTTTGATGCTTTGGCGTAGTTTGCCCTTATCAAAAATATTCCCTCATCTTAAAACCAAGCAGCCAGCCCCAAACCACGAACTGTATTGAGTTACAGTTTTTGAAAGGCTCTAGCAAATCTTGTCAGAGTCTAGCTTGTCTCCATGCCCTGTGGGTAACTCCTTTCAAAAACTGTTTTCTTTACTTTAGTTGTTGTTGGACAACTTCTGTCTTTTTCTGCTGAAGCAGATCATAACTTCATTCTTTCTTTCACCTTTGCTGTCTAGGATAGTTGCTGCATAATTCTGGAGACCCAGCTCGGACTGAACTTGCCTGAAGTTGTTGTTATGCTAAACAGTTTTTTAAATCTGGAGCTGAAAGAAACCTTGCTGTGTTATTATGGATTAAAATAGAGGAGGATTTAGACCTCAGCCCTGCTTATAGGGATCACAATTCCTAGTTAATGAGATGGAAAGCAAAGGATTAACAACCGAACAAGTAGAGATGGGTTTGCAGGGCTGAGCCAGGTAGCAGTTCTCAAGGGCGATATGTGGGGACAAGTTTCTGCCTTGCCTCTCTAGTTCCCCTCAGTTCATATATGCTGCTGCCCATTAGATTGCATCCCATCGTTGTGCTGCTGGTGGTACCTGGGTCCTCTTGCTCCTTCTGTTTGGGGCCTTAGGAATGCAGCTTGGAGAGACCAGCCTGAGGGCACAGGAGAGGGCAAAGTCTTGATGGTTCAACTGTGTTCTTCACCTGAAGAAGCAGACCTTTGCATCTGTACAGAAAGCAGGCGAGGCTGGGCAATGAGCAGGCTATGGGCCTTGGGGCCAGAGAATGCGGACCTTGCATCAAAAAGTGTTGTCCAGCATCTGGTGCTTGGTAAAGTTTAATTGAGGACTGCTGACTTCTGAGGCTGCCAGAGAAGTATTTTGCTATAAGGATGGTGCTTTGTAATGTAAAGGTCTGAACGTATGTGGTACCGAGCACCTCCTAGTTTTGATGACTCTGGGGGAATCTGAGGGGGTTTGCCCTCATAGTAAAAGAAGGTCTGTGCAGTCTGGAGCAGGCCCACCTTGCTGGGTGGGCTTGTGCTGCTACAGGCACAGCTGTCCCTGATCACAGGCCACAAGTAATCTCATGTTCAAAGCCTGACACAGGCCTTGTCTGCCAAATACCTGGCGTGGGCTATCCCAGATGCTGCTCTCCCACCCTTGTTTTGGAAGCAAATACTGGTCCTTGCTGATGCCTGCTTAAGAGGGAGCATAACCCAGAGGCTTGGTGCAAGATACTTAGTCTCAGCTGCATGATGTTGTGGCTGGAGGTTCCTTTGTGTTCCTGGGAGGGTTTCTCCTGAGTTATGCCTCCATGACTGTACGTTTTGCTAGCTTCCAGCATGGGGAGTGATGGGTTGCTACAGACCTAAGTGACAGCAAGCATGACACTCCCTCACTGTCAAACCACATGCTATATTGATCCTGAAATGCCCAGGCACTGATGGGCAAGGTTGGCAACTGCAGTGTGAGTTGTGGAGTGGGTAGTACTCCCCTTTAACCTGCAGAAAATGTAGTGAAATCCTTTCTGCTAAAATGCTTACTTTTCCTAACCATCCCAGTGACCTTGAGTAGCTCACAGTTAAGTGAATGTAATGCCTCTTTAAATGAAGGAACTGCTTAATGCACTGACCTGTTGCTCATGTTTTTCCCCTTCCTCTCTTCTCCCCCCCACTCCCATATAGTCTCTCTGAGAAGGGAAAAAGGCTTCTGTGTTTTAGGCATTATTTAGAGAGCAGCAGTCTTAAAAGCAGAAAGCTTGAATGCTTGTTCAAGTTGCTTGATGCCCTGGTGCTGTTTGCATCTGAATGCACAAGTGGGATGTACACTGACTTTTATTCCAGGTAAGATCTAAGTATGTATTAGAGATGCATGAAAACACAGATGATGGTGGGAGCCTGTCAGATTATTGAGAGCATCTCAACCCCAAACTTCAGCAAGGAAAAATGCTTAGAGTGATTTATTCTGAGTTAGCAGGAAAGGATGAAAATGTCCATGGGTCAGGGAATTATAAGGAAATGAGTGCAGATGGACGGAAGAAAGACTGAATCAGGGCATTTCCAGAGGAGATGGTTCAAGATAATAAATAACTTGATAATAAGTGAATAAATCATTCGGTATTGATAAATTCAAGATAGGTCAGCAACGGGATCTCAGATCAGGAATCTCAGGAGCGTGGCAAAAAAGCGGGCTTTTCCTGGTGCCCCACTGGGGTTTTATTTTGTGGTTTCCCCTGTGGTTTCCCCAAATTTCCCATTTGGTTCAGGCTCCAAAGCAGCTGCTACTGCTCAGAATGCGAACGCGCCCCGTAAATAGTGTGCGCGGATTGAAGGGGGGACAGTGACACCACTACCGAGTTGCTGCGTGAGACGTGTTTGGTCAGGGTGACGCGGGTTTCCGGGGAGCCGTTCGCCTCCGCCCTCCCGGAGGGGCGATCAGAGGCTTTTCCTGCTGCGCGGGGCGCTGCGCGGGGCGCTGCGCGGGCGCTGCGCGGGGCGCGGCAGCTCTCCAGGGTGCTGAAGAGCCGCCGCGGAGCTTCAGCCTGTTGCTGCTCTCCCTCTTGCCCTCCCCTGCCCTTTCCGTGCCTGGGAAGGAGGAGAGACAACAGGAATAAGCTGAGACGTGAGCTTGCAACCTCAGGCAGTAGAACAGGTTACCTAGAGAGGCTGGGCAATCTCCAACCTCGGAGATTTTTTTTTCAAGACCGGACTGGATAAAACCCTGAGCACCATGATGGTCTGACCATCATGACACAACTGATCCTGCTTTCAGCTGGTAGATAAGCTTGCTGTGATCCTTTCCAACTGGAAATATTCCATGATACTGTGTTACTTTAAGGGTTTCTATCAACAGGAGCCAGAACAGAACCCTCCCTCTCTGGATCGCTTTGGGCACCTTTTGCCTAGCACAAAGATTGCCTGCCATATCTTATAAAAGTATAAAATAACTATTTTCTTTAATTCTTTTTTTTTCTTCATACCCTCCATGAGTGGGGGAGTGGAATTAGTGTACTGTCATCCCCCACACACCCTCCATCAAAAAAAACCCTGAAAAGCTGAAAGCCAGCCCTGAGTCTTGACTTGTTCCTGGAAGCTTTGCATGTAGTCTGCTCAGCTAATGAGGAGCTGCCTGTGCTCTGGTGTGTGAGTGGTATAAAATGTCACTCTTCCTTGAGCAATCTAGATGATTAGTACTTGGAGCCAGCCTGCGCCTTCTTGTTCCACAGGCTCTTAACAGTTCCTCAGTAGGGTATGGTACTACCAGCCACCTCGTGTTTAATTACACAGCCCTGTTTGTGATAGCAGGGAGAGTTACTAATATGCCTAACAACACTGCATGGCTCTGCAGTTGATAAAGACACATCTGTATGCTGAGCTGTACCCTTATTGAGTTAAGGGCATAGAAAAAGCCCTCTTTCTTGCTGTCACTTAAATGGTGTCAGGATTCGTGAAATCTTGCTTTCAGATTCCTAACAGACCCAGCAACAAAGACTGCTTGTTGCAAGCTCATTGGCTTCTGTTTCAATCCCTGTGACGTGTTCACAGATGTGTGCAGGCAAGTGGGAGGGAGAGGGGACTGAGAGAACTGATGCTTTGTAGCCATGCACATGTGATGGCATGTATGGGACCCCTGAAGCTCCTCTTAGGCCAGCCTTCCTTTCCTGATGCATCTGGCACACCCCAGACCATGTTTTGGCACTTTCATTCTAAGCAGCCTGTGTGTGGCTGAATTGCAAGTCTTGCAGCATGGCTGGGGACTGGAATCTTGGCTTGTGTTTTTCTCCCATTGCAAATGCAAAACAGCACAGATAGCTAGGATTTGATGCCCTCTGCAGTGAAGCTATGCATGTGAGTGTGCATTGAGAGCAACCTCATGAAAACCATAGCAAGTCAACCTATTCAGTTAATAGCTACTCCTATTTCCTTCCTCCATTGTATCTACTAAATATGGATTATAATATTTTTAAGAAGCTCATCTGGACTTTCAGTCAAAATTGGGTATCCCCATGCCTATGCTAAGCGAAGCTGAAATTAGGGTTAGTTCAAACGTGTATTAGTTGGTACAAAATGCATGGGCTGCACTTATTAGAATATATTTAAATGTGTACAGTAAACCTTCGAAATACTGTGTTGCATATCACAGCCTGACATCTTCTATTGACAGCTCGGGTATCCAGATGCCAAGGCCCACAGGGTTTTATTTTCCAGCCCTCTCGGCAGCTGGGTCCATGGTTGTGTATTTGTGGTTGACCTCGTCTGAATTCTCCTGACCATAGTGACAGCTGTGAGGCTAATCTGGCTTGAGCCTGGCATAGCAGGCTTCTCTCTAATATTGTGTTTCATGGGCTGTGCTACCCTTGTCTGCCTTGCTGCTCTAACCTTCCTCTCCAAACAGATCAACCTTTCTACAAAGCTCTGGTTTTTGAATGGAGGTAAGACTCCTGTGACTGCCAGGGGATGAGCTGGGAAGCTTGTGCTTTCCAAATATTCCTAGCAGGCTTTTTACCCATGAGATCCCTACATGTGTTCAGATGTAGTGCTGCTTCCTTCCTCGTAACTTGCTTTGCAGGGCAAACAAACGTGAATTACGTTTGTGCCTATAAAATGGCTGTGATCTATGACCTATGCTAATATGTTTTACAGCCAACATTATCACAAGTAAAAGAGAAATTAGGGACTTGTTCAAAAATAAATAAAACCCGATCACAAAACTTCAGTTTAAGCAATTGCAGAAACAGGTTAGTTAAATTCAATGAAGTGATTGTGGTCCTCACTACTGGGGAGGGATGGTGCTTTTCTGGAGCTGTATAACTGGGAAATTTGATGCAGTGAATTTCAGCGCTCTCCTTGTCATCTAGTTGTTCCCGAGCACCTATTACCTTGGGAATTAACTTGCTGCTCTAGTTACTTGCTGAAGAGCATGTTTATAATGGCAGTTACACAGCACTCAAATCCGTGGTCCTTTGGAGGATAAGGAGCTCGCCCTAACGGTCTGAGGTAGGGCTTGGGAGGTGAGGGGCTCCCCGGTTGAAGGGACCAGTCAAAACAGAAGAGCCTAAGAATGAATCTCAAATAATTGTATGTTTGCTCAGTCTGAGAGGCAATA